>NC_056729.1:1402516263-1403148763 GCF_019279795.1 Protopterus annectens
ATAAATACATTTTATATATATATATATATATATATATATATATATATATATATATATATATATATATATATATATATATATATAGATATATACATATATTTGTTTCTCTGCTGTGGGAATACAGAGGGGCTGTGAGATGTCTGCTACATGCACTGATGACTGGGGTATAACACTCAATGACTTGACTATAGTGGTGGGGCACTAGTCTTGGTTGTAAAGAACTGAGTGAGTAAGGGTCACTATATGGAAGGTGATTTTACTAGAAAATTCAAGCCAATTGTTTGATTTGAGTGAAACACAGTGACACATTCTTCAACAGTGGCCTGATGCAACAGGACAGACTGAGTGCGAGTCACAGAGATTAGTGAAAAGACGGAAGCATTTGAAAGGAGTGGGCAGTAAGAATGAGAAAGTTATTTTATGTGCTGTGGACAGATAGCCCACTCTGCAGTTTAACAGCCTTGGTGAGATATGAATATTAGACTTAAGGTTATGGTCAGGAGTTACCCCATGTAGTTTAAGACAAAATGTAGGCCACATGTTGTAGAGTAGGTCCCCTTATATAGGCTCTCTAAACCTGGTGGAGTGGCTGGTTCTTTTGTGGACAACAAGCTAAAAAAAAAAAAAAAAAAAAAAGGAAAAGCCTGTTTGTATTAATCCACTGATGTCTTCCTGTAGGTATTTTCTAGGCAGACAGCTAACCAGAGAAGAATGTACTCATTATCAAAGCCATGCAATGAAATGTGAAGCAATACTTCATTGAGCCTTAAGCTGTAACCATTTCTCTAATTAGGGACTTGCCCCCCCCGCCAACCAGCAGGCCCAACTATAAGCCAATCAGGAATGCCTTGTGATAAGGGCTGTATTCCACCATGCCCCATTGTTTAGGGTTATTTAAACAGCTAGTATTGTAATGGTTTTCATGAAGAAATAATGTATCTGATACAAGTCTGACAGATGAAAGTGCTCATTACTTTGAATAAACCAGACAACTTAAGGCTCAAAGAGGGCTTGCTTCGTATTTAATTTCTTAATTTTGAGAATGTGTACATTCTACTCTGGTTAGCTGTCTGCCTGGAAAACACCTACATTTAGTTTAAGAAACATTCTAAGGGTTGTTCCATCATTAAGTATTTTAAGCTGTTGACTGGATCAGGTTCATTCTGCCCACAGTAAAATTTTACCTTGATCTTTTTAGTATATAGTTGGAGGTTGGAGGCAGTGCTAACTACCTACTCTTGTGCTCGGTTACTTCTCACAATATGGCACTCCCACTCAACTCTGAGCTGAGGAGACAATTCTCCAAGGACACAAGGAGAAAATGCAAAACTGAGTGCTAAACCACTTCAAAATTCTTGGAGGGAAAAAAAAAATCTCTTTCAAACTGGAGCAATAGCAAGCAGGTACTACGGTCCACACAGTGCCAAACCACTTCTCTTTGATTTTTGTTGGGACTGGACTTTTTTCTGATAAAACAAAAGAAAAAAAAATCCTTTTCTATTTAAAATGTAGCATGCTACTACTGCACTGAAGACCAGTCAGGATGTACCGATAATGTCCCATAACAATCTGCCCCCTTCACCACACCCTAACCACGCTACTGCTGCACCTTATTAAAGCATTCTGAAACGATCTGTTACTGACCAAGTTTGAGAGTGATGCGAAATAGAGGATGCTATCATGGTCTTATTCTATTCTTTTCAATGCAGGACATGCCTGTGACCCCAGAAATGAACCCTGTAGTATTACTCAAATGAACTGCTCTAGGACAACACATGCTGTTGCACTGTATTATGGCTTTGGTACTTTGGGCCATGTAGATGTACAAACAGGATGGGGTGGGGGGGCGACAGGTTAAAAATAGGTGATGCACTAATTAGGGTAGTATATTTACAATATCCAGGGACTTGTAAATTCAAGGAAGATGTATTTTGCATCGTCACTGTTGGTGAAAGTTAGGAAGGCAGTTCAGAGTCATGTTGCAGTCTTGACACTGCGAGTGAGGGACCTGACCTGACATTTCACTGATAAAGTGTTGTGTTATATGCCTATGAATCACCTACTCACATGATGGGAAGACAGCTGATATGTATACTCTAACTATGGAAAAACTGAAAACCAATTTACAGAGCTACCTGGGCTTGACAAGAAGCACATGCATGCCACCCACCTGTGACAGTAACGGATTCCTTTCCACTCAAGTAAAGAATTTCTACTACTCAGTAGAAGTTTGAGGGTTTCAAAGTATTTTCAGTTACCTCTGACACACCACTGCTGGAATGTCCAGTAGGAAAACAGGATATGAACCAGCAGCAATAGATTCATAGGTACTTAACTAGTCTATCAATCACTGAGGATCGTTAAAAACCTAGCCATGCATTCCCAAGAAGGTTTTAGCCCCTGTATCTTAAGTATGTAATAACTCCTTATAAATATCTCCACTGCGTTACTTGCATAGCCAAGTCAAATCAAAGCTACAAGAAGGCACACTCTTTATAGGCATTCTGACGTTTTGAAAATATAGATATCTGTGTAATTATTGAAACAGGGTTTCATAAAGTACAGTTTTGTACCTACCATAAATGTAGATGTTCGAGTGCTAATACAGCTGCAGTAATCACAGATGGGTTCTCTGCCATCAGGCGGGTCCTCGGTCGGCCAAATTCTAAAGTCTAGGTCTGGCGTCGGTTGCTGTCGCCTTCTTTCCTGACGTCAGTGCGACAGGGGTATACAAGACACAGCCGACGCCATTTTCTTCAGTCTTTCTTGCCCCAGATGTCAGGTGCCCCCAGAAGGAAGGCAATACATAAATTATATGTATAATCATGCAGTGCAATATAATCAAAAATCAGTAGTTGCAAGCAAATACACCATAGAAGGACAACCCAATCAGGTTGTATGAGGAGGTGTTAGCCACTAGGCCTTTACCAAGAGGGGAAGGAGGGAGGGAAACCTGTACTGCAGCTGTATTAGCACTCGAACATCTACATTTATGGTAGGTACAAAACTGTACTATGTTCATCGTGCATACAGCTGCAGTAATCACAGATGGGTAGAATCCCAAAGCTACGCACAGGGTGGTAGGCACTAGGTGGAACTGGGAAGAGCCAGAATGCCCTGCAACACAGCAGTGGCAAAGCCTGCTCTAGTTTTGGAGTATAAAGGCAGGTGGTAGTGTTTTGTGAAGGTATGCACAGAACTCCAAGTGGCTGCCTCCAAAATATCTTTGGTAGGGACTCCTCTGAGGAAGGCTGTAGAGGTAGCTGTGGCCCTTGTGGAGTGGGATCTGATGCCTGTAGGAACAGATTTGCCATGAAAGGAGTAACAAAACCGTATGCAGTGGCCTATCCATTTTGAAATTGTCTGTTTGGAAATTGGCTTCCCTTGAGGTCCTACAGCATAGGACACAAAGAGTTGTTCTGATTTCCTGAAAGGCTTTGTTCTGTCCAAATAGTAACGTAGCTGTCTATGGATGTCTAAGGAATGTAGCAGCCTTTCCCCTTTGTTTTGAGGATTGGGGTAAAAGGTAGGTAAGTGTATGGCCTGATTTAAAGCTACCCTGGATACTACCTTAGGCATAAATGACGGGTTGGTTCGTAGGGAAACCCTGTCCTGATGGAAGATGAGAAAGGGCTGCACAGCCATGAGGGCTTGTAGTTCCGAAACCCTACGAGCTGAGGTAATGGCCAGAAGGAAAGCTGTTTTCCAGGACAAATATTGCAAATCCGTTGAGGCAGCTGGTTCAAAGGGGGGCAATGTTAATTTTTCTAGAATGTAATTAAGATCCCAGGCTGGTATTGGTTGTTTCCTTGGAGGTCTTATATTCTTAGCCCCTCTGAGGAACTGTCTTAAGAGTGGGTGAGAGAATAAGGGTGGATCAGTGTTGTGTTGTATTCTGCAGAAATGGCTGAGGCATGAATTTTGATGGAGGAAAATGAAAGTCCACTGTTCAACAGCTCAGCTAGATACTGCAATGTCTGAGGCAAATTCAGTTTTCTAGGATCCTGGCCTTTTTTCTCATTCCAAGCGCAAAACTGTTTCCATTTTGCAGAGTAAGCCTTTCTAGTAGATGGCCTTCTGGCTTCCAAAATGACATCCTGTACCGATTTGGAGAGTAGGGTCTGTTGTGGTGTTAAGGAATTTTCCATGCGGCCAGATTGAGTGTTTTCAGCTGACTGTGAAGAGTTTTGTAGCTGTGCTGATTCAGTAGGAAAGGCATTAGAGGTAGGGTCCAGGGAGGAGTATGTGTTAGGCTCCTCAGGAGTGGGTACCAGTGTTGTCTTGGCCAATCTGGAGCAATCAGTATCATCTTCGGTCTGTCTGCTCTTGCTTTCAAGAGCACCTTGGGCAGAAGAGGCAAAGGTGGGAAGGCGTAAACTGTCCGTGCTGCCCAACTGAAAGAAAGGGCGTCCACTCTCCAGGCCTTTGGATGGAAGGTCCTTGAGCAGAACTTTGTCAATTGATGATTCCTGTGGGAGGCAAAGAGATCTATGTCTGGCCTTCCCCACGCTTGGATTATCTTTGTAAACACTTGAGGATGCAACTTCCATTCATGTGGGTCTGTCATATTTCTGCTTAGATTGTCTGCCAGCGTGTTTTCCAATCCTGGCAGGTACTGTGCTTGAAGTTCGATTTGCCATTCCAGAGCCAAGTTCCAAAGTGACATGGCTAGCCTGCACAGGGGGTATGAATGTGTTCCTCCTTGTTTGTTTATGTACCACATTACTGTGGTGTTGTCTGTTCTTATCAATAATTGCCCTGGATGCAGGAAGTCCTTGAAAGCTGTAAATGCATTTATCACTGCTAGCATTTCCTTTTGATTGATGTGAAGGTGCTTTTCCTTTTGGGACCATCTGCCCTGAATGCACCTGTCTGTCATGTGTGCCCCCCAGGCGTAGTCTGAGGCGTCTGTTGTGATGACTTGATTTGCTTGAGGCTTGCAGAATGGTAGACCTGTGTTTGTTTGGCATGCTTGGGCCCACCATAGAAATTCCTGTTGCAAACATGGGATTATTGGTATTATTGTTTCCAAACTGTGGCTGTGTTGAGACCATAGTTTTTTTTTAGGTACCATTGAAGTTTCCTCATATGCAACTTTGCACATGGGATTAGAAGAATGCAAGATGCCATGAAGCCCAGAGCCTGCAGGATTTTCCTTGCAGTTAGCCTGGTACAATTTGCTAGTATTTTGAAGTACTGAGTTAGTTGCCCCTGTTTTTCTGGCGTAAGATAGGCCATCTGAGTGTTTGTGTCCAAGTTGGCACCCAGGAAAGTTATTTTCTGAGATGGTGTTAGCCTGGATTTCTCTTTGTTGACTGTGTATCCCAGAGAATTCAATAACCGTGTTACATAAGCCAGATGTTCCAGAAGTATGTGTTTGCTGTCCGCTTGGATCAGGCAATCGTCCAAATAAGGGTAAATTTGCATCCCTTGAAGTCTGCAGTAGGCAATTACTGATGCCAGGCATTTCGTGAATACTCTGGGTGCAGTAGATAAGCCAAAGGGCAATGCAGAGAATTGATAGTGGATTGAACCTGCAAGAAATCTGAGGTATCTTCTGCAGCTTTGTCTGATTGGGACATGCAGGTATGCCTCCTTGAGGTCCAATGTTACCAGCCAAAACTCCTTGCCCAGCATGGGAAGAAGCTGCTGTAAGGTGAGCATCTTGAATTTTGGTGCAGTAGAAATGTGTTTAGGATGGATAAGTCCAAAATGGGTCTCCAGTCGGTTCCTTTCCTTGGTACCAGGAATAGTCTGGAATAAAACCTTGACCTTGTTCGTGAGTAGGTACCTCTTGAATAGCTTTCATGTCCATGAGCTTTGAAATTTGTATTTGAGCCTCTGCCCTTTGATTGTGTGGCAGGTTCGGCATGCCTCTCATTTTTGGAAGAGTGTGAAAATGAAATCTGTAGCCTCTGTTTATGATGTCCAGGATCCATTTGTCTGTTGTGATAATATGCCAATTTCTTGTAAATAATGCCAGCTTTCCTCCCAAGGGTGCTGCCAGCTGAGACTTGCTTGGCATGAGAAGGGGAAAGTCATTGGTTTTGTTTCCTGTATTGTTGTGCACTGTCTTCGCCACCTCTTGGTGCTGGGGTTTGCCATTGTCTGCCTCTATATGATCCTTGAGATTGTCCTCTGCCCCTTGTGCGCCTGTATCTACCTCTTTGGGGTTTGTCCATGGCTGGAAAGGACCAGTTTTTTGAAGGCCAATTTCTGCTAAAACGTGGTGGTTGAACCTGTAGAAAAGCTTTGACAGTTTGCATAGATTTAGCTTTTTCTTCCATTTTCCGTAGTATCTCCTCAGCATTAGTACCAAATAATACATCCTTTTGTAAAGGAGCATCTAGTAGTTTAGCTTTAACATGATCAGGCAAGGTTTGTTCCCTAAGCCAGGCATGTCTACGAATGACTGATCCTGTAACAGCAGCTCTACTTGAGGCCTCTAGAGCATCATAGCCACATTGTAAGGTGTGTTTACCCACTTGTTCTGCACTATGCATCATATCCTGCAACTCCTTCAAATCTGGTTGTTCAGGTTGTGACATTTTATTCCTTAATTGTGATAACAGAAACTGCTGATATTTAAGCATATGGAACTGACAATTTAAGGCCCTCATGGCTAGGGTGGCCAAGGTATATACCTTTTTCCCCACCTTTCTAAGGATCTAGACTCTCTTCGGAAGGTAGTGGATTCTTAGCAGCAGAGGCCTTCATTCCCTTGGGGCCTTGAGAAATGGTTTCAGGGTCAGCATTATGGCTTTGTAAAGAAATTGGTGAGAGTTAGGAACTCTGTAGTACCTATCAGGCTTGACTGGGGCAGGAGGCAGGGAATCCGGATTAAGGCAAGCCTCAGAGTAAACATCATCAAGTATGTCCAAGACAGGAGGTATCGCCAGAGGTCTGTGCTGAGGTAGCAAAGGAATTCCCTAAGTCTTTTCTTGGAATCAGAAAAGTCTTGGCCTTCCCAATGGAAGTGTTCCCTCAAGGTATGCAATGTTTCCCCAAAAGAAAAATCCTCTGGGGGAGATACAGAAGGAATGGACTGCTCTGCATCAGAATCTTCAAAAGGGGAGTACGAGTGTTCCTCTACATCAGAATGTTCTGAAATAATGGAGCCCTGGTCAGAAGAGGGAGAATCTTCCTCCACTCTGGGTCTCTTGTCCGGGGGGGGGGTTGGGAACCCCTGATAAGAGTAATTAAATCCTCAGCCATTTTTAGCATCTGCTTTTTAGGCATGGGGCCTGGAGATGGGCCCTGTGCAACAGGCCTCTTGGGATGCATGGCTGATTTGGACTTAGTAAATGCCTTTATGGAAAAGGAAGATGAGGGTCTAAAGACACCATGGGTGGAAGTGGACCTGCCACATTAGGAGGCTCAACACTCACGGTGGCTTCGGTAACTGTAGTCTGGGTATGGGCCGAGGCACCTGCGGTCTCGGTTACAGAAGACACCACCAGAGAAGTGTCGTTGGTAGTCAGGGGCTGCGTAGGCGCCTCGCTGAGAACCGGACCATGTGTAGCCGGTTTTGGCATGGTGTCGGTGGAGACCGCGGACCTCGCGTGTCGGTCTTTGTCCTTGCATTTTTTGGACAAAACGGTAGTCGGAGTCTCCAACGACATTTTATAATCAAAAGCTTTACCAAAAAAGTGCTGGGCGAACTCCGCCCGACGCTTAATAGTGCATTTATTGAAAGTAGCGCAAAAGCGACAGCCCGAGACATCGTGGTCTGGGCCTAAACAAGGTATGCAGAGGGAATGGAAATCCTTATGCGGTATTTGCTTCCCACAAGAAATACAATTGTTAACTTTGTCTGACATCGGTCTGAGGCAAGAAAAGTTTCCCCAACGGGGTACTTAGCTTTAAAGAAGACTTCGGTTTCCAAATTTTCATAATTTCAGGAGCTGGCCGACCGGCACTTGCGAACTGCTTCTGCTTCGGGCACCGCGCGGCAAAAAAGACTGAAGAAAATGGCGTCGGCTGTGTCTTATATACCCCTGTCACACTGACGTCAGGAAAGAAGGCGACAGCAACCGACGCCGGACCTAGACTTTGGAATTCGGCCGACCGAGGACCCGCCTGACGGCAGAGAACCCATCTGTGATTACTGCAGCTGTATGCACGATGAACATCAGTGATAGCAATCCTACAAAGCAGAGTTTCAATTTCTACCACTCTTTCAAATGCAAAGCGGAAAACAATGGCATTATTGGAGGGGATAAGTTATATTCCTAACAAACCATCTCACATCCAGACTCTTACACTAGGACAATATGACCTTGAACTTCTCCATAGCCTCTACACAGTTAACAGAACTCCATGCCATACCACAGCCAACTACCACACCCACTCAATGTCACTAGCAGCAGACAGATATCCTTCTCCATACAGTCTAACATTATTCTCTTGGAAAACTTCAATTATCCTTCCATTAACTGGGAAACCCATACTATAGCAAATACATTTGCATAATGACTCCAAGAATTCATTAATGATAACTCTTTATACCAACTTGTTCAAGTTCCAACTAGGGGTTCAAATACATTGGACCCGGTTCTCACCAATGCTCATGACCCACAGTTACCATATCACTTCTCAAACCTGACTTACCACAAAACAATTCTGTCTTTAGAGACTACACTAAGGCAAACCTAATCTGGCTAACTGATGACCTCATGAAATTTCACTGCCCTCCTCACCTTGATAATATCCATCTCATATGCTGACAATTTTTAAATAATGTTTATGCTCACCTCAAAACATGGGTTGAGTTGTCTGTCCCCATAACAGATAAACACAAAACCAAAGTCAGGAATAAACCCCTATGTATGATGGCACCTTGGTGTACACAAACCATACAATAAGAGGATGAAACACATAGGTTATTAAATTTGCTTTTAGTGGCTATCATCTAAAGTTGAACTTAAGATCAACAAAAATCTCAGAAACAAAATCAAATCTTCCAAAAGTAGGTATGAAATGAGAATTACTACCTCTGCTAAGGACAGATATGTCAGAAAACATTTAACACACAAACACTTACTTGTCTCCTGAGGACACTACCAACATGTCAGTGGACAAATTCAGCTCTAATTTTACTCCACTATCTCCCCTAGGTTTCTCCAGCTCATTAGCACACCCACACCATCCCCTCTGATCAAGTCCTAAATGATCACTCCAAGGCCAAAAGCATTTCCTCCATGGGTCTTGATAAGCTGCCAGGCTGCTTTCTTGTCAACATCTGACACTGTCTGGTAGACTTGACAGTAAGTCTATTCAACCTCAACCACTCCACTGAATTTGTGCCAGTGGAATGGAGAATTATGGTAGTCATCCCACTCAACATGGGTGATCCCCTTCTGATCCTGGAAACTATGCACCTATAAGCTTCACCAGCTTTGTCTGTAAAGCAAAATAACACATCATTATGGAACTTATTAACAAGCACAGACAGTCCACAAGACCTGGACCCAAGCCAGTCTGTGTTTGTTAAAGTAAATCCTGCCTTCTGAACCTGTTGGACTTCTTTGAACATGTCACTGATGCGTTAGACTCAAGCAAATCAGTTCACACTGCCTACATGGACATAGCCAAAGCATTTGATACCATCACACATTCTGGTATTACTGATAAGCTAATCAAACTAAATACAAACTTCTAAGTTATCCTCAACCACCCCTCCCAGATATCTGAAGTTCTTAATCTGTTCCACTATTTTCTCTTCTATCTCAATTCTCAGCTTCTTCTGATTTTTCCCTAATTGCTTCAATTACAGCTGTCATGTCTGTACTCTTTTTCATCCCATGTGCCTTCGGTTTTGCATTCCATTCCCCTACCATTTGCCAAAGTTCTTGTTCAGAGTTTGCCTGTCATGCCACATAATCTACATACAGCAGCTTTATTGATCAGTCTTCTGTGGTCTGGTTGCCAACGTTGTCTATCACCAGTATAAACAGCAGCGGACATGGAACTGAACCCTAGTGCACACCCACTTCCACTGGAAACCCCTCTGTGATTCTGAGAACTGTTCATACTTGTGTCACTGGGTCCTTGTACATAATCTGTACCAATTCTACCATAGTTTCTGGGACCTCAAACCACCAATCACTGTCCAAATCAGCTTTCTTGGGACTTTGTCATATGATTTCTCGAAGTCTAGAATGCCCACTTAGATTATTTCTTCATCTTTAACTTCTTCTCAAATAACAATGACAAGTCTAGAATGGCCTCCTCTTAATTCCTGTTGCCCGACTCATGTGGACTGAGGCAGTCCTCATATCATGCTCAGTCTGCCTTAATATAGGTATTCAGGTACCCCATTATCAAGACCAACTTATGCTGTCCTGCTTTATCTAGAAGGTTCTGCAATGGCTGCCTGAATGGACTCTCTTCCTTGCTGTCACAACCCTGCTATGGGGCATAGGCTAAGATTACGAACTTTGAGTTATCATTACACTGCAGTCTGACTGCCGTGAGTTTGTCACTAATTGTGATGACATCCCTCATTGTCTTCTGAATCCTCTCCATCACCAAAATTCCCACACCATTTGTAGTTTATCCTCCCAATGAGTAGTAGCCTTTGGATCCTAAGCCAGCTGGCTTTGTTATACTTCCAACTTGCATCCTGTCAGTGAACTTACATTGAGTGTAGTGATCTTTAGTTCATGTTGACTGATTTTACATCCTTGCTCAACAGAGATATTCCAGGTAACTCCAACTGGGCAACTGTACCCGCCCCTTATTGACCCAGAGCTACTGGGCTTTATGGTGGGTTCACACGGACCAACAGGGTCACACAGACCCTCCCATCGTTAGCATGGGTCACTGGCATAGATTGGAGCAAGTCCGGTCCTCAACCCACTTATCACCTGCAAATACCCGTATCCATTTTTACCAAAATTAGCTAAAATGACCAAATCACCCACAGCCAATTTTTCCAGCATTGAGGGGCTAGCCCTGACATGGGAAGCAGTCTGATCCAGGTTCTCCTATCTAGACGATACTGTGCACCACAGCTGATGCCATAAGTAGTTGGTCTGTATAATTCTTCCCCAGACAGGCACCAACTAAAGTCTGTACTGCTGCCCACAACTCTATTTTTGGGTGAGTTTGAGCTGGAAACATTTAGAAAGATTTTAGGAGGTGAGGAGAACTCCACAGAGAAACAGTGAGAACATGCAAACTCCAAACAAGTACTGGCCAGAGGTTTAAGATCGAACCTTGTATCCTGTGTAGGGGAGACAAAGGCCTTAACTATTATGATAACTGTGTCTTATTTGCCTGAAGAGGAAGAGGGATATAATGTAAATATTCAAGTAGCACCAGAGGATACAATATGAGAATATAATGGAGAAGTGACATAGTGGGCACACAAGGGACTAAATTTGAACAAGATTTTTAAATAAGTTGCAGGGTTAACCTGTTGAAGAATGCAAGAAGGCATGGGAAATATATCAAACAATTCTTAGTGAGGAATGAGTGTGTAAGTTGGTGGTTAAACAGAATCTACAGCTTACTTGTTTGGTACAAAAAATGATAGGCAAGGCAGGCCATATAACCATTTACCATCAATTTACTAATTTCTGCTTAAAAAATGATGTACAGGAAAGATTAGGTATTAAGCCTATTATAGTATATAAAAAGGACATTTCACTTAAAGGGTTGCTTGAGAGAAACCAACAAGGCTTGAGGGAGGGGGGCACATTCAAATGTGGTAGATGTTCCCAATGCCCCTATATCATGGATACTGACAAGATAAAACTTAAGAACTTTGGTTATCTAACAAACAACAAGAAAATGTATTGTTATAGTAAGGGTGTGGTCTATATTGCAGTTTGTAAAATATGTGAAAACTATTATGTGGGGAAAACAAAAAATGCACTCAGGCTTAGAATCTATCAACATTTGTATGACATTAAACAGATGAATACCAATAATGCATTATACAAGCACATAAGTAAATGTATCGGACTGCTGGAATTTTGGTTTTGTACTTGAGAGTTTTAATACCAGAGAGTGTGTTTAGTACTGTTGGATTGTTGGAAGTATATGCTGTCGTTTTTGTGAGTTTTGTAACGAGTGTATGGCACTAGTACGTGTATACTGTGCTGGGACATTTTATAAAGCCTTTTTTGTATACATCACGGTGTTGTCTTTTGTGCAGCACCTTAAGCCTGTATTTTACTAATGCAGAAATTATAAATAATCAGCTGGAAATTACTAGCAATTAGCAAAGGAGGGATAAAGCACTCCCAGCTAGACTGAGAGTAAGAGTCCAAAAAGGAGCATAAACAATGGGATAGAATATTACCATACTGGAGCAGAAGCCATCTACAGAGATAACTTCATGTTAATGCCTTCCACAGTTGTTATATTATTCACTATTCCTCCATTATTATTTCACACTAATGCCTTTGATAATGGTTACATTATTCTCTGTTTCTCTCCTAAATGTACTGTAGGATTTTCTTTACTATACGCACATTTTATTTCTGAATATCTACATTACTGCTCTGCAACAAGTTACTGGCAATCAGTCTGTACATCACTTGTGCTCATGCTGAGCCCAGGTCATGGCCAAGATGGGTCAGTAAATCAGCCCATCTACCAGGTTAAAAAACACAAACAAGAAAACAAATAAATGAGATTATACAATGACCCCCCATTAATATTCCAAAACGTGCATGCTGATTGGTCAGCATGCACGCTGTAAATCAAAGACTTATACTAATGGAAAAAAGGTCCAGTCACCCGGATTTTTCCATTAATATAAGTCTTTTTTTTTTTTTTTTTTTACAGCAACAGAGAACGCAAGATCTTCATTGCTTTTTAGAAACTGTCTCGCTATGTTAAAGGAGTTTAACATAGCGAGACAGCTTTAAAAAAAAGTAAGAAAGATCTTCCTTTCTCCGATGCTTTATTTAAAGCTGTCTCGCTATGATAAATGGGTTTAACATAGCGAGACACTTTGTAAAAAGTAACGGAGATCTTGCTTTCTCCGTTGCTTCCACCCACAGCTCTGATGTACTGCTTAAGCATACGTATGCACAGTACATCAGAACTGCCGCAGAATACTAGACAGCTGCGGAAAGGGCAGCACGGAGGCATTATACAATGCCATTATTCAAGAAAAGTAAGTATTTATTTTCTTAAATAATGTCATTGTATAATAGCAATAACCCACTTCTGGGTGTGGGTAATGCTGGATTTACCCACGGTTGTCTTTGTTTGGCTGCTCGGGCTTCGCCCTCTGGACAAAACCACACCAACCGTGGGTAAATCCAGCATTACCCACACCCAGGCATGGGTTATTGCTTAATTAATACCCCATAGCCATGCAATTTGTCAAGTTGGGAAAGGAAAAGAAGACTTATCTGGCACTAACAAAGTTACAAGGGACCATTATGCTCTGAGTGTCAATGGTGGCAACAAATTGGAAAATGGAGGGGAGAGATGTTAGACACCGAAGGAGTGGAAGTGCTCATGGATCCTGTTTTATTTAATTTATCCTTTGCTGACCAGGTTAGTCCCACTAAGTTAGTAGCCTGTTTTCATTGGACATCCGAGGTGGTATTTATACTACTGAGGGAAATCTTGCCAAGCCATCTTGGAACTTCCTATTCTTTTCAATAGGTGCCATGGGGTCTTTTACATTCACCCGAGCTACCACCACCTCAGCCAGAAGAGGCCTCATTTTAATATGTGACCCAAAGGACAAAACACTCGGGAGTGCAGCACCCCCCTTATGCTGCACTACAGTGTCAGCAATCCATCTAATTGATGTGGGAATAGAACCCATAGCCTTCTGTACCATGGACAAGTATGTTATCTGTTGTGCCACTGACACTGCCTGTGAAAGTCATGTCCTCCAAGCTGAGCAAGCACTAAGTCATACTGTTTAATGAAAACAGAACTCTCCTTAGGCAGTGCTAAGGTATGACTTGTAGCCTAACTGTTTATTATTTTAGCTATTAAGGCAAAGTACTTCCCTAACAACTAAGTTACTTTAAAATAAATAATTCACACTTAATACAACAAACCAGCAGACAAGAAGAAAAATGCGACATATGATCAATGATGGGTAGGATCTCTAACTTAAATGCAAAGTCACCAGCACAATTCTCCCAAAAGATATCTTACATTAAAATGCACTCCCTCTCTGAGATCAAAATACGGAATCTTGAACTGGCAGTAGCTCAGGGGCCCTTCTAAAAGGGTCCACATAACTCTCTAGCCGAATCTAGGAAGGTTGCAAATTCCAAAGGATAGAGCCCAGAGATTTAAATTGTCACCTTCTGGAGGTCTCAAGGCAGACCCTGGGAACCACCAGAAGTCCTTCCTCAGAAAAGAAGAGGTAGCACGCCATAGTATAGGACACCAGTAGCTCCTTAAGGGAGGTTTGATAAGACAATCTTTGATCCTAAGGCAGCTCTAGCTGCAATGGGCAAACAACAACTTGTTCAAATCAGGATAAGGTAATATACTCATCTACTCATCAAGAGGAGTTGTACTTAATACCACCATTGCCAAATTATGGACCCCCTGCAGAAGTCTGAGATTAATCTCTAGAATCCCCAGGTGCTGATCATTGAAAAAGCTCACAAAGAGGAAACCTGTGCTTGAATTATTGTAGCAACATCATCCAAAAGGCTAATGTATTCAATTTGGAAGATATTCCTAAAATGAAATGAAAGGATTATGACTTCAAAAAGTGTAGACAACTGATCCCTGAATGTTGGCAGATTGTCAGGAACATCTTTAAGATCTGGTACCCTTGACAAATTCCATCCACAAGCCACCACAAAATGTCACTAGGGAATTACAAGCAGCCTATGAGATTATATTGTAGCATGCACCAACATATCTAACTGCAAGTTCTTAACTCCTGATGATCAAATGTTATCCAGTTTAGGACAGAGCTCAGCAAACAGTCCCACAAAGGAAACACAGTCTGACATTTACTCCTGAGAACATGGGAGACCTAGATGGATACTATCAGCACAGCAGTAGTCCTGCATATACTCCCAGATAATACTCTTCAATGAATCATATAAATATATATATATATATATATATATATATATATATATATATATATATATATATGTATGTATGTGTATATATATATATATATATATATATATATATATATATATACACATACATACACACATACACCTATACATAGTGAATACCACAGGAGCAAACACTGAACTCAACAGTACCTCTAGAAGACTAAACACTAGAAAACAACTACTACAAATACCTGACAAATGAGAGGCAACCCAAATGAGGCCAAAAGAAGAGAATCCAAAATAGACATAATGCCACTTAAGCTGGATTCTGGGATCCACACTGCCAAGTGCATAACAGAGGTCAAATAGGACATAGACTGAATACAACTACTAATTAATAATCAGCAAGAGATTATTTGTAACTAAATGGGACTGTCTGATTGCTACACCTAGGTCTAAATTTAGACTGTTGTGAGTAAATTCATTCTTCAGAGGTTAAATGAAAAAGAGCTGTACATAACCTCAAAACCCTTTATTTTTTATTTTACCACCTTCATTGAATTAGCACTTGTGACACAGGCAAACCTATATTTATGTAAAAGTAATCAAACCATATTAACGAGTTCCCATTTATAAACATTATACATCATATATATTGTTATTTAGCCTATAATCTATGCATCATTCCTTCTCCAAAACATTTTTCTCCACATATTGTTCACACAATTTCCATTTTTTCTATACAATGTACTCCCAACCCTTTTCTAAAGATCCCACTTCCTGTTATTTTATCTCTGCTACAATATTCACTACTTCAAGTATAGTTGCCTTAGATTTTGATTTCCACTTTCGAGTAATTGTTTTTTTTTTCTTTTTTGGAAGCCGCCAGAATTAAACTTAACAAGGTCATATTATGTCTAGGCAATTCAATAACCTCAAAAACATTTTCAAGAAGCAGAAAGTCAGAGATACCACAATAATCAGTTCTCAAGTTTGCCAGGACCAAATGATAATTTCCTGATCACAGGAATACCCAAGGGATTCCCATAAGAAGTGCAAGACCTGTAACTGCAAAATGCATAACTAGAAAAAAAAGCCACTGCAAAAGAGATGCAAAAAATCTTAATCTCAATGTACTGGCATTCAAAGTTTTTTGCAACTTAGTATACATTTCCCACAGCTGTACATTTGGCTTTGTCATTCTGAAGAATAAATGTATAATCCTCAGAATTTCTAGAAGAACGTAATATTAAAGGTTCCTTTAAACCATCTGGGAAACAATCTGCCCTCAGAAAAGAATGAACAATTTGGAAAACTTCTGGATTCAGGGATTCTAGGGTAGAAGTCATAAGTCAGGCAGGCTTTAGATCCAGCCTGCAATAAGATAAATACACATTTGAAATCAATTTCATAGGTTCATAGGTAGGTACTAGGCTATTGGTCATAGGGTCTATATAAGCCTAGCCAAAAAGGTACCCTGGCTTTCGCTACCCAAGAAAATTATTTTCCTGTGCCCCTGTCGAGCACAGCCACAGCAGTGGCCCCCGGAGTGAATTTCCTATCTCCCATCCAATCATCAAGATTTTTCCTGAAGAGTGCTAACAAGGAGCTTTGTTTGATATAGATAGGTAGTTTGTTCCAGAGTATGGGAAGTCTCTGAGACAGGAATCTATCCCTCCAGCATGTTCTGTTTATTGTGGTGACAAGGTTTAGGTTCATAGAGCATGCAGCTTGGAGGGATTGAGATTTCTTTAAGTGGAGCATGTCCAACAGCTCTGGGTTTGACATAGCTTTGTATGTTAGGCAGAGATCGCCTCTGAGTAGGCGATAGGCGACGGAGTAAAGCTGGAAGCTTTTGAGATGGTCTGCATAGGGCATCTGTTTGAGGCCGGTAATCATCGTGAGGTATTTCTGTAGCCTTTCCAGTTGTCGTAGATGTCTTGTGAAGTATATACCAAAAGGGGTGCTGCATTCTATAAAGGGTCTAATGAGTGATGAGTAGAGGGGAACAATGACCTCTTTTTCCTGGATGAGAAAACTTTTGTGATGAGGTGTGCCACATAGAAGGATTTCCTGACTACTGTGGCAATGTGATTATCAAAGGAGAGACTACTGTCCACCTGTGTCCCAAGGTCTCTTATCACACTTTCAGTGTTAAGTAGACTACTGCCTATGTGGTAGTTCATGGGTACATAATTTGTACCAAAATGGATGACTATGCACTTTTTGGCATTGAGCTTGAGGCCATGGCTTTGACACCAGGCATCTGTCTCAGTGAGGCCCTTTTGTAGGATGTCCACATCGTTAGGAGTTTCAATTATGGCTCCTAGTTTGCAGTTATCTGCAAACTTCATTACCAAAGTCTAGCCTGTACTTCAGAGAAGTAGATACCAAGCAGGAGAGGACACAGGACTGAACCCTGTGGTACTCCACTTGTCACTGGTCTGAAGTCGGATTTGGAGTCTGCTGCTTCACAGTGTGGGTTCTGTCCATGAGCCATTTGGCAACCCATCTTGTGACACAGGGATTTATACATACTTTATTGAGTTTATCTATAATTCCAGAGTGGGGGATGGTGTTGAAAGCCTTGGCGAGATCTGGATAGGCTGTGTGAACTACCTTACCCTCATCTACGGCACTGGTGATGGCTTCAAAGAAGTCTATCAGATTTAGGAGACATGATCTGTCTTTTACAAACCTGAACTGGGTGGTTTCCAGAGTTTGGAGATTACCAATGTCATTGTATATAAGTTCCATGATGATATGTTCCATAGCCTTGCAGACCAGGCTCGTCAGGTTAATGGGGCGGTAGTTCCCAGGGCCTGTGGTGGCTCTCCCTTTGTTGAGTGGGATAACCGTCGCTGTGTGCCATTCAGTGGGCACAAAGCCTGAGCTAAGGCTATGATTGAACATGGGGTGCCAGTTTGTTCTGTAGTTCGTGAAGAACGCAGCCTGGGATGTTGTCAGGTCCCATTGATGCCGTGTTCTTGGCTTTGCAGAGTGTGTTTTTTACCTGTGCAGCCGTGATTACAGGAACTTTGCATCCTTCCAGTACAGAGATGGGCCCTTTAGGGGGTGAGGGGGGGTAAAGTAAGCACTGAACCTGTCTGCCAGGATGTTGGCAATATCAGTTGGTTTGGTATAGTTAGTGCCATTGTGCTGTAACTCAGAGCAGATCTGAGTGTTGCCATTGAGATTCTTGACATAGCTATAGAATGCTTTGTGGTTGTCTTTAGAATCAGTGGCGATTTTATTTTCATAACTAGCTTTGGAAGATTTGATGAGGGATCTCAGCTTCTTACTGAGACTGACCAGGGAGTTCCTCCAATCATGGGATTTTACTCTTTTTTGCAACAGTTTCTTTCTTCTGTTGTAGAGTTTGTTTATGGCAAGGGACCACCAGATTGGCTTCTTTTTTTGGAGGATAGCATCTTGGTTCTGTTAAGGATTGCATGATCCATGCACTCGTGTAAGTGCTTATAAAGTGCATTTGTGTAGGATTCAGCAGTCGTACCTCTATTGTCCGTCTGCATGGGTGTCATGAAGTTTGCCACTTCTGTCTTAAGAAGCGTGAAATTGGCTTTGGAGAATTTTTTTATGGTGGTTTCCCTAATGGGGGGTGGGGGCAGGATGTGGACGTCTAGGGTGATTAGCTTGTAGATGGATCTGACCAACGAGGAATTGACCTCTGGTGTGAAACACCGGTTGCCCATGATGATAATGACCAGGTCTAGGATATTGCTGCCCCTGGTAGCGGTGTGGATAAGTTGATCCAAGGCGCTGGAACTTGTGAATTCATAGTCATATCAGTCAGGATAGTAAAGGTCAGTGGATTCCAAAGTAGAGAATGGCTGCACACTGGAAACCTATTGCATGGTCTTATTGGAAGTCAGAGTAGTAAAAGTCAAGGGATTCCAGAGCAGAGACACCACCTTCCTCTTTGAAGGTTTCTGGGAAAGTGTGTTTTCAATCATGTACAGCTTTTCTGATGGGAGGAAAAATAAAAAAGGAAGAAAAAGTACAGTTCTCTCACAAAATCTCCCAAATGACCAAATGAAAAAGCCTTCTGAATGGATAAACAGACTGGAATGCATGGCCTGACAACCATCTGGCAGAGTGCAGCTGCACAGACATCCAGCAACAAACATCTACCTTTTTCTCGGACCTCTAAAAATGGTATATAAAATATTGTGTATCCAAAACAAGCAACAGCCAAGTAGAATGTGGTTGACTGTACATAAGGACAAATCTACAATTTCTCCTGCAGGGACAAATTCAAAGACTTGGTGGATTCACTACAAGTCTTATCGATCTCAAAATCTGGATCTTAAATATATATCAGGATACCACTATCATCCTCAACAGACATTGTGATACGGAATAACGTAGAAAGCAGATAATATGGCTGCTATGATAAAAGCAATGTAAACATTCTGCATCAAGGTAAAGATAGTTCTTGATCTACTATGGATTGATCTGGTATCAAATAACAAAGCCCAAGGCCTTGTCTAACTGCGGGTGATGAAAGAAAGGCTTCCTTGGTAATTCAAGAAGTGAGAAAAATGTTTCCAGTAGCAAGTTTTCATCCTCAGAATGCTATACGTTACACTGACAGAGATGGGCTGTCCAAGCACTGACTAAGCAAAATCCGGACCTGTCCTGACCTAAAGCAAACAAACAAAAAAAATGAAATGGCAAGATCTCAACAAAATGATGGTCAAAGATGGACAGTATACATCAATTGGGCAGACAGCATGAAGAAAACATGTAAACATGTAACATATGTGGGATTCAGGGCATTTAGCCACCTGATAAGTCACTGAAGGACAGGCTGATAAAAGCAGGTTGCTGAAAGTCACTGTAGAGGAAATTGTACTTCAGTTCCGTGAATACTCCAGTCCAAGCAAGTATCCTGGTGCCATGGCCAAACATAAAAATGTATAGTATATGAACATACACAAACCATCTCACGTGCACATAAGGTGCACAATGGCACAGTGTGTCACCAAGGTGAAAGGTAAGCCAGTGTCAGTGACATTTGTAAAAAGGTTTAATGCACATACAGCCCGCTCCTATACAGTACTCCTGTTACAAATTTCACTTAAGTTGACATGACTTATGATGTGGTGACATGCTGCTCCACCATGCCTCCTATGTATGTGTAAGCACTGAGTTTTTTCCTCTAGTCAGTGGATCCATATGTACCACATGTTTTACATACAGCTGCTTCCACTGAAGTATGATGCATCCACTATGGCTTCCAGCATCTGTCTTTCAGTGACCTATGAAGTGGTCAGATACCCTTAACCTCAAAAATATCTTCCAGATAGGCCATACAAGCACAACTTAAGTGATCTCAGCTAGTAGGGTGCTATAATCAGTTGGCACACCACAGTAGTAATAGAAAAATAAAGGCAACCAAATGAAAACTGGCTACTGAGGAAAATACCAAATGAGGAGTACTGTCAAAATGTTATGCCATGGATGCAAGGCACTACCAACACACGAATCACACTGCCGATGCAAGGCACTACCAACACATGAGTCACACTGTCGATGCAAGGCACTACCAACACACGAGTCACACTGTCGATGCAAGGCACTACCAACACATGAATCACACTGCCAATGCAAGGCACTACCAACACACGAGTCACACTGTCGATGCAAGGCACTACCAACACATGAATCACACTGCCGATGCAAGGCACTACCAACACATGAATCACACTGCTGATGCAAGGCACTACCAACACACGAGTCACACTGCCGATGCAAGGCACTACCAACACACGAGTTACACTGCCGATGCAAGGCACTACCAACACATGAATCACATTGCCGATGCAAGGCACTACCAACACATGAATCACACTGCTGATGCAAGGCACTACCAACACACGAGTCACACTGTCGATGCAAGGCACTACTAACACACGAGTCACACTGTCGATGCAAGGCACTACCAACACACGAGTCACACTGTCAATGCAAGGCACTACCAACACACGAGTCACACTGTCGATGCAAGGCACTACCAACACATGAATCACACTGTCGATGCAAGGCACCACCAACACACAAGTCACACTGTCGATGCAAGGCACTACCAACACACGAGTCACACTGCCGATGCAAGGCACTACCAACACACGAGTCACACTGCCGATGCAAGGCACTACCAACACACGAGTCACACTGACGATGCAAGGCACTACCAACACATGAATCACACTGCCGATGCAAGGCACTACCAACACACGAGTCACACTGTCGATGCAAGGCACTACCAACACATGAGTCACACTGCCGATGCAAGGCACTACCAACACACGAGTCACACTGCCGATGCAAGGCACTACCAACACACGAGTCACACTGTTGATGCAAGGCACTACCAACACATGAATCACACTGCCGATGCAAGGCACTACCAACACATGAGTCACACTGTCGATGCAAGGCACTACCAACACATGAATCACACTGTTGATGCAAGGCACTACCAACACATGAATTACACTGTTGATGCAAGGCACTACCAACACATGAGTCACACTGTTGATGCAAGGCACTTCCAACACATGAATCACACTGTTGGCACTACCAACACACGAGTCACACTGTTGATGCAAGGCACTACCAACACATGAATCACACTGCCGATGCAAGGCACTACCAACACATGAGTCACACTGTCGATGCAAGGCACTACCAACACATGAATCACACTGTTGATGCAAGGCACTACCAACACATGAATTACACTGTTGATGCAAGGCACTACCAACACATGAGTCACACTGTTGATGCAAGGCACTACCAACACATGAATCACACTGTTGATGCAAGGCACTACCAACACATGAATTACACTGTTGATGCAAGGCACTACCAACACATGAATCACACTGCTGATGCAAGGCACTACCAACACACAAGTCACACTGTCGATGCAAGGCACTACCAACACATGAATTACACTGTTGATGCAAGGCACTACCAACACATGAATCACACTGTTGATGCAAGGCACTACCAACACATGAATCACACTGCCGATGCAAGGCACTACCAACACATGAGTCACACTGTCGATGCAAGGCACTACCAACACATGAATCACACTGTTGATGCAAGGCACTACCAACACATGAATCACACTGTTGATGCAAGGCACTACCAACACATGAATTACACTGTTGATGCAAGGCACTACCAACACGAGTCACACTGTTGATGCAAGGCACTACCAACACATGAATCACACTGTTGATGCAAGGCACTACCAACACATGAATTACACTGTTGATGCAAATCACTACCAACACATGAATCACACTGTTGATGCAAGGCACTACCAACACATGAATCACACTGCCGATGCAAGGCACTACCAACACATGAGTCACACTGTCGATGCAAGGCACTACCAACACATGAATCACACTGCCGATGCAAGGCACTACCAACACACGAGTCACACTGTCGATGCAAGGCACTACCAACACATGAATTACACTGTTGATGCAAGGCACTACCAACACATGAATCACACTGTTGATGCAAGGCACTACCAACACATGAATCACACTGTTGATGCAAAGCACTACCAACGCATGAATCACACTGCCGATGCAAGGCACTACCAACACACGAGTCACACTGTCGATGCAAGGCACTACCAACACATGAATCACACTGTTGATGCAAGGCACTACCAACACATGAATCACACTGTCGATGCAAGGCACTACCAACACATAAATCAGACTGTCGATGCATGACATTACCAATATATAAGTCACCTCATGGACGCATGGCACTACCAATATATAAATCACACATTGGAATCATAGCACTACCAATATATAAATCACACCGTGGATTTATAGCACTACCAATATATAAATCATACTGTGGACACATGACACTTCCACTATATTAATCACACCATGGATGCATGGCACTACCAATATATAAATCACACAGTGGATGCATGGCACTACCAATATATAAATCATACTGTGGACACATGGCACTACCAGTATATAACTCCCACCATGCATGTATGGTACCAGTAATATGTAATATACATGGACACATGGCACTACCAATATATAAATCACACACAGGAAACATGGTACTACCAATATACAAATCACAAAGTAGACGCATGGCACTACCAATATATAAATCATACTGTGGACACATGAAACTACTAATATATAAATCACACCTTGCATGCATGGCACTACCAATATATAAATTACATTGTGGATGCACGGCACTACCAATATATAAATTACAGTGTGGATGCATTGCCCTATCAATATATAAATCACACCATGGATGCATGGCGCTATCAACATATAAATCACAGTGTGGATGCATGGCACTACAACTATATAAATCACACCATGGATGCACGTCACTAGCAGTATATAAATCGCATCATGGATGCACGGCACTACCAATATATAAATCACACCGGGGATGCACGGCACTACCAATATATAAATCACACCGGGGATGCACGGCACTAGCAATATATACAGTGGATATAAAAGTGTACACACCCCTGTTAAAATGCCACGTTTTTGTGATATAAAAAAATGAGACCAAAATAAATCATTTCAAAACTTTTCCCACCTTTAATATGACCTATAACCTGTACAGTTCAATTGAAAAACAAACAAATCTATTAGGAAAAAAATATAAAAAAATAAAAAGCATATAATAACTGGTTGCATAAGTGTGCACACACTTAAACTAATACTTTGCTGAAGCACTTTTTGATTTAATTACAGAATTCAGTCTTCTTGGGTAGGAGTCTATTAGCATGGCATATCTTGACTTCATAGGGTCATAGGTAGGTACTAGGCTATCGACCCAAGGGCCTACGTAAGCCTAGCCAACAAGGTTCCCTGGCTTACGCCACCCAAGAAAGTTATTTTCCTGTGCCACTGTTGAGCAGAGACACAGTAGTGATCCCCGGGGTGTATTTCCTATTTCCCATCCACTCATCAAGATTTTTCTTGAAGAGCGCTAATGAAGAACTTTGCTTGACATAGATGGGTAGCCTGTTCCAGAGTATGGAAAGTCTCTGGGACAGGAATCTATCCATGCAGCATGTCCTGTTTATTGCGGTGACAAGGTTTAGGTCCCTAGAGCATGTAGCTCGGAGGGAGTGGGATTTCTTTAGGTGTAGCATGTCCAACAGCTCTGGGTTTGACATAGCTGTATATGTTAGGCAGACATCACCTCAGAGTAGGTGATATGCTATGGAGTAAAGCTGGAGTTTTTTGAGGCGGTCAGTGTAGGGCATTTGTTTGAGGACAGTAATCCTCTTTGTGAGGTACTTCTGTGGCCTTTCCAGCTGCTGCAGATGTCTTGTGAGGTACATTCCAAAAGGGGCGTTGTACTCTATAATGGGTCTAATGAGTGTCGAGTAGAGGGGAACAATGACCTCTTTTTTGCTGGATGAGAACCCTTTTATGATGAGGTGTGCCACATAGAAGGACTTCCTGACTACTGTGGCGATGTGACTATCAAAGGAAAGACTACTGTCCACCTGGGTCCCAAGGTCTCTTATCACACATTCGGTGTTAAGTAGATTGCTGCCTATGTGGTAGTTTATGAATACAGAGTTTTTACCAAAGGGGATGACACTGCACTTTTTGGTATTGAGCTTGAGGCCATGGCTTTGACACCAGGCATCTGTCTCAGCTAGGCCCTTTTGTAGGATGTCTACATCATCTGGGGACTTGACTATGGCTCCTAGTTTGCAGTCATCTGTGAACTTCGTTAGCCAGAGTTCTTCTCTGTTAGCCTGTACTTCAGAGAAGTAGATACCAAACAGGAGAGGTCCCAGGATGGAACCCTGTGGTACTCCACTTGTCACTGCTTTGAGGTCAGATTTGGAGTCTGCAACTTTTACAGTGTGGGTTCTGTCAGTGAGCTAGATGGCAACCCATCTTGTGACGTAGGGATTTATACCTAGTTTAGTGAGTTTAGCTATAATTCCAGAATGGGGGATGGTGTTGAAAGCCTTGGTGAAGTCAAGATAGGCTGTGTGAACCACCTTACCCTCATCTACGGCTTTGGTGACTGCCTCAAAGAAGTCGATCAGGTTCAGGAGGCATGATCTGCCTTTCACAAACCCGAACTGGGTGGGATCCAGAGTTTGGAGGTTACCAATGTCTTTGTTTATGAGTTCCATGATGATACATTCCACGGCCTTGCAAACCAGGCTCGTCAGGATAATAGGTTGATAATTCCTGGGATCAGTGGTGGCTCCCCCTTTGTGGAGTGGGATAACTGTTGCTGTGCGCCATTCAGTGAGCACAAAGCCTGATGCGAGGCTATTATTGAACATGGTGCTTAAGTAGGGAGCCAGTTTGTTCTGAAGTTCGTGTAAAACGCAGCCTGGGATGTTGTCCAGTCCCATGGATGCTGTGTTTTTGGCTTTAGAGAGTGCAGCTTTTACCTGTGCAGTTGTGATTACAGGGACTCTGCATTCTTCCTGTATAGATATTGGCCCTTTGGGGGGGGGGGGTAAAGTTAGCACTGAACCTATCTGCCAGGATGTTGGCAATATCAGTTGGTTCTGTAATTTCCGTGCCTTTGTGCTGTAACTCAGAGTAGATCTGGGTGTTGCCATCGAGGTTCTTGACATAGCTATAGAATGCTTTGTGGTTGTCCTTAGAATTAGTGGCAATTTTGTTTTCGTAGTTAGCTTTGGAGGATCTTATAAGGGATCTCAGCTTCTTACTGAGGCTGACCAGGGAGCTCCTCCACTCATGGGATTTTACTCTCTTTTGCAACAGTTTCTTCCTTCTGTTGTACAGTTTGTTTATGGCAGGGAACCACCAGATTGGCTTCCTTTTTTTGGAAGATAGCGTCTTGGTTCTGTTTGGGATAGCACGATCCATGCACTTGTGTAAGTACTTATAGAGTGCATTTGTGTAGGATTCAGCAGTTGTAACTGTATTGTCCATCTGCATAGGTGTCATGAAGTTCACCACTTCTGTCTTAAGAAGCATGAAGTTGGCTTTGGATAAATTTTTTACAGTGGTTTCCTTAATGGGGGGTGGGGGCGGGATGTGGATATCAAGGGTGATTAGCTTATGGCTGGATCGGACCAATGAGGAGTTGACTTCAGGTGTGGAACACCGGTCACTCATGTAGGTAATGACTAGGTCTAGGATATTGTTGCCCCTGGTGGGGGTGTGGATAAGTTGATCCAGGGCATTGGAGTTTATGAATTCCAGAAAGCGTTGAGCTAAGGAGTTGGTCTACGAGTAGTTTTCCCAGTTAATGGTGGGGTAGTTGAAGTCACCCATTATTAGGGTGCTTGGTTGAACCCTAACATTTTCCAGTACATCGAGAAAAGAGGAGTGGGAATCCTGGGGCATGGTGGGGGACCTGTAGCAAGCTACAATTTGGACTGCAGTTTTGCCCAGAGTTAGTTGCACTTGGATAACCTCAGATGCATTATGCTGAGCAACTAGCCTGGAGGTGTGGATATCCTTAATGAATATGGACACACCTCCACCTTTGGTGTTTCGCTCCAGGTTACATGGCCAAAAAGTGTGGTGTGAGTTATAGCCTGGTAGTGCAGGGGTGCTCTCTGGAGCCTTGAACCAGATCTCAGTTACTGCACAGATATCAATGGTCCCCATTTTAAGGAGTGCCTCGAGTGAGTGCATTTTGAGATTTAGACTTCTAGCACTGAGTAACATTAACCTCAGTTTTTGCTTGCCTTTATTTTATCTTTAGGTTCCATGTTAATGTTGTTATGGTTAATCTTGTAAAAGTGATTTCTAAATTCATCCAGTATTTCTGGTATACTAGAAACATTCTTCTTTTCCTTAGAGAAAAGATTTCTTTGATATGGTTTTGTTTATTCAATCTTTTGTTTTATTTTTAAGTCTATGTAAGTATTTGGGGCTTATTGAATAAGACAAAACTTGTATTTCTAAAGTTATTTTAACTTTATGAGTTAAAATTTCTTTGTATTTCTCATTTAGTTTGTTTATTTCTTCAATAACTTTCTTGTCCATAATATTTTCTTTATTATTATGTTTATAAGAGTCTAATTTACTTTGAATATCTAACAATTCCTTATCCCAAGATTTCCTTTTATTATTATACCATCTGATACTTTGTCCATATAGATATGATTTTAAGGCATCCCAAACATAGACAATGGAGACTTCAGGAGTATTATTTATGTCTAGAAAATGTTGTACTTCTGAAAGTATATATTCTTTATAGTCTTTTAGCTGAGTTAAGTATGCTGGTATCCTTTTGATCTGAACATTATGAGTATTTTTATCATGAATTCAAAAACATTTGAGTTATGATCAGATATAGGACATGAAATGATTTTGGAATTAATTAAATCTGTTACCATCTGGTTAGAAATAAAGACCCTATCTATTTTTGAATAAGTTTTGTATCTGTTAGAAAAAAAGGTGTATGGTAATGATTTTGAATCTATCTGATTATTAATATCATTCAAATGATAAGAATTAGCAAAATCATTTAAATGTTTTGCATTAGATGTAATTCTTCTTTTCCTTATAGTGGTAGTATCACTTTCATGTAGTATACAATTAAAATCACCAGCTAAAATAATATCCCCTATAAAGAATGATATGATCTTATCAATATGATGTTTCACTGTATTAATACCAATTCCAGGTATCCAATATACATTAATTAAAGTGTAAGTCTTCCCATTAATTTGTATTGTAACCATACAAAACATTCCTTTGTCATCCTGAAAAGACTTAATGGTTTTAGGAATGGGCATACTTTTATTCCATAAAATAGCCACTCCTCTTTTTTTCTGAGTGTGCTCTGAACTAACCAATACTGTATACTTATTAGTGGCTAGTTTATCAATATCTTTTTTCAAGAGATGGGTTTCTTGCAGGAAGACTAGATTGGCCTTGTGTAAATTAATGTATCTTAAGGCTTGCCCTTTTACACGGATTATTCAATCCATTAATGTTTAAAGAAATTCCTTTTAAAGATGTCAATTGGCATTTTTAAAACTCAAGAATCTTATGATCGAAATAACAAATAACAAGATAAACAATGTTACATCTCCTCTTTTAGGTGTACCTTTAAATATAGCTGTATTTATTAAATCTCTTATGGGATTTTGTATAGGATTCAATTTTGTTTGTAGTGACAATGAGTATACAAAATATATTGTGGATGTCAAAACTATATACGTATAACAATGAACAAGTGAAAATAATGTAAGGATTAAACCTTGCATCCAGCCTGGAGTTGAAAACTCCAACTTAGAGTAGTATTTACTACTCAAGTTAAGCCCGTACCCTAAGCAGCAGTACCTCAGCTACCACCTTATCAATTTAATACTAGTTATATTTAACTGAGGTTAACAGTTTTCAATTCAATTATCTATCAAGACAAAAGTACACATTTGGTAAAACAGCATCATATAAACTAAAATAAACTTTTTTTTTTTTTTAAACTGTTCATACTACTATATAGATCTATGTAATATATAACACTTGTATTCAAATAGCATTCAAATAATCTTGATGTTAGAAATCAAGAGGAGAGAAAATTAGGTTCTAACATTCATTTAAATCAAAAACGTTGGCTAATATGATTCAGACATTACATATATTAAGATGCATCTATTTTCTGTCATGTGAATACTATTAACAGCTTCCAAAAAAAAAAATCTTGAATTGTTTGTATATGAGCATTTACTTAAACTCATTATTGTCAATAGAGTAAAATATTGTATTCATAAAAATTATTATAAATCATATTGCATAGTTATGCAAATTCTCAGAAACACTTGCACTATTAAAAAAAATAAAGCCATCACACACATACACACAGACACACACATACATACACACACACATACACATACACACACACACACACACACACACACACACATATATATATATATATATATATATATATATATATATATATATATATATATATATCTGATCTCACTGAGTTATGTCCTTGTTGAGCACTATCCTACTTGCTGTCCCTAGAATAAATCTGTCTGCTTTATAGAAAATAATGCACAGCAAACACATTTTAGTAACCAGATTTTACAATCATGCTAACCTACTGCTTTAAAATATATCACATGACATTTCTTCCAGAATAGAATTATAAAATTGTTTATGCTTGTCAATCAGATGAATTAAATGAATTATAATAAAGTATATGTTTGGAACAGAAGTTTTAACACAGATTATTATGCTGCTGTTAAGTAGATTTTCAAAACATTTAAATAAATGTTTCATTTTCTATGCCTTCTAAAATAAGACATTTACTTACTACAAGAAACTACATCATTTAAACTCATTATAACTGACATTTTATGAATAGAGTATTTTTCCTGAATCTGTGGTGTGTCAGTATGATAACTAGGTCAGAGGTTATACTAACTGCTTTCAGTTTCTCTGTGAGAATTCTGTGAGTTGAAGCTTTTGAAGTAGTTCATGGACACTGTGCATGAGACAGCCCCCATCCCAGATTGTCTTCCTTAACATTTTGGCGGGAAACTTATTAAAACTTGTGGCAAACATTCATTTTGTCAATAGAGTAAAATATTGTATTCATAGAAATTATTATAAATCATATTGGATAGTTATGCAGATTCTCAGAAACACTTGCATTATTATATAAAAAAAAAAGCCATCACTCACACACACACATACACATACATACACACACACACACACACACACACACACACATATATATATATATATATATATCTGATCTCACTGAGTTGTGTCTTTGTTGAGCACTATCCTACTTGCTGTCCCTAGAATAAATATGTCTGCTTTATACAAAATAATGCACAGCAAACACAATTTAGTAACCAGATTTTACAATCATGCTAACCTACTGCTTAAAATATATCACATGACATTTCTTCCAGAATAGAGTTATAAGATTATTTATGCTTGTCAATCAGATGAATTAAATGAGTTATAGTAAAGTATATGTTTGGAACACAAATTTTTAACACAGATTATTATGCTGCTGTTAAGTAGATTTTCAAAAACATTTAAATAAATGTTTCATTTTCTATGCCTTCTAAAATAAGACATTTACTTACTACAAGAAACTACATCATTTAGACTCATTATAACTGGCATATTTTATGAATAGAGTATTTTTCCTGAATCTGTGGTGTGTCAGTGTGATAACTATGTCAAAGGTTATACTAAATGCTTTCAGTTTCTCTGTGAGAATTCTGTGAGTTGAAGATTTTGAAGTAGTTCATGGACACTGTGCATGAGACAGCCCACATCTCAGATTGTCTCTCTTAACATTTTGGCGGGAAACTTATTAAAAACTAGTGACAAACATTCATTTAGTAGTGTAAATGCATGTAAACATGACAAAACCTTCACAATGTATTCCACAGACCATTACAGCCTCTTACTTCTTTTCAGAAAGAGAAACAAATTGAATCACAGCTTGCCATTAAATCTTCAGATATTTTGACTGGTTATGAAACAAAACATTATAACTGACATATTTTATGAATAGAGTATTTTCCTGAATCTGTGGTATGTCAGTGTGATAACTATGTCAAAGGTTATACTAACTGCTTTCAGTTTCTCTGTGAGAATTCTGTGAGCTGAAGCTTCTGAAGTAACTCATGAACACTGTGCATGAGACAGCCCACATCTCAGATTGTCTCTCTTAACATTTTGGCGGAAACATATTAAAACTAGTGACAAACATTCATTTAGCAGTGTAAATGCATCTAAACATGACAAAACCTTCACAATGTATTCCACAGATCATTACAGCCTCTATGTAAGTGAAATTAAGCCCAAAATTACCAACAAGCAATAAAACTCAACATTCTTCTCCCAACTCAATTTTCATACAAATCCTATTATTCACTGTGCCCACACAATCAAAAGCATTTCTATATATTAATAAAGAAAAGAAAAGAGAGTAGAAAATAAAATGGAGTGAGGCAGAAATAAAAATGTAAGAGAAAGCTGTAAGAAGTATATACAATGGAATGTTACTTACTGTTTATATTAATAGAGTTAAAAATAAAACATATTATTTACTCTTATTTAGTTCTGATTATTATTAGTTAAAGCATAACAGATTATTTACAAACAGGCATAAGCAGTATAATCAAGAAAGTATAATTAGAAATAGCATTTGAAGAACTTATAAAAACTTTTACAAGGAATAAATATGTTATTATTCTATTAATGATATTTTCATTACTGTTCTCTCCTGCCCTCCCCACCCTTTACCCACTACATAATCTAAATAGAATGTCATTGTTTAAACAAAGAAAATAATAAAAGGAGAAGGAAAAAAAGGTAAAGATCAAAAATGTATCAAATTACTAACCTTACTTCTTTTCAGAAAGAGAAACAAATTGAATCACAGCTTGCCATTAAATCTTCAGGTATTTTGACTGGTTATGAAACAAAACATTTCTTTGCACATAGAGAATAACTTTGATTAAATCTTTTCCAAAATATTTGTGGCTTTCTGGAAATGCAGGAACTATATTCAAAAGATTAATAATGAACTAAAATGATGAGAGAGAAAAACATATAACAAATCATTTGTTTTTAGTCTCTTCTTCTTCTCTGAAGTCTTCCACGAAGCTTCAGTTGCCAATCTCTTTAATGAAGAACTAGCCCATTCCATTTCTTCTATTTTATCCAAAATCCTTTTTCTTTGACAAACAGTAAAGCAGAGTCTAAATCATCGAAAACCTTAGGACCATCAGGAAGGAAGATTTTAAGCTTGGCAGGAAACAGAAGGTATGTTTTAAACTGTGCTTTTAAGCTCCTTATTAGTGGCAGAAAAACTTTTCTTTTAGCTATTACCATGGAAGAATAGTCATTGTCAAAACGCACAGTTGTCTCATTAATCTTAACAGGAGCTTTAGCCCAAGCAGATTTGAACCATCTCTTTATCAAAAGATGATAGAAATCTAACTATAACTGATCTAGGATATTTTTGTTAGAGTTAGTATTAGCTATAGATCTATGTGCTCTTTCGATACCAAAAGAGAATGCTTCTGGTAAGTCTAAAGTTTTAGGGAGCCAAGTTGATAAAAAGAAGTAATATTGTTACCTTCAATATTTTCTGGCAGTCCAAAAATCCTAATGTTATTAGCCTAGATCTATTTTCCAGGTCATCCAGCTTTGTTTGTAAATGTGTATTTTGTTTCAGCAGAAACTCAATGTTGATTTCCTCTTCTTGGATTCTATTTTCCATGTCATTCACAGCTTCTTCTATGCCTGTCATCTGGTTCTTCTGTTGTTGCAGGTCTGTATGTAACAGGTCTATTTGTTTTGTAGTTTTTCTATGAAGGAGTCTATTTTAGTAACCATTTTATCAGTAAGTTGCTGGATTATAATTATCAGAGACTGAAGTTCTTCCTTGATGCTGGAGTCTTGAGAATTTGTCTTACTGGAACTCATTTCAGACTGATAAACTGACAGGAAAATTTCCACAGTGATTTCTGACAGGAATATTGTTAAGATTTCCTTTCTTTTTTAGATATAGTTCAAGAACTATATAAAACAAACGTATTTAGAAAGAAAATTACTTCAAAAATTAATTTTTTAAGTAATTAATTCCTGTCAGTGTAATGAAATTGGTGGAGCTGAAGAAATCTGCTGCTATCCTGTGTTCATCCTTGGCCACGCCCCAAATAGAAGGACTTCCTGACTACTGTGGCGATGTGACTATCAAAGGATAGACTACTGTCCACCTGGGTCCCAAGGTCTCTTATTACACATTCGGTGTTAAGTAGATTGCTGCCTATGTGGTAGTTTATGAGTACAGAGTTTTTACCAAAGGGGATGACACTGCACTTTTTGGTATTGAGCTTGAGGTCATGGCTTTGACACCAGGCATCTGTCTCAGCGAGGCCCTTTTGTAGGATATCTACATCATCTGGGGACTTGACTATGGCTCCTAGTTTGCAGTCATCTGTGAACTTCGTTAACCAGAGTTCTTCTATGTTAGCCTGTACTTCAGAGAAGTAGATACCAAACAGGAGAGGTCCCAGGATGGAACCCTGTGGTACTCCACTTGTCACTGCTTTGAGGTCAGATTTGGAGTCTGCAACTTTTACAGTGTGGGTTCTGTCAGTGAGCTAGATGGCAACCCATCTTGTGACGTAGGGATTTATACCTAGTTTAGTGAGTTTAGCTATAATTCCAGAATGGGGGATGGTGTTGAAAACCTTGGTGAAGTCAAGATAGGCTGTGTGAACCACCTTACCCTCATCTACGGCTTTGGTGACTGCCTCAAAGAAGTCGATCAGGTTCAGGAGGCATGATCTGCCTTTCACAAACCCGAACTGGGTGGGATCCAGAGTTTGGAGGTTACCAATGTCTTTGTTTATGAGTTCCATGAAGATACATTCCACGGCCTTGCAAACCAGGCTCGTCAGGATAATAGGTTGATAATTCCTGGGATCAGTGGTGGCTCCCCCTTTGTGGAGTGGGATAACTGTTGCTGTGCGCCATTCAGTGGGCACAAAGCCTGATGCGAGGCTATTATTGAACATGGTGCTTAAGTAGGGAGCCAGTTTGTTCTGAAGTTCGTGTAAAACACAGCCTGGGATGTTGTCCAGTCCCATGGATGCTGTGTTTTTGGCTTTAGAGAGTGCAGCTTTTACCTGTGCAGTTGGGATTACAGGGACTCTGCATTCTTCCTGTATAGATATTGGCCCTTTAGGGGGGGGGGGGTAAAGTTAGCACTGAACCTATCTGCCAGGATGTTGGCAATATCAGTTGGTTCTGTAATTTTCGTGCCTTTGTGCTGTAACTCAGAGCAGATCTGGGTGTTGCCATCGAGGTTCTTGACATAGCTATAGAATGCTTTGTGGTTGTCCTTAGAATTAGTGGCAATTTTGTTTTCGTAGCTAGCTTTGGAGGATCTTATAAGGGATCTCAGCTTCTTACTGAGGCTGACCAGGGAGCTCCTCCACTCATGGGATTTTACTCTCTTTTGCAACAGTTTCTTCCTTCTGTTGTACAGTTTGTTTATGGCAGGGAACCACCAGATTGGCTTCCTTTTTTTGGAAGATAGCGTCTTGGTTCTGTTTGGGATAGCACGATCCATGCACTTGTGTAAGTACTTATAGAGTGCATTTGTGTAGGATTCAGCAGTTGTAACTGTATTGTCCATCTGCATAGGTGTCATGAAGTTCACCACTTCTGTCTTAAGAAGCATGAAGTTGGCTTTGGATAAATTTTTTACAGTGGTTTCCTTAATGGGGGGTGGGGGGGATGTGGATATCAAGGGTGATTAGCTTATGGCTGGATCGGACCAATGAGGAGTTGACTTCAGGTGTGGAACACCGGTCACTCATGTAGGTAATGACTAGGTCTAGGATATTGTTGCCCCTGGTGGGGGTGTGGATAAGTTGATCCAGGGCATTAGAGTTTATGAATTCCAGAAAGCGTTGAGCTAAGGAGTTGGTCTATGAGTAGTTTTCCCAGTTAATGGTGGGGTAGTTGAAGTCACCCATTATTAGGGTGCTTGGTTGAACCCTAACATTTTCCAGTACATCAAGAAAAGAGGAGTGGGAATCCTGGGGCATGGTGGGGGATCTGTAGCAAGCTACAATTTGGACTGCAGTTTTGCCCAGAGTTAGTTGCACTTGGATAACCTCGGATGCATTATGCTGAGCAACTAGCCTGGAGGTGTGGATATCCTTAATGAATATGGACACACCTCCACCTTTGGTGTTTCGCTCCAGGTTACATGGCCAAAAAGTGTGGTGTGAGTTATAGCCTGGTAGTGCAGGGGTGCTCTCTGGAGCCTTGAACCAGATCTCAGTTACTGCACAGATATCAATGGTCCCCATTTTAAGGAGTGCCTCGAGTGAGTGCATTTTGAGATTTAGACTTCTAGCACTGAGTAACATTAACCTCAGTTTTTGCTTGCCTGTTCCTGTTCCTGTTATGGTGGTGAATTTGTTATTTGAATCTTGCCTAAAAAAGGCACTATAGGGGCAGCAACAGCCTTAGCCTGTATCTGGAATCCCAGGGGCGACAGGTGCAGGCCATCTGTGGCAAAGCATCGTGGTCTGTCGACCATGTCATCCCAAGTAGACAGATACTGGATCCCCTTAGAATGACACCAGAAGCTTAGCCAATTGTTAAAGTCAATCATTTTGTCCTTGTACTGCGGTATCATTCGGGGCGATGGCAGAATGCTACTCAGGGCTAGGGTCATACCTGCCTGGGCTACAAGATCAGAGAGTTCTTCCATGTCTCTTTTCATGTAGTCCAGGGAGGTACATCTCAGGTCATTCACACCAACATGGACAATGACACAGTCATATTTGTACTTGTTGTGGAGTGACCTGAGTGCGTGGGTTATGTGGTGGATCCTGGCACCCGAAAGGCAGCTGACAGTAACCTTCGCCTTGTTTAGCCTGGTGACTGGGACATCAGTGTGCCTGACTACAGAGTCACCTATGACTAGTGTGTTGGGTATGTTGTTTTGCCTTATTGGCTGTGGTTGAGTGGCACACCGAGTCTGTGGGCTATGTGTCATTTGGGTTGTGTTGGGGGATGGAGGCTTCTTGCGTTTCTGCTTTGGAGGGCTCTGTTGCTTAGACAGATTATTATTGAGTGCTTCCACAAATGTTTTTTTGTTACTATGCATGGATTTTGGTGGTCTATTTTTAGTGTGACTATGCGATGAGTGTGGTGTGGTGCAAATGTTTACCTTCTCCTCATGACTGTCAAGTTCAGTCTTGGTTGGAGAGAGCTTTACCTCCAGTTTTGCTAGATAAGTGCATCTCTCACAGGTTGTAGTGTTGGGTGGAAGGAGGAGAGGGTTGTCTGTGTACATGAGGCAATTTCTACATTGCCTCAAGATGCCCAGATTCATCAGATAGACAGGAGAGAACACTGGGAGCTGACCTTTGGACATGCCTGAATAAAAAACTATTTTCCTCTAGATAAGTGAGGAAAGTGAGTACAAGAGCTGTTTTTCTATAAGCAAGTGAGAAAAGTAAGTACAAAAACTGTTTTCCTCTAGGTAATGAGGAAGACTGAGTACTATAGTAATTAGTAGTTTATTTAGTGCTTACAAGTTCTGAACAAGTGCTGAGCATGAATAAGCAAATTTAAGTGCTAAAACTAAGAATCTGTATCTGCACTAGATGAGTTACAGGACAGAAACAAGTGTAAATGCAGGCTTTCAAATCAGAAAGTTGAGAGAGATGGAAGAGATTGACCAAACGGCCAGTAACTACAACTTCTGGGCCAGAACCACTCCTTATGTGGTAGACGGGTTACCTAGTGCTTACCACTCCCACTAATAAGCTAGAAGGCTTCACTCCAACACAGAAAGGCTTGGGGTCTCAGAAGCTTACATACAGTCCTGGATACAGCAAATCTGTATCTGGAACACTAGTTACAGGAAAGGTAGGAAACAGGCTTACAATTTTGCCCACTCTTCCTTGCAAAAGCGCTCCACATCTGTCCGATTGTGAGGGCATCTCTTATGCACAGCCCTCTTCAGGTAATCCCACAGATTTTCTATTGGATTTAGGTCTGAGATCTGGTAGGGCCATTCCAAAACTTTAATTTTCTTCTGGTGAAGCCATTCTTTTGTTGATTTGGATGTATGCTTGTGGTCATTGTCATGCTGAAATATGAAATTCCTCTTCATCTTCAGCTTTCTTGCAGACACCTGAAGGTTTTGGGCCAAAAGTGACTGGTATTTGGAACTGTTCATAATTCTCTCCACTTTGACTAAAGCCCCAGTTCCAGCTGAATAAAAGCAATCCCAAAGCATGATACTGCCGCCACCATGCTTCACCATGGGGATGGTGTTCTTTTGGTGATGCAAAGTGTTGGTTTTGCACCAAACGTACCTTTTGGAATTGTGGCCAAAAAGTTCAACCTTGGTCTCATTAGACCATAACACATTTTCCCACATGCTTTTGGGAGACGATGTATTGTCTTGCAAATTTTAGCCAGGCCTGGATGTTTTTCTGTGTAAGAAAAGGCTTCCGTCTTGCAACCCTACTCCATAGACCAGACATATGGAGAACACGGAGATTGTTGTCATATGTTGGGTTGTGAGGGTGGCCTAATGGTTAAGGTGTTTGCCTTACAAACACAAGGTGCAGGGTTCGAGTTTCACAAGGGATAATTGGCTAGGCTTAAAATGGCTTGCAAGGGCAGTTAGCTTAGTACTAATCTATGAACCTATGTAGTACACAACTAGTACTTGCCAGAAATTCCAGCAGCTCCCTCAGTGTTGCTGTAGATCTCTTGGCGGCCTCCATGACCAGTTTTTGTCTCATCTTTTCATCAATTTTGGAGGGATGTCCAGTTCTTTGCAATGTCACTGTTGTCCCATATTTTCTCCACTTTCTGATGACTGTCTTCACTGTGTTCCATGGTAAATCCAATGCTGTTGAAATTTTTTTGTACCCTCTCCTGACTGATGCATTTCAACAATGAGATCCCTTTGATGCTTTGTAAGCTCTCTGCAAACCATGTCTATTGCTGTAGCAGGCAACTGAGTAAATTTCAGGAAAATCCTACTATGACAGCTAAACTTTATTTGGGGTTAATCAGAGTCTCTTTTACTGATGGCAGGTGTGTACCCAAGAAGATTGAATGCTGTAATTAAATCAAAAGGTGCTTCAAAAAGTATTAGTTTAAAGGTGTGCACACTTATGCAACTAGCTTATTGTACATTTTTTTTATTTTTTTATATTTATTCCCCTAACAGATTTGTTTGTTTTTCAATTGAATTGTACAGGTTATAGATTAAAGGTGGGAAAAGTTTTGAAATTATTTATTGTGGTCTTATTTTTTTATATCACAAAAACCTGGCATTTTAACAGGGGGTGTGTACAATTTTTATATCCACTGTAAATCACATCATTGATGCATGACACTAGCAATATATAAATCACATAGTGGATGCACGGCACTACCAATGTATAAATCACATCGTGTTTGCATGGCACTACCAATATATAAATCGCAGTGTGGATGCATGGCACTACCAATATATACATCACAGTGTGGATGCATGGTACTAACAATATATAAATCACACCATGGATGCATGGCGCTACCAGTATATAAATCGCACCATGGATGCATGACACTACCAATATATAAATCACATCATGGATGCACGGCACCACCAATGTATAAATCACATCGTGTTTGCATGGCACTACCAATATATAAATCGCAGTGTGGGTGCATGCTACTAACAATATATAAATCACACCATGGATGCATGGCACTACCAGTATATAAATCGCACCATGGATGCATGACACTACCAACATATAAATCACCTAGCGGATGTACGGCACTACCAATGTATAAATCACATCGAGGATGCATGGCACTACCAATATATAAATCGCATTGTGGATGCATGGCACTACCAATATATAAATCACAGTGTGGATGCATGGCAGTACCAATATATAAATCACACCATGGATGCATGGCAGAACCAATATATAAATCGCACTGTGGCTATGTGGCACTTCCAAAATAATAAATCACATCTTCGATGCATGGCACTACCAATATATAAATCACACAGTGGATGCCCGGCACTACCAGTATATAAATCACATCATGGATGCATGGTACTACCAATATATAAAGCACACCATGGATGCATGGCACTACCAATATATAAAGCACACCACGGATGCACATCACTAAAAATATTTAAATCACATCATGGATGCACAGCAATAGCAATATATAAATCATAGTGTGGATCCGCGGCACTGCCAATATATAAATCACAGTGTGGAAACACGGCACTACCAATATATAAATCACACCTTGGATGCATGGCACTACCAATATACAAATCACAGTATGGATGCATGGCGCTACCAACATATAAATCACAGTGTGGATGCATGGCACTACCAATATATAAATCACACCACAGATGCATGGCCTACCAAAATATAAATCACATCATGGATGCACAGCACTAGCAATACATAAATCGCATCGTGGATGCACTGCACTACCAATATATAAACCACATTATGGATACATGGCACTTCCAATATATAAATCACAGTGTGGATGCATGACACTACCACTATATAAATCACACCATGGATGCAAGGCCTACTAACATATAAATCACATCATGGATGCACGGCGCTAGCAATATATAAATCGCATTGTGGATTCACAGCACTACCAATATATAAATCAGGGATGCATGATGCTACCAATATATAAATCACACCATGAATGCATAGCGCTACCAATATATAAGTTACAGTGTGGATGCATGGCATTACCAATGTATAAATCACACCATGGATGCATGGCACTGCCAATATATAAATCACACCGTAGATGCATGGTACCACCAATATATAAATCACACTGTGGATACATGGCACTTCCAATATATAAATCACATCTTGGATGCGTGGCACTACTAATATATAAATCACACCATGGATTCGTGGCACTGCCGATACATAAATTTTCTAAAAGACAAAAAAATTCATCATAAGTACATGTGCTGTTACAAATACAAGAATATATGGTTATCAAACTTAAATGTGGCATGCTTGTGATGAATACACCAATTTGTGATCTAAGTATTTTGCATTTAAAGATTCAGACTGCAGAATTTCTGGGGTTTGCTCCTTTCATCAAGGAGTAATCTAGGAGTTACGGTACACAAGTGGCAGGGTACAGGAGGCTTGTCCCCCCTCAAAAAAAAAAAACACTGTAAATGTCAGAGTTCTGCAATTCACTGTTTTTTTTTTTTTTTTAAACTCAGACCTGCATTTAAATTTCTAGAGTAGTGGGACTTGTAGTGCTGAGTCTTGGTCCTGCTGCAGTGGTAGACTGACAAAGTAAGGAAATGAATATGGTTCAGACTAATAGACCTCTTTGAACGCAGAATATACTCACTTCCATTCCTTTATTGACACATTTTTATTGGGAACATGCAGGCTGTACCATCTTTTTGGTTCATAAGATACCTCCTTGTTTCACTGGACGTCCTTTGCTTAGTTTTGTAGTACAAAATAAATAAATTATTCCTTTTCATCAGCATTTGCACAGTAAAATATATTTTACACATGGAATTTGCTAGTGACTTACCTGCTGTGGGAAGCACGTGCGTACCGAGTGTTCTGAGTAACCAAATGATGGGCCTTCAAATACTGCGGTTGGAAGTTTCAACACCTCTTTCAAGAACAGGTCAAACTTCACAAATATTAACAACCCATTGGAATCTGATATCTGGGAAAACACATCTGCAACAAAAGTATGCATCATTGTAAATTAATGCAGAAAATTAAATGTTGCTTGAAACTGACTGAAAATACACTATTCTGAATGCTACTAAAACTGCTTGATGTATTTTCTGCTGGGGGCAAAAAGTTGCTTAATTACCACAATCAGAGTACATGAATGTAATAAAACAAATGAAAACTTGATGAGTTTCTCCCCCTCCACTTACTCTCCCAATCATGTTTTTAACTACCCTGTTCTTCTGTTCCTTACTTATAACTTTGAGATGGGAATCTCCCATATCCTTCTGAAGACTTTCTTCCCACAGTGTTCACACAAAAAAAAAAAAAACAAAGGATTATCTTATCTTATTTTTGTTCTATTCTTCTGTTCCATCAATGTTTGCTAAATTACCTTAAACACCTGTTTTTGTCTAGCAACCATTCTGTATCTGAAGTTTAATGTTCTGTAACTGAATTCTTAATACTCTGTGTGTTTATCTGTTTTATCTGTTTTATGTTTCTCCACGGGCCTCTACTGAAAATGGACATATATCCAATTAGACTAGCCCGGTCAACAAATGTAAAATAAAAATAAAATAAATAAAACACACACACACACACACACACACACACACACACACACATACACACATACACACATACATATACACACACACATGGAATCAACCAGATTATTTTATAGAAAGAATACATTGATGATGACTGTGATGTGATGGATTTGCCCACTGGAAAAACAGCTAAACCTACTGAATCTTAAGAGTACTGTTTTGATACCTTGCAGGTTTCCTCCAACAGTGAATTCATAAAATGAATTTAAAATCACCTCTGGTGTTGCAATCAATCAACCAATCATTTTCTGTTAATCTATCCATTTTGCATTGTATCTTTAAAAATAAAGATGTGAAACCTAGGAAATAGAACTTATAGGTTTCAATCATTATGCATGTGATACAAAATTGTCTAATTATCTTGAAAGTTCTGTTTATAAAACATTGCAAATAACACCTTTATAAAAACTTTTCCAGGTTCCATGGAACCATGAATATGTGGTTTCTGTCTTTCTGGAAAACTGTTTTAATAATTTATACACAAAAAAATTAAGTGCAGTTGACTATTATATCAGTTTTGATATGATGTAATTGCCTTGTTTCCTTGTTTGCTTCTTTGGCTAAGATCTACATCTTATGACAGTTAACCTGATAACACAGAAAGCATGGGGATGCAGTCTGTTACAGTTATAGAGTTGCATTTTATATCCCTTTTTATTAGTTTTATGTTTAATTCTGTATTTATTCATGAACATCAATCATCTAACAAAACATTTAATTACAAAACTAAACAATGCAACTAATAGCTGTAAAACACAGTCTCACACATGTAACACAGCACACCCTGTGTTGTCACCATGTAAAATGGAGTTTTACTAGAATTATCAGATGTCAAAAGAAAGTATGTCTTTCAAAGTTGACTATTAGTGGTGGGCTGAAGTTACTTAACTGTACAGAAGATGTGCAGACACTACATTTCACTTAAAATTTGAGATATTCTCTTTAAGCAAACCTTGGGGTGGGGTGTTGTACTCAGAAAGGAATAGTGCTGTGTGACGCACTTCTTAATGTGATCACGTCTTCTTAGACTTTCCTAGCATCACAGGATGTGCCAAGATATGCCTCCAAACTAAATGTTTTACAACAGGTACAAATACATCCAAAATACTGAGGCTAAACGCTTAGCAGCAGCCCCATTTTTCAACCACATACTTATACAGAAGTTGTTCTAAATACAGCACACAAAAACCTCACCTGCATCTCAAGAAGACACGCTCTCAAAAAACAGTCTTGTATAAGTAATGTACCACGCCAACCACCCAATGACCACAAGAGAAAATAGTCCACAGCAAAGAAGTACCTGTAGTTAACACTGAGCTAAGCCAGACTCAAAAGTTCACAAGTCAGACTCTGCAACCTGGCATCCCAAAACCATTCCAGTAACTGTTTAATCCAATAACGGTAAAAGAGAGACGAGTCTTATTAGACTTAGTATGAAGTGTATGACACTATGTCTGCTTCATACCAAAATTAGGGACATCTCAACTAGGCTAAAAAAAAGATTACAGTTAATTATGGCAAGGTCACTTTTCACACTACACTGAACATTCTAAAATAGTCTTTCTTGGATATGCAAAAGGATATGATGGGATCATTCAACATCCTAGTAATCATGGAGAAACCTCAAATGCTTAGTGAAAACCTCCCTGTTACCCTTGTACAGATGGCACTTTACACTCATTATGGGGCTAACAGTGGATTCAGTGCCTGTCAACCTGGAGTAAGAAGTGTGACCAGACAAAGAGATTTGCACCCAATAGGCTTTGTCTCTCTCCCAAGGAGTACAAATACTGAAAAGGAAACTGTTCATCACCATCTCACCTTCTGTTCATCACCATGTGTCACCTTTTTTAAACTTCTACAAAATTCAGGGGGAAAAATCAGAGCTGAAGATAGCTTTGCTAAACTGCAGAGCTCTCAAATATTGTTTGGAAGTTTCTTCTGCTTAGAAGAGTAAGTAATAAGTACTTTCTTTACATTAACAGGGTAGGATGCTGCTGAACTGTCATTCCGCTTCATTCAGAATGTGACCCATTAATACTCCAAATTTAAACACAGAAAGAGCAAGCAGGGAGTCTCATATTGTACCATTAGCAGCAAATCACAAAGAAACTGCCTTAAGTGATAGTAATACCGTAGGTGCAATTTACAGATTCACTAATATAAATTAAATTGTGTGTACACATGTAAAGGTTCTTTTGTTGACCAATGTTTTGCATTGACCCACTAATAACATGTGCAGATGCAGCCTGGGAGCATTGTCTTGTAAGGGGGAATCATGCAGCCTTAGGCAGAAGAAGGCTAATGCAACCTTAAATGCCTCAGATGCAATTGCAATACCCCACAGTGTGGTGATGGTTCCTTACATGAGATGAACCGTAGTACATCTGTATGGATCTCTACTGCAGTAAATAACATTGGGAATACTCCCAAAGCATACCCACTTTGGTGGGTGCTTGGCTAGTTATCTGAAGCAGGTTGCAGGATGCTTTGAAGAATAATAGTGGCAAATCTCCATCCCTGAACAGGATGTCAAGTCTATAATGTCCAACGAAATTGTGGGCAGAAGACAATGCAGCTGATCCCAAATGAGTCTCCACACATGGAGTAGCTGTAACCATGGCAGGGTTAGACCTGACCTGTCCTTGTATGATTTTTCAATGAGCAGATAGGAGAAAGTAATACAATAAGTCTGGTATATGGAAATGTTTTATTTGTTGACTGGGTTACCTTCCCTACCAGAAGCAAGGAAAGAAAATGCTCTTTAGTTAACCCAGAGCTCCTTGGTTCTATGCAGGTAGTATCACGGCTGCTTGTGAACATCCAGGGAGTGCAAGATTCTCTTTGTATTGCTCTTGGGATTTAGGAACAATACTAGGAACTGAGCCAAATCATTTAAAGCCAATTCCATAACAATGTTGGGCATGAAAGAAGGGATTATATGTAGACTGCCTCTGTCACTATGACACACCAAAAATGGCTCATACCACAAATATGGCTTTGGAGTTTAGAAAAGGGCAGATCATTCAAGCTGCCAATATGAGTTTGTGCAGATCTTGGCTATACCAAGGACCCTTTGAGCTGGGTCGACAGATGCACATACTGTGGCAGAACTGCTATTATTTCCACCATCATCTGCATCAGAAGGAAGAATCAGCCCTGGCCAAAAGAGGACTACTAGTACCATTTTTGGCTTTTCCTCCCTTGCTTTCACCTTGGTGAGAAGGGAGACTGAGGGATATGCACATAGAAACAGACACAATCAGTTGAAGCAGAAGCTGTTTACTGCAAAGCTCTTTGCAAGGAGCTCTCAAGCCCTTCAGCTGCTTGTTGCTCAGAAAAACAAAACTTAGCATTTCTAGTACAGCCCAACAGTGGGTAAGCCTGATAAAGGTGTGTCTGTCCAGCATCCATTTGTCAAGGCCTGCCATAGTCCAGTTCAGCTGATACACCAGAACACTCTGCTACAATATAATACATAAAGCCCTTAAAATCCAGTTGGACTGCAGGGCCATCTCCAGCTCTTGGATGGCCAGTCTGCAAAGGAGAGATGAATGGTTTCCACTTTCTTGATGTACCATATCACAGTCATTTTGTTTATGAGATGAATGATATCTATTCACCATATCAGCCAGAAAGGTCTGAAAGGAAAGGAAGACAGTAATCATTCCTTTGATGTTGATGTGCCTTCTGATATGGTTCTAGTCCCAACTCTTGAACTCAGACTAGCCAAAACATTACCCCCTCTATGCCACCTCCAAAAGCATCTGTGTTCAATGACTGGGTCTCAGGAGCCTCTCCAAAAGGGAGTCCTATAAACCTGGACCTGGTGGCTCCACTGCATGATCTCATTTTAAATACATGGCAGCAAAGGAATGGCTACCAGAAATAAATGGGTGCCTTGCTGCCAAAGATTCCCGAAGTTCCACGAAATGTCATCATTTGCAGTCTTCGCAGTGAGACTCTAAGGATAATGGATGTCATGTAGTCGATTATTCTTTGAAATTGCCTTACTGTGGTACTGTCTTTCCTGGTCATTTCTAAGAAGAACTGGGTAAGAAAGCTTGCTTTGTCTTTATAAAAGAAAGCTCCTCTACTAGTGACAATGCAGCAGTGTGAAAAGGAAGATTCCCATCATTGAGGGGTTTAGATTGGACTTTGGAAAATTCAGGGAGAATGCTAGAAAAGTACAGTTGTCTACATTTACCATAAATGTAGATGTTCGAGTGTATTCACTGTTGCAGTCATTACATTTGGGGTAATCTGCTGGCAGGTTGCCCTCAGTCGGCCTGATTAACAAAGTCTTGGGTCCTGCGTTGGTTGCTGTCCCCTCTTCCATGACGTCAGGTCATCAGGGGTATAAAACCTGCATCCGACGCCATTACATCAGTTTTTCTTGCCCCAGATGTCAGGTGCCCCCCCAATGGGGGGCAATATATATATATATATATATATATATATATATATATATATATATATATATATATATAAAATAAGAAACACAAAAATATACCTCCAAACAAATGCAAATACACCAAAAAGGCTTTTAAGCATAATAAAAGAAAGAAGAGGTTTAGTAAAAGAAAAACAGGGGGCTGAAGGGAGGGTAACCAGGACTGCAACAGTGAATACACTTGAACATCTACATTTACGGTAAGTGTACACAACTGTACTTTGTTCACTGTGTTTCACTGTTGCAGTCATTACATTTGGGTAGATTCCCAAAGCTAAGGTTGGGAGGATGGATTTATACAGCATTAGGACCAGCTATAAGGCCTTGCAAAACAGCAGTGGCAAAGCCAGCTCTGGATTTAGACAAAATTGGCAAGTGATAATGCTTGGTGAAAGTATGAACTGAACTCCAGGTAGCAGCTTCTAGAATATCCCTGGTAGGAACACCTCTGAGAAAGGCTGCTGAAGTAGATGCAGCCCTGGTGGAATGAAATCTGATCCCCTGGGGAACAGGTTTTCCATGGTGCTTATAACAGAAATGAATACAATGGCTTATCCATTTAGAAATTGTTTGCTTTGAAATAGCCTTCCCCTCTGTCCTTACAGCAAATGCTACCAGCAGTTGTTCAGCTCTTCTTCGAGATTTAGTCCTGTCCAAGTTGAATCTAAGTTGTCTGTGCACATCCAATGAATGCAGAATCCGCTCTCCCTTGTTCTGTGGATTGGGAAAGAAAGTTGGCAAATGAATGGACTGATTAAGAGCTGCACTGTATACCACCTCGGGCATGATTGATGGATTGGTCCTGAGTGACACCCTGTCCGCATGACAGATGATGAAAGGCTCCACTGCCATAAGGGCCTGTAATTCAGATATCCTTCTAGCTGAAGTGATTGCTAAAATGAAGGCTGTTTTCCAGGAAAGAAATTTTAAGTCTGCAGTAGCAGCCGGCTCGAAAGGAGATAGAGTGAGTTTCTCCAATACAAAGTTAAGGTCCCAGGCAGGGGTAGGAGCTCTCCTGGGTGATCTTAAGTTTTTGGCCCCTCTGAGATGCTGCTTTATAAGAGGATGAGAGAAGGGGGGTCTGTGTTGTAATGCGCTGAAATGGCTGAAGCATGGATTTTTATGGAAGAAAAAGACAGGCCCTTATGAAGCATCTCAGTTAAGTATTGCAAAATCTGAGGTAAATTGGGCACTGCTGTGCTCATCCCCTGAGATTGATTCCAGGCACAGAATCTTTTCCATTTGTCAGGATAAGATTTTCTAGTACTAGGTCTTCTCGCCTCCAAAATTACATCCATCACAGGTTTGCTGAGGGATGCTAGGGAATTTAAGTGATTAGCCAAGCTGCAAGATTCAATGTTTGGACCTGAGGGTGCAGAATTTGGTTCTCCTGCTGAAACAGTAAGGAAGGTGCCTGCGGCAGGTGCCACGGAGAAATGTGTGACACACTGCGCAGGAGTGGGTACCAGTGTTGGCGAGGCCAGTCTGGAGCAATCAAAATAATTTTTGGTTTGTCCTGTTTGACTTTTAGTAGAAATTTGGAGAGCAGAGGCAGAGGGGGGAAGGCACAGAATGATAGTTTTTTCCAGCTGAAGGACACAGCATCCCCTTTCCAGGCTTTTTTGTGATGAGTTCTTGTGCAAAATTTCTCCAACTGGTAGTTCTGGGGTGAAGCAAAAAGATCTATGTCTGGGTTCCCCCATTTGCATGTCAACATGTTGAAAATCCATGGTTCCAGTTTCCATTCGTGAGGGTCCATGAGATTTCTGCTTAGTTCGTCTGCCAGAACATTCTGCTTTCCTGGCAGGAATTGAGCTTGTAGTTGTACTTGGTAGCTCAAGGCCATATTCCACAATGCCATGGCTAGTCTGCAGAGGGGGTAGGAATGTGTACCCCCCTGCTTGTTTATGTACCACATAACTGTGGTGCTGTCCGTCTTTATCAGTAATTGTCCTGGATGAAGGCAGTCCTTGAAGGCTGTCAGTGCATTCTGTACAGCTAGCATTTCTTTTTGATTGATATGAAGGTGCATTTGATTTGGGCTCCATTTGCCCTGAATGCACTTCCCTGCCAGATGAGCCCCCCCATGCATAGTCTGATGAGTCTATAGTTAGGGTTTGGGCGGCAGGGGTTGATGTGAATGGCAGTCCCTTGTTTTGGTGGCAGGCCTCTGCCCACCATAGGAACTCTAGGCGCAGGCAAGGTATGATAGGAATCATTGTTTCCAGGCTGTGACAATGTTGACTCCATAAACATTTTAAGTACCACTGAAGTTTCCTCATATGCAGTCTTGCATATGGAATTAGAAGAATGCATGAGGCCATGAACCCCAAGGCTTGCAGTATTTGCCTTGCAGATAGCAGGGTTTTTGTGGCCGTCTGTTTAAAGTCACCAAATGAATTTGCTTTTCTGGTGTAAGGAAAGCCATCTGGGCAGTTGTATTCAAGCTTGCACCCAGGAATGTAATTTTTGAGAGGGTACCAGTTGAGATTTCTTTTCGGTTATGGTGTACCCTAGACAGGTTAGAAATCTTTTTATAAACGCCAGATGTTTTAGAAGAATGGCCTGGTTTCCTGCCTGAATTAGACAATTGTCCAGGTATGGATATATCTGAATATTTCTTGGCCTGCAAAATTCAATTACTGGAGCCAGGCACTTTGTGAATACCCTGGGCGCAGGAGACAAGCCAAAGGGCAGTGCAGAGAACTGATAATGCATACAGCCTACTTTGAAGCGTAGGAATCTTCTGCAAGATTCCCTGATTGGGATATGCAGGTAAGCCTCTTTTAAGTCGAGAGTTGCCAACCAGGCATCCTTGCCTAGCATAGGAAGTAACTGGTGAAGAGTCAGCATCTTGAATTTTGGAATGTCCAGAAAGGTGTTTAGAGTTGACAGGTCCAGAATTGGACGCCATGATTTGTCTTTTCTGGGTACTAGGAAAAGTCTGGAATAGAAACCTTGTCCCTTTTCCTCTTCTGGTACTAGTTGAATAGCCCCCATGTTTAGGAGGGAAACTATTTGTTTCTGAGCCTCTGCCCGCTGATTTGGGGGCAGGTCTGGCCAACCGTTTGGAGTTGGAAGCATGTGGAAATGAAATCTATATCCCTGGGACACTATATTTAAAACCCATTTGTCCTGGGTTATAAGTTGCCAGTTTCTTGAATGAAGAGCCAGTTTTCCCCCCAAAGGGGCGGCTAAGAGGCAAGTGCTTGGTAATTTCAAAGGGAAGTCATTGAGCCTGTTTTCCATAGGGTGGTGCCTTGTTGTTTCCAGATTTGGAAGTGCAAGCACCCCACTGCTTAGTTCTGAAAGTCCCTTGGGTCTGAAACCTGGTGGTTGTGTAATGTCTCGGTTTGGCTGTAGTGGCTCTGGAAGGAGCTGGAAAGGCCCAATTCTTAGTAGGCCAATGCCTACTAAATCTAGGAGGTTGCACTTGTAAGAAATCTTTTACAGTTTGCATAGATTTAGCTTTATCTTCCATCTTTTTTAGAACTTCTTCAGCCTTATTGCCAAATAAGCGGTCCTGCTGTAATGGAGCATCCAAAAGTTTTGCTTTAACATGATCGGGTAGAGATTGCTCCTTAAGCCAAGCATGCCTTCTAAGCACAGACCCAGTAACAGCAGCCCTACAAGAGGCCTCTAAAGAATCAAAACCACACGGCAAAGTATGTTTGCCAACTTGTTCAGCTGAATGCAATAATTCCTGCAAATCTTTATTCTCCACACAGTCAGAAATCAACATCATTTTCTGTTTAAGCAGTCCCATGATATATTGTTGATATTTTAGCATATGGAATTGACAGTTTAAAGCCCTGATTGCTAAGGTTGCAGAAGTGTAAACCTTTTTGCCCCATCTATCCAGCACCCTGGAGTCTCTATCAGAAGGGGTAGGATTTTTAGCAGTAGAAGCCTTAATGCCTATGGGTCCCTGAGAAATGGTTTCAGGGTCCACAACAGGATTTTTGAAAAGGAATTTGTGGGACTCAGGAACCCTGTAGTACCTGTCTGGTTTGCTAGGGGCTGGAGGCAAGGAATCAGGGGCCATACTGGATTCCAAAAACACATCATCAACAATATCTAGCACAGGAGGTATAGCCAAAGGCCTATGCTGAGGAAGAAGAAGGAAATCCCTAAGCCTCTTTTTGGATTCAGAGAAATTCTGACTTTCCCAGTGGAAATGCTCCCTTAAGGTATGCAAAGTTTCCCCAAAAGAGAAATCCTCTGGTGGAGAAGCAGAGAGAATGGAATCCTCTGCATCAGAGTCCTCATAAGTAGGAATGGATAAATCCAGATCATTAGAAGAGTCAGACGAAACAGAGTCCTGTTCAGAAGATTCATAGTCAAATTCAATCCTAGGCCTCTTGGGGGTTTGACTACCCCTGATTAGTGTAATTAAATCTTCAGCCATTTTGATCATTTGTTTTTTTAGGCAAAGGGGCCTGAACACGTGGCCTGGGCGTCGATTTTTTAGACATAGATCGAGATTTAGACCTTAGCAAAGAAGTTGGAGTCGGTTTAATATGCAAGTCTGTAGGCCTGAATACACCCTCAGAAGCCGGTGCCTGCTCAGCGGCTCCGGACCCATCCAAGGTAGAGACATCCGCAGGTTCCATATGTGAAGCATCTCGCGGCATATCGGACTCTGAATGGGTCTCAGTAGAGGCCTGCGAATCAAAAGTAGTGGGTATCAGGGGCTGCGAAGCGCCTCACAGAGTACCGGAGAACTGGCAACTGGCTTAGAAGCGTCATCGGCAGTTCTGGACCTCAACGGCCTGTCTCTGTCTTTTTCTTTGTGTTTTCTTGGTATTCCGGTAGTCGGATGGCTAACCGACATCATTTCTGGATAATTAAACCGAGAACCGAAATATTTTGAAGCAAAAATGTACCGAAGATGGATAGTGCGCTGATTAAATAAAGCACAAAACCAACAGCAAGGTACGTCGTGGTCAGGGCCTACGCAAGGAATACAGTACAAATGAAAATCCTTATGAGGTATTTGCTTCCCACAAGTAATACAATTATTAACTTTTACTGACATTGGTAATGAGCAAGAAAAAGTTTCCCCAATGGGGTACTTAGCTTTAAGTTGAAGACTTCAGTTCTGAAACTCGAAAACGAAAATTTCAGGAGTCGGCCGACCGGCACTTGCGAACTGCTTCTGCTTCGGGCACTGTGCGGCAAGTAAGACTGATGTAATGGCATCGGATCCATGTTTTATACCCCTGATGACCTGACGTCATGGAAGAAGGGACAGCAACCGACGCAGGACCCAAGACATTGTTAATCAGTCCGACTGAGGGCAACCTGCCAGCAAATTACCCCAAATGTAATGACTGCAACAGTGAAACACGATGAACATCTAGAAACTGTTTCAGGGTGTACACAAATACTCTTTGCAACAACTCCTCTATCTAGGTAAGAGTAAAAAAGAGAATATCATGCATTCTGCAATGGGCTACCTCTGGGACCAAGCAAAAATCAACAGAGACCTCCAAAATTGAAACGCAAGCAAACACCATCTCCCAACACCACCCAAATGACACAGAGCCCACAAAATCAGTGTGCCACTCAACCTCAGCCCATAAGGCAAAACAACGTACCCAACACACTAGTCATAGGCGACTCTATAGTCAGGCACACAGATGTCCCACTCACCAGGCTAACAAAGAGAAAATTACTGCCAGCTGCCTGTCAGGAGCCAGGATCTGCCACATAAACCATGCACTCAGGTCACTCCATAACAAGTAAAATATGACTCTGTCATTCTCTATGTTGGTGTGAATGACCTGAGACGTACCTCCCTGGACTACATGAAAATAGACATGGAGGAGCTCTCGGATCATGTAGCCCAGGCAGGTATGACCCTAGCCCTGAGTAGCATCCTGCCATTGCCCAGAGTGATACCACAGTACAAGCTTCTGGTGTCATTCTAAGGGGATCCAGTATCTGCCTGGGGTGACATGCTCGACAGACCACGATGCTTTGCCAGAGATGGCCTGCACCTGTCACCTCTGGGATTCCGGATACTGGCTAGGGCTCTTGCCACCCCTATAATGCCTTTTTAGGCAAGGTTCATATGACAAACTCACCACCATAGCAGGTACAAGCAAGCAAAATCTGAAGGTAATGCTACTCAATGCTAAAAGTCTAAACCTCAAAATGCACTCACTCGAGGCACTTCTTAAGACAGAGAACATTGACATCTGTTCAGTGACAGAGACCTAGTTCAAGGCTCCAGAGAGTACCCCTGCATTACCAGGCTATAATTCATACCACACCTTTCGGCCACCTAACCTGGACTGAAACACTAAAGGAGGAGGTGTGTCCACATTCGTTAAGGATATCCACACCTACAGGCTAGCTGATCAACATAATGCATCCGAAATTATTCAAGTGCAACTAACACTGGGCAAGACTGCAATCCAGGTTGTAACTTGTTACAGATCCCCCACCATGCCACAGGATGCCCACTCCATGTTTTTTGATATACTGGACACCATTATGGTACAGCCGAATACCCTAATAATGGGAGATTTCAACTACACAACCATCAAATGGGAAAACTACTCATGCACTAACTCATTTGCTCAACATTTTCTGGAATTCATAAATTCCAATGCCCTGGATCAGCTTGTCCATACCACCACCAGGGGCAGCAATGACCTGGTCATTACCAATATGGGTAACCGATGCTCCACGCCAGTGGTCAACTCTTCGCTGGTCAGATCTGACCAGAAGCTAATCACCCTAGACATCCATGTCCTGACCCCACCCCCATTAAGGAAACCACCGTAAAAAACTTCTCCAAAGCCAACTTCATGTTTCTTAAGACAGAAGTGGCAAACTTCACGATACCCATTCAGAATGGAAGCAGCGGTACGACTGCTGAATCCTACATAAATGCACTGCATAAGCACATACATGAGTGCATAGATCATGCCATCCACAACAGAACCAAGACGCTATCCTCCAAAAAAGGAAGCCCATCTGGTGGTCCCCTGCCATAAACAAACTCTACAACAGAAGGAAGAAGCTGTTGCAAAAAAAAAAGAGTAAAATCCCATGATTGCAGGAACTCCCTGGTCAGCCTCAGCAAAAAGTTGAGATCCCTCATAAAATCCTCCAAAGTTAGTTATGAAAATAAAATCACCACTGATTCTAAAGGCAACCACAAAGCATTCTACAGCTATGTCAAGAATCTCAATGGCAATACTCAGATTTGCTCTGAGCTACAGCACAATGGCACTAGATATGCAGAACCAACTGATATCGCCAACATCCTGGCTGATAGTTTTAGTGCAAACTTTACCCCCTCCACTTACCCCCCCCCCCCCAAAAGAAAGGGCCCATCTCTATACTGGACAAATGCAAAGCCCCTGTAATCATGGATGCACAAGTAAAGACTGCACTCTCCAAAGCCAAGAACACACCATCCATGGGGTCAGACAACATCCCAGGCTGCGTCCTGCACGAACTACAGAATGAACTGGCACCCCACCTAAGTACCATGTTCAATCATAGCCTCAGTAGTCAGGAAATCTTTCTACGTGGCCCACTTCATCACAAATGGGTTCTCCTCCAGAATAAAAAGAGGTCATTGTTCCTCTCTACCCATCCCTCTTAAGACCCATTATAGAGTACAACGCCCCATTTGGCATGTACCTCGCAAGACACCTACAACAGCTAGAAAGGCCACAGAAATACCTCACTAAAAGGATTACTGGCCTCAAACATATAGCATAGACAGACAGTCTCAAAAAACTCCAGCTCTACTTCATTACATATCGCATACTCAGAGGCGACCTCTGCCTAACATACAAAGGCATGTCAAACCCAGATCTGTTGAACATGCTACACTTAAAGAAATCCCAATTTGTCCGAGCCATATGCTCCAGGGACCTAAACCTGGTCACCACAATAAACAGAACATGTTGGAGGGATAGATTCCTGTCGCAGAGACTTTCCATGCTCTGGAACAACTCATGTCAAACAAAGCTCCTCATTGGCCCTCTAAGAAAAATCTTGACAATTGGGAAATAGGAAATTCACACTGGGGATCACTTCTGTGCCTCTGTTCGACAGGAGCACAGGAAAATACATTCTTGGGTGGTGAAAGCCAGGGAACTTTTTTGGCTAGGCTTATATTGGCCCTAGAGTCGATAGCCTAGTACCTACCTATGAACCTATGAGAGATTGGCACTTGAAATATTAGGATACACAGAGTAAGATAAAGTAGGTGGTGTGTGGACCAAAGTTTAATTAACCAGGATCGGTACAGGAGGATATCCATGTGTTCTTTAGGTGTTACTTTATCTGTAGTTTGATGGAGTTCTTGTGTTTTGTTAATCTGATGGATGGAGGTATGGAATTCCATATTCTGGCAAGATGGGAGGAGTACAAAGAGTGGCCAGCAGCATTGCTTAATTTGCTACCATTTCTTTTTATCCATTAATTTGTGTTACATGTTTTTGACCAAGACTCACTCCTCCAAGAAAAGGAAACCAATCTGGTGGACCCCTGCCATAAACAAGCTATACAATAGAAAGAGGAAACTAGTGCAGAAAAGAGTAAAATCCCAAGAAGGGAAGACATTCCTGATCAGTATCAGCAAGAAATTACAATCCCTCATAAAATCATCCAAGGCGAGCATCAAAAGAAAAATTGCCAAGGACTCCAAAGATAACCACAAGGCATTCTTTAGCTATGTCAAGAATCTAAGTGGCAATGCTCAGATCTGCTCGGAGTTAGTGCAGAATGGCACAAAATACACTGAACCGACTGATATCGCCAACATCCTGGCAGACAGATTCAGTGCAAACTTTACCCCCCTCTCACCCCTAAAAGGGCCCATAACCATACCAGAAGAATGTAGAGCCCCTGAAATCACAGGCAATCAGGTTAAAACAGCCCTCTCCAAAGCCAAAACCAGAGCATCAATTGGACCGGACGGTGTCCCAGGCTCCATCCTACACTAGCTCAAAGATGAACTAACTCCTCACCTAAACACACTGTTCAAACTCTGCCTCTCCACAGGCTACGTACCCATAGAGTGGTGCACACCAACAGTTATTCCGCCCCAGAAAGGTGGCACCACAACAGACCCCAGGAACTATCGCCCTATAAGCCTGACTAGCTTAGTCTGCAAGGCTATGGAGCGCATCATCGTGGAACTTATTAACAGAGACATTGGAAACCTCCAAACACTGGACCCTACCCAGTTCGGCTTTGTTAAGGGCAGATCATGCCTCCTAAACCTGGTAGACTCTTTAAGACAGTTACCACGGCTATAGACAAGGGAAAGGTGGTATACACAGCCTACCTAGATCTCGCAAAGGCCTTTGACACCATTCCCCATTCTGGTATCATACAGAAGCTCACCAGCCTGAACATAAACCCCTATGTCACAAGATGGGTTGCCAACTGGCTCAAGGTCAGAACCCACATGGTGAGAGTTGCGGGAGCTAGGTCAGACTCTAAACCAGTTACAACTGGCGTTCCCCAGGGGTCAGTCCTAGGACCCCTCCAGTTCAGCATATACTTCTCAGAGGTACAGACAAGCACAGAATGACTATGGCTGACCAAGTTCACAGACGACTGCAAACTAGGGGCTATAATTGACTCTCCGTCTGACACAGACATCTTCCAAAAGGGTTTCATTGAGATGGATACCTGGTGTCAAAATCATGGCCTCAAGCTAAATGTCAAAAAGTGCATAGTCATCCCCTTTGGAAAAACAAAGTACCCACAAACTACCACATAGGTGGTAGTCCCCTAAATACAGAAAATGTAATAAGGGGTCTGGGGACCCAAGTAGATATTAATCTCTCCTTTGAAAATCACATTGCCAAAGTGGTTAAAAAATCCTTCTATGTGGCCCACCTGATCACAAAAGTGTTCACATCCAAATCAAAAGAGGTCATTGTGCCCCTCTACTCATCACTCATCAGACCCATCATAGAGTACAACTCCCCATTTGGGATGTACCTTACAAGACACCTGCAACATCTGGAAAGACCACAGAAGTACCTCACCAAGAGGATTACTGGCCTCAAAAAGATGCCCAATGCAGCTCGACTGAAGAACCTCCAGCTGTACTCAGTTGCATACAGCCTACTCAGAGATGATCTCTGCCTGACATACAAGGCCATGTCTTACCCAGAATTAATGGACATGCTTCACCTAAAGAAAACCTTATTCCCTCGAGCCACATGCTCTAGGGATCTAAACCTCACCACAACAACAGACAGGACGTGCTGGAGGGATAGATTCCTGTCCCAGAGACTTCCCATGCTTTGGAACAAGATTCCAATCTACATTAGGCAGAGCTCCTCGCTAACACTCTTCAAGAGAAACCTTGACGAGTAGATGGGAAAAAGAAAGTTTACCCCAAGGATCACTTCAGTGGCTCTGCTGGACAGAGGCACAGGGAACTAATCTAAGGGGGTGGCGAAAGACAACACATTCTGGCTAGGCTTATAAATGCCTTCGGGCAGATAGCCTAGTATCTACCTATGAACCTATGATCCCGCCAAATTATTGTTTAACGTTCTGATACTTTACTATTTGTGTATCACTTGTTATAATGGACTTTGCATTCGTATTTCCCTGAAAATGCTGATGTATAATCAGTCCTTTGTTTTACTCTATTTGTATTAAGAAATAATTGTAAATAAAGCATAAAAAAAAGAAAAAAAATGAAATGTTAGAACAGCAAATTATTGTAACTAAGGAATTATTCTTTTGATCAGGAAAACAGGATATCAATTTCCTAGACATAGTAAAACCTTACTAAGTTTGTTAATGGATGACAAAAAAGCAATTATTGGAGAATAGAAATCAAAACCTAAATCAACTGCAACTGAAATACTGCATAGTGCAAAGGAGATAAAAAATGGAGGTGGGAGCTTTAGAAAAAGGAGGTGGCAAATTGCATAGAAATAAATGGAATTTCTGCATTAAGTGAAATTTCAGAAAAAGCAGTACTTGAACTATTTATTCATTGGAGTGAATGATAATTGTTAAAGGCATATGTATAAAGCAAGAAAATATTTAAATATTTAAAAATGCTTACAATGGTTTATTTGCTTTTCTATTAATGCTGGTATATCTATGCAAATTTAATAAAGGTAAATGGGCAGTAGAATTCTTTTTTTGAATATAAGAAAGTGCCTGTAGTCCCTGCTTTTTGGAAATTGTAGGAAAGCATTCTTCAGATCCACAGTCAGCATCAGGGCTTGAAGAACAGAAGCAGTATTAAGGCTTGTAACCCACAGATAAACCCATTTGACTCCTCAGATCACACTAACCTACATACTCATTCATGAGGAGAGGTACTGTGCAACTGAAAAACAAACTACAATTCAGATACAGCTATTACTCCCCAAAGAATAATGAGCAAACCATTGTCTGCAGACCTCCCTTTATACTTGCTACAGCAAAAAAAAAAAAAAACATTCTAAACTATCATCCTATCTGCAATAACATCCCACACAACTTTTGAAATGTTTCTAATACTCCGATTCAGACCACTTCCAACTATTTCAGAAGATAATAACAAATGCTCCTCTTCTGCTACATGTATTAGGTCCCCGTTGAATCTACGTACTAGTACCACTAAGTCTTAGTAGAACTTTCTCAAGGATACTTTTAAGACAGTTGATACTTTGTGTACATGTTACTACTCAATGCATAATCTATACTTACTTCAAGCTAGCAATTTAAGTCACTGGTTCTCAAGGTAAACTGCTAGAGAAGAAAGCCAAGTCCTCAACATCTTAACAACAAAGGACTGACAAATCTCGCAAGACGTATGGTCATGTGAACCACCTAAACAGAACAAACACTGCTCATGCTGATCATTATGGGGAATCTGTCTCCCACACTGGCATTTCCCCTTTCTAGATGACATGAAACCCAACAACCAGATTACCAGGTAAACGTAAGGTAAATAAAATTAAAACACCCCAATGGGGCACTTATATCAAAGTGGTAGAACCAGCAGACTAACGGGCGTTCAGACTGAAGATGGTGTTCGGACTGGTGGTAAAGAAGTTCTGAGGATGGGACATCCAGACATCACCTTTATGCCCTATACTATGCATGGGAAGCATACATGAGTTGTACGGCATACCCTTTATAATCAAAAGGCTTTGGTATACTGGCCAGACATCAGGTTGCATTAGACAGGGGATCCCTACTGTAAAGAATACTGCAGCAGTGATATGGAAGGACATCAGAAGATATTCTGTGCTGGCTCCTACTTATATCCAGAGCATGGTTGCATCCCTCCTGGTGTGGTGAGAGGCAACAATTTAGAGCACTGGAAGTTGAGCCAGACATCAGACCTCTTATGCAGCAGAGATCCCAGTGGTTGTTACTGCAACAGTGATCCACAGAAAGACCTCTGGAGTATCCATCCTTTGTTACTTCCCCCTAACCTTTCTGTATGAGACAGGGTAGCAGGAGAATGACATTGCTTTATTCCACAGGAGAATCTCCAGTGTCTCCCTCTTCTACAAGAAAAAGGACCAGACAGTGTTATTGAATCCACAGATCCAGGAGAGGGTTTGGGTAGTGCTTCATGAAGACCACACATTCATTAATTTCCCTCAAAATCTGAACCACTGACGCAGTGATGCTCAGTCTGTGGCCCACTGCCAGACAAGCATCATCTCACCACACAAGGGGCTACATCCATGTTCCTATTTGCTTTTTAACTAGTTCTCTGACTGAATGACAGTAGCTATAGAAGCAGCTTTATTTCCAAGGCAACCAAGCCAAAGAAACCTGCGCTAATGTGGATCCTCTCCACCCAAGGAGGGGTCACTATTATTAAATCATCATTTAAGACTTGGGCACACAAAAATTAATTGAAAAATGTTAACATTTTTCATTCTCGGAAATTATACATTCCACATATATTTTCTTTCTCTAACTAATATAATTCACTCCAACATTACATAAATTGCTCAGATACTGCCTTCCTTTAAACCTCACTTCTCCTGAGCATTATTTTGTATGCATTGTTCATACAAATTCCATGCATTTCTATGTAATTGGCTCCTTCCCTTTTATAAAGGCCCCACCTCCATTTTTTTATCTTCTTTACAATATTCAGTATTTCAATTACTGTTGGTTTAGATTTTGATTTCTATTTACTAGTAATTGCTTTTTTTTGGCAACCAACTGCATTAAGCTTAATAAGGCCTTCCTATGTCTAGGTAATTCAGATCCTGTGTACCAGCTAAAAACATTATATCCTTAGAGCCATTTCCTTGCCCAACATTTCTAGCAACAGTACTCTAGGGAATTTTTAAAATTTGCCAGCTTGCTATACTCCCAAAACAGCATTTCCCTAATCACCTCACACTTTCCCATCATACCTCATGCATTTGCTATAAAATACATATGCAAACACCACCAAGCAAACATCTTAAACTGTCTACACTTTGCTGCACACCTGGGAGCTACAAAGGTTTCCTGCGATTGTTCCTTTGTACATTAGCTTTTCAGTCCCTTTTCTCAATCTCTCCTACCTTCTCTGATTGCACCTTATAGTTATCATGCAATATTTTACATGTTCTACTAATTATCTTTTTTAACAGCAGCATCTGCTCCAGACTCAACTAAAAGTTCCAAAGCTGATCTTTCACTTAGCACTCTCCTGTCCCTTTCTTTTTGCCTATACTCAGATCTCAAGCCATGGTAGGGAAGACAGTCTCTATACTGCAGTTCCAACATCTGCGTCATCACATCCCATTCTGTTACCTTTCCCTCTCTAGTTATTTGCTTCCAATACATTGGTTCCTTTGCCAATTTTCCTCAGTAAATTCCAGCCCCACCTTGCCTATTTTCTATAGCCCTACTTGCAGTCATCCCTATTGGCAAAATCTCCTTTCTTCATTCTTGCATTGGTTTAATTCTGACAATACTTTCAGATACTTTATTCTGTCTGTTTGCTGTTATTCTCCTTAAGGATCTGCATCCAAAATCCTACTGTTTTCTTATTTGTCGACCCACCCACTCCCAATTTCTCCATAATCCCTTTCTATTTTGATTTATAACTTTCTGGTTGTGTTATACATAGGAGTCTTAACTGTGCAGCTCTAAAATGACAATTCAAATAAAGTAATCCTAAACCACTTTGTTCTAAGGGGAAGAGCAATTTAGCCCCCTTAACTCGTGCCCTCTTCCCCTTCCAAATACATTTCTACAACTCTATTAATCATTCACAACTTCTCCTTTGGTTGATAAAAATATGCCTGACCTGTGCATAAGTCTAAAGGAACTAAAAACAGTTTCACTGTTTGTATCTTACTAACCATATCAATAATCAAGAGCTTCCAATTTCTCAGTTTTGAGTGATAACAAAATTCTTTTACAATTTATACACCTAAATACTTCATCTTATATATTTACGGGTATTGCTGAACCAGCTCTTGTCTTGGTACACAGTTTACCACCATAGCCACTGTTTCATCTTCCTTAATTTTATATCGTGAAAAGACTTGAAACTGTTTAAAAAAAGTCAACATTACCAAAATGTTCTTTTCTACATTTCTCAAGTAAAAAATAACAACCTGCAAATAAAGTTAATTTTTCTAGGTTACCATATCAGTTATATCCTTGAATTTATGACCCTTTGTTTTCCTTGCCAATAGCTCTAAATAAAGCAAACATCAGGGAAAAGTGGACATCTCAGCCTGGTTCCTCTCTTGAAACACAGTTTGTCAGAAAGGAATCCTCTCACTTCAAATTCTCGACGCCTTCATATATCCTAGTTAAGCTTATTATTCTATTAAGCAATGCAAATGTTTCCATTACCCTATTCATAAACTCCCAGCTGACTCTATTAAATGCTTTCTCTGCATCAAGACTCATCAACAGTAGCAGTATGTTTTAACTTTCTGCTTCCCCCTGGATCATCATTGTTCTATTAATGTTGTCAAATGTGTCTCTACTGTCAAAGACATGCTGATTCACATCCGCCAACTTCTGCAACAGCTTTGCCTTTCTCTTTGTGGTATATACACTAAATTTATAATTATGGTTTAAGATTGAAATAGGTCTATACGAAGGTGGTTATAAAGGGTATTTACGCTCTTTGAGGGATCATAATCCTTCAGCTTTGTCTGAGCACAGGTTAGCTTTCCACCTTCCAGCAATGTGCGTCTGCAAGAAAGGGTAGTTTACTAAACGGTAGGAGGGAATTCTTCCACCACTCCAGGCACTTGCAGCAGGGTTCTGTGATCTACAAACATGTGGCAATTCTAAAATTACTGTCACTTCACAGTCCTTTGCAGCACCTACATCCTCAAGCATACACATGGCACCACAAAGGTGAAGGTAGTTATCAAGTACAGATGACGCAGCAGGGCCTAGGCCTGGACTTTGCACTGTATCCTCATACAGGACTTCAGAATCATGAGGTCATGATCATGACCTCCTGAATCCTGTCCAAGAACTACATGCAATGGATAGTATTCATCTCTGCACCTATAGAGGAAACATCTGAGATGATGTCAGAGGACATTTCTCACAATTTATGGCATATTCAGTGAATGCAATCACAGTAGTGCCCACTGGTGCTGCAATGGAGTCCATGAATTGAGCTGCATTGCAGCACCAGTGGGCACTGGTGCTGCAATGGAGTCCATGAATTGGGCTGCAAGGAGCCAGCTGTCCAGACAAGGGAAGAAATGTAAGTAAATATTCTGGATGCTGAAGAAAGTCAAGAAAGCAAACCAAAGAAACATCCAGTGTGGCCCATAATACTGATATAGCAAAAGGCATCCATCATGTTCAGCAACATCACCTAGACACACTGTTAGAGGCATCAGACTCCAAAGAGTCTCCATTTGGAACTGGATGTGCTGGCAGATGTCACTAATTTACAGCATGTGACAGCAACCAGCAATCCCTTTTGAAACTAGGAAGAGGAGGTAGAAAAAAACGCCCACAATGATCCAGATGAGGGACTGCTTCTGACCTCTTTCAACAAGAAAGTCTGGGCCCATGTCAAGAAATTTACTGACACCCCAGCTGTAAGTTGTTTTTCAAAGTGACCACACCAAGAAACCACTGCTCTCCTGTAACAGGTTTCCAAGGCAGCACAAACCTGGAGTATTACAAAGAGGCTGCTTCAACTTCTGTGGCTGGCTGCACCTTCAAGAGGCACAGGTAGCAGATGCAGGAGAAAATAATCATCTACAATAGTGATGAATGGCTTACTTTCTCTTTACCAGATCACTCACCAGGTCGTTGGAGGGCTGGATAAAGAGCACCCTTCCTTTAAACTTGACATCATAAATGCTGCTCCTGACTCTCACTAGTCTCACAAAAGCCATTCTGCACAAACACTTATCTGAACTTAAAGTTGTAGTCATAGCAGCGGTACCAGGAATCAAGACTACAGTGTGCTACACACAAATGTCCACCTTGGAGGCCATACACCGAGTTGTACTCAGATCCTCTTTAGTCCACAACCTCAGGGAGGTCTGTAACCTTTTCCAGAGCCCTTTCTGCTACGAAAGTCTGAAATTTAGACAGGTGAACAATCAGTTAAGGGTCTGAATCCCAATGTAGCAGAGTACAATCTCTTAACACATCTCCCCAAAGCCTTGGACAGTTTGGTGACAAATACATACATTTATAACATCCTTTGACTCAGACACATGTTTCACTGTTTAAGTCTGCTATTTTATTTATTTTATTTAACATTTGTTTACCGGGAAAGTCTGACTTGAAACCAAGCCAATTTTTGGCGGAGGCCCGGGGAGAAATGCTCCAGAAGTATGTCTTTGAATTCTGGGAGGAAATCAGAGCACCAGGAGGAAACCTACAATAGCGCAGGGAGGCCATGCAGACTCTACACAGAAGGCACCCCAGTTGAGAATCGAACCGGAGAACCTCTTGCTGTAAGGTGACAATGCTACTGCTGCACCACTGCGTTGTCCACTAACTAATAAGCTAGTACTTACTGCACGAGCTGCATACACTGTTCACGTTTACTGTATACCAGCTCATTCTTTGCATACAGTGTACATGTGCTACTATTTTTACTAGATGAAGTTACATGATCTTTGTGACTTCCAACTATTGTAAATCTGTTTTAACCTTAATAATGTGAGACATTATCCCACAGAGTTTGGCTCAACATGAACAATTGCTTTATGTCTTAAATCTTTCCTTACCTGTCTGTTCTATACAGCTGCTTGCCAATGTCCTTAAAACAATGTTTGCACTGTATACTTATTATCAATGTCCTTATATCATTGTGTATGGATTGTGGCTGGAAAGGGCCTTCGAACCAGTCCACCAATCTGGTTACAAAATAATAATATAAATAAATAAAGCAACAAAATGTTGTGGTCTCCATACCTATGCTGGACCAAATAGCTCTTGCAAGAGTCAATGGTAGTACACCAGGAGAGAGACCATAGCCAGTCAGGTAAGGAATTTCAAACAGATTCAGTGCAATTCCAGGCTGCTGGAATGACATCTTTGGTAAGTGGCAACATGGGCGGGATAATTCAAGGTTGTTCTACCCCCCCCACACACACACTTATACAACTGTTTAGTAGTATTTTCTATGGGAAAATATGGGTGCCAGAAACTATCCCAAATTTAACCTCAAGAGCCTCAATGTCACTCCAAAACAGGGGTAATGCAGAGGTAATCTTGTTGTGGGGGGTATCTATGTCTCGGTCTCTGATATGACAGTGTTTAGGTTTTCATAAGTCCACCAAAGTGTCTAAGAAAGAGGAAGTCCTGGAGTTTCTTCACCCTTGAGCATGACTTCCTACAAGGGCAAGCATATGAAAGGTTTGCCCTGGGTGTTGGGTAACATGGAAATGATAAATAAGCATGCACTTACTAAGGGCAACAAGTAGGAAAGAGAAGCTAATACCCTGCTTGGTAACAGTTTAGAGGTGATATTTGGGGGGGGGGGGGGGGTTAAGTCTTAATCCCAATTATTTATTTGAAAAATTATTAATGCAATGTGTGGAGCTGTCCAGAGACCATTTTTAATCACAACTCAAGCCAACAGTTGAATACAGCAACACAGGCATTGACATTTGCATTACAACATGATAGCAGACAGGTGGCCAATAGATCAGAAGATACAACATAGTAAACAAATAACAGGTACTATCATTTACATTACAATATACACAGCAGAAACTCTTTAGTTAACCAAACATAAAAAGGAAACAGCCTTTACATAAGATGATAAAACATAGTATACAAATATAAATGTACAAATTTATCAAACAGAAAAAACTTGCATCGTTGTAACAAAAGAATACAACTTACATTTTTAAATATTTGCTTTGGTAAGTAAGTATTTATTTATTTATTTAACATCTGTTGACTGGTAAAATCCGACTAGGACAGAGCCGATTTTCAGCGGAGAAACACTCCAGACGCATGTTTTTGGAATGTGGGAGGAAACTGGAGTACCCAGAGGAAACCCACAACAACGCAGGGAGGACATACAGACTCCACACAAAAGGCACCTCAGCTGAGAATTGAATTGGAGAACCTCTTGTTGTGAGGCGACATTAACCTCTGCACCACTGTGTCACCCACTACATTAATACCACTAATACATAATAGATAATGAAAAATATAAGTAAAATAAATGCAGATGTAGGTTATGGATAACAGTTTGGCAGGACTTAGGAAGATAGAGATGTAGATTATGGATAACAGGTTGGGAAAGAGATGTGCAGATAAAGTAAGTAAGTAAAAGAAAGAGCAGGAAACAGAACAGAATGGCAGTAGTTAGAGAGGGATGTATTGTGTCAGAAGAGAACTGTAGTAAGATAAGAACAGGAATTCGGAATGAGGTTTTCAGATTTCCATATGAAGTAGTCGAAAGGGAAAGATGGAATAAAAGTAACTTTTTATTAGTACAGACTGTGGAAGCAGTTACATTATAGCCTTTTTTCATGTGAGTTAGTAACTTTTATTTCTGAATGTGGTGTAAACTATCTATGATCTTAAGTTACTAGGGAGTGAATCCTATCCTTGGAATAATCTTTGTGAATGATTTTTCATGAAAGAAAGGCATCATGACTGGTGGCTATTAGAGTACGTCATGGTATATAGTGAACAATAGGAAGCCAGTTTAGTCTTGACGTGTAAGGCACTGATTCTATGCTCAGAATGAGTTTTAAAACAACATATTTTATTAGTGGCAGTTTGTGAGGCATACATATGATAATAACTATGCCCTCTAATTGATTTTCTATCCTCAAACATCATCAGGTGTGTTACTAACTTAATGTTACTCACTGCCAAAAAAGTTACTGGAAAATGGAAATCAAAATCTAAATCAACTATAAATGAAGTAGTGAATATTGTAAAGAAGAGAAAGGAATTCGGGTAAGATCTTTAAAACAGGGAAAGAGCAAATTTCATAAAAACAAATGGAATTTGTTGGCAAACATATATGCAAAACAATGTTCACAAGGAATTAATGTAAAGCTTAAAAAAAGCCAACAATTAAACAAATTATGTAATGCTGGAGGGAGTGAAAGTTACTTAAAAGAAAACTTTCATGTGTTCTGCATGACAACAATAATGAAAACTGACATTAAAGTTTGCCCTTTCTTCTGTTAACGTATGCCATGTTACTGATTAAAATGCGACAATTTAACAAAGATGTTTAAAAATACACCAGCAGGTGTGAAAGTCTAAGTCAACTTCAGTTCTTTCAGTGTTTTATTCACTGTATTGTCTACATGAGAAGTGAGGGACAGGTGCTGATCTGGTGCTAAAACTAAGTATTTCTTCTGATGAGTCAATGCATGTACTGGGGAAGCTAGTGGGTCTAACATTTTTTTGTGAAAAGGCACTGGGACATTTCTGTTCCTACACCATGAAGGTAGATTTGTTGCTACCTATGATAAAGTTACACTATCACCCAGTAACTAAAAAAATGGCAAACTAGTCTGCAGTTTTTGTTGAATGATCTTAAAGGATGGACTTGGGGCAAGCAAAATTAGGTGGCATGCATATAATGAGCAGTTGAAAAAGGGTAGTCTTAATACTAGACTGCTGATAACTACACAAAACTTAAATGGACCCATAAACAATCCTCAAGAGACTCCAGAATTCAGAGTTCCATATTCTAAGAAAAATTGCCAGAATTTCCCTTGTGAAGAATGTTAACCCAATACGAAGGCCCATCAAGGAAGGTCCCTGATGATCGATCTACTGTTAGTGCATCAGGAAAGGAAATTATCTACTTTAGGACATAAAAAGACTTACAGGAATACCACAGTGGTCCTAGTGGTCCAACTGCTGCCCTCTTTCCTGGCAAACTCTAGGTGGTCTTTGTGACTCTAGGTAGGATGGGTGGTCCTCTGAATCCTGGCCAAATGTGCCTACAGATAAAATTCTTCTCTTTCAACCCTGAGAAGAGCCTTCATATAAATCCACAACACAGCCTCCAAAATGGCTGCTAAAAATGCTGCTCTATAGCAGCAGTAATACAACATATTAACTTCTGTTATATTGTTTTGCCTAATTGTCACTCTCTGCATTAAAACAGTTTCCCTTTTTGATCCCTTTACCTTGAAAATTACCTTACTTTTACTTGTGTGGATTTTCTTAGAGTCTATTACTGAGAAGTTTACTTGTTTATAAAAATTCTGAACTCCAGCCGCAAGATGAGACGAGTTCTCAATGATTTCTCTCTGAAGAAGTTAACTCCTGCTACAACAGGAAGTTCTTGCGATCCTGACCAGGCCTTGCACTATAATGGAAGAAGTGGCTTTTCAAGGAACAGATGTGGGGTAAATGTGTTAGATGAAACTAGAAAAAAATGAAAGGAATAGTGTTCAGATAATGGTTAACTGAATGTCCACTCAATCACATGAGCACAGAACAGATCAGTGTTCTGAATGAATTTTACACTACTGAGATGATCCCTAGGATAATCTAGATGGGAAGGGGACCTAAAGGAGAGTGATAAAGGCAGCCCACCACAACCTATTACAATGATAGAGTAGAAGGGAGAAGCTATTGCAACAGAGAAAACACCTGAACATCTGAATTTAAAGTAGACAAAGCTGAGCAATGCTCATCATGTTTCCCTGTTGCAGTAATAATTCACTGGGAGGATTCCTAAAACTATAGGAGGGGGAGTTGGAGATATGGAGTTAAGCTGAGGATAGCAGCCTCTATAGAACTGCAGAGGCAAACTTTCCTCTAGTTCTAGAAGGAGAGGACAGGCTGTAGTGTTTGGTAAAGGTGTGAACTAAAGATCAGATGGCTACCGCCAGGATATCTCCCTGTTAAAAGCAGCTGTAGTGGTTGTATAGCTCTGGTGAATGGATTCTAACCTAGTCTGGCAGGTTTTTGTCAGGGTGCACATAGTATCAGCTAGTGCTGTTACTATTAGAGCTAGTCTGCTTGCTAACCAGTTTGACCAATCTAATAGGAGCAAAGAACATATAAAGTTAGGCAGACGACCTGAAAAACTTTGTTTTGTCGAAGTACATGCAAAGAATACAATGCTCTCTTCTCCCCATTTTGCAGGTTTGAAAACAAAAACATTGAGATGTACAGTTTGAGTCAGGGAAAGATCAGTAACCACGTTAGGCATAAAAGTGGGGTTAGTCCTCAGAGAGTCTGTACATCTCTGGGTGAAATTTGAGGAAAGGCTCCTTTCATGGTAGTGCCTGTAACTCAGAGATTCTCCTGGATGAGGTGATGGATAACAGAATCATATGACAAAAGTTTGATCTCTGCAGAGGCTGCTAATTCAAAAGTGGGCAGAGTGAGTTTCTCCAATACAAAACAGAGGTCCCAGGAAGAAGCAGGAGCTTAGCGGGGGGGGGGGGGGGGGGGGCTTAGATGGATAATGTACATAAGGAACTGTTTCATCATAGGCTGGGAAACCAGAGAGGGCTTCATGGGCAGACAGAGATGGCAGAGACATAAATTTTGATGGAGGAGTATGAGTGGCCTTTGATGAAGAGCTTGCGCAGTTAGGTAAGAACAAAGGGGAGGTTAGAACCAAACAAAAAATCTTTTCCATTTTAAGATATACAACTTCCTAGTACTAGGTTTTCCAGTTTCTTCTAGAATAGCCAAGGTGTTCTTGTCTAGGGGCTGGCCCTGGGGAATAAACCTTATATCCTTCCAGGATGCCAGCATCAAGGGGTGTAAGTTAAGTTGTATAATGGCTCCTTTGTTCGCTGTCAAGGGATCCACCACCTGTGGAAGCAGCCAAGGTCATGTCTGCTCATGCTGTATTACAGATGGGACCAATGCTGACTTGGCTAAAACAGTGTAATCAAAATCACCTTCGACCTTTCTTCCCTGAGCTTTTCTAGTAAACTGGGGGATGAGAGGTATAGGAGGGAATGCATATAGAAATAGACTTTACTATGGGAAAGAGAAAGGCATCTGTCCTCCATAGTCCCTGTTCTCTGTGGCTCTTCAGCAATACTTTATAACTGCCCATTTACTACTTCTAGCAAACCCCATTTTGTTATGATTTCTGCAAAGATGTGCTTTTTTAGCATCCACTGGTAGGGAGTCCATAACAAACCTGCTCAAATCGCCTGCCAGACTGTTGTTTTCTCCTGGAAGGCACTGAGCTATCAGGTGCAACCTTATTTCTTGTGCCACCTCCCCAGTGATGCATAACTAGAAGGCAGTGTGTACGTCCCTGTTTATGTACCACATCATTATGGTGTTGTCTGTTTTCATCAAAAGGGTGTCTGGTTTCCACAACTTTATGAATACCATCATGCCTCCGTACACTGCTATCATTCCTTTTGGCTGATGTGAGTTTGGAGTAAGGCTGTCTCTCACCCATCTTCTACTTGAAGATCACCTGAGTGGATGCCCCAGGGATCTGAGGTCATAATTTGATTTCTTATATGACACTGAAAAGGGGCACCATTGTTCTGAAGGCAAGCTTCTATTCACCATACCAGCTCTTTTTCCAGGCATGGGAGAAGCTTTATCATGAAGCCTACAAGTTGTTTGTGCTGCCACCATGCATTTTTGAGAAGCCAATATATGTTTAATCATACGACAGCAAGCATTCATGTTACCCAGAACCCAGAAGATCTCCACCCATCACTAATTCCTGCTGGGCTAGTTATCTGAAGAATCAGGTCAGAAAATTATCTTTTCCTTGTGGGAGAAAGGTCATTTGTTTTTCCATGACTAGCAGACATCCTAAGAATACCAATATATACGACTACTACTTCTTCTCCACCACAAATGAAAACGACAATCACCCAATGGACCAAACAAAGAGGCACGTACAAAACTTTTATTTCCACTCTAGTGCTTCGGTGTAACCACCTTCCAGGAGTAACAACTCCTGGAAGGTGGTTACACCGAAGAGCTAGAGTGAAAATAAAAGTTTTGTACGTGCCTCTTTGTTTGGTGCATTGGGTGATTGTCATTTTCATCCTAAGAATACCAGTCTGATGGAGTAAGACTGGATTTTTTTATGTTTAGTGACAATCCTAGGCTTAAGAGGCAGGTAATGATCAGGTGAAGACAGGCTTCCAGCTCCTTCATAGACTTCACTTGGATTAGGCAGTTGTCTAGCTAAGGTTAAAGCTGAACTCCTCTTGTTCTGCAAAAAGCAACTACTGAAGACAGACATTTTGTGAACATGCTGGGAGCAGTAGACAAGCCAAAGGACAATGCACAAAATTGAAACTGGTGCCCACCTGCTCTGGAGGGGAGATACCTCCTGTGCTCCATTGTTATGGGAATATGGATGTACACTTCCTTTAGATCTAGGATGACCATGTAAACCTATAGCGAAAGTATGAGCAGGACAAGTCTTGAATAGTACCCTGTTCCTATTTCTTGGGGAGGCTGGTTATATGGAGCCATATTCCAACAAAAACTCAACTTGAACCTGAGCATTCCTGAGCTGACCTTTAGGGACACAGAAGGAATGCCTATGGATCTCAGGAGGGAAGCAACTGTAATTTATATCTTGTTCTTCTGATATGGAGCACCCATTTGCCCTGGGTTATGTCTTGCCTCTGGTTTAGTAAAAGGGAAAGTCTGCCCTTTTGTTTCTCTGTGGTACTACTAATCTTATTGTTATATGGCCTGGGTAATGACTGAAAAGGGACTTGTACTAGCCCACCCACCTGGATAACAAATAAATGTATAAATGGTAAGACAACTCTACTGTCCCACACACTTCTCCTCATTTATAACATAAATATTTGTTCTCCTAACAAAATAATTATTTCACATCCCTGCTCTTACACAGTCTATAAAATTGCACTTTTGGAGTAATTTAAATGCTTACTTTTACAACACAACATGCAAATCACTTTCTCCTACTACGGTTTTCCAATCATGTAGTAACTATGCTTAAGTCATGGGAGAATGAGGGAAGGCTATACTGGGGGGAAAATTACACACAAACTTGTATTATTTTCAATGAATTATTTTACAAACCGTGCGCACTAAAGGGTTAAATCAAGTTTTTCAGGTTTTGATGTTTGGCATTCTTTTTCAACATGTGCAAATTTGAGCATGTGAATGTCACATTTTCAGCCTAGCTATCTGGAATTCTGTAAATAATTATATGTCATTTGAGAATATTAATATGATTTACATAGAAGAGTGACAGAAGGAGACACTGCCAGCACGACTACCTGGAATTTTGTAAATAGTTATATGTCATTTGTGAACATCAGGATGATGATAATTGCTTGTTGTTGTGTCTTTCGGCTTTTCCCGGTTAGGGGTTGCCACAGCGGAACTCCGGTCCACTAATGATTGGTAGTTGATTTTTTTATGTGCCGAGTTACTAGCCCTGACGCACAACCTTCAACAAAGGTACGCCGATTCATGCATGTCTCCACGCAGAAGACGCTCTAGTTGAGAACCGAACTGGACAGCGTCTTACTGTGAGGCGACAACGCTACCGCAGCACCACCACCTTGTGTTACCACTATATTAGAACTGTAGATCCTATTGCATAGAAGTGTGCTGAACAGATATTTTTATATACTATTGTAATTGTTTAGATACCCGCGGTGGTGGTGCTGCGGTAGCGTTGTCGCCTCACAGTAAGACGCTGTCCGGTTCGATTCTCAGCTAGAGCGTCTTCTGCGTGGAGACATGCGTGAATGGGCTTACCTTCGAAGGTTAAGGCCAGGCCTGGCAAGCCGGTATGTAAAAATCAACTGCCAATCATTAGCGGACCGGAGTTCAGCTGTGGCGACCCCCAACCGGGAAAAGCCGAAAGACACAAACAAATTGTAATTGTTTAGATGTATGTATTTTAACAGGAGATTAGCTTGCAAAAAGTACAGTTGTGTACACTTACCATAAATGTAGATGTTCAAGTGTGTTCACTTTTGCAGTCATCACATTTGGGTTATCTGCTTGCAGTACCCTCAGTCGGCCTGATTATCAAAGTCTTGGGTCCTGCGTCAGTTGCTGCTTCATCTTCCATGATGTCAGGTAGTCAGGGGTATAAAGCATGCAGCCGACGCCATTTTATCAGTGTTTCTTGCCCCAGATGTCAGGTGTCCCCATAATGGGAAGCAATTATATACAAGGTTACACCTCTAACAAAAAGCAAATACACCAGAAAGCTTTACGCATAGTAAACAAGAATAGAGGTATAGACAATAGAAGTCAGGGGGCTGGAGGGAGGGTAACCAGGACTGCAACAGTGAAAACACTCGAACATTTACACTTATGGTAAGTATACGCAACTATACTATGTTCTTCGTGTTTCACTGCTGCCGTCATCACATTTGGGTGGATTCCCAAAGCTATGGATGGAAGGAGGGAATTAGATAGCATTAGGATCAGCTATAAGGCCCTGCAAGACTGCAGCGGCAAAGCCAGCACTGGATTTAGAAAAAATTGGCAAGTGGTAATGCTTGGTGAAGGTATGTACAGAACTCCAGGTAGCAGCTTCTAGGATGTCCCTGGTAGGGACACATCTGAGAAAGGCTGTAGAGGTAGATGCAGCCCTGGTTGAATGTGCTCTTATCCCCTGTGGAGTAGGTTTTCCATGGTGCTTATAGCTGAAATGAATGCAATGGCCAATCCACTTAGAAATGGTTTGCTTTGAAATAGCTTTCCCCTCTGCCCCTGCAGTAAATGCGACCAGCAGCTGTTCAGATTTCCTGAGAGGTTTAGTCCTGTCCAAGTAAGATCTAAGTTGTCTGTGCATGTCCAAGGAGCGCAGTATTTGTTCCTCTTTGTTCTGTGGATTAGAAAAGAAGGTTGGCAAATGAATGGACTGATTAAGGGCCACACTGGATACCACCTTTGGCATGAAGGAGGGGTTGGTCCTGAGGGACACCCTGTCCACATGAAAGATGATTAAAGGCTCCACAGCCATGAAGGCCTATAATTCAGATACCCTTCTTGCTGAAGTGACGGCTAGAAGGAAGGCTGTTTTTCAAGGAAGGAATTTCAACTCTGCACTTGCAGCTGGCTCGAAGGGAGGTAGAGTGAGCTTTTTCAATGCAAAGTTAACGTCCCAGGCTGGAGGAGGGGCTCTCCTGGGTGGTCTTAAGGTTTTTGCCCCTCTGAGGAATTGCTTCAACAGTCGATGAGAGAAGAGGGGTGGTTCTGTATTGTAATGAGCTAAAAAGGCTGAGGCATGAATTTTGATGGAGGAAAAGGAAAGGCCCTCGTGAAGCATCTCAGTTAAGTATTGAAGAATCTGAGGTGAACTGGGCGCTGCTGTGCCCATCCCATGAGTTTGGCTCCAGGAACAGAATCTTTTCCAATTTTCAGCATAGGATTTTCTAGTACTAGGCCTCCTTGCCTCCAGAATGACATCCATGACTTGCTTACTGAAGGATGGGAATGGTGAGATCAGGTAATTAGCCAGGCTGCCAAGTTCAGGGTTTGAAGCTGTGGGTGCAGAATCTGGCCAACCTCCTGAGACAGCAAAGCAGGAGTCTGAGGCAGGTGCTATGGTGCCAGCAGTGACACACTGAGCAAAGAGAGGGGTACCAGTCTGGTGCAATCAGTATTGTCCTTGGTTTGTCCTGTTTGATCTTTAGTAGTACCTTGGAGAGGAGAGGCAGAGGGGGAAAGGCATAAACTGACAGGTTTTTCCAGGTGAAGGACAGGGCATCCACTTTCCAAGCTTGTTTGTGGGGAGTCCTTGTGCAGAATTTGTCCAATTGGTAGTTCTGGGGGGAGGCAAACAGGTCTATATCAGGGGCTCCCCCATTTGTTTCTCAACATGTTGAATATCTTTGGTTCCAGTTTCCACTCGTGGGTCCATGAGATTTTTGCTTAGGCCAGCTGCCAGTGTATTTAGCTTTCCTGGCAGGAACTGAGCCTGTAGGTGCACTTGGTAGCTGAAGGCTGTGTTCCACAAAGCCACAGCTAGCCTGCAGAGAGGGTATGAGTGGGTTCTCCCCTGCTTGTTTGTGTACCACATAACAGTGGTGTTGTCCATCTTTACCAATTATTGTCCTGGACGAATGTGGTCCTTGAAGGCTGTCAGAGCATACTGTACACCTAACATTTCTTTTTGATTGATATGCAGGTGCATTTGACTTGGGATCCATTTGCCCTGAATGCACTGCCCTGCCAAGTGAACCCACTCCCATGCATAGTCTAATGCGTCTGTTGTTAGGGTTTGGGCGGCAGGGGGTAGAGTGAATGGCAGTCCCTTGTTCTGGTGGCAGGCCTCTGCCCACCAAAGGAACTCTATCTGTAGACAAGGTATGATTGGAATCATTGATTCTAGATCCTGAGAATGTTGACACCATAGGCTTTTTAGATAGCATTGTAGTCTCCTGGTATGCAGTCTTGCAGATGGAATTAGTAGAATGCAGGAGGCCATGAATCCCAGGGCTTGCAGAATTTTCCAAGCAGATAGCTGGGTCTTTGTGGCCAGTAGTTTGAAGTAGGCTGTCAAATGAACGTTTTTCTCTGGCGTGAGGTAGGCCATCTGGGAAGTTGTATTCAAGCTTGCTCCCAGGAATACCATTTGTTGGTAGGGTACAAGATGTGATTTTATTTTCGTTTATGGTGTACCCCAGAGAAGTTAGCAATTTCTTTACAAAAGCCAGATGATTTAATAGTATGTCCTGGCTTTCTGCCTGAATTAGACAATCATCCAGGTATGGGTATATCTGAATATTTCTTTGCCTGCAAAATGCAATGACTGGAGCTAGGCACTTTGTGGATACCCTGGGTGCAGTAGATGAGCCAAAGGGTAGTGCAGAGAACTGGTAGCGCATGTAGCCTGCTCGGAAGCGTAGGTATCTTCTGCAAGATTCCCTTATTGGGATGTGCAGGTAGGTTTCCTTTAAATCCAGTGTTGCCAACCAGGCATCTTTGCCTAGCATGGGAGGTAGCTGATGAAGAGTTAGCATCTTGAATTTTGGGATTACCAAAAATGTGTTTAGGATAGACAGATCCAGGATAGGCCGCCAGGAATTACTCCCATTCCTCTTCTGGAACAGGCTGAATAGCTCTGATGCTTAAAAGAGAGAGAACTTGCTTTTGAGCCTCTGCCCACTAATTTGGGGGTATTTCTGGCCAGCCATTTGGGGTTGGTAAGGAGTGGAAGTGGAATCTGTATGTAAAACCAATTTGTCCTGGGTAATGAGTTCCCAATTTTTTGCATGCCGAGCAATCTTTCCCCCTAAAGGAACAGTCAGTTGAGCAGGGCTAGGCAGGTTTAAAGTTAAGTCATTGAGACAGTTTACCATAGGGGGAGTCTTACTACTCCCTGCTTTGGAAGTGGGAGCCTCCCACTGTTTAGGCCTGTGAGTACCTTGGGACTGAAACCTGGGTGCTCTGCTGGTTCTGGGTTTGGACTGAGAAGGCCTGGAAGAGGCAGGAAAGGAGCAATTCTTAGAGGGCCAGTCCCTACTAAATCTGAGAGGTTGTACTTGCGGGAAATCTTTAAAACTTTGCAGATATTTAGCTTTTTCCTCCATCTTTTTAAGTACTTCTTCTACTTTGTTGCCAAACAGGTAGTCTTGGTTTAAGGAAGCATCCAGCAATTTAGCTTTAACATAATCTGGCAGAGATTGCTCCTTAAGCCAAGCATGCCTTCTAAGTACAATCCCAGTGACAGCAGCCCAGCAAGATGCCTCTAATGAATAAAAACCACATTGCAATGTATGTTTTCCAACTTGTTCAGCAGAGTGCATTAAATTTGTAATTCTTTATTTTCAGCACAGTCAGGAATCAACATCATTTTCTGTTTAAGCAATCTAACAATATGCTGCTGATACTTTAACATATGAAAACGGCAGTTCAAAGCCCTAATGGCTAAAGTAGCAGATGTGTATACCTTCTTTCCCCATCTATCCAGTGCTCTGGAATCTCTATCAGAGGGAGTAGGATTTTTGGCAGTAGTAGCCTTAATGCCCATGGGTCCCTGTGAAATGGTCTCAGGATCTGCAGTACGATTTTTAATGAGGAACTTGTGAGAGTCAGGTACCCTGTAATACCTATCAGGTTTTCTGGGAGCAGGAGGTAAAGAGTCAGGGGCCAGGCAAGATTCAGAGAAGGCATAATCTACAATGTCCAGTACAGGAGGGATAGCTAAAGGCCTATGTTGAGGCAGGAGTAAGAATTCCCTAAGCCTCTTTTTGGAGTCAGAGTAATCCTGGCTTTCCCAGCTTAAATGCTCCCTAAGAGGATGCAAGTTTTCACCAAAGGAGAAATCTTCTGAAGGGGAAGCAGAGGGAATGGAGTCCTCTGCATCAGAATCATCATAGATAGATAAGGGCAAATCCTGGTCATCAGAGAAAACAGAAATTTCAGAATTCTGATCAGAAGAATCAGAAGGAAAATCAGTCTCAGTTTTCTTAGAAGGGGAAGGGATGCTTCCCCTGATTAGAGTAACAAGGTCCTCAGCCATTCTTATCATTTGTTTTTTTAGGCATAGGGGCCTGACCATGCAGTCTACCCGTAGTTTTTTTAGTCATAGATCAAGTTTTAGGCCTAGAAGATGAAGATGGCATCAGTATAATATGCAAATCAGTAGGCCTGAATACACCCTCAGAAGCCGGTGCCTGCACAGCGGCTCCAGACCCATCCAAGGTAGAGACATCCACAGATTCCACAGTAGAAGAAGCATCTTGCGGCATACCAAACTCCGAATGGGTCTCAGTAGAGGCCTGCAAATCTGAAGTAGTGGGTATCAGGAGCTGCGAAAGCGCCTCACTGAGTACCAGCGAACTGACGACTAGCTTAGGAAAAGTGTCGTCGGCAGCTTTGGACCTAAGTGGTCTGTCTCTGTCTTTATCTTTGCGTTTTTTCGGAATATCGGTAGTCGGGAGGCTTACCAAAGCCATTTCTGGATAATTGAACCGAGTACCAAAATATTTAGAAGCTTAAATGAAATCAACAACCTGTTGAGTAAATAGGGAACAAAACTGACAGCGAGGTACATTGTGGTCTGGGCCTAGGCAAGGAATGAAGTACGAATGGAAATCTTTATGAGGTATTTGCTTTCTGCAAGAAATACAATTATTAACTTTTACTGACATCGCTTTAGAGCAAGAAAAAGTTTCCCCAACGTGGTACTTCACTTAGTAAATTTCAGGAGTTAGCCGACCGGCACTTGCGAACTGCTTCGGCTTTGGACAACGCACGGCAAGAAAGACTGATAAAATGGCATCAGCTGCATGCTTAATACCCCTGACTACCTGACATCATGGAAGATGAGACAGCAACTAACGCAGGACCCAAGACTTTGATAATCAGGCCAACTGAGGGCTACTGCAAGCAGATAACCCAAATGTGATGACTGCAACAGTGAAACACGAAGAACATCTTAAGAATAGTTGAGACTGAAGTACTTTATTGACAGGCCATAAACAAGGGATGTTATCTTTCAGTTTCAGTCAACATGAGACAGGATGCCTATACAAGGGGACTCTCTGTGTTGTTTTGTAAGTGTTTTATTGTTTTATGTCTTCTAGCAGTTGCAAACATCTGGAGGCTATGTATTTTCACAGCGAGATGTTAAATACTACCAGCTGCAGTGGAGGTTTAGCCTGGCAACTGAAGTCAGGTGATAAAAAGTGATGTAATGCTGCAAGTATCCCAGCAGTAATATTTTATATTAATTTAAGAACTGTCAGAGAGAGAAACAGTGCATTTTGTATTTTATCTTTGACCTAACAAGAACATCCACTCACCAGTGGCACCTGGAGAATTTCAGTTCCATTGTGTTGGGCAACTAGCCTGGAGGTGACCAAAACACTAAAGGTGGAGAAGTGTCCATATTCACCAAGGATATTCACACCTTCAGGCTAGTTGCCCAACACAATGTATCTGAAATTCTCCAGAAGCAACTAACACTAGGTAAGACTGCAATCCAAACTGTAGCTTGCTACAGATCCCCCACCATGCCCCAAGATTCTCCTTACACTTTTCAAAACATACTGGAAAATATTAAGATAGAACCAAACACCTTAATACTGGGTGATTTCAACTACCCTGCCATTAACTGGGAAAACTACCCGGGTACCAAAATTTTTTCCCAACGGTTCTTGGAATTCATAAATTCCAGCTCCCTGGATCAACTAGTCCATTGTCCCACCAGGACTCCAATATCCTAGACCTGGTCATTACCAACATGGGAGATAGATGCTCCACACCAGTGGTCACCCCCTCATTGGTCAGGTCTGACCATAAGCAAATCACCCTTGACATCCACATCCAACCCCCACCCCTCAGTAAGGAAACCTCCGTAAAAAACTTCTCCAAAGTCAACTTCATGCTACTCAAGTCAGAAGTGACAAACTTCATGACACCCATGCAGACAGGAGCTGAAAGTAAGACTGCTGAATCCTACACTATGGCACTGTACGAGCACATCCACATGTGCATGAATTGTGCCATCCCAAAAAGAACCAAGATGCTCTCCTCCAAAAAAGGAAGCCAATCTGGTGGACCCTGCCATAAACAAACTATACAACTGAAGGAAGAAACTGTTGCAGAAAAGAGGAAAATTCCAGGATGTAAAAAACTCCCTTACCTGCCTCAGTAAGAAGCAGAGATCCCTCATAAAATCCTCCAGAGCTAGTTACGAAAATAAAATTGCCAAAGATTTCAAAGACAACCACAAGGCATTCAATAGTTATGTCAAGAATCTAAACGGCAATGCTCAGATCTGCTCTGAGCTACAACAGAATGGCATTAAATATACTGGTCCCAAGGATACTGCCAATATCCTGGCAGATCAATTTAGTGATAAATTCACCCCCTAAAGGGCCCATCTCAATACCAAAAGATTGCCAAATTCCAGTAATCACGGCCACACAGGTAGAAACCGCACTCTCCAAAGCTATGAATACAGCATCCATGGGACAAGATGACATCCCGGGCTGTGTACTACTTGAACTACAAAATGAACTGGCACCTCACCTAAGTGTCATGTTTAATCATAGCCTCACCTCAGGCTTCGTGCCCACTGAGTGGTGCACAGCTACAGTTATCCCACTCCACAAGGGGGTATCCACCTTGGATCCCAGGAACTACAGTCCCATCAGTCTGATGAGCCTTACCTGCAAAGGCATGGAACACATTATCATGGAACTTATAAACAAACACATTGGCAACCTTCAAACACTGGACCCCACCCAGTGTGGGTTCGTGAAGGGCTGATCTTGTCTCCTGAACCTGACTAAACCATGTGTTGGCCACTATCAAGCCATTTGCCTTGAACAGAATGGCCTCTCTTTCTTTACTCCTGTTTCACCTCCCATGCGGACTCAGGAAGTCCTCATATCCTGCTCTGTCTCTCCCAATAAGTGCATTCAGGTCCCTCTTTATCACCACCAACTCATGTTTTCCTTCTTTATCTAATAGATCCTGCAACTGCTACTTAATGCATTCTTGTCTTCCTCATTACCCTGTGTGGCATAGGCTGAGCTTGTGAATACTGCCTGAGCGTTACCATGGAGACTGATTGTCATGAGTCTGTCACTAATTATAATAACATCCCTCACTGTGTTCTGAAGCCTATCCCTCACCGCAATTCACACTCCATTTATAGTCTTTCCTCCTGAGTAGTAGACTCTGGATTCCAAGTCAAGAGGCTTTGCTGCACTACCCTTCCATCTTGTCTCTTGGATACCAAGGATGTACAGCCTCTTTACCATCATGTCATCTACTTCAAAGCTCTGTTCAGTCAGTGAACCTATACTGAGTCTAACAATTCCTAGTTCACATTTGGTAAGTTGACTGGTTTATGTACAGTTATCCCAGATAACCCAAGCTCGGCAACTCTAGACCGGCCAGCCAGCAGCTTACTGACCTACAGCTCCTGGACTTTATGGTGGGCAAACACTGGCCAGCAGAGGCACAAAACCCCTGCCACTGTTAGAATTGGTCCCTGAAGTAGGTTGCATTCTCATCCCACTTACCACTGGCTAATTATGTACAAACCCGTATGCCATATGAGGGATAGCCAAGCGGCTCACAGACAGGATCCAGGAAGGTAGAATTGGGGAGTTAACCTCTACAAAGAGGCCAGTCACAAGTGGAGTCCCTCAGGGATCAGTCCCTGGACCTCTCCTTTTTGGCATTTACTTTTCTGAAGTCAAGGCCAATGTCAATGGCCTCTGGCTGACTCAATTTGCAGATAATCATTGAATCCCACACGAACATAAATGTACTCCAGGAAGGGCTGACATAGACAAACAAATGGTGTCAGAGCCATGGACTAAAACTAAATGCCAAGAAATGCATAACAGTATCCTTTGGAAAGTCATCCACCCATGGTAACTATCATATTGACAACACAAACCTTAGAGTTGATCCAGTAGTCAAGGACTTAGGGACACACATAGACAGTAATCTAGCCGCCTTTGACCATCATGTGTCTAGAGTAGTGAAGAAATCATTCTATGATGCACAACTTATAAACAAAAGGTATGGCATCTGGGTCCAAGGAAGTCATTGTTCTATTGCATTTGGCATTCATCAAACCTGTCATTGAGTACAATGCCCCCTTTGGTATGTACCTAACAGACACTACCTCCCATTTTCCCCAGCACTTTCCAAAATACAAACGGCTCAGTGCCCTCCTTCCATATACAACCCATACCAACATCCTTTATCTGCAAACTCCTTCAAAAACTCAAATCGTTTACCCCTTCTGCTGACTGCCTGCCAGCTGAATACCTCCAAATAGCAGCCAAAGTCATTGCATACCCCATATCCATCCTTATAAACTGAACAATCATAGAAGGTAACATCCCATCCATATGGAAAGTCTCCCACATTATCCACTTACATAAAGGAGGCAAATCCACTGATATCTCTAATTTCCGACCGACTGCATTACTCTCCGCACTGGCCAAAATAATGGAAAAAAGTATTCACCACCAACTACTTCAACATCTGCTCCATAATAATTTACTAGCCAACTGCCAGCATGGCTTTAGGCCCTTTCATAGCACAACTACCGCCCTGCTAACTTTTACTGACTGTATAAACAGGAATCAAAATAATAACTCCCTATCTTCTGCACTATTCATTGACTTATCAAAAGCCTTTGATATGGTGAACCACAACTTACTGATCAGTGTACTTAAAGCCCAATCTCTTGACCCACTAGCAATACATTGGTCTACATCCTATCTAGAAAATAGACAACAAGCAGTACTGTGGGACAATAATCTCTCCACACCTCTACCCATAAACATTGGAGTCCCTCAAGGCTCTATCCTAGGCCCTCTTCTATTTTCCATTTTTATTAATGATCTCAACACTGTTTTTCCTAAAGCCACCTACATACAATACGCTGATGACTCTACTTTAATCTGCACTGCTAAGTCATCAACCTCTCTTCAGACCATGACTCAAACAGTATTTAACACTGTTGAAAAGTGGTTTACCCACCATTGCCACCTCCTAAATCCCAAAAAAACAAAATTGCTGCTTTTCGCTCCCACCCAAAAGTCACCAGAAATCCACTTTACAATTACCTCTAACAATGGAACTACTATTTCCCCTGAAACTACCACACGTCTCCTGGGCATTACCATAAATAATAAACACAGCTATGACGACCATATCAATATCATCCAAATTGTTAATAAAAAACTAGGCTCCCTGTATAGAATCAAACCCTACCTCACACCACTAGCTAGAACCTCTATTGCCTAGACTCACCTCAATTCTACCCTATTCTATGCTTCTGCTATATACATCAGTCTATCAAAACACAATCTAAACAAACTTGAAACTAGCTATAACAACATAGCCAGATTTGCCACAGGCAACCCTTTTAGAACCCACCACTGTCACAACCTTAAACAACTCGGATGGTCAGAACTACAAAACTATCTACTGTATAATCAACTGGTGATCATACAAAAAATTCTTCATCACCCAAATAATACCCCAATTCTCACTAACCTAATCTCCCCATATAAAAATCTTGCAACACTTCGCTCTGCAAATAAGTTACTAATTTCCAATATTAAATCTAATAATAAAGCTGGGGACTCACTTTTTACTAACATTGTGGGCAAAATCTGGAACAAGCTTCCTATGACACTCACATCTCTCTCATCTACGTCTCTTTTCAAGAAACACCTCAAAGAACATCAGAAATTCCTCTGGCTTTGTCCCTGTTCTAAACCAGACTGAACCTTACTTCTTCCCCCTATTTTTCTCTTCTTACTATACCCCTTCCTTCTGTGCTATGTCCTCTCTGCAACAAGATTCTATAGAAGCCATCTGTATACTAGCCAGTGCTTTTTTTTCCTCTACAACCTTCTTTTTCTCCTTTTTGTCTTATAAATGATAACATTAAACCCTTGAGTTAACATGTACTTGTGTGTATCTTAAACTATGCATTGACTTTATACTACTATTCTTAAACATAATTTTTATTTTTTTTCTTTCCAAATATTAACTCTCCTATGTATAGCAATTTAGTAATTTTTTTAAGTATTGTAATTTTTATTTATTTATTTTTTTGAAGTATTGTATTTTTTAACTATTGTTTTCTGTAATTTTACTTTGCTTGGAGCTTATCTCCCTGGGCCTCTACTGAAAAGGGACATGTATCCAGCTAGACTAGCCCAGTCAACAAATGTAAAATAAAAATAAATAAATAAATATCCAACAAATGGAAGTTCACAGAGGTTCCTCACTAAAAGAATACAGGACATATGTAAAATGTCCTATAAAGACCACCTCAAGGCCCTATCCCTGTATTCTATCTCCCACAGGCTGCTGAGGGGACATCTATGCCTGGCATACAGGGCATTGTCAGACCACACTCTGATAGACTTCCTGCATATCCACAAAACAAACAGCACAAGCATTACCAGTTCTAAAGACATCAACTTTGTCTGTGATATACATAGGACTTGCTGGACAGGCAGGTATATATCTCAGAGACTACCCCATCTCTGGAAGAGGCTCCCCATTCATGTGAAGCAGAGTTCCTCCCTCACCCAATTCACATGTAACTTGGACAACTGGATGGAGGCAGGACATTCATCCCTGGTTTGGCACTTATGTCTCTATTGCACACAGGCAACGTGTAAATGCTTCATCTCCCAGGCCCCTGCTTGTAAATGTTTCATCTATCAAGCCCCGGCTTACACTAATCAAGGATACCAGAACTTGTCAGAGATACGAGATGCATGGTTAGGCTTAAAAAGGCACTTGTAGTCATTAGCCTAGTAAACGCCTATGAACATAAATACCCATACCCATTTTGCAATGTTAGTCAATACAATCAAATCATTTAGAGCCACATTTTACACAGCTGGGTGGCTAGCCCTAACATGCTGCTCAATAGACCTCTCAACTGTCCTGAATTACTCGGATTTTACAGAGTTTTGGGGTCCCAATAATGAGGTGCCATGATTCCGGAGTGGCACCCCATTATTTCCGATTTTTCAAAAGTATTTTTTTGATTTTCGTGCTTTCAGAGCTGACATCATCACATGTGTGATGACGTCATCTCGTCAACGTGCCGCGCATCTGTTTGAATAGTGGACTGCCGTTCGGGTGGCAGAACACAGGATATCTCTAAGCCGCAGCAGGAGGATCTATTTACTTTTTAAGCCAGTCGGACTTGGAATGCACTGCCGTTTGGGCTGGAAGTGTCTGCTCTGCTATTTAATGAACGAACTGCCGTTCAGGCAGGATTTCTTAAACTGGCAACTGCAGAGCTGAAAGTGTCTGTTGCAGGAGGACTAACCAGACAGAAAGGACTGTTGACAAAAGGTACTTTGCTGTGTAAAGCCGGCAAATGCAGTCCGTGTGTGTCTGTGAAAGCAGCTTCTTTACTTTGTTTACTGTGCTTGGCTCAGCTGCTTGCAGGCATTACTTTTGAACAGTGATTCCTTTTACTTAACGGCACAGCAGCAGCTTGCAGAAACGGCAGCTTCTTTACTTTGTTTATTGTGCTTAGCTCAGCTTGCAGAATGCAGGCATAACTTTTGAAAGTATGTTTAGCTTACAGGCATTATGGCTGAGAGAAATGGCAGCTTCTTGAACCACTTTTGAATAGTGAGTGATTCTTTTTTACTTAACTGCTTAGCTTGCAGGCATAACATGTGTGAACTGGCAGCTTTACTTTGTTCCTGTGCTTGTTTTGAATGGTGATTCCTTTTTCTTAACGGCTCAGCTTGCAGGCATAACATGTGTGTGAAAGGGCATCTTCTTTACTTTGTTTAGTTCAGTTGCAGGCAATGGCATTAGGGCTAAGAGAAATGGCTACTTTAACTACTTTTACGAATGTGTGTGTTTAGCTCAGCTTACAGGCATAACGTGTGTGAAACAGCAGCTTTACTTTGTTCCTGTGCTTATTTTGAATGGCGATTCCTTTTACTTAACAGGCTAACAGCTCAGCTTGCAGGCATAACGTGTGTGAAACAGCAGCTTTACTTTGTTCCTGTGCTTATTTTGGATGGTGATTCCTTTTACTTAAAAGGCTAACAGCACAACTTGTGGCACAACGTGTGTGAACTGGCAGTTTTACTTTCTTCCTGTGCTTATTTTGAATGGTGGTTCTTTTTACTTGACAGCTCAGCTTGCAGGCATTAATTCTTTTGAATGGTGATTCCTTATTGCAGGCATTACTTCTTTTGAACAGTTATTACGTATTGCAGGCATTACTTCTTTTGAATGGTAATTACATATTGCAGGCATTACTTCTATAGCACAACAGGACAATACTAGCTTTTGATGCAGAAGGCTGTGGGTTCTATTCCCACAGTATGTAGATGGATTGCTGATACTGTACTGTGTTGTACTTTTAAAAGGGGGTGGATTCTGCAGTCCTGAGAACGTCCTCTTTAGCAGAGATACCGAATAACTATGAACCTGTTATCAGTTTGGCATCCATTCCCTATTGCAATATTACTAGCTTATCATTTTTAACGCAACATTGACAATTTATTCCTCAAGGGAAACAGGCACTTTATTTGTAGATGAAACAATGAAATATTAAGTTGTTTGCTAGCAGCAACATTTTCATTAGTTTCAGATGTCTTTAATGTGGAATTATTTTAGATGATTTTTACTTCTGCAGAGATTGTTCATATTTACTGATACTGGTGGATTGTAGAAGTTTGAGCAGACTTTTATAATGGAAATTTTCTGAATTGGGCAGTTTTGTCATTATTGGTTCATGCAGCGATGGTGCAGCGGTAGCGATGTTGCCTCAGAGCAAGAGGTTCTCCCGTTCGATTCTCGGCTGGAGCGCCTTCTATGTGGAGTCTGCATGTCCTCCCCGTGGTCAACTGGCATTCGATAGAAATGCGTAAAATGAGTGTGCCTTCGTTGAAGGTTGGGCGTCGAGCTGGCACCTTGGCCTCCATACAAAATCTACTGCCAATCATTAGCGGACCGGAGTTCCACTGTGGCAACCCCTAACTGGGAAAAGCCGAAAGAACAACTTACTAGAAAAACATTCAAAACAATAAATTTTAAAATGCGTTATAACAAGTGTGCTGTATTATACAAGGAATGTAATTTAATACAGTCAGGAAGGTGTATCAAAGAACACATGTATATTTCATGTTCAAGGGGTCTATGATTTGAAAACAGCCCAAAGGTAATCTTCATCCACCACTGGCCAGATGCATTTTCTTTGGATGTGGTGTGTCTTTCAATGAATGTGTCTCAAGGGCAGAAAAGTTTTAATGCCAAGTCTATTTTCATTGTGAGACAGTATTGCCAATTTGCTTTGTTTAGCAGATATCTATTAGTGTTTGTGCATTGTGCTATACAATGTAAAAATACAATCCAAATAATCATTGTAGAAGTAAAGCAGTATATGCATGCATTGCACACATTTGTATTTATGGTAAATAGGGCGAAATAGCCAGGTAATGGAACATTGGAATGGCTGCAGGGGGACTCTAGTGCCATATTTTGGTTGTCTGTTCTTCAGTTTGCATTTGAAAGTTGGTATCCCACAATTCCATTGGAGTCGGCGGGGTTAAATAATTATGTATGCAAATTTAATGTTAATCTGCGTACCGATTTTTACCTATTTTTCATAGGCCTTGTCCAGATTTTTGATGTTTCCAGGTTGAGAGGTATGCTGCTCAGCCTGTGATCTGCATTCTCCTATCTAGACGATACTGTGCATAACAACTGATGCCCAAAACAGTTAGTCTATTCAACTCTTTCCCCAACACGCACCATCTGAACTCTGTGCTACTACCCACAATTCCATTCAGCCTATTTTTGAAAGGTGGGAAAACCTCACAGAGAAACAGAGTGAGCATGAAATCTCTCATACAGGCATTGGCAGGAGGTTGAGATCAAACCTTGCACCCTGTGCATCAGAGGAAAGGACCTCAACCATTACGCTAACTGCTTGTTCCTTACCATACAGAAAACATTCCACTCACCAGGGACATGGATACCCATCGCCAGTGTCATGGTTACAGAATCCTTCTACCTGGCACAATTTATCATATGTGACAGCTCCTCAATGTTCAAAGACGTTACAGTCCAACATTATTCCTCTCTTATTAGGTTCATCATTGAGTATAATACTTAGTTTAGCATTACTAAGCACCCAAACCAGTTTTGACAGAACCAAATGTTTCTTCACCAGAAAAAAAAAATCTTGTTTCTCACTACACTTAGCTACTCTAACACAGTAAAAGCCTTATCCATCTGTCATACAGCCTTTGCTGAGGTGATCTCTGCTTAGGCTATTGTGCTATGAACAACACAGCACTCTCTAAAACTTTATACCTAACCAAAAACAGCAGCAAATCAATCATCTAGTCTAAAGACCAATTTCCATATTGACACATCGCCACCACTGGATAAATTATTGGGTACTTAATGCAGCATATTTCCCATTGCTGGAATTAGCTGCCCTACAGCCGCGGTGGTGCAGCGGTAGCGTTGTTGCCTCACTGCAAGAGTTTCTCCCGTTCGATTCTCAGCTAGAGTGTGGGGAGTGCCTTCTGTGTGGAGTCTGCATGTCCTTCCTGCGGTTGGGTGGGCGTTCGAAAGACATGCGTAAATGGGTGTGCCTTTGTTAAAGGTTGAATGTCGAGCTGGCACCTCGGCATTCGTGAAAATCTACTGCCAATCATTAGCGGAACAGAGTTCCGCTGTGGCGACCCCTAACTGGGAAAAGCCGAAAGACAATTACAACATATCAAGTAAAGTACTTCCTAAGTAATGTTTAAAACCAGTCTGGATGACTGGATGGGTGATCATAGAATTTCAAATATTGCATACAAAAAAATACTTATTAGGGGACACTGCTAGTCACCTACCAGTAGTGGGCGATGTAGCTGAGCTTTTTTGCGGTCCCCTTGGCTGTAAGCTTAATAAAACCCCATGAAACCATACCTCATATTGCAAAAAAAGGGCTTACTTTTACAGGCACAATCTCCTGCATTTAGGCTCCATGGGCTTATCATGCTGGCATAGGTTGTTAGTTGCATAAAGTTTTGTTACTCATTTCTTCATAGGTCAAACTTTATATACTGACTTATTAACGAGTTCTGAATGGCCCAAGATTAGTGAACCTCAGAGAAACAACAAAACAGGAGTTATATTGCTTGCCAATGATTACACTTTTCAGCGAGGTGCAGAGATGTCAGAGTGAGAACAAATCTCTACTATTTCTTTAATAAGTGCCATGCAATCTTTTACTTTGACCTCAGCTATCATAATTTCCGGCAGTTGTGACCTCAGTTTAATACCTCAACTGAAGGACAGTACTTCAAAAGCACAGTACCTTCCCCATGTTACACCACACAGTCAGTACTTGAAAATAATGCAAGCCTATGAGTAGAAATAAAGCCACTGTCTTCTAATCTTCCAGTATCAAAGGTGAGTGGCCACTAACACCAAAAGAATGCAGCCAAGGATACAATTTTTGCCACATTGTATCCTGACTGTAACCCACTGAGACACAGAATACTAACATTGCTGAGAGTATTCATGAATGTTTAACAACGGAAACAGCATTTCATTTTAGAACAGCATGCTAATATAACAACGAGTAACCAAAGACTGCATTAAAACATGCAGGTAGGAAAGCAACATTTTCTGTAGGGAAATTTCTACATCCAAGTGTTTGGTTAAAAGCAGATTTCAATCCAAAATCATTGTTAACTCCAACTGCTGACTTGAAATTTTCCTTAAACTGCTTCCAGTCTAACATCCAAATAACAGCAACGCTATAGCAACAGGGAATACAGCACTGCTATGTTAATATTCATCAAGCTTTCTGCTTTTCCCCTGTTCTGCTGTATGTGTCTATAGGCTTCTTCGTTTAACTGATCCAGACACCTTTTTCATTATAACTTAGATCAAAAGGCATAATTAATGTACCATGCAATTAGGACAGTTATTACAAAAATGAACTGATACAAACAGAGCTTCAAAACCAAAATAAAAGCATAACATTACAAGTATGCAGATTTATAAGAAAAGCATTACAAGTATGCAAGTATAAGACGCAAACCACCACAGAATAAACAACGTCTAACATGACAGAGATAAATAACATAGTATCACAAAGAAAGATATAATCTAGACACTGAGCAGCACACAATATCTTATATGATACACATAAAGTAACACATTATCATAAAGACATAAGGTAAACAAGTACAAAACACAAACATCAGTGCAGAGCAAATAATACAGTATAAAACAGACATCATGTACCATACTACCACAAACAAAGATATAACCTAGACAGCCCAAGTACTATTCCTTTTTAAAAAAAATTTAAACATTTTAATTACAGGTAATAAATGTGAAATTAGATAAGGTTCTAAATGGCTAATTAAGGACTGGTCCATTTGCTAATGTATTGATGTCTTTGTAAACTTGTGGAGCTTTTCTCCCCAGGTCTCCGCTGAAAAAGGGCTATCAGCTCAGACAGACTAACCCAGTCAACAAATGTAAAATAAATAAATAAATAAATAATAATAAATAAATTATCCAACATCTTTTAAACATAGGCATTCAAAGCTGCTGGCATGGTGGGCTAGCAAATTTGACCTAAAAACCTTACAGTTCCTTTCATTTCTAATGTCAGGACAAATTAGGTTCTGGGTTTGAGAGTCAGTTTAGTAAAAGATTTCTCACTTGTGGAACGTACAACTTTGGGCCTATCAAGATGTAGGGCTATATTGTTGATAAACTTGAAGGGGTATTTTATTAGAGAAATCTTGAGGACAGGAGGAGCAGTAGTCTCCACAGGAGTTAGAAGGTTAAACTGGAGAGATGACTGTGGCACATTCATTGATAGTGTTGTTGGTAGTGATGTTGTAACCAACTTGACAGGAATAACAATCTGCAGATTAGATTTACTGCGGTCTGGAGGATAGTTATGTTCTGTCTGGAATTTAAGGGGAAGACTGGAGTGGCCTATTCAATTTCGGACAGCAAAATGTTAATTCAGAATGTTCTCCTGGAGTCAAAGCTAATAAAGCTGGAAACCCTTTCCAATAAACTTTCGGGTGCAGTGAAGCTAAGGCACAACAACCACAAGAGTCTACAAAAATTGGTACATCATGTATAACTTAAATGTGGAGGTTTTCTCCCCTGGACTCTGCTGCAAATGTGTTTTACCCAGTCAGAATTCTTTCTCCCAGTCAACTAGACAAATAAAATAAATATACAGACGGTCAGACATGCAGCAAGGGACAAAAATGTTATACATATGACAGGCATTTCTTGACTTTAATATGGACTGGAGACGGTTAATTTTTCTGTTGCCGTGGCCCACTTCTGATATCAGCTGCAATGTCAGCCTAGTAATTGTGCAGTACAGTACTATGGTTTAGAAAATAAAAATGCTTTCATGCAAGCATTGCATACTGGGCTCTTGAAGATGACAGTGTTATCCTAATGTTTCATATAAAGTGGTTTAGAAAAATACGTCTTTATCTTTAGTAGCATGAATCTGTTTTAACAAGAAAATATGTCCCAATTTGAAGCATCCCTAAAAGCAAATACAAGAGCAGTACATCTAGTAAAAGGAATCATTTACCGGAAAACACAACATGTCTGCCAATTATCAGAGACACAATCCAGCCAACCAAAAAAAAAGGAAAAGCATGGCATGAAAAAAGAACACTTAGGAAAAGGCATTATTTTAGTTCAAAAGATTCATCTGCATAAACATCATTATATTTATTATGATAACATACACACATCTTTGTTTACTGCATTCCCAAATTATCACATTTGACAACGTGAAAAAGCTGAAGATAAATTTGTCAGATTCACGCTAAACATGGGGGAGGGGTTTGTCACACGAATCTTTCAAAAACTAGCAACTGCGACTTTTAGGTTTTAATGTCCACTGTTTTCTATGCATTAGATAAACAAGTATATGCCACTACATTCAACTCCTTCCAGCCAAAGAAAATATTAAATCATTTCAGTTTTAAAACACAGTAAAATAACAAGCCTCTAACTTCATTATAAACTTATTTTTAATAAAATTCTTCTTCTATTTGTTGTAGCTTACCCAATTAATGTTATGAGTGCAAAAAATAAATAAATAAAAAAAAAATAGAAAAATAAATAAAAAGCTCAATTTTGCCATCCAGTGGCTTAATGGCCTCATTGCAGATGCATTTTTTTACTTGAAAATGCTCTTTATGAGCAAGAGTTTAGTTCCATTCAAAAATAACTACATAACAGTTTTAAGTAAAAAATATATCATGATCATAATACTTAAAAAGTGCTTCTAATTAACAAATGTTATCATTATTAAAACAATACCAACAAAATCATTTTGGTTGATTACAATATGCAAAGATGGATTCTACAACTAATAAGGATGGACATTTTAGATATTAGCTAATGAAACTGTCTAATGCATTCATTCACTCTCTGTAAACCAATTTACCTGGTTCAGTTCACAGGGTATATCGAAATACCCCTGTACTCAAAAGGCATAAGGCAGATAAGAGTCACACACACACAAAAAATTATGGGCAATTTTGGAGATTGCATGAGAAGAAAACAGGAGCTTGCCGTGAAATAGTTATTTGATTTTTACCCAAAAAAATAGTGACTTAGCATGTGAAATTTAATTAAATAATGAAAACCTGAAGATTATTCACATATACTGAAATTTCACTGTGTGATAAACAAAAGGAGGAAGCATAAAATCTTATGACATGGTCACTGTTTTGAAACTAAGTTCTGCAAGATAAGCAGGCCCAGGGCAATAGGCAGTGGCCAGAACAGTGCAACAAAGAGGAAACACATCCCCCTGGAGTCCAAATTTCATCCCAGTGACAACTTTTCTCTCAGACCATTTTTCTGCATTCCTCTCTCATGAAGAAGGGTAATCTACTAATAATGGCAGATGTATGAAAACTACAATGCCAAACCTAGTCTACATGACAAAGGGATGATCTTTTTTTCCACATAAGTATGTATTATTTACTAGATAGCGCCCATGAGGAAGTCCACTTTTAAGATGTTACAAAAAGGACAGCTGCATCTTTTGTAGTGTGCACAGAGACACCAGGTAGTAAGGGCTTGCGCGTCTTGTGGCAAAACATTACGCACAACTAACCAGTGTGTTAAGGTTCATCAGGCTACAGTTTTATGTGGAAAACATGTCCCATTAGTATGGTCACCTTTGTATCTTTTACCTGAAAGTGCAATGGATAAAACTCTGAGCTGTTCATGAGCTGCTTCCTGTGCACAGAATACAGGGCATTGGTCTTTCTGCCTCAATTTGCATATCATGTGATTCTAATCCTAGTTCCCAGGTTAGTACTAGGCTAACTACCCCTGTGGGCCATTTTAAGCCTAGCCAATTACCCCATGTGAGAATCAAACCCTGCACCTTGTGTTTGTAAGGTGAACACCTTAACCATTATGCCAACCTCCCTTAACCAAATAGTGCACTTGAGGATGACTGTGAAAAGGGACAGTTGTGTCCACTGGGGTTACCTGATCAACAAATATATTAAAAAAAAAAATAGCTGTAACCAAGCAAGCAATAATGTCCTCCAGGGTGTATATTATTGGTGAAATACATTCTGCAGGAATATGGCCAATACACCCTATGAAAGGCATTGTTTCCTCATTAACACACACCCTGGAAGGCATTATAGCACTTAGAGGATGGGCTAAGATTTTTTAACCTATTTTTTAATATACACTTTTCTGTTATATTTTAATGTTTAAAAAAACACAAAAAGAAAAATCTAGCAAAGCTAGACTTTCCACTGTGTGATACCTTGAACCTCTTGTAACTGAGGCAACATGGGATATATGCAAATTATCTTTTAAGGATATCAGGTGTTTCAGATAAATGGCAATTCTGAATGTCCATGACTTTTTCTTTTACTTTTAAACTATTTATGGACAATTTCAGGCCAATAAAGCCAAATCCTTTAGCTGTGAACATACATGTTTATGTCTTCTTATGGCATCATCAGCACAGCATAAGAGGAATGTTTGACTTTTGGAAACACAGGGTTGTCGTAGCCAAATGATATCCATAAACATTAGGGTGTCTACAAAATATTCCAACTAATGAACTAAAACAATGACTAAAAAATTACCCTTTAAGGATAACAGGTGTTTCAGCTAAATGGTGACAACCCTGTGTTCCCAAATGTCAAATATTCCTCTTATGCAGTGCTGATGATGCCATAAGAAGGCAGAAACATGCATGTCCACAGCTAGAGGGTTTGGCTTTATTGGCCTGAAATTGTCCATAAACAGACTTAAAAGGAAAAGAAAAAATCATGGACATTCAGAATTACCATTTAGCTGAAACACCTGATATTCTTAAAGGCGTGGTGGTGCTGCTGCGGTAGCGTTGTCGCCTCACAGTAAGACGCTGTCCGGTTCGATTCTCAGCTAGAGCGTCTTCTGCATGGAGACATGCGTGAATGGGCGTACCTTCGTTGAAGGTTGTGCGTCAGGCCTGGCAAGCCGGTACGTAAAAATCAACTGCCAATCATTAGCGGACCGGAGTTCCGCTGTGGCGACCTCTAACCGGGAAAAGCCGAAAGATACAAACAAACCTGATATTCTTAAAAGGTAATTTTCATATATCCCATGTTGCCTCTGTTACAAGAGCTTTAAGGTATCACACAGTGCAACGTCTAGCTTTGTTAATTTTTTCTTTTTGTGTATTTTAACCGATTGGTTTTCCTGTGTGACCTTTTTTACTCATTGTTTTATATTTTTAATATAAATTTTTTTGTCTAATGTTTCAAACTTGCTGTAGCATACGTGTTTTTGGAGAAAGAATTTTACAATCTAACTATAGAATCAAACTATAGGATATGAAATATTTACTGTGTGTGTGTATATATATATATATATATATATATATATATATATATATATATATATATATATATATATATGGGTCTACTTCACATGGTCGACAGGCCATATGGTCGACACTCATTTGGTCGACAGTTCATTTGGTCGACAAGCATTGTATGTGGAGGGCTTCGCCCCCCACACCCCACAACTATATATATATCAACTCCAGGGTTGCACAACATTGGGGAGGGGGGCAAATCTGCTTGTCGACCAAATGAACTGTCGACCAAATGAGTGTCGATCATATGGCCTGTCGACCATCTCAGGTAGACCCATATATATACATACACACACACACACACATTTTTATTTATTTTGTTTTACATTTGTTGACTGAGATGAGATAGTCTGACTGGACACATGTCCATTTTCAGTGGAGGTCCTGGGAGAAAAGCTCCAAAACACAATGCATAGAAATTATATGTACAACAGATAAACATAATACACATAATATATAGCACAGACAAATTACATACATTGGTTGAGCAAGCAATTATACATAAGTTCTTTTGCAACTTAATATAAGTAGAATGAGTAGTGCAATTGTGGTATAGCACTTAAACAGTAGAGATGATGTTAATCTGGTTTAGAGTAGGGACATAGCCAGTGTGATTTAAAATATTTTTGAGACTTTTTTTGAATTAGGAAAGTGAGGATTCTAGAGTAAGGGCTGTAGGAAGTACATTCCAGATTTTGCCAACAGAGTTGGCAAACAGTGTATCCCCAGCTGAGTTATTGGATTTGACTGTTATAACCAGAAGTCTGTTAGATGAGCAAAGTGGCTTGAGGTTACTATAGGGGCTAATGATGTTTTTAAGTGCAGGTGTATTTTCAGGGTGGCTAAGGACTTTATGTGCTACTATAAGCTGGTTGAACTGCGCTAGGGTGGGTAGTTCAAGCCACCCTAGGAGATTTAGGTTTTGACAATGGTGTGTCCTATATGCTGAGCCTGTAGCAAATCTAGCAATGTGGTTATAACAGCAGGATAGTTTGTTAAGACTGGTTTTGTTCAAGTTGGTGAGAAGAGGGGAGGCATAGAGAAGAGAAGAGAGTAGGTGAAAATGGGCAATAGCAGTTCTGGCATGAGGAGTAAGGAAAGGTTTGATCTTGCAAAGGGAGCCAAGTTTTTTATTAATGGTTTTGATAGTTTGATTGACATGCAAATCAAATTTGAGGTTATTGTCTACCAGGAGTTTGGTTTGGATATCTGGGGTGATGATGGTGCCATTATTAGATTTTATGGTAAAGGATGGAGGGGAGGACCTTTGAGTGGGGGAGAAAAGAAGCATCTTAATTTTGTTGGGGTTTAAGATCAGACAGTAATTGGTGAGCCAGTTTTCAACAGTATTAAAAGTATTCTGGGTTAATGTCAGAACATGCACACATGAAAACACATTCAGAAGCACAGACTCAGACAAACACACACACACACACACACACACATATATATATATATATATATATATATATAAAACTTCTTCTAATATAAAACAATAAACTGTGTAGTAAATAAAACTCGCAGACACCGAACAGTTCTTTTAAGCTTTTGCTCTTATTAGATGAAAGCTCTTTCATCTAATAAAAGTGAAAGCTTAATAGAACTGTTCGGTGCCTGCGAGTTTTATTTACTACACAGTTTATTGTTTTATATTAAAAGAAGTTTTATTTATATATTATTTTCTCTTCTGAGGCACGTTTTTTTTTTATATATATATATATATATATATATATATAGAGAGAGAGAGAGAGAGAGATACAGACACAAAAATACACAAGCCAAGCAGTTACAACCACTTTGATTAAATACTCCTCAGATGTCTGTGATGTGTGCAAATGAATGAAAAACATATTACGAAATGCAAGGTGATGTAGTTGTCTCTCCCCTTGCCTCTTTACTGTCCATGATTTTCACAAATTGTGCAGTTTCTTCCATGTGAAATGATGGGTTTGCTGGTAAACCACTGAGGATTAAAGTCAGTCAATAATGCCCGACATTAGTGCTTTACACTTCTTATTATCAGGGGAATTCTGCTGACAGTGTCTGTGGAAGTCCAAACACACTCACACACATACACACTTACATATTTTTTTTTTTCATCTATTTACTTTTTTTCATTTTACACTCACTAAACAGCACCTTGCTGAGTACACAAAACAATGGCAGCCTTTGTTGTTTTTTTCTTTTCCCTGTTGGAGCTTCACTGCAACCTAGCATGCTTCCAAGAAATGCAGGCTTCATTTTCCATTGGGTATTACCTGTACATTAACATACCAATGGAAAGCATTCTTTCTCCAATCAGGTTGAAGATGTACAGGCTGCCCATTCCCTAAACGGTGTTCAATTTCCAAGTAGTTTAATGTTCTTTTTCAATATAAAAAGAAAATTCCTTATTGAAACCTGAAAGGGAAAGAAATGACTTGATCCAAATGGAAATTAAACAAATAGATAACATATTTATTTCTCATGTTAAATATGATTTTTCCTAAAAAAAATATTCTGTCTTACCAGGAAGGAGATTTACTCCTTTTGATAACACAGTTCTTGCAGTTCTCAAATCTTCTAGGCAGAGGTAACTGCTACTAGGAATTATGTACTCCAACTTAACCACTTCATATATATCAAGGAAGCAGATGTTAGAAAAAAAGTAAAGACATTCAGATTGCAAATAAGAAAGGCTCTCTTTTGGAAAGATCTCAAGTGTATAGGCCTTGAATATTTTTTCTTTTTCTTTAGGCAGTTAACAGGTGCTGTCATATTGTGCTGAAACTGTAAATTCTCTCACCACCAATACTGACAAATGTGTCAAAAACTATAACATACAATTCAGAAGTCTAATTATAAAAGCTGAAAAAATGTGCAGATACTTGTTAAAACATGAGAAAGAAAATACAGTTATGTGAACTGAGTTAACATAATCACAGATGTTCAAGGGCAAGTACTTCTGTGGTATCATTCAAAATGACTGGGAATCACACCACAACCACACATTCAATCATCCAGTCTGACCTCCAGAGCTCTGGTCATCCCAACTACAAAGCCATATTCTCCTCAGATTGTGCACATCAGAAGGTGGTACGGTATAGAAAAGCAGCACACACCTTCACCAGTTCAGTTCTAAGTAACTTGAGGTGGTCATTAATAAGTGTGTTGTACAGCCTGGGTATTATGCTGAAAGGCAATCCTGTCTATAGGGTCAAGCACTAATGGACAGAAATAGCAAGATGACTCTAAAGTTAGGTTTTTGACGCATCCTGACAACAAGAAAGGAATACACATATGTGGTTGGGGAGAGGTAGGAGGTATGCTGTACTACAGTATTAATCCATTTATTTGAACATAGAAAGTTATGCTTAGTATGCCCACACCCACTGTATTATGCCCTTCAGGAAGGATCAGGGACACAGCACCATTTGTAAAGAGTGGGAAGAGTACTAAACAGTGTGACGGATGCCTACAGACTTAGGGTAAATGTCAGATTGTGCCTTCCAAAACTGCAATGACAAAGTCTTTTCTGTTCATGGAAAAGTAAGGATGTCCAGTTTATAATCCCTATAAAAAATATGAATGGAAATCCATGTAGCTACCTCACAGATATGGTGAGCTTAAAGAGTTCTGGAAAAGTCACTTGTCACGGCTTCTACCCTTGTACAATTTGACTTTAATATACATTTATAGGGCTCTTTCATGTAAGTTATAACAGACAGTGACACAACCTGCCTGCAACTTAAAAAGGCTCTGTTTTGGTCATTGGCATGACTGGCTTCATTGAAGTGAAAGAGCAGAGGGTATGGTCTATTGTCTAAAGTCCTTGGTTTTGTCAATATATATCAATTGGCTATGGTCATAGGTTCATAGCTGTTTACTAGGCTAACAACCACAAGGGCCTTTTTAAGCCTAGCCATGCATCCCAAATCTCTGACAAGTTCTGATACCCTTGAAAGGTGTAAACAGGGGTTTGGGAGATGAACCACTTTACAGGTTATCTGTGTCCATTAGAGAGACAGGTGACAAAAGATTAGTTGTGTAAAATCTTACCATAACCATAGATGTCCTTCTCTTCCATGTTGCAGTATTCTCACTGTGGGATCCTCCTCCTCAGGTGACCCAAACATCTGGCTCCTATGCAAAAGCTTAAGCCTGGTTGCTATCATGTGCACGGGACGTCACATGCAGGGCCATAAACCCTGGGCCTTAAATATGAGGTCTGCATGCACAGACCTCAGAAATGACTCCCCAGTCAGACAACAGCCTAAGGCATCCAATAATTATGCCATCTAGAGAGGGTAAATGTGATGTAGGGGGCTTGGTGGAGGGGGAATACTGCAACATGGAAGAGGAGGACATCTATGGTTATGGTAAGATTTTACACAACTAATCTATGTCCTTCTATTCTCATGTTGCAGTATTGTCACTGTGGGAGTGTGCCACAGCTCAAGATGAGGAAAGGGTGGAGGAAGTGTTAGCAGTTTTCAAGAAACCATTGAGGATTGCCCTTGCAAATACTGCCTTGGCTCTGAAGACAGTCCAGTTTGTAATGTTTGGTAAAGGTATGCAGAGTGGACCATGTGGCTACCTCTAGTATGGTGGCTGTATCCAGGCCTTTGAGGAAGGCTCCTGAAGAGGCCACTGCTCCTGTAGAATGGGCCTTAACCTTTAAAGGCAAGTCCTTGCCATGGTAAAAGTAGCAGAAGGAAATAGTTTTTCGTATCCAGTAAGGTATAGTTTGTTTGGGTACAGCCTTTCCCAGGGCCCTGGGGTGGAAGGACACAAAGAGCTGATTGGACCTTCTAATGGGTTTAGTCTTGTCCAGATAGAATCTTAATTGCCTGTGGATGTGAAGGGAGTGAAGCACTCTCTCGGTGTCATTTTGAGGAGAGGGAAGAAGGTGGGTAAATGAATAGACTGATTGAGGGACAGCTCATTGGCCACTTTGGGTATGAAGGAGGGATTGGTGCAAAGGTTCACCCTATCCTTGTGGACGATTCTGTAAAATGGTGATGCCATGAGTGCTTGCAGCTCAGAAACCCTTCTGGTTGAAGTAAGGGCTACTAATAGGACAGTCATCCAGGTGCACATCTGCAGAGGAGAGCTTGTTGGTTCAAATGGAGCAATGGTGAGTTTCTCCAGTACGTAGTTTAGGTCCAAAATTGGGGGATAGGCGTCCTTGGTGGTCTGACATGGAGAACTCCTTTCAGGAATAGTTTGACTTCCAGCCTGGAAAGAAGAGGTGGATCCATAGGTAAGCAGGCTGAAATGGCAGATAAATGAACTTTCACTGAAGATAATGAGAGTTCTGATTTTAGGAGCTCACACACAGGCTAGCAATAGTGGAATATCCACTTGGAAGGGGTTCTTTTGCCATTGGAGACACCAATGGGAGAAGCTTTTCCCATTTTGAAACATAGTAACTCCTGGTAGTGGGTTTCCTGGCCTCCTGCAGGATGGATAGCATGTCCTCTGAGTACTGGTGTCTGAAGGGGATCAGGTGTTTAACACCCACAAGGTTAAGCAGAGCATTGCCAGGTATGGATGAATGTGAGATCCCTTCAGTTGTGTGAGCAGGTCCACCTTGTGAGGCAACTTGTGTTGATTGCCCTTGGTAAGATATACAAGAAGGGGGAACCAATGCTGCCTTGGCCAGCAGGGAGTCACCAGCAAGATTTTCGGCTTATCCTTCTTGATTTTCAGGAGGACTTTCTGAATGAGTGGAAGGGGAAGGAAGGCATAAAGGAACAGACCCTCCCTTGAAATCAAGAAAGCATCCACTCTCCAGGCTAGTGGGGAGGGGTCCATGGAGCAGAATAGCTGCAACTGTCTGTTCTGGGTGGGAGGCAAACAGATCTCTCTGTAGTGTGCCCCACTAGTGGACAATATCTAACAACACATCTCTGTGCAACATCCACTCATGATGCTGAGCGAATGACCTGCTGAGGGCATCTGCCTGATGACTGTCTTGGGAAGGAATGTAGACCGCCTGCAGTGTGATACTGTACTGAGTGGCTAGCTCCCATGCCCACATTGCAAGTCTGCAGAGTAGGTAGGACCTGCTTCCCCCCCACCACCGTTTGTTGATGTACCACATCATAGTTGTGCTGTCTGTGAAGATGTGGAGGAGGCCTGCCTGCATTAAAGGGAGGAAGGTCTGTAGGGCTAGAAGGAGAGCAGTCATCACCCTTACACTGACATGTTTTTTTCTGGAGGGAGGGTTCCCATTGAGCCTGCACCTTGAGGCCGTTCATAGTGGCTCCCCACCCTAGATCTGAAGCATCTGTGTGCATGCATTGTACTGGTTTGGTAAGTTGCAGACAAAGGCATGGATTTTGGTTTACTTGTTGGATCCACCACCTCAAACTGGTCTTCAGGCAGGGTAGGAAGAGTGCCTCAAAGTCCAGAGGGTGGCTATGTTGTGACCAGACATTTTACAGGTACCACTGGAACTTCCTTATGTGCAGCCTAGTTAGGTGTAGCATAGGGAGTGTAGCTGCCATGAGGCCTAGAAGACGAAGAAACTGCCTGGCCAAAATGTGGCTGACCAAGAGGAGCTCATGGAAGTAGTTGACTAGGGAGCAGACTTTGCCCTGAGGAAGGAAAGTTCTCATTAAGTCTGTTCTTATCCCGCAGCCCAGGAAGGTTTTGCCTTGGGTTGGGTTGAGAGAGGATTTTGTCAGGTTGAGGTTGAACCCCAAGCTCTGAAGTACGGACATAGTGAATAGTAAGTGGTTTGTGAGAATAATGTCCTCTTCTGCTAGAATGAGGAGGTCATCCAGGTAAGGGTAAATTTGTATGCATTTTGTTCTGCAGTAGGCTACTGCTGGGGCCAGACACTTTGTGAAAACCCTTGGTGAAACAGATAAAACAAAAAGCAAGGCAGTAAACAAAGTGTGAAGAGGGTCCAGCTAAACACAAAAACTTTCTGTTGTTTGGATGAATGGGTATGTGGAGCTAAGCCTCCTTCAGGTCTAAAGTGGCCATGTACGCCTTGGTTGGCAATAGTGGAAGAAGAGTGTGAAGGGATAACATTCTGAATGAAAGGACCTTCAGAAAGGGGTTTAGGAAGGACAAATCTAGGATGGGCCTCCAATAGCCATCCTTTTTTGGTACAAGAAAGAGTCTGGAGTAGAACCCCGTCCTTCTTGGCCTGAGGGGACCCTTTCTATGGTCCCTTGTTTGAGAAGATCATGAATAATCTGGGGAATTAGATGTAGTTGGTTTTGGGGTGGGAAGGGGATGCCTTGTGGTAGGGGCTTTTCCTGCCAGCTCATAAAATACCTTTTTCCACTACTGCTAATACCCAGCAGTCTGAGGTGACTCTTTTCCAGATGGGTAGACAGTGACAGAGGTGGTAGGATAGGGGAAGGTTACCTAGGCAATCACGCATTGTTGTTTCTATCAGGAAAGGGCTACCTGAGTATGAGTTGAGAAGGGGCTGCCCTTGGGGAAGGTGCCTTTCTAGATCCTTTCCTGTGCCTAGAGGAGGTGGAGTAGGGTGGGGCTGGAGGGCTAGAAGGAGAGCAGTCAACAAAAGTGGCCTTGGCAGGGTAGTTTCTGCAAAACTTGGGAATGGGTGAGACCAATAAATGTTTGAGGTCCTGAAGTTCTTTACTTTTCTTCTGGAGGTTTTTAAACAATTCAGCAGACTGTTTGCCAAACAGGAATTTGTTGTCCAGTGGTGCATCTAAATTTTTTCTTTTAAAATCCTCAGGTAGAGGCTGAAGCCTAAGCCAGAAATACACATGCAGCACTGAGGCTGAGGCTGAGGCTGCAGACATAGCAGAGGCTTCAGCAGCATCATAGCTGCACTTTAGAGAGTATCTGGCAACCTGTGATGCTAAAGACAGCTTAGATGCTACCTGAGGTTTGTTAGGAGAGTCAGGCATGGAAGAAAGCAAGGAAGTTGCCTGAGAAACCAAGTCTAGGGCATATTTGACCATGTGGGCTGCTAATTGATTGCCCTGAAGGCCAGCATTGAAGATGTGTACATCTTTTTCCCCAGTCTATCCATGACCTTGCTGTCCTTGTCTGAAGGCAGAAGGGAGGAGGAAAGCATTTGTCTGGATCGTTTGTCTGGAGCCACTGCAATGACTGCAGGATCTGCCACAGGTGGCTTAATGAGGTACTTGTGGTCATTAGGGACCTTGTAAAACCTGTCAGGTCTTTTGGGAGCTGGGGGCTGTGATTCAGGGGTCTTGGAAGCTGAGACAAATGCATCCAGGTAAGCTGGAATCACAGGGGAAATAGCAGAGGGTGAAGGTGATTCTACCTGAAACAATTCAAAGTACCTCTTTTAAACCTCAGTTATTTGCGTGGCGTCCCACTTGAAATACTCCCTCATTTTCAAAACTGTTTTCCCAAAAGAAATATCTTCAGGGTGGAGTCTACCACCAAGGAGTCATCGTCTGGTGAGTAGTAGTCCAGAAGGGAGGCTAACTGGGATGTGTAGGTCAGAGATTCATCTGAGGAGGAGGAAGAGGAATTTTCCTCCCGAGTTTGGGTGGAAGGAATGGAATAAGCAGAGGCTGGTCTAGGGCTGACAGCCGGCAGGGTAGCAGCAGTACAGACTGTGGGCCTAAAGGCCATAAAGACCTGAACCAAGGACTGTGAAAAGGTTTGCCAGTCTGGTTGGTCTTCTGTGAGAGTAGACAAACATTATGTTTTCTATTCCTCTTAAGAGGACTACCACTAGTAGTAGTTTGAGGAGGGACATGCCTAGTATCCGGCATCTGGCCTAAGGGAAAAGATTCCATTTCTAGAACTGTGGTCAGGCGTCTGGCAAAGTCTGATTCCCCCTCAATATCACCCAAAGCCGACGTTGGAGCGACCTCTGAGGATGTGCCGACCGAGGATTCTAAGGCGGCTTCCACGAAGGTACACGTCAAAATCAGCGGATCTTCCGGGCATCCCTCAACCCCTAGATTGGTAGCTCATGGGACGCCTGACGTCGGAGGCGCAGAAGTGGTAGGCCCTGCAATCTTGGGCTACTCTTTAGGTGGCTCCACCTTGATGGTCGACTCAGGTTCCGTGCTTGCAGCTAAACTCTTTAGACGATGGTTTTCGAGGTAAAGTTTTAGGGCTGCTAGATGACTGCGAAGAGTTTTAGGTATGAACGTTTGGCAAATGTTACAGGTTGTATGGCTGTGGGATTGGCCTAAGCAGAACAAACAAAGTTTATACATGTCCTTGTGTGGAATGCGATGGCCGCACTTACATTTCCCCTTTCTAGCTGACATCAAATATCTAAATAAGGGAGAAGCAACAACCAAAGCTTAAGCAAAAGAAATAATTTCCCCAAAAGGGTACTTACCTGAAGACGTCTTCTTAAGCACCGAGCGAAGTCATCGATCTGACATTCGACTGTGGCAGAGAAGTTCTAAGGTCTGTGCATGCAGACATCACATTCAAGGCCCAGGGTTTATGGCCCTGCGTGTGACATCTCACACACCTGACAGCAACCAGGCTTAAGCTTTTGCATAGGAGCCAGACATTCGGGTCACCTAAGGCAGAGGATCCCACAGTGAGAATACTGCAACATGAGAACAGAAGAACATCCAGGGATGAATTTCCGGTTTCCCATCCAATTGTCCAAGTTACACCTGAATTGGGTTGGGGAGGAATTCTGCTTCACATGGATGGGGAGCCTGTTCCATAGATGCGGTAGTCTCTGGGATGCATACTTATATCTCTCCAGCTGGACCTATTTACATCACAGGCAAGGTTTAAGTCTTTAGAACAGGTAATTCTTGTGCTGTTTGTTTTCTGGATATGCAGGAGGTCCATCAGAGTGGGGTCTGACAGTGTCCTGTATGCCAGGCACAGATCTCCCCTCGAAAGCCTATAGGAAACAGAATACAGGGATAGGGCCTTGAGGCAGTCTGCATAGGACACTTTACTTATGCCCTGTATTCTTTTAGTGAGGAACCTCTGTGGACATTCCAGTTGTTGGATATGCCTGGGTAGGTACATACCAAAGAGGGCATTGTACTCAATGATAGGTCTGATGAATGCTGAATATAGTGGAACAATGACTTCCTTGGACTTAGATGCCATACCTTTGTTTATAAGTTGTGCAACATAGAATAATTTACCTCACCACTGCAGACACATAATGGTCAAAGACTAGATTACTATCTATGTGTGGCCCTAAGTTCCTGACTACTGGGTCATCTCTAAGGGGTGTGTTGTCAATATGATAGTTACCAGGGATGGATGACTTCCCAAAGGATACTATTATGCATTTCTTGGCATTTAGTTTTAGTCCATGACTCTGACACCAGTTGTTTGTCTGTTTCAGCCCCTCCTGGAAACATTTGTGTAAGTGTGAGATTCAATGACAGCTCCTAATTTGCAATCATCTGCAAATTTGTCAGCCAAAGACCATAGGTTCATAGGTAGATACTAAGCTATTGGCCCAAGGGCCTACATAAGCCTAGCCAACATGGTTCCCTGGCTTACGCCACCCAAGAAAGTTATTTTCCTGTGCCACCGTCGAGCAGAGACACAGAAGTGATCCCCGGGGTGTATTTCCTATTTCCCATTCACTTGTCAAGATTTTTCATGAAGAGTGCTAATGAAGAATTTGCTTGACATAGATAGGAAGCCTGTTCCAGAGTATGGGAAATCTCTGTGACAGGAATCTATCCCTCCAGCATGTCCTGTTTATTGTGGTGACAAGGTTTAGGTCCCTAGAGCGTGTCGGCCTTGACTTCTGAGAAGTAAACGTCAAAAAGGAGCAGATCCCTGAGGGACTCCACTTGTGACTGGCCTCTTTGAAGAGGTGGACTCCCCAGTTCTAACTTCCTGGGTCCTGTCTGTGAGCCAGTTTGGTATCCGCCGGGTGTCAACAATGCCCGAGTAGGGTATTGCATCAAATGCCTTGGCCAGGTCAAGGTAGGCAGTGTGAATGATTATGCCCTCATCCATTGCTTTGGTTACCTTCTCAAAGAAGTCCACCAGGTTGAGAAGGCATGCCCTTTACAAAACCAAACTGGGTTGAGTCCAGTGTCTGGAGGTTTACTGTATCTCTATTGATCTCTCCATGATAATTCTTTCCATGGCTTTACATATAAGACAAGTGAGATGTATGGGTCTGTAGTTTCTAGGGTCTGTAGATGGCCCACCTTTGTGCAGAGGGATGACTGTTGCCTTTCTCCATTCTTGAGGCATGAAGCCTGTTTGGAGGCTGCAGTTAAATAGTAATTCCAGAGGTCCTGATAGGTCATGTTTTATGCTGTTTAGAAGGTATCCTGGGATATTGTCTGGACCCATTGATGCAGTGTTCTTGGTCTTAGAGAGAGCATTAAGGACCTGTTTCCTAGTGATAGTAGGGGGAGTTATATTTGATGATATTGCCTCAGGGAAAGTTGAGGGGGAGAGAAGAGTAAAGTTGGAGATTAATTTATCAGCCAGGAGGTTTGCTATATCTTCTGGCTCAGTATAGATGGCTCCATTTACAACGAGCTATGCACCCAATTGTGTATCGCCTTTGAGGTTGCGGACCTAGCTAAATAATGCTTTGTCGTTGTCCTTGGCCCAGGAAGCCAAACTTACCTCAAATTTGGCTTTGGTAGACTTTATTTGTCCTCAGAGTTGTTTGTTTAGTTTAATGAGAGTGCTTTTATCCTGCTGGGTGCTGCACCTCCTAATTGTTGCCATGATTTTCTTCCTCTTGTTATACATGTGACTGATTTTGTGATTCTACCAGGCTGGCTTGTTTTTTGAGTTAGTTCTATACTTCTTCCTGGTTGGTACGGCTGCCTCTATACATCTATTAGCATGTTTGTACAGGGTTTCTGTGACTAGTTCTGCACAGGCAGACGTGTTTTCATGGTTTATAGGGGCTTGAAAATTTGCCAGGTTCTCACTTAACAGCAGGAAGTTAGCCTTAAAATAGTTCCTGAATATTCCTGGTTTAGACTGGGGTCCAGGTTTTATTTTTCCTTCAAAGGAGACCATTTTGTGGTCTGACCTTACCAGGGAAGGCATTATATTAGGCAGCACTCTCCCATATTAGTGAGGACCAGATCCAGTTTGGTTGCACCCTAGTTGGTTTATTGACTATCTGGTCTAGGGAGTTTGTGTTTACAAAATCCAGGAATCTCTGTGCATGTATGTTTGATGTTGCATAGGATTCCCAGTTAATACTGGGGTAATTAAAGTCACCCATGAATATGATAGTGGATTGGATGGTTAGTGTTTCTAATACGTTTAAATACACAGTATGGGTTTTCTGAACATGGAGCAGCTCAAGTGCATTGTCCTGTTTTACCAACCTTGAAGCATATTTATTTTTGATGTAAATAGAGACACCACCACATTTAGTCCCTGCCTGAGAAGCAGCTGGTCTAAATGTGTGGAAGGCATTATAACCCTGCACTGTTGGTGTGCTGTCCTTGGCTTTAAACCATGTCTCTGAGACTGCACAGACACCAACATTCTCTAGGGTAAAGACAGCTTCCAGGGAGTGGAGTTTTTTATTTAGGCTCTTAACACTGAGCAGTAATACCTTTAGATTTTCTTTAGCAAATGGCACAATCTTCACTGATCAGGGTGACATAGAGAATCTACTGGCTGATATATTTATCAGTAAGTTCAGTCCCCAGTACCCCTGTAAATGTTCTTCAAGCATACCCCCAACTATCAACAAGGAGCAGGCCTTGGTGGCACTCAATAAGGTCAAAAACACTGCTTCAATGGGCCCCAGCTATATCTCTGGTTGCCTCTAAAATAACTTGAAACATGACGTTGCAGGACCACTTGAGGCACGCCAACTACAGCCTCAAAATAGGTTACTTGCAAGGTAAATGGGAGGCTGCAGTGGTCAAACCCCCCTCATAATGGTGGACCATCAACTGACCCCGGGAACTACAGATCCATAAGTCTGACAAGTCTGATATTCAAATCAATGGAATGAACTATCGTGGAAATGATCAACAAGGACATTGGCAAACTAAAGACACCTGACCCACCCAATTTTGGCTTAGTTAAGGAAAGGTCTGGCTTATTCAACCTAGTAGACTTCTTTGAGAGGGTCACCAAGGCTATGAATGAAGGGAAAACTGTATATGCCACCTACCTTGACCTGGCCAGGATTTTCAATGCAATACCCCACTGAGGTATTGTTGACAAACTCTCAGAACTAGGCATAATTCCCTACATAACTTGCTGGATTGATGGCTGGCTCACAGATAGGGCCCAAAATTAGGACCCATAAAGTCAGGATTTGGGAGACCACCTTGACCAGGAGACAGTGAAGTACCCCAAGGCCCTATTTTTGACCTACTCCTGTTTGGCATCTACTTCTCAGAAAAAGACTAATGTCAAAGGCCTCTGGCTCACCAAGTTCACAGATGACTGAAAATTGGAAGCTATCACAGAATACCCTACGACAGCAAGATCCTACAACAAGGTCCAATACAAACAAATGACTGGTGCTAACACTATGGATTAAAACTCTATATCAGAAAAAATGCATTAAAGTGGTATTTGGGAAACTATCCCACCCAAGCTCATTACTTCTTCATTAAAACAGCCCTAAGAGCTGACCAAATAGTTAGAGATCTGGGAACATATGCAGACAGTAGTCTAGCCTTTGGCCAACAAACAGCCAATATAGTAAGAAAATCATTCTATGTTGCCCAACTAATAAGCAAAGACATGGCATCTAGGTCCAAGGAAGTTATAGTACCACTTTACTCAGGCCTTATCAGACCTCTCATTGATTTCAAGGCTCCCTATAACATGTACTAAACCAGGCATTTGAAACAGCTGAAACGCCCTCAAAGGTTCCTAACCAGGAGAACCCAGGGAATTAAATCTCAGTCCAACACAGATCACCTTAAGGCCCTAGCTCTGTACTCAGCCTCCTACAGGTTAAAGAGAGACAGTCTATTCCTAGCATATAAGGCAACCTCAGATCTAGCACTGATGAATCTCTTGTACATCAGCAGAACAACAGCACCAGAAATACTAGATTCAAGGACCTGAACTTTGCCTGCTACATAAATAGGACATGCTAGATAGACCATTATTTGTCTCAATGGATCCCCATGTTATGGAATGAGCTCCCCATCTACGCTGAAGCAGAGTTCATCCCTGACTCTATTCAAAAGAAAAAATAAGAATCCAGGCCACAAGTGAAGGCGTAAAATCTTTATGTATTAGCGCTTTCGTCTAGAAAAGACTTCTTCAGATACAATAACACAGGTGCTACACACTACTTAAAAAGCTTTTCATAAATGCATTCAATTAAAATTTAAAGAAACACTCACATTAAAAATGTGTAACCTTAAGAAAAATATTATGCATGATAATAGACTGCACCAGTCATATCCATGCATATTAAAAAGTATCAAAAAACACATAAACATGCATGAAAAATAATGACTAAAACATTACACATCCATAACAGGATGGTATTTAAACTCTAACTGCTTTTGCTATCAAAACTGGCTTAATACTAACATATTCATTGAGACCAGGTGGAATATTGGCCTTCAGCCTAAGCTGCCACTTGAATTCTCTGTTTAGCAATATATTTTTATTATCACCCCCTCTGGCATTATTTCTGATAACATCAATAATGCCAAACTTAAAACCACAAAAAGATGTACATGACTCAATGTCTGAACAATGCGCTGGTATCTTTACCTGTCCGTATGTCATAAATATGTTCATATATTCTATCTTTAAATGCTCTCTCAGTTTTTCCTATATAGAATGCAGATCATCTAACACATACAGCGAGGTATACCAACATCTTTGTTCTACAGTTACCTTTATAGAATTTCACAAAACTGTTCAGCCCATTGTTCAATCGTATATGTGTTTCCCTAATGATGTGTGGACATTGACTACAACTTCCACATGGAACAGTAGCTTTGTTTATTGTTTGAACATTACTATTTGTCTGTTCGAACATTTTCTTAAATTTTTTTCCTGTCCTGTATATGAATGTGGGTTTAGATCCTACTGCTTCATAAAGATCTTTATTAGTTTTTAGCACACTAATAACTTTAGTGAACATGTCACAAAACCTAGAAAACTCTGTTATGCATGCCCCCTGAAAATTTTTTACATCTCTATTCTGTATCCCTGTAGTGGTAAAAGGTTGACCCAACAAGGGATTATACTTCTTCCCCCATTCCTCGTAAACCCCTCCAAGTATTTTACATACCAAATTTAAAGGATATCCCCTTTCAATAAACTTTTCACCCAAGAAAATAAATTCTCTCTTCAGATCACTAAAATCTGAGGTCATCCTCGCTATTCTAACTGCTTGTCCTTTTATAAGACTTTTGAAATGCAGGATGATGACTCTCATAGTGCAAAAAACTGTTGCACCAAGTATCCTTACGATAAATTTTAGATTTAAACCCCTTATTTGTTTTGAAAAGGGTTATGTCAAGATAGTTAATAATGTCACTATGCCATGTATGTGTGAAGGATTGAAAATTAGTACTTTAGTTCAAATATTGCATAAATAATGCAAGAGTTTCTTTAGTCCCTTTCCATAAAATAAAAATATTGTCAAGAAATTTAAGATAGAGCTTTATATTTTCTTGGAATGGACTGTCAAACACGTACCTATTCTCCCATTCCAACATCACTACATTGGCATAGATGGGGGCAGAAGCTGCCCCCATAGCTACCCCACTAACCTGTTGGAAATATTCTCCCTGAAAACTGATGTAATTATAGTCAGGGACAATTTCCAAAAGTTCCAAAATTAGTAAAATCTGATCCTTAGGTAAAGAAGAATATGTATTAATGCTGTTGCTAAAGTATTCATATCCTTTACAACATGGAATACAAGTAAAAAGATCTTTAACATCAATAGTGAGGAAGCTACAGCCCTCACTCCATATATCTTGGGTCAATTTACTCAAAAATTCCCAGGAGTCCTTAATGAGATGTTCCGTTTTAACCAAAATCTCCTTAGGACAATAATCAACATACACTGCTAGAGGATGAGTTTTCGAATTTCTAGCAGATACTATGGGTCTAAATGGTGGTTCTATAATGGATTTATGTACCTTGGGAAGTCCGAAAAAATTAGGGATAATAGGATTAATTTGTCTCAAAAACTGGTGAGTTTTACTATCAATCCTACTCTCTACCAAATATTCTTCCAAAAGTGAGTCAATTCTCCCATAAGCTATATGAATTTGATTAATAGAAACAGGGGAGTAAGTATTAGAGTCAAGCAAAATGTTGGTAATTACATTGTTATATTCCTCAATACCAAACAGTATGACACCCCCTCCCTTATCGGGCTTCATGATATGAAATTCTTTCTGCCGTTGTAAATGGTAAAGAAGTTTTACCTCTTCCTTACTTAAATTGTAGGGCCCCATGTTCACCTTGTGCCTGTTGTGTGCTTCATATATTTCTTTTGTAACAATCTTTTCATACATCAATAAAACTGGATGAAGGGGTGGACTGAATGTGCTGCTCCTTACCAAACCCTGTAAATCACTATTTCTTTCTTTATCAGTTTTTCTAAAAAACATATTTAAATTTAAATTCCTTAAATACAATTTAAGGTCTACCAAAAGGTTTGCTAAATCACCAGGATTACTTTTTACAAACTTAAATCCTTTCGAAAATAAATCAAAATGTTGTTTCCCTAAGGCATGGGTAGTGTAATTGAAAATTTGAAATCCTTTATATTCAGACAAAATACCCTCAAGTACCATCCACTACCACTATTTCCCCTTCTTCCCCATCTTCTTCCATCCGTAATTTGTCCCATAGCCATTGCTTGAATGGCCTGGATCTGGTGGGAACCTGGTCTTGCGGCTCACAGAAAGAGTCTAACTCATCCAGTGGTCTGTTATTATTAATAACTCTATCCATGGGTACCCCTCTGTCATGAATATGATCCCTTCCATCAACTAAAGGACTTGCAGAAACACCCATGCCTCTGTTGGAATTCTCATTGACCTTGTTTTTGTATTTGTTATTATGCAAAGGGCCCGGATAAACTTTGCCAACACTGTATTGTTGTTTGCCCCTAATAAATTTCTTTTGTTTCCTAAGAAAAATATTATGCACTCTTCTATCAATCCTATCCAACACTTTCCTATACATTGGTTCGTATTCAGGGAACAATAAATCCTATCAAATCTATTCAAAAGAAACCTTGATCACTGAATGGGAAATCGCAAATTCACCACTGGTCTGGCTCCCAGGTATCTGATGGACAGAGATCAACAGAGATCAACAATAAGTAAATTAATCCCCATCATACTCCCCCGCCATAACCCTTAACTACCTGTTTACTAGCATATCCCATCATATATGCATCCAAGGAACTCAAGGACAAAACTAGGTTGGGTTGCATGGCTAGCCTTGTAAAGACCCTGGGGGTCATTTGCCTAGTATAAACTTATGAACCTATGAGGATGGAAGCTGACTTATGTACTAGAGCCTTCAGAATGGTCTTTGCTGACAAAGACACCTTCTCCGCTGCTTGGGAGAAGAAAAGTCAGTTTATTTGTTATCCATGAGCATAGCCTGCAACAGTGACAAAGACTTAACTACCTGAATACAGCCCAAGCAACCAGAATTCAGTTAGAGGCTTCAACACTGAACAACACAGGCAGGGAGGATGGGAAGTGTGCTAGCAAACAGCATATGCAAATGGTCTGATTTTCCTGGTGAAGATCGGTAAAACAATCATGCAGTACCAACTGTGGGTGGGATAGTATATCCTGCTGGTATCAACCCCTTGCAGAAGTGAGAGGTATTTCAGTACTGACACTGCACTCTCCAACTACTGGTTATTACTGGGCAGGCAAACGATATAGGACCAAATAAAGAACATTCATAATAACTGCCTTAACAATGGCCCTTGTAGTTGCCATCACCCTCAGTTATTGGGGAATAAATGGGCTGACAGACTGGGAGTGGGCTGACGACTGGCAAACGCTGGGGCAAAGAAGTGAAAAAAAGTCTTTCCACAAGAGGGAGAACAACTAGATTTCAGATGATTTACTAACATCCTAGACTGGTTTGGCATGACATGGTGTAGTCCTGGGCTTTTCTCTTCTTAGGAGTCTGGGCCAAATAGTCACCCAGGAAGGGGAAGGTAGAAATTGCCTTTTAATCTGAGGTGAGCTAACACTGAAGCTAATCATTCTCTTTATAATATGGTAGCAGTGGACAGCCCAAATGAAGGGTGTGAAGTGGAAGTGCCATTCTCCTGTGATAAATCTCAGGAACCTCCTGTGCTCTCTGCAGATGGAGGTTTGTATGCAAACATATTTCATGCCTAAGGTGACAATGACAGCATCCAGTAATTGTAAGGGAAAGAGAGCTTAAAAGATTAACACCTTGAACTTTTCACATGTAATTACAGAAACCTGGCTCCACTGCAGTGATAAGCACTGTTTGCATCTAAGATACTATGCCTATCATGCATTCAGATCCAGCAACAAATGTTGGAGAGCACTGGCATTTATTAGTAACCACATTATTTCTCACCAGATTTTGCATAATACAAATATGAAACAGGTTGAAGGACAAACTATGTTCAGCCACATCAAGTATCACTTTATACTCAACTACAGATACCCATCTGTGACCCCTTCAGCATGCAGAGTACTTAACCAGTTAAAAAAGTTAACAGACAAACCAAATACCTTTCTGATGGGTGACCCACTATCTGTTCATAAACTGGAAAACAATTATTACCAAGAATAAATGTGTCCAAACCATCCACCTATTCACCAGAGATATTAATATTCTTTCTCTCACAAACATTTGTTCCAATTACACCACCCCACTTATTACCCCCCTTTCTCTAGTCAATTTGGCCATCTCACTGTGATGCTTTGTGCCTCTTAATTACTCCTCTACATTCAGGGATTCTTCCAAAATCAATTATTTCCAACTAACTTACTGATCATCACAAATGGCACAGCTCCTCAGCAAACCTTGTAATTGAAGCTACCACCTACTGCTCTGAATTTTACTCCATCTTAGAACAATGCACTAAAGAATACATGCCAATCTGGTTTATCACCTTCTCTGATCACAAAGACATTGCCAGTATTTTTTTCCGACAAATTCTCATTCAACTTTTCTCTACCCACCTTCCATCACTTTTGTCTACACCAAATGGCGTGATGGACACCTAAACCAATGTATAACCTGTTTCTAGATGAGGATGACCTTATGTATCGTGCAGAATGCTTCTCTAGCAACCTTTAACAAAAAGTATGGATGACTGGATGAGTGATCACCAGGGATGTGTGGAGAAAGTCTACATAGTGGGGGACATTCTTAGTCTCCCACAAAATTGGGTGATGTGTCTGTTTCTCAATAGTTTCCATAAGCTTAGTAAATATTATGACCCTGTGAGTCATCAAAAACCAGTTTAACTTGGATAGATTGTGGAATGGGCCTCCACAATACCAACATCCATCTTGGAAAACAGTAAGAGTCAATAAAATGCCGTCTCTTGCTTAACTGGTGAATCACTTCGACCCCTACGTTTTTTAAACACCTTTATTGTATTATCTTTTGTGACAAAGGCAGACTTCCAATGATATAAAAAAAACAAATTATATTAACATATTCACAGTTACAAATATTATACATCACACACATATATATATATATATATATATATATATATATATATGTAAGTATGGGTCTACCTGAAAACGTCGAAAATGCAGAATGCCGACGACGAGAACACCGACAACGGAGAAGACCGATAGTTGAGAATCCCAACGCTGAGACCACCATGTTAAGGTAAGTGTGCGATATTGACAGACGTTAGGGTGTGGGTAAGGTAAGTGTATGATAGTGACGGACGTTAGGGTAGGGTGCGGGTCAGGTAAGTGTGCGATAGTGAAGGACTTTAGGTTTAGGGGCAGGTTAAGTGAGTTAGGGTTAGGGTGTGGGTAAGGTAATTGTGTGATAGTGAAGAACTTGAGGGTTAGGGGCGGATTAAGTGAGTTGGGTTTAGGGTGTGGGTAAGGTAAGTGTGCGATAGTGACAGAGTTAAGGGTTAGGGCCGGATTAAGTGAGTTAGGGTTAGGGTGCAGGTAAGTGTGCTATAGTGACGGACCTTAGGGTTAGGGTTTGGGTTAAGGTTAGTGCATAGATAGTTGTGTATGTAAGGTTTAGTGTAGGTTTGTAAGGTTTTCGGTGTGCTTGTGTTGTGTGTGTGTTTTTCAGGAAAGGTATTTGTTTTGTTGATTGTCGGGATTTTGGTTTCTCGGGCATGTGAAGTTTCGTGTTTTTGAACTTTCTTTTTTTGTCGTTATTTTCATTGTCTGTGTTTTGGTATGTCGGTGTTATCAGGTAGGCCTATAGAGATATATATATATATATATATATATATATATATATATATATATATATATATTTTTTTTTTTCTTCTGTATAATATCATCAATCCAGTATTACATATATGATGGTCAATCCCTGTCTTCACTTAAACCTCATTCCTCCTCCAAAACATTTTTATGCATGCACTCTTCCCACAATTTAGTTTTAATGTGTAATTTGCTCCTCTCCTTTTCTAAATATTCCTCTTCCAGTTCTTTTATCTCTGTTGCAATATTCACTACTTCAAATATGGTTGGTTTAGACTTTGCTTTCCATTTTCCAGTAATTGCTTTTTGTTAAGCCACCAGCATTAAACTTAATCAGGCCTTACCATGTCTAGGCAACTCAGATCCTGAATCCCAGCTAAAAAAAAATAATAATTTCCTTATTTATACCCATTTGCTCACCCAGTATTTCTGTACTCTGAAGGGAATTGTTGAAGTCTGCCAAGTCATTATACTCACAAAACATGTTCCCAGTTACCTCTGGTTCCCTTATCACATCTCCAACATTTGCCATCTGCGTGAGGAAAATTTCTCTGAGGTCTGCTTGGGGTACAAATATACCTATGCAAATGCTTCCAAGCAAAAATCCTAAATCCTCTAGACTTTGTTGCATATTTGGAAGCCAGAGATATGTCCTCCCAATGTTTCTTTGTGAATTACTCCCTTCTACTCCTATTGATCCTATTAAGGCCATCATATGTGGGGCATCCCTAATTAAAACAGGGAAGAATCTGTACTTCATTTTGTAATCTGAGACACTAAAATCTTTCACCCACAGATTTGTGGTAAGCTTGAAGTACAAAGTGAAATATTTACACTCTGATATCAGTAAGAAGATAAGGTTGTAAAGCAGTTTTCTTACTGGCTGGCAAAGAACAATGGCAGAAAGAAAAACAGTTTTTTTATTAGAACGTCACACTGCCACACTTAAGCAAAAATATGGCAGAACAAAGTGTTTAACAGCTTTTAAAGCTCTTTGTTCTTCGGAGGAACAATGACTCTGACTGCTGTCTGTTTGACAGTGCTAAAATGTTTTATCAGCTTCCATTGCCAGCAAATGCTTTGTGCTCACTCCAACCCATAACACCTTTTTTGTAAGTTTCCAGTTCACACTCATACCTTCTTATGGTGTCCAGACCATTTTTGGGTCTGGCTTCTAACAAAGACTTACCAGCTAGTAACAGGCAGCATTAGAAAGGGGAGGCAAGGAGTTCTTAACAAAATGATATTAAGATTATTAGTCTACTATGTCCTCCAGTGGAGAAATTAATCTTTGTTTCCCACTTAATATTCATATTTTCATACTTATGTTCATAACTGTAGACACATACATGTTACTGAGGTATATGGTGTGAAACATCAGTGTGGGAGAAAGGGCAATTCACTTAAAAAGCTAGTTTATATCACACTTTACTGGAAATATTGCTAGTTGTTTGTAATTATGAAAATAGGCAATATTTTCATACAAGCTTAATATTTCAAAAAATAAATTACTTGCCAACTGTTGTATGACATTAGGAGAAACCTTATATGTTATTGAAGAAAACTGTCTTTGATATTTGAACTGTAAGCTTCACATGTTGAGGGAGATCCAGTACTATTTGTATTTGTAATCATACTATTAAATATATGTTTTTATATTTCTATAACTATGCTATTAAACATGTACGTATAGAAGAATTTCTATGAGAAAGCTTATGTCTGGTAATCAAAAATTTATGTCAAGGTTGTACAGTTTTCAAAATATGAACATTTGTTTGTGAAATCATATTTACGATAAGATTGCTATTTGTACAGGTTTAATATCTTGTATTGTTCACAAAGCATTACATTTGTTTTTCTTAAGCTTTTTAAGTTTATTTTTAAGAAAATGCTCTGGAATGCATGATGTGTACGGCTTGGTAGAAGTGTGACATTCCACACCACACAGGTGTTAAAGATGTACAATTGTGATCACCAAGTTCCATGATTTTATTGCATCCAGTTAAAGATGCACAAAGTCCACATTTCAAAAAAATGTAAAAAAAAAAAAAAAAACATATTTTCACTTTCTTACTGAAGTTAACAGTTGATCCCCAGTCCCAACTGAATAAATGTTGACACAGTGGCATGCACTTTCAGTAGGGTCCTTGTTCTCTTTAATTATGACTGAACCTGTGGTAAATCACAGTTCTCATTTATTTATTTTTGTAAACAAACTACATACTGCCGCCCACCTTGCTAGCATAGTTCAATATGCTGATGACTCTATCCTTATATGTGCAGTCACTTCCATCCGACACGTAAGACATCACCCAAAATTCTTTCACTGCTATTGAAACTTTGCTAAAAGATGCAAATTTACTTTCAAAATCATAAGAAAACAAAACATACACTCTTCGCTCCTAAGAAATACCAAAATAAAACCCAGTCTTTCAAAATAATCTCATAAAACTTCACAAAAATTGAAAATGTGACACAAAAGTTCTGGGCATCCTGATAGTAACCTCAAATTTGGCCAACACATATTGCAAGCCATTAAAAAAACATCAGTACCTGGCTCCCTCTACAGAAGCAAACACTACCTGAAAGATGATGCAAGACAGACACTAGCAGCTACCTATCTTCTTCCATTCTTATTACATGCCTCACTTACTCTTACAAACCTAAATACTACACTTAAAGCTAAACTCTTCACCCATTACGATAAGTAGCCAAATTGTCTGCCAGCTTTACATATGGGACTCATGACTGAAGACACTTGAATCTACTAAATTGGCTTGAGCTACACAACTATTTACCATACCCACAATTTACTACTGCACACAAACTTATCCATGGACCACCAAAATCTTCCGCACTAAAAGATACCCTGCAGCACTACTCTTCAGGTAGAAACCTTCAGCCAGCCAATAAACTCTCAGTAATCACAACACAGTCTAATAACTTAGCAGGTGATTCACTATACTCCCATTAAGTATCTAAACTCTGGAACACCATCCCAACATACTTAAAATGCACAATGGAACTTTCCACCTTCAAGCTCTTACTAATACACACCTAAACTGCACATGGTCGTGCACATGCTCCAAACCTGGGTAACTTCATTTTCCTTTGACAGCTCATACCCTATATCCCCTTATAACATTTAGCCCCTGCTGCACAGCAAACCTTTAAACCACTTCTCCTTACACTAATCCCCACTTTACTTTTCAGTTTCATTTTTACCATCTCACTTTGCTATTTCCTTAAAATACTTTCTACTACACTCTTACATCCAAGTTCCATCTCAGTATGTATCCAGGTTTTTCTTACCCTGCTGTGCTTGACTTATCGGCTATGCCTCTCTCCAAGCTTTAATTATCTACCTACTGACTAATATTTCATACTCCTTAACCTGAATTTAATTTATTCCTAGCATCTATACTGTAATTCACCTTGCCCATGTCTTATAAATCTAATGCCTGCTTGTCACATATATTGTACATGAACTGCCTGCATGTTAAATGCTTTATACCTGGAATTAAATACCTTGTACAATGTCACTCCAGAAGAAATGCCTGTTTCATCTTTGTCTAGTGTCACTACAGAACAGTTACCCTTTTGTATCTGGATATCTTAAGAACTATCTTTGTAATGTAGTTTTGTAAAAAAAATTGTCATGAGTATCTTAAAAGATCATGTTTTAAAAGTACAAAACAAACCTTTCTTTTTACACAAAAAAGTGCTTGTATGCGTCTTTATCCATGCAAACACTGTGTGTGAAATGAAAAGTGCATTTTGCAGCATTTAAAAAGCAAAGTCTTAAAGATTGCTTCCAAATGCGGAAGATGAAATGTATTGAGACATATTTAATAATATTCATGGGCGGGCAGGAGACGCTTACATCACTTTGGGTTCTGGATCGAATTATGCTAGTTTATTGTAGGAAAAGTAATTGTAAATTAGTTATGTAATTGCTAAACTGCTAAATTAACTGTTTAAAAAATAATAATCATCAATGTCAGAAAGATTCATGCACACTTTTCTATAAAAAAACAAAACAAAACAAAACAAAAAAAAGTCAATTCGTGCCTTTAAACATGATCTTTCAATGTATCTGGAGCTTTCTCCCCAGGTGGCCAATGAAATGTGCTCTGCCAGTCAAAAAAGAAAAATAAAAAAATAAACAGGTAATAAAATACATAAAAACAAACATTTCTTTGTTATTTTATCACTTTTCTTGCAGAAGATTCCTTCCCTCTGCTTGACTGCTACAAAGTACTGCTTGTTTATGGACTATCTATCCAGAACTGCAGATACCTGATGTCACCAGAGGAATGACCAATCAGACGCGGAAACATCTATGTAGGTCTGGATGGAACCACCAGAACAAGTCATCCTATTACTTTGCACTTGTATGCATCTGTTGTACAACTACCAGTTGTGTAGGTCTATTTTGCAAATTGAATCATTCACTACTCCCCAGTGACTATGGCTAGTTGCCTGACTGTTATTCATTATCTTTCCTAATTATCTGTCCCATTTAGCTCCATTACTATTCTTCTTATTTCATATGTAGTCAAAATTCAGATAATATGAATTGTGTTGTTACTACAGGGATATTATGTTCCAGACAGAATAGTATTTCATCCCCATTAGACAATTTAAAGTAAAGTGCTGCATTAAAAGTGTGTTAAGGACTACTGAAAATGGTAGATTTGTGACAGGAGCTTTAACTACTAGAGGTTTGCAAAAACTCAGAAGGAAGTACTTCCTCTCTCAGTTGTAGGGACATCACAGCTGACTTTGTTGTTTGTGGAACAGGATGCTTGCCCCTGCATATAAGGTTTCTTTCAATTTATTTCAGGTACTGTTTCCATTCCAGGAAAGAGCATTTTTGAATAACTATTTATTGGTCATGTTTTGGTGCTCTATTAGTCACATTTCTGACTAACATTCTTTCCTAAAAAATGTAACCATCTCATCCCAACTACCTCCTCCTGGTCTACTCTTCAAGACAGGTCAGCAAAACTGTAAGATAACAAACAGTTATCGACTGGGAGGGGCCATTATTGAGAGAGCCATCAAGCGTGATTTATAATCTTTTTTTTTTTATTTTTTGTCCAAATGTCCCTGCGCACACTCAACCAAGTGCAAGGTAGTGGAAGTTCAATGGACTGATAACAACAAACATCGTCTCACTTCTGCAAGGGGTGTTTCCTTCAAACAGTCCTGTTCCTACCTCCAAAGTATAGGAGGTGGTATCCCCAGTCTCCAAATGAGAACTCACACCTACCAATGTGCCCCAGAGTGCACCAGACACCTATCAATATGTCCCAGAGTGCACCACAATCTATCACTGTTGCTTCTCTGTATATGACAGGTAGACTGACATGGTGGGCTAGGTGATGACTCATCTGTTTTTAAACTATTAGTAATACCTACAACAAGAATATTAATATTTCTGTTAATAACTTAAACCAGAAGGACTGGATATGGTACTTTACAGTACTTAATGAAACACACACAATGCCGAAAAACTTCTCACTGATAACTGCTACTACCATCACCTTTATACATGCTTAACAATAAAACATGCTATATACATGGCAAAGTTTGCAGATGATGCCATAGTTAACAGACTGGTAACAACGAACGGTCCAAGGTCAACCTAGTATAGAGTTATAGCTAGACCAACTGCATAAATACGCAGGAAGTATCAACATTGCATTTAACACTAAAAAATGTAAAATCATATATTTAGGTCATGCCAATAATTTGCACCCAAACGTTATCAATAAAGAACTGCTGTCAGGATGTTCACACTTTAAAAACATTGGTGTAGTGTAGTGGTAGATGGTCTTCAACAAGTGCAAATTTAGTGTTTGAGAGGTGTTTTAAAACTATTAAAACTACATTATCTACTGTATCATTAAGATATGAAAAAGCATGTATGCCACTTTTAAAAGACTCATTCAACTAAAGTGGGTGAGGAAGGAAGAGTTGCATAATGGTTAAGGTGTTTACCTCACAAACCTAAAGTACAGAGTTTGATTCTCACCTTTGGAACATTGTCTAAGCTCAAAATAGCCCACAAGGGCAGCTAACCTAGCACTTATATGAACCTATGAAATACAATTCCAGCTGCTACATCTACAGTATTAATGATGTCAATAAACTAAAGGGGGTACAGAAGTATTACACTCCTCAGAATTGTTCTTTAAAGTCATTGAGTTACAAAAACAGCCAAACTACACTTAATTTACATTTAATACATTATCAAATGCTTAGATATAATCTGATTTGGACCTATAAATGCACAAAAAGAGGACAGCTTACAAGTGACCTGGCTAATAAGTTTTAAAACCCACAATAAGGCAACATGAAACAACAGCCTTCTTACAGATGTGTATAATTATTATAATAGCAAGAAAATAGTTTTTTTCATATTAGAGTTGTTAAAAATGGAATAATATACATGGGTAAGAATGCCATGTACAGTTAAAATGTTTAAAAGGCGAGTTGACTAGTTATATGGGAATACTGTCTATATGGCAAGACCCATAAAATTTAGGCTCATCTACAGCCTCTTACGTGGTCCTAACAAAGTGGCATCACAGCATGCACAGATGGAGAGTGACAGCATTATATGTGCAGTAGCCTGGGATCTGATAACAGCCTATTACTGCTAAAAGCTTATCTGCACATTGTAGATTTTAAAGGTGCAGTTAAGACTGTCGGTCCAGAAGTCTGTGTTAGTACTTTTAATGAGGTGTGCACAGTAGCAGTGTCTAGTGAACTGAGCCATTCTTTTCATGACAGAAAATATTTTTCTAACTTGCTATTTTATCTTTCCACCTTTCCTTACTTTTGGTTCCTGTTTTGGCAAAGTGAGACAGATTTTATCACTGTCCAAGTAAAATCATGATTTTCACAACTGTAGTGTGCCTGCCGCCTGAAATTTCTATAATACACAAGAATAGAAAGAAATACTCACAAAAACACAAGACTTCAATAATATATACACAATGTATGGTGCTAAGGCTTACACGCCAGGAGTAGGTTAGTAGGCGCTGCATGAACAGTAGTCCATCTTAGCTTTCCCTTTCATCTCTGCCCCAGGAAATCTAAAACACAGCATGGCATGGTCATTGTTGCCTGACATTTACCATTACATCTACTCCCCCCATCTTCTATGTGCTGCTGAAACCTAAGTCAAGGGTAGCTTTTTATCTCACCACCTTTAATCTCCTGCTTAAATACAACTTATTTATTCATTTACTTACTATTTATTTCCATACGTTTACTGGGAAGACAAGGCCCTTTTCAGTGGTGGCCTGTGCAGAAAAGCTCCATGCAAGAAAAATAAACAAAGTAGTATATAAACATCATCATGAATGCACAGAACCATTTCACAGTAGAACAGGCAAAAACAGCATAAATGCACTTTTAAAGAGTAACAGTTAATCAATAATACAATAGACTCAAACTGGCTTTAGTTCAAGAAAAATTATACAAAACAATATTACTATCAGTGACCACTTGAAAATAACAATGTAGCAAGGTGACACCACAGTATACACTGAGTGCGCATTCTGTAAACACGGTAGCCTGAGGTCTAAGAACAGCATTGTTCTGCTAAAGCATCTACTTCTATAGGGGATAGTATTATGTGCTGCAGTTTTTACATATTCCTTCAGGGCCCACTTCACCACTTGATAGGTTTAGCTTAATTTAATCCCTGATTTATAATCCTTGATTGAACCCACACGTCGTGCTGTGCCTTATTACCCAAACTCCTTGACTGTCATTTCAATCTTTTAAACACTTAGTGAAATATTTTTTTGCCTTCTCCTAGTCAAGGCTATTGAGTCTCCCAACTGCACTACAGATCTCACTGAACTCCTGCACCCACCACATTATCTTATCAACAAACTCCTGCAGGTCATTTATTGCTACACACACATAAAAATTTGTGGGCTGCTCCCCTTTATTAGCTGGTTTAGCAAGACATGGAAATATTCCTGTGTAAGCACTCCTCATGAGATCCATTCCCTTAATCTTATATCATTTTCCTTAGCATGTCCACACAATTACCCTCCGCGGGACTATTTTTAACCAGAACTTCCTGCTGTAGCTTTTCTCTGTACGACTGTTGGAATTAGCAACAAGCAAGTGCCCTTTACATTCAAACTCAGCACCAAAATTTAAATCTGGATATGTGGTTATCAGCCCGAGACTGCTAGTTAAAATCCTTTTCACCGAATTGTGATAACAGTCACATCTATTAAACGGCTGCACAGAAGGGAAGAACAGAAGTCATTTATATTCAAAATCTATCAATGAAATAACTGCCCAGTCTCTCCTCTGTTTGAGTCATTTACTATATATTCCAATGTCAATTTGATACTATATAAATTAGCAATGTAAGAAAATAAGTGTGTTACGCTTCAATACTACTGTATTCATTACATACCTCAGTATTTTATTATGCTACGTTACAGATCTTAATGTTTTTGTTATTGCCTTAAGATACTCTACAAAAGGGCCTTACAGAAACAGATGCTTGGTGCCAGAGCCATGGGCTCAAGCTCAATGCCAAGAAATGTATAGTTATTCCCTTTGGGAAAAAACATGTACCCATGAATTACCACATAAATGGCAGTACACTAAACACCGAAAGTGTGATAAGGGACTTGGGGACACAGGTGGACAGTGGTCTCACCTTCGATAACCACATCGCCACAACAGTCAGGAAATCCTTCTATGTGGCACACCTCATCACTAAGGGCTTTTCATCCAGAAAAAAGGAGGTCATTGTCCCACTGTACTCATCCCTTATTATACCCATTATAGAATACAACACCACATTTGGTATGTACCTCTCAAGACATCTGCAACAACTGGAAAGGCCACAGAAATACCTCACTAAAAGAATCACAGGCCTAAAGCAGATGCCTTATGCTGACCGCCTTAAAAAACTCCAGCTATACTCTGTCGCATATCATCTACTCCGAGGCAATCTCTGCTTAACATACAAGGCCATGTCAAACCCAGAGCTGCTGGAGATGCTACACTTAAAGAAATCCCAATCCCTCAGAGCCACACGCTCCAGGGATCTAAACCTTGTCATCACAATAAACAAAACATGCTGGAGGGATAGGCTCCTGACCCAGAGACTCCCCGGACTCTGGAACAGATTGCCCGTACATGTCAAGCAGAGCACCTCTTTGGCCCTCTTCAAAAGGAACCTTGATGATTGGATGGGAGAAAGGAAATTCACCCCATGGATCACATCAGTCGCCCTGCTAGACAGGGGTTCAGGGAAGTAAATAGTGTGGGAAGAAATAGCAAGTGAATTGTTATGACTAGGCCGATAGCCTAGTACCAACCTATGAACCTATAAGAGCTCGGGATATGGCTGAAAAGTGTCGTTATACCCAGTAAACAAATACATTAATATGCACATATAGAGCTCCATCCCAGGCAGAAGGTTGACGAAATGGTTTTGAACGCTCTCTAAAGGTGGTTGAAGGATGATAAAACACTCAAGCTGCACAAAGGATACAACCTGGCTGCAGCAGGATGCCTGCAACCACATAAGGAAGTGTGTGCGCATGTGTGTGTGTGTGTGTGTGTGTGTGTGTGTGTGTACTGTATCTTCAACACTATGTCTGTGCTTACAGAGAGAAAATAAAAAAAATGAGCAATCATCGTATACTGGGGAAAGAATGTGGCACAGAACCGTAGCCTGTCCCACTACAGCTCTGATCTAATTTAAGAATACGAGGTCCCCTTACCTAACCATATTATCACCTGGAAAACAAATAAGCATATGGATCACTTGGGCAGCAGACAGTGTAGGGTGGACATCTACAATTCAAAAACTCCCTACTTACTGAAACCAGTCAGTAATGTAAAAGATTTAACAGATATTACTGTGTATACATGCATATGCTTATACCTGCTGAATGACAAAAAGGATTAGGAATGTTTGGAAAAACAATGGCTTGCGTTATTACAGAGTACTTCTGCATATTTTCTTTGTATATGCATGTGTGTGACATTAAATACTCACCTGTGTGTGATGACCATTAGCAACTTGTAGAAATGCTGCTTTTATTGTAGCAAGGCTGTTGGATACTTACCTAAACCACTCACTCTGTTTTACTTTCAGGGCTATAAGCTTATTCACAAGCATGTTTCTAGATATTTGTACTCATTCAGAAGAAAAAGGAAGGGCCATTCTACACAGAATTGCTAAATTAAGTTTGGTAATAAATACCAGGTTCTCTCACCACGAAAATGCAAAGTTTCAATAATAAATCAAGTGACAAAGCTCGGTGACAAGTCAAAGCAAAATCAGCAAAACAGGCTGAAAAAATTCGGCAGTAGTCCAATAATGGTACAAAAAAAGAAATTTATTTAGTGAGCGCTTTCGCGTAGCAGCTACTACGCTTCATCAGACAGTATAAAATCATGTAAAATTCCTGTTTATATATCAAAAGAGGCGCCAAAGCCAGTAGTCATAATAGATTAATTGAGTAAAATGCTTTCAATTAGGTACAATTAGCTTAGGTTCACATTTAGTTTTATACAAACTAAAGTAACATATTCTGGTTTACATTGACGACAGTAAATGTCAACTGATTAATGCTGTAAAACTCATTCAGGTTGGAATAGATACACATTCAATTGTAGATGAATGAAATAACCTACTTAGTTTATGTAGATAATAAATATTATAAAAGATATCAACTATAAATCTCATTATGTAAAATGCTATTAACTGAAAAATTTTTTATATATAAGTATAACTGAAGTATATCATATATAAACTGAAAACTTTTAATAGTGAAACAATAAATGAACGATACATAAAAGGGTGGTGAGGTGAAAGGAGGGAAAGATGGGAGGGGAAGGGAGAAGGGAGGGGGGGTGAGGGTGTAAAGGAAAGTGGAGAGGAAAGGAAGGAAGGAGGAGGGGAAAAGGGGGAGGGAAAGGGGAGGGGGAGCGGGGACAAACACATCACTAATATATATGCCAGTTTTACCGATTGTAAATAAATAAATGATTATCATTGAGTAAATGTGGAATTATAGTAATAAAATAAAATTAGAATAAAATGAATGGGATAAACACATAAAATATGTGATAAATATACAGAGAAGATATTGATTAAAAGTACTTAGATCTATAGATACTAAGAATAATGAATAATGAATCTATGACCAAGTATTTATGTGAATAAATTAATAAATAGGTGCATAAATACATAAACAAGTGCATAAATAACTATATAAATATATATCTATTAAATAAATATAAAAAGCATCAGATTTATAATTCTATATAAAATAAGATATATTAGATTCATCATATATGTGTTACCCATAAAACATCTTGGGAACAAGTAATATGAAATAAAAAGAAATTCATCTAGTTTCTACAACAGGTTTTATAGATATATAACTATTAATGCCAGGAGGTATATGGGCACCTAGTCGTAAAATCCATTTTAGTTCTTTATTGCTTAAATGTGTGGTGTTATTGCCACCTCTCTTATTGGTATTGACAATCTCTAAAACTCTAAAGCAAAACTTATGTAAAGGAAATTCTATTATGTGTTTCGCTAGAGCATTGAGGTCATTCTTTCTTTGTATATCATAGAGATGTCCATATATTCTGTCCTTCAGACATCTCTTTGTTAGCCCAACGTAAAAAGCCTGGCATTCTTTACAAGTTGTAAGATAAATTAGGTTTTTTGTAGTACAAGTTGCAAAAAACCTTGGTTGAAAAGTATAATTTAAGCTGGGATGTTGAAACTCTTGCACTTCAGAGATAAAGTTACATCTATTGCAGTTGTAGCAAGGAAAAGTACCTGTTCTCTTACTATTCAAAATAGGTGTAGGGTGTGTAATATGTATATCATTACATAATATCCGTTTAAGATTCGGACTATTTCTATACATAAAATGGGGTTTATTTCCTACAATGATTTTAGTGTCTGGATCCATAATTAAAATCTTCCAGTTATTATTGTACATCTCTTTTACATGGTTTATGTTGCTAGTATAATTCAAAGTAATGGCAACATGATTCATTTTTGTATCTCTGTGTTCTGTATTCAGAGGTGTAAAAATCTTGTGGGTTGGTGGTATTTTCTTAATAATACTATTTTTGATGTTATTAACTAAATTTGGATGATAACCTCTCTCAATGAATAATTTTTCCAGATAGTCAGCTTCAGAAAGCAAATCATTACTATTTTTACAGAGTCTGGTTAGCCTGATAAATTGGCTTTTTATTATGCCTGGAAAAATATGCCTGGGATGCATGCTATCGAAGGTTAGTAAAGTATTCTTCCAAGTAGGCTTTCTGTAAAGCGTTGATACAATAGAGCCATCATCAGTGATACTAAGTGTTGTGTCTAAAAAATGTACCTCTTCATAGGAACATTCCATAGTGAACTTGAGAAATGATGAAGTAGTTTCTAAATATGTTAGAAAGTTCTTAAATTCTATTTCTGTGCCTTCCCAAATGATAAAAATATCATCTACAAAGCGTTTATAGACTTTTACTTGAGCAAAAGAGGGGTGGCTGAATAGGCAACTTTGTTCCCAACTGAGAACAACCAGGTTGGCATACGTGTTCGCGCACGGAGTGCCCATTGCCACCCCCCATTGTTGTAAATAATAACTGTCTAAAAACATAAAGGCATTATTGCTGAGTACTAACTCTAAAAGTTGACCTATCAATAATTGTCTATTATTACTAAAAGAAGACTCCTTTGTTAATAAACCTCTGATTGCTTCAACTCCTATGTCATTAGGTATAGAGGTGAAAAGATTTTTCACATCTAAGGTAACTAAAAGGTACTCATGTTCATTTGGAGTAAGATGTATACCTGATAAATAGTTTAAAAGTTGATAGGTATCCTTTAGAATAGAAGAAAAAGAATCAACTATAGGTCTAAGTAGAAACTCAATGAAGGATGATATATTAGCAGTGACCCATTTCTCACCTGATACGATTGGTCTTAATGGTATAGGCACCTGGTTTTTGTGTATTTTAGGTAATCCCTTAATTATTGGTATAATTGGATTATCAATAAGAAGATAATTATACATCTGTTCACTAACTTGTCCACACATAAGGAGGTCATAAAGTGTATCATGCACATTTCTGATTATTCTATGAATATCATGAAGCATCACTTTAATATATGTAGCATCATCCTCAAGCATTAAAAACATGTTCATATTATATTCAGTGGTATCTAGTATAACCACACCTCCACCTTTATCAGCTGGTTTTATATTGATTTCATTACAATTCCTTAAATGTTGTAGTGAAATAAACTCTTCTGAATTAAGATTATAAAAACATGGTTTAATTTTACTAGAAAATAATTTGTAAAAATCCTATTCACATAATTTTTAAAAACACTCAATGTGATGTGGAAAACTGGGTGTAAAAGTGCTTTTATGTTTAAAAATAGTCTTGTTAATAGCATCAGGGGAATTATGAGTGTCTTTAAAAAATGGTTTCAAAGCAACCTGTCTGCAGAACAATCTAAGGTCAATCAATACACAACTAATAGTATCTGGACAGGCTGGGATAAAATTAAGTCCTCTGTTCAACAAGGAAATGTCCGAGTCAGAAAGAGCAAAGCCAGAGTAATTATACAATAAATCAGTCACATTCTTGTTCTTCTTGTGGGATTGTGGCTTTCTCTTGAAAGTTAAATTAAGTTTGGGAAAAGTCTCATTTGGATATGTGAGCTCTGTAAAGCTAGGTCAAAGAAGCACACAAAAGCTGTAAGAAGTAACAGAAGTGCACAATTCTACATTGTTCTCAAACCCACAGACATTTTTATAAGCTTTTGGGCTCCCTCTGTGCTGAACATCAGTGTCCCTTCTATAACTCTTGAACAAATTTTTCCCTGCCCAAAGGGATCCATCCTCAGGGTACGGTGAGAGCCAGCTGAACAGAATCATCACCCAGCCATGCCTAAAAGTGATGTCCTGCTCTGTCTCAGCAGTTCTGCTCTGCCAGGGGGAGGGTACAACTCCATCCTGGCAGCCTAAGGGTCTGGCTTAATCCTCCAGACTGTGGCTATCCTAGTTCTGCAGTACAGACCACATTACAAAATCTAACTGGTTCCCATGATGCAGAAAGTACAGTTTTGTACCTACCATAAATGTAGATTTTCGAGTGTATACACTGCTGCAGTCTACACTTGGGTTATCCTGCCGTCAGGAGATTCCCCAGTTGGCCTGAGTTCCAAAGTCTTGGTCCGGCGTCGGTTGCTGTTGCCTCCTCCCTGACGTCAGTGCGACAGGGGTATATAAGATGCAACCGACGCCATTTTCTTCAGTTTTTCTTGCACCAGATGTAAGTTGCCCCCAAATAGATAGGCAATTCAAAATGCTAATAAAACATACATAAGAAAAGCAAACAACAACTTTCAGTTACCAGCAAATACTCCCCATAGGTAGTAAAGGGTGGAAGACATATCGCACCAGCAAGTAAGAGGGGAAGGAGGGAGGGTAACCTGGACTGCAGAAGTGTATACACTCGAACATCTACATTTATGGTAGGTACAAAACTGTACTATGTTCTTCGTGTTACACTGCTGCAGTCATTACACTTGGGTAGAATCCCAAAGCTGAGGTAGGGTGGCTGGTTCTATAAGGCATTAGGGGTGGCTGTAAGGCCCTGCAGCACTGCAGTGGCAAAGCCAGCTCTGGATTTAGAGTATAGAGGCAGATGGTAATGCTTGATGAAGGTATGCACAGAACTCCATGTTGCTGCTTCCAAAATATCCTTGGTAGGTACTCCTCTGAGGTAGGCAGTTGAAGTGGCTGTTGCCCTGATGGAGTGAGATCTAATGCTGCTAGGTACAGGTTTCCCATGGTGTGTATAGCAGAAACGTATACAATGTCCTATCCATTTTGAAATAGTCTGTTTTGAAATGGCTTTTCCCTGTGCTCCTGCAGCATATGCTACCAATAATTGCTCAGATTTTCTGAAAGCTTTGGTTTTGTCCAAGTAGAAGCGTAACTGCCTCTGAATGTCCAAAGAATGCAGTAGTTTATCCCCTTTATTCTCTGGTTTTGGATAAAAAGTTGGCAAGTGAATAATTCGGTTTAGAGCCACACTTGATACCACCTTTGGCATAAACGTAGGGTTAGTTCTTAAAGACACCCTGTCCTGGTGGAAAATGAGGAAAGGTTCCACTGCCATTAGTGCCTGTAATTCTGAAACTCTTCGTGCTGATGTTATTGCCAGGAGCAGAGCAGTTTTCCAAGAGTTATATTTTAATTCTGCTGTGTTAGCTGGCTCAAAAGGAGGTAAAGTTAATTTTTCCAAAACAAAGTTGAGGTCCCAAGTTCGAGTAGGTGCTCTACGGGGTGGTCTTATGTTTTTAGCCCCTCTAAGGTACTGTTTTAGCAAAGGATTAGAAAAAATTGGTGGATCCGTGTTGTAATGAGCAGAGATTGCAGAGGCGTGGATCTTGATGGATGAAAAGGAGAGGCCTTTGTCCAGCATCTCAGTTAAATATTGTAGTATCTGAGGAATGTTTGGGACAAGAGGGTCAAGGCTGTGAGCCTGGTTCCAGGCACAGAATCTCTTCCATTTATCCGAATAGGCTTTCCTGGTACTAGGCCTTCTGGCCTCCAGAATGACATCCATAACAGCTTTGGAGAGAGGCATTGCTTGTTTGACTAAGGAATCTTCCATGCAGCTAGGTTTAAGGTCTTTAGCTGGCTGTGAAGTATCTGATTGTTGTGCTGAGTCAGCAGATGTGGGATTTGAGGCAAAATCCAGGGTGGTCCTTGTGCTAAGTTCTTTAAGATTGGGTACCAGTGCTGGCATGGCCAGTCTGGGGCAATCAGGATCATCTTTGGCTCTTCTTGCCTTTGGAAGGAGAGGTAGTGGTGGGAAAGCATATACTTGTAAGTTTTTCCAGCTGAATGAGAGGGCATCCACTTTCCATGCTTGTGGATGGTAACTCCTTGTGCAGAATTTCTGTAGCTGGCAGATGAACTTGATAGTTTAGAGCTGTGTTCCACAAGGTCATGGCTTGTCTGCAGAGGGGGTAGGAGTGTGTGCCCCCTTGCTTGTTTATGTACCACATAACTGTGGTGTTGTCTGTCTTTAGTAGTAGTTGTCATAGATGCAGCAGGTCCTTGAAAGCTATAAGGGCATTTTGTACAGCTACCATCTCTTTTTGATTGATGTGAAGATGCCTTTGTTCTGCGGGCCACTTGCCCTGAATACATTTTCCTGCCATGTGTGCTCCCCAAGCGTAATCCGATGCATCTGTTGTCAGTGTTTGCCTGGCTGTGGGTTGAGTAAAAGGCTGTCCCTTGTTGAGGTGACAAGCTTGAGCCCACCATTGAAACTCCTGTTGAAGGCAAGGAATTAGTGGTATAACTGTTTCCAAATTTTGACAGTGTTGAGACCATACACTCTTTAGGTACCATTGTAGTTTCCTCATATGCAGTCTGGCATATGGAATTAGTAGTATGCAAGATGCCATGTAACCCAAGGCCTGCAGAATTTTTCTTGGAAGGAGTTGGGTCTTTGTTGCCATCAATTGAAAGTTGTCCTTGCTTGTCTGGCGTGAGAAAAGCCATCTGGGCCATTGTGTTCAAGTTGGCACCCAGGAATATTATCTCTTGTGAGGGCACTAGTTTTGATTTCTTTTCGTTTACTGTGTACCCCAGGCAAATTAATAACTTTTTTACAAACGCCAGATGCTTTAGAAGAGTGTTCTTGCTCTCTGCTTGAATCAGGCAGTTGTCCAGGTACGGATAAATTTGAATTCCTTTCTGTCTGCAAAATGCAATTACTGGTGCCAGGCACTTTGTGAAGACCCTGGGCACAGTAGATAAGCCAAAGGGCAGTGCAGAGAATTGATAGTGCATTCAACAAGCTATGAATCTGAGGTATCTTCTGCAGTTTTGTCTGATAGGGACATGCAAGTATGCCTCCTTGAGGTCCAAGGTCACGAGCCAAGCGTTCTTGCTCAGCATGGGAAGAAGCTGTGTCAACATTTTGAATTTCGGAACATCCAGGTAAGTGTTTAGAGAAGAAAGATCCAGAATGGGCCTCCAGGCTTTGTCCTTTCTGGGAACCAGAAAGAGTCTTGAGTAAAATCCTTGTCCTTGCTCCTGTGGTGGTACCTTTTGAATAGCTCTCATGTCCATGAGTGCTGTAATTTGTTTTTGAGCCTCTGCCCATTGATTTGGTGGCAGATTTGGCATTCCTTTTAACCTTGGCAGAGTGTGAAAGTGGAACCTGTAACCTTGAGATACAATGTTGAGAACCCATTTGTCTTTGGTGATCATATGCCAATTGTGATAGAAAAGTGCCAGTTTTCCTCCCAAGGGGGCTGCCAAGAGAGAGCTGTTTGGCAGCTGTAGTGGGAAGTCATTGGGGCTGCTTTTTATATGGTTGGGGCCTGTCTTCCCCTTCTTTCTGGCCTGATGCACCCCATTGCTGAGGCCTGTAAGGACCTTGTGGTTGACGTCTACATCTTGGACTTCTGTATCTGCCCTTTTGAGGTCTGTCTGTAACTGGAAAGGACCAATTCTTTGTTGGCCAACTTCTGCTAAATCGAGGAGGCTGAACCTGTAAGAAATCCTTCACCGTTTGCATAGATTTTGCCTTATCCTCCATTTTCTTTAATACCTCTTCTGCCTTAACTCCAAATAACACATCCTGCTGCAAAGGTGCATCCAATAATTTTGCTTTAACATAATCTGGTAACGTATGTTCTTTTAACCAAGCATGCCTTCTAATGACAGAGCCTGTAACTGCTGCTCTACAGGAGGCCTCTAAAGAATCAAAACTACATTGCAAAGTATGTTTTCCCACTTGTTCAGCTGCATGCAATAAATCCTGCATTTCTTTAAAATTAGGAGGATCTGAATCTGGAAGCATTTTTTGTTTCAACTGAGACATCAAAAATTGCTGGTATTTTAGCATGTGAAACTGGCAATTTAAGGCTCTCATTGCTAAAGTTGCAGATGTATATACTTTCTTTCCCCATCTGTATAATGCTCTGGAATCTCTGTCAGAGGGAACTGGATTCTTTGCTGAAGAGGCCTTAACCCCCTTTGGGTCCCTGAGAAATGGTTTCAGGGTCAGCAACAGGGCTTTTATACAGGAATTTGTGTGAGTCAGGGACTCTGTAGTATCTGTCAGGTTTAACTGGGGCTGGAGGTAAGGAATCAGTATTTAAGCTGGATTCAGTATACACATCATCCACAATATCTAACACTGGCGGAATCGCAAGGGGTCTGTGTTGAGGTAATAAAAGGAAGTCTCTGAGCCTTTTCTTGGATTCTGAGTAATCCTGGCCTTCCCAATGGAAATGCTCCCTCATGGTATGTAAGGTTTCCCCAAAGGAGTAGTCCTCAGGTGGACAGGCTGATGGAATTGATTCCTCAGCATCAGAATCCTCATAAGGGGGTAAAGAATATCCTAGGTCTGAGGATGAATCTGAAGAAATGGACACCTGGTCGGATGAGTCATAGTCTGCATCCTGTCTAGGCCTTTAATCAGGAGGGGGATGTGACCCCCTGATCAGAGTGATTAGGTCTTCGGTCATTTTGAGAATTGGTTTCTTGGTCATGAAGGCCTGTCCTGGAGAATGCTGTATTTGTTTCTTTGTTTTTAAAGGAGGCTTAGACTTTGCAGAGGGTTTAATGCTTAAATGAGTAGGTCTGAAAACACCCTCTGAAGCTGCGGGTTGCTCAGCTACTCCGGATCCCTCTGAAGGGTTAGTTTCGGTAGGCTGAAAAACTTGTGCATCCGAAGGCCTAGCCATCTCCACTTGGGAGTCGGAGGCAGCCTGTGGTTCTGCAGAAGCGGTCGTCAGGGGCTGCGAAGGTGCCTCGCTGAAAACTGGAGAACCGGCGACTGGCCTAGAAGAGGCTTCGTCGTCAGTTTTGGGCCTCGGATGCCTGTCCTTATCTTTGCGCTTTTTATGTGTTCCGGTCGTCAGAGGTTTCAACGGCATGGTATAATTGAATTTTCTGCCAAAATAATGTTGGGCAAAATCAAACCGACGTTTAATAGTGCGCTTGTTAAACCTAGCACAAAACCGACAACCAGTGACGTCATGGTCTGGGCATAGGCATGGGATGCAATATGAATGGAAATCATTATGAGGTATTTGCTTCCCACAAGAAATACAGTTATTAACTTTTACTGACATCGGTCTGAGGCAAGAAAAAGTTTCCCCAACGGGGTACTTAGCTTTTGTAGAAGACTTCGGTTTTGGATTCGGAATGAAAATCTCAGGAGTCGGCCGACCGGCACTTGCGAACTGCTTTTGCTTCGGGCACATTGCGGCAAGAAAGACTGAAGAAAATGGCGTCGGCTGCATCTTATACACCCCTGTCGCACTGACGTCAGGGAGGAGGTGACAGCAATCGATGCCAGACCAAGACTTTGGAACTCAGGCCGACTGGGGAACCGCCTGATGGCAGGATAACCCAAGTGTAATGACTGCAGCAGTGTAACATGATGAACATCTTTATACAGTACCCCATCCAACAGTCAGTGTGATCACTGTCACAGAGCTAAAGAGCATTTGGAGTAATGTCCAACACCTCCTCTGATAGCCAGTGTGGGCCTCCACATCACTACATGATACAGTCTATCTTCACCAACTCGGGAAAGATGAAGACACGTTCCTTGATCATGATGTTGCCTCACCATGCACCTGCTGTTGTCACACACTGGTACTGCAGGGATCAGAGGCCCCATCTTGTCAGGATAGGGGGATTTCTACTCTCCTTTTTATCTTCTACAATGAATGAGCTGTTAGTCAAACCTCGATTGATTGGCTGCGGTTAGAACTTCATCTCTCTTCGCCAGACAAACAATAAATGAGAGGCATTATTCAGTACATCACTGAGGTGGACAACGTTCAGAAGCAGATTCGCAGTTGGTGCATACAAGCAAACAATAATATGACATTTACTGACAGTGTTAATGAAAAGCTAACTGGGCAACCTTTTCTTAATAACTAAGATTTTCTGCCTATTTAAATACTACTGCGATAAAAATGGGTTAGAGTGGTAAGTGGATGACGCTTCACTCGGGCAACTTTAACTTGGCAATGCCACACTTACTGATCACTTTTTCCTAAAATCAATCACTGCTGGTGAAATTGCTATTTGCATGTTGTCACTGAGTCTGCACGTGTGCCCTTTTCTCTTTTCTCCATGGTTATGCCACCATGAAGTTAAAATATTTAAGTAAAGAGGATGTGAAAGTCGAGATGGTCTTACCCCCCACCCCCGACAAAAAATATAAAAAAAGAAAGAAAGAAAAAAATAGTATTTAACCGATCTGAAAGTTCAATAACTTTTTTTTTCATCTGGTTAAACCTTCATCTACTTGAAACTTGGTGAAATACAGGGGAAACTGATTGTCCACAGCAAGTAAGCAAAACATTAATAAACACGTAGTAATGAGACTGATCATTTACTATGGTCTGCAGGTTTCACTACACAAACAAAATGAGCACAACAGACAGATTTCAAAACGACTGAACTCTACCCACAAAAACGTAGCACATAATTCACAGGTGCGCAGTAAGGAAAGATCATAGTAAGGTGAAAATTAACTTCTGGAAGTTAGTCACAGTACTCTTATTTTTGTTTTGCTATTTTTGGATACATTTGCAAGGAGAGACAGAGAAAGGCAAATATTTTATTTATATTCTGACAATGCATTGCTTACCTTTTAAATGGTTCCACTGATATTTCCCCTCACTGTCAAACAATTTTGCTACAATGCATTGTCTTCAGTGTAAAAAAACAAAGGACTCCAATTCTCTCTCAAAAAACAGGCTCAGACTTACTTGCCTGCAGTATTAGGAATGTAGTATAGGACAGGAAGATACAACAGGTGTCATTCAGGCTTCAGTTTCACATTTCTGGTCTCCAACATGAAATGCAGTGGTGTGGGTTACTCTTCTGCAAGAAGGCACATTTTATTTCAAAAATGTGTCTGCAGTACCATTTAATCAAGCCTTAATCAGATGACAAAAACAAATTAATCTCCCTCAGAATAAGTGTTAGCACCACTGCTGGCATTAGATCAATTCATGTTAATTTTTACATTTTGCTCACTGACAACCCAAAAACCAAGAAACATTTGGCCAGATATACCTGGTGTAGTCTTCCAGTAAAGAAGGAAAATGAATAAGAAGCGAGAAATGTATACAGATCTGCAGTACTGTGGGCATGTGTATGTATATATATATATATATATATATATATATATATATATATATATATATATATATATATATATATATATATATATATATATATATATACATAATAGACACAAACACACATGTATACAGATATATGTATTTTTTTATATATATATATATATATATATATATATATATATATATATATATATATATATATATATATATATATATGTGTATATATATATATATATATATATATATATATATATCTATCTATCTATATATGGATCTACTTTACATGGTTGACATTTCACAAAAGCCGAAGACCATATGATCGACTATTGAAATGTCGATCATGTAAAAAAAAAAAAAAAGGAAAAACACAGCAATAACTAACCTAAACCCATGCCCCACACCCCCCAACACTTAAATATACCAACTCTGAGATCGCACTATAGTGCGGAAGATGAAAATCTTTCTATTTCGCACTGTACAGAGATGCCCATTCCGCATGGTCGACATTTCAAAAGTCGATCATATGGCTCAGCCATATGGTCTTCGGCATTCTGAAATGTCGATCATGTGAAGGGGACCCATATACACATATATGTACACACACACACACACATACACACACATATATACATGAGCTAATCGAAGGAAGGACACTGAGGAAACTCGGAGCTATAATATATAACATTAAGTATCTTGTTTTTTGTTTATTTTGTTCATTTCTTTGTTATTTATAGCACTTTGTGTACTGTGTATTTTTCTAGTTAGTTTCACTGTGTGTGAGGTATTAACTGGAAATTGTCCACTTTTATTAAGCATCTGTTGGGTTGTTTGTTTCTGATAACTTGTTGCAGTTAAACTCTTTTTTCTAGAGGCTCCTTTAGCTGTTTAAAACTTTCATTTAAAGGCTCACTGCTGCTTTTCAGCTGTGAGAAACATTTCTGCAGTTTGTTCTACGTAGGGATATTTGTAGCATTTCCATATTCAGGCTTGTATTTGGGCCTAGTGTTTGTGGAGGCTGTGTGTCTGAGCACATATTCAGGGACATCTTGGTTTAGCCAAAGCCATCAGGCATTTCAGTGAGAGAGAATTGTTTGAGGTCACTGGCTGACTGAGGTCACCTGGACTACAGCTTAGACTAAGCACCTCATTGGTTCTTTTCAGATTTCTTTCTTAAAAGCTGTCTCAGGTTTCAACCTTCTGTTACCTAAGAAGTTCAGTTGTGAAAAAAAAAATGTATCTGCTTTTACTGTATGTGTGTTTCTTCCTACTTTATTTTGCTTTTGCGTCATCTTAAAAGTACTCATTCTAAGCCTTTTAGTTTAAGCACTTGGGCTTCAGACCTGTTGTTTTACATTAAGAAGGTTTGTGGTCTGCACTGTAGTGGCAGAACAGGTAGCTTACATCCTTCTAAGTTGGGAACTGCAGATTGAGGGCTCAGTGTCTGTTATTCTAAAAGTGTATTAATTCTGGTTTAAGCACTTGGGCTTCAGGCCAGTTATTTTACATTAAGAGAGTTCGTGGTCTGCACACTTGTGGGAGGAGAGGCTGGACTCTGCCCTTCTAAGCTGGGAATTTCTGGATAAAGGCTTATAGTGCCTGCATATTTGAACTGCTTCTTACTGAAATTGGTACACCTTGTTTGCTGTAGCATAGACTAGATCCAGGCCTGCTGAATCTAGCTTTGTTTGTATAACTTGAGCACTAATCCAGGCATTCTTTAAAGTATTTAATTGTATTTATTACTGCTTGGTAGTAACTTGATTAAAGTGTAGCTATCATTCTAAGTCTTTTGGATTAAGCACTTGGGCTTCAGACCAGTTGTTTTACATTAGGAAGGTTTGTGGCCTGCACTGTGGTGGCAGGACAAGTAGCTTACATCCTTCTAAGTTGGGAACTGCTGATTGAGGGCTCAGTGTCTGTTATTCTAAAAGTGTATTAGTTCTGGTTTAAGCACTTGGGCTTCAGGCAAGTTATTGTACATTAAGAAGGTTCGTGGTCTGCACTCTTACGGGAGGAGAGGCTGGACTCTGCCCTTCTGAGCTGGGAATTTCTAGTTAAAGGCTTACAGTGCCTGCATATTTGAACTGTTTCTTACTGAAACTGGTACACCTTGTTTGCTGTAGCACAGACTAGATCCAGGCCTGCTGAATCTAGCTTTGTTTGTATGCTTGTTATTTCCCTGAAACGCTAATTCCACCTAAAATGTGGCTTTTCAGCGCTTCTGTGGATCCCTAGTGATATCTGCATTGCTTACTGTACGTATTTCCTTGTTTCACTTGAAAGAAAGTTACTGTTTGTCGTTTTTGCATTTAAGTTACCTGGCACTTGCTCACTAAAGCAATTATATAAGTCAGCACTAAAAATTAAAGCACTACACCCTCACAAACTCCCTCGAGTACCTTGTTCCCAATGGCCCTTTTTCAATTATAAAGGAATTCCCAATACTATTCTAGCATGTCCAAAGGTCAGTTGTCAGTCTCCTCTCTGGTCCAGCTGGTGAATCTGGGAATCTTGAGGCAATGTTACAACTGCCTCATGTACACAGACAACAGACAGAAGGAGAACCGACACAGCTGAGGAAGACACTGCCAAGGAAACCTGACCAAGTGGACCCCTGACGCACAGAGATTCAGTTTTTCACCAGATGTCAGGTGCCCCAAAAGGTGATCCAAATTAGTATCAAAAAGGTGAGAACACTGTACAGACACAAAACCCTTCAGCTATAAGCAAAATACATCAGTAAGGCATAGCAAAAGATTTAGCCAGTAGATCAGAGGGGTTGGAGGGACTGCAGCAGGTGAACACTCGAACATCTACATTTATGGTAGGTACAAAACTGTACTATGTTCATTGTGTTACCCTGCTGCAGTCATCACACTTGGGTTGAGTCCCAAAGCTAAGGTAGGGTGGAGGCATTATAGAGGGTTAGAGGAGGCAATGAGGCCCTGCAGGACTACAGTGGCGAAGCCTGCCCTGGACTTAGAATAAAGAGGTAAGTGATAGTGTTTGGTGAAGGTGTGTACATAACTCCAAGTTGCAGCTTCTAAAATTTCCTTGGTAGGAACCCCCCTGAGAAAGGCTGTAGAGGTAGCTGTTGCCCTGGTAGAGTGGGATTTAATGGTAGGAGGGACTGGCTTCCCATGATGGGTATAGCAGAATCATATGCAATGGCCTATCCATTTAGAAATGGTTTGCTTGGAAATGGCCCTCCCTTGAGAAGGTGTAGCATAGGAAACAAAGAGCTGGTTAGTTTTTCTGAAAGCCTTAGTTTTATCCAAGTAATATCGAAGCTGCATGTGAATGTCCAAGGAATGTAGGAGTCTCTCACCTTGTTCTGTGGATTGGGGAAGAAAGTGGGTAGATGGATGGTTTGATTTAAAGCTACACTGGAAACCACCTTAGGCATGAAGGTAGGATTAGTTCATAGAGAAACTCTGTCTTGATGAAAAATGAGGAAAGGTTCCACTGCCATAAGTGCCTGTAATTCTGAAACTCTCCTAGCAGAAGTTATTGCCAGGAGCAGGGCAGTCTTCCAAGATAGGAACTGAAGGTCTGCGGAAAAAGCTGGTTCAAAGGGAGGTAATGTTAGTTTTTCCAGAACAAAGTTGAGGTCCCATGTTGGTGTAGGAGCTCTTCTAGGTGGTCTAATGTTTTTTGCCCCTCTGAGGAACTGCCTTAGGAGAGGGTTTGAGAATAAAGGTGGATTCGTGTTGTAGTGAGCTGAAATAGCTGAGGCATGGATTTTAATTGAGGAGAAGGAAAGTCCTTTATGCAACATCTCAGATAAATACTGCAGAATGTGAGGCATATGAGGCTGAGTTGTGTCTTGGCCTTTAGCTTGGTTCCAAGCCGAAAACCTTTTCCATTTGTCCGAGTAAGCCTTCCTGGTGCTTGGCCTCCTGGCTTCTAGAATAACATCCAGTACTGCTTGTGATAAAGGGGCTGGTTGGCTGCTTAATTGATTTGCCATGCAGCCAGGTTTAAGGTTTTGATCTGGCTGTGTAGAATCTGCTTGTCTTGCTGTGTGAGCAAATGAGGTATTTGAGGCAATATCCATGGTGGGCTGTGAGCCATATGCTTCAATACGGTACCAGTGCTGGCATGGCCAGTCTGGGGCTATGAGAATCATTCAAGGTTTCTCCTTTTTGACCTTCAAAAGTACCTTTGTGAGAAGAGGTAATGGAGGAAAGGCATATGCTGTCAGGTTTTTCCAACTGAAGGAGAGAGCATCCACTTTCCAAGCTTGACAGTGGAATGTTCTTGTACAAAATTTTGTCAGCTGGTAGTTTTGAGGACTGGCAAACAGGTCTATATTTGGTAGACCCCATCTTTGAGTTATCATTGCAAATATTTGTGGGTCTAGCTTCCACTCGTGGGGATCCTTGATGTTTCTGCTTAGGTCGTCTGCCAATGTGTTTTTCTGTCCTGGCAGGAAGTGAGCTTGTAACTGGACTCGGTAGGTCAGAGCTGTGTTCCATAAGATCATTGCTTGCCTGCAAAGAGGGTAGGAATGTGTGCCCCCTTGTTTGTTTATGTACCACATTACTGTGGTGTTGTCCATCTTTATTGCTAGTTGTCCAGGCTGTAGTAGATCCTTGAAGGGGTTCAGAGCTTTCTGTACAGCTAGCATCTCTTTTTGGTTTATGTGCAGTTTTCTTTGTTCTGCAGTCCACAGGCCTTGAATGCATTGCCCTGACATGTGAGCCCCCCAGGCATAGTCTGAAGCATCTGTTGTGATAGTTTGCCTGGGTGGGGGCATGGTGAAAGGCTGACCCTTGTTGAGGTGACATGCCTGTGCCCACCATAGAAATTCCTGTTGAAGGCAGGGAATGAGAGATATCACTGTGTCCAAGCTGTGGCTGTGTTGAGACCATACGCTTTTTAGGTACCACTGTAATTTCCTCATATGCAGTTTTGCAAATGTTATTATCAGAATGCAAGATGCCATGAAGCCCAAAGCCTGCAAAATTTTTCTTGCAGTTAATTGGGCCTTTGTTGCCATTGTCTTGAAATATTGAGTCAGTTGTAATTGTTTGTCTGGTGTAAGATAAGCCTTCTGGGCCATTGTGTCCAAGCTGGCACCCAGGAATGTCATTTTTTGTGAGGGTACTAGTTTTGACTTCTTTTCGTTTACTGTGTACCCCAGACAATTTAGAAGATGCTTCACAAAAGCCAGATGTTGTATGAGAATGTCTTTTCTTTCTGCTTGGATGAGGCAGTTGTCCAGGTATGGATATATTTGAATTCCTCTTTGTCTGCAGTATGCAATTACTGGTGCCAGGCATTTTGTGAATACTCTGGGTGCAGTAGATAAGCCAAAGGGCAGTGCAGAGAACTGATAATGGGTTGAACCTGCAATGAAACGGAGGTATCTTCTGCAACTTTGTCTGCTAGGGACATGCAGGTATGCCTCCTTTAGGTCCAACGCCATCAGCCAAGCTTCCTTGCTCAACATGGGAAGTAGCTGCTGTAGTGTTAGCATCTTGAATTTGGGAACTTGTAAGTAAGTGTTTAGAATTGAAAGGTCCAGAATTGGTCTCCAAGCATTTTCTTTCCTGGGTACTAGGAAGAGTCTTGAGTAAAATCCTTTGCCTTGCTCTTGAGGTGGTACTTGAATGGCTCTCATGACCATGAGAGCTGTAATTTGTTTTGAGCCTCTGCCCTTTTGATTTTGTGGCAGGTTTGGCATTCCTCTTTTATTGGCAAGGTGTGAAAGTGGAATCTGTATCCTCGTAAAATTATGTCTAGGACCCATTTGTCCTTTGTGACCATGTGCCTGTTGTCTACAAATAGTGCTAGTTTTCCCCCTAGGGGGGCTGACAAAAGAGCTTTGTTTGGCCAGCTGAGGTGCAAGTCATTGAGTTTGTCTTCTGGTGGGTTGAGACCTGTCTTCTCCTCCCTTCTGGGTTGGAGTGGCCCATTGGCGAGGTTTATACTGAGCTTGTGGTTGTCCTCTGCCCCTTGGGCGCCTGTATTTACCCCTCTGAGGCCTGTCAGTGGCTGGAAAGGACCAATTTTTAGTTGGCCAGTTTCTGCTGAAGCGAAGGGGTTGTACCTGTAGGAAATCTTTGACTGTCTGCATTGATTTTGCCTTATCTTCCATTTTCTTTAAAACTTCTTCTGCTTTAACACCAAAAAGAACATCCTGCTGCAAGGGAGCATCTAGTAGTTTTGTTTTAACATGTTCAGGCAGACTTTGTTCCTTTAACCAGGCATGCCTACGTATAACTGAACCAGTGACAGCTGCTCTGCAGGAGGCCTCCAAAGAATCAAACCCACATTGTAAGGTATGTTTGCCCACTTGCTCGGTGGCGTGCAACAAATCCTGTACTTCTTTCAATTCAGTTTGTTGAGGAAGGGTTGTTATCTTTTGTTTTAACTGAGAGAGCAGAAATTGCTGATACTTAAGCATATGAAATTGACAGTTTAGAGATCTCATAGCTAAAGTGGCTGAGGTGTAAACTTTTTTCCCCCATCTGTCTAGTGCTCTAGAATCCCTTTCAGAAGGAACTGGATTTTTAGCCATGGACGCCTTAGCCCCCTTGGGACCCTGGGAGACAGTCTCTGAGTCAGCTACTGGGCTTTTGTAAATAAATTTATGGGAATCAGGTACTCTGTAGTATCTGTCAGGCTTGGCCGGGGCAGGAGGCAGAGAGTCAGGGTTGAAACTGGATTCTAAATAGACATCATCCACAATGTCCAAAACAGGAGGGATGGCTAGAGGCCTGTGTTGGGGGAGTAAAAGAAACTCTGAGCCTTTTCTTGGAATCAGAGTAATCCTGACCTTCCCAGTGAAAATGTTCCTTCATAGTGTGTAAAGTTTCCCCAAAAGAGTAGTCCTCTGGAGGGGAAGCTGAGGGAATAGAGTCCTCAGCATCAGAATCTTCATAAGGAGAGAAGGAATGGTCTTGGTCTTCAGAAGAATCCAAAGAAATAGACAGTTGTTCAGAGGAAGCAGATTCTTCCTCCTGTCTAGGCCTTTTGTCAGGAGGAGGCTGGGAACCCCTGATAAGAGAAATCAGATCTTCAGCCATCTTGAGCATCTGTTTCTTAGGCATGGGGCCTTGAACAGGAGACTGAAGTGAAGCCTTTTTCGATTTGGAAGGAGTCTTCGATTTGGAAAACGTTTTGACTGTAAGAGTCGTCGGTCTGAAAACGCCCTCAGAAGGCGATGGTGTTTCAGAAGTACCGACGTCCTTGGGAGGTAAGTCATCGGTAGGGCCTGAAGTAAAAGGCTGCGTCAGCCTAGTACATTCCGTCAACATATCTGTAGCGGTCTCGGGTTCCTCAACTGCGGTAGTCAGAGGTTGCGTCGGAGCCTCACTGATAACCGAAGGACCGGAGACCGGATCAACTGAGGCCTCGGAATTGGGCTTAGGCCTGGGCTGTCGATCTTTATCCCTGCGTTTTTTGTGCACGCCGGTAGTCGGTAGCTCCGACGGCATGTTATAATTAAATTTTCTGCCAAAAGTGTCGTATGTAAATCAAATCGTCTTTTAATAGTACGTTTATTAAATCTAGCACAAAAACGACAAGAAGTGACGTCATGATCAGGGCCTAGGCAGGGTATGCAATAAGAATGAAAATCCTTATGAGGTATTTGCTTCCCACAAGAAATACAATTGTTAACTTTTTCTGACATCGGTCTGAGGCAAGAAAAGTTTCCCCAATGGGGTACTTAGCTTTATAGAAGACTTCGGTCTGAAATTGAATCAAAATCTCAGGAGTCAGCCGACCGGCACTTGCGAACTGCTTCTGCTTCGGGCACCGCGCAGCAAGAAAGACTGGAGAAAATGGCGTCGGTTGCAATATATGTACCCCTGGCGCACTGACGTCAGGGATGAGGCGACAGCAACCGACGTCGGACCAAGACTTTGGAAATCCGGCCGACTGCGGGACCGCCTGACGACAGGATAACCCAAGTGTGATGACTGCAGCAGGGTAACACGATGAACATCTATAAATTTATATACAGATAGATAAATATATACATATATAGATACATATCACACACAAACACATACACACACACATTCATAGGCACTTACTAGGCTGGTTATTTGTAAGGATCTTTGAAAACTAGCCATACATTCCCATGAGGTTTATAGCCATTATACTTTAAGTACGAATAACCCACAGAGGAGTAGAACATCTACATGTTGCCCTATGACACACAAGAGTGCTAAACCAGGGGTGAATTTATGTGTACTTCTACTCGTCCATACTACATCTGAATATGGCAAAGTACCTTTATGAGGAGAGGAAGACATATCCAAAGAAGTGGTATTCTCTGTAATACATCAATCCTTCCATCATGTTCTGCTTATGTTGCAAAACAGATTTAGATCTCCTGAGCTGGTGTTTATGCCCCTACTGGACTTGAGAATGTGCAGTAGGTCTGATAGGTTAGGGTCTCTAGGTTCTATCTGTGAGGCAGAAATCACCCCTTAGCAGCCTGTATGATACGGAAAAGAGAGACAAGGCTTTGAGATAGTCTATATAGCGTTTATGATTTAGGCACTTGATTTTCTAGTAAAAAAGCAATGTGGGTGCTCAAGTTGTGGCAAATGTTTGGATAGGTACATACTGAAGGGGGCATTATACTCTATGACAGGTCTGATGACAGCGGATTACAGTGGAATGATCACACCCTGGGACCTGGACACCATAACTTTAATAATAAGCTGTGCAATGAAAAAACACCTTCTTATAATAGTGGGTATTTGAAGACTGAAGAACAATTAATTATCTGTGTAAGTTCCTAGATCCCTAACTACACAGTTCATTTTCAGGGACATGATGTCAATGTGATAGTTACAAGGAACTTCTTACTTGCCAAAGGATACTACTATAGATTTACTGGTATTCAGTTTTAGTTCATGGTTCTGACACCAGTTATTGGTCTTTCCTAGACCAATAACTGGTTCTGACACCAGCTGTTGGTCTAGGAAAGGCCCTCTTGAAGGCTCTTCATATCTTCTTGGGAGTTTATGATGGCACCAAGTTTACAATCATCTGCAAATTCAGTAAACCATAAACCCTTAACATTTGCTTTGATCTCCAAAAAGTAAATGACAAACAGCAGTGGTCCAAGGACTGAGGCCTGGAGTATGCTGTCAGTGACATGTCTTTTGGAGGAGGTAGAGCAGCCCACCCTAATTTCCTGGGTTCCATTTGTATTTTTTTTTAAGAAGAAACATCTTTATTAAATTATCATGTATGACAGAGGCAATCTTACATTTATATAAATGAAAACAATCCTGACACAATTCTAGTTGCAAACATTATATGTAATTTTAACCTATCTGGTCATTGTTAGTCAACCATTACATAGCTTATTCAAACCCTGCCTTATTTTAAACCTCGTTTCTCCTCTGCATGTATTGATCCCACAGTTCCCATTTTACCTATGTAATCTGCTTCTACCCTTTTCTAAAGATCCCAGTTGCAGTTCTTTTAACTCTGTTACTATCTTCACTACTTCTACTAAATCTGGTATAGACTTTGATTTTCATGTTCTAGTAACTGCTTTTTAGCAGCCACCATAATTAGCAAGGCCTTACCATGTCTAGACAATTATAATTCTGTAACATATCTCAAAAAATAACTTCCTTAGTTACACCAATTTGCTCACCCAGTATCTTTGACAGAGTGGTCTGCAGGGAATCTTCAAAGTTTGCCAACTCATTACACTCCCAGAAAATATGTTCTCAGTTACCTCTTTCTTCTCCATCACACTTCCAACATTTGCTGTCTACCAAAGGAAAAATTCTCTGGTGTCTACTCCGGGTATAAAATACCGATGTAAACATTTCCAAGCAAGGATCCTAAATCTTCTAGACTTTGTTGCTTACTTGGGAGACATACATATATTCCCACATTATTTCTTTGTAAATTGCTTATCCAATCTCTTTTCCCAATCCTTTCTAACCTCATCTGACTGAGTCTCACATTTATCATGCAATACTTGTATATGCTCTACTAATTATTCTTTTTTGAACAAGCACCTTCTCTTCTAGATTCTACTAAAAACTCTACAAGGGCAGGCCTTTCATTTAGGACCCCGCTATTTTTTCTCTGTGCCTATACTCCGATATCAATCATTGATAGAGAAAGCAATATCTAACCTGCAGTCCAAATAAATTCTTGGCCTCTTCCCATTCTATTATCTTTCCCTCTCTAGTTATTTCCTCACAATACTTTGGTCCCTTTGCCAGTTTTCTCCAATAAATTCCAGCTCCCTCTTGCCTGTTGTCAGTATCTCTAACTGCAGTTATCCTTATCAGCAGAATCTCCTTTCTGCATTCCAGTTTTTGCTTAGTTCTTAGAATACTTTCTGTTACACTATGAATATAACATTCAGGATTATTGTTATTCTCCTAAAAGGTCTGTATCTAAAATCCAAGTCTCTCCTTGTTTTTTGAGCATCCCCCATTTCATCATCATCCTTTTCCACTTTGAATTATAATTTTCTGTTTGTGCTATGTATATGAGCCTTAACTGTGTTGCTCTGAAATATCCTTTCAAATCACGTAATCCCAATCTGCCTTGTTCTATTGGGAGAATCATCTTATCCCCGCCTGACTCTTGCCATCTTCCCCTACAAGATAAAATCCTTCAACCCTTTATTAATTGTTATCCATAACTTCTCCTCTGGTTGATAAAAATATGCCTGACCTGTGAATAAGACTAAAGTTTCTAAAAACATTTTTACTGCTTGCTTCTTACTATCTATATCCATATAACAAAGCTTCAATTTTCTCAGTTTTTGTATTATCTTTTGTTAAGTCTTTTCTCACATATCCTTAGCACCACACCAGAATAATTTTTAATCCATTCTCCTAAATACTTCATTTTATCATGTCCCCATAAATACGGACACTGCTGAACCAATTTGTGTGTGGATACATAATTTACTGCTATTGCCTTTGTTTTAGCTTCATTAAGTTTGTATCCTGAAAAGATTTGAAACTGTCTCAAAATGTTCCACAACACTGTCATGTCCCTTTCTGGTTTTGTCAGGTATAAAATAATATAATCTCCAAACAGAGCCAGCTTTTCTTAACTACCAAACCACAGATATCCTTGGATTTCCAGGTCCCTTATTTTCTTTGCCAGTGGTTCTAAATATAATGCAAATAACAAAAGGGAGAGAGGACACCCTTGCCTGGTTCCTCTGTTCAAGCAGAAATTATCAGAGAGGACCCCACCCACTTTAATTTTCACCTCTAATCCCTCATATATCCTCCTAATTAATCTTATAATTTACCAGGGAATGCAAATGCTTCTATTGCTCTGCTTATGCTTACTCTGTTACATGCTATCTCTGCATCAAGACCCACCAACAACAGTGGTATTTTCTTAACATTCTGCATCCTTCTTGATCATCAATGTTGTGTTAATGTTGCCAAATGTTTGCCACCCCTCCACAAAACCACACTGATTCATATCTATCACTTGCCACTCTTTAAGCCATTACAGACATAAACACTCTATAATCATGCTACAAACAAACCAACTTCAACATAGAAGCACAGCAGACAATGACTAAAATAAAATGTGTTTAATAACCCAAAAACTTCTAAAACATGGTTAGCACTTTCACATCCAACAGTGCTTCTTCAGACCATTCAAAAAAACATTACACACAATATATATAGTAAAAGCAATTGCAAGTCAACCAATAAAATTACATTCAATTAAAAGACATCTCAATATTAAAGGGCCTTGACTCTTAATAATGGGGAAGATCCCTGGATTTTAAAACAGGTTTCAAAGAAACCTTTTCGTTCAACCCTAGAAATTTATCTGCCTGTAAATTAATTATCAACCACAATTCACTTCTATCTGGATAGTTCCTGAAGTAACCTTGACATGAACTTCTACTACACTAAATCTAAAACTATGTATACATCCACATTCTAATGTATGTTTAGCTAAAGCACTTTTGGTATCTCCCATCAGATTATTGTAAAGATGTTCCCTCATCCTCTCATTAAAAGGGTGATTGGTTTTACGTATATAAAAACTCTTGCATGCTGTGCAGGAAGTGAGGAAAACTATATTAGCTGTATGACGATCAGCCGACACTCTCAATATGCAACACTGTTAATGGGGGTGAACAAATTTATTGGATGTATTACTATAAATACAAAAATTACATCTACTTTATCTCCTAGTGCCCCGTATACCATAATTAACAGTGGTGGACTTGTGATTTGTCCTAAAACATAACTTCCTCTTCAAAGATTTCTTGTTCTTATACCTATTATGAGGTCCATCCCCTACTAAATTCCCAATCAAACCATCCATTTGAAGAATAGACCAATTAGTCCTGATGACTGTTCGTATCACCTCTATGTCACTTGTGTAATACAACGAAAGGGGTACGATATTCTGTCCTAACACCCCAGATCTATCAATGGTTGCATTACTTCCCGTGTTCCTATGAGCATCAGAAAAATATGGTTTTGCCCTATCAGTTATAAGACTCACTGCCTTCTTACACACATCCTCTCTCTTTAGGTTTATAACCTCTTTCCCTAAATGCAGTTCTCAAGGTGGATAAATCTTTATAAAACCCTTCATCCAGGTTATTCTACCTGGACATGTGCAGGGTTTTACTCTTCAAAATATTTTTATAAATATAAGCTGGATGCATAGTATGTTCTCTACAACAGGATTTTCCACCTCTTCCTCTCTCCCTACCAATCACGCGAGCAGACGCAGAAGACAACGGAAGATCACTCAGCAGTAGGAGGAAGCACAGGACGCAATCCATGAAGGTTTCACAGTCATCAACAATTAAACAGTTCCTGCAGCGAGTCAGAAATCCATAGTTGTGAACATTTACAGTAAGTGACACCTGCTCAAGTATGTTTGTTGGAACGTGGTTTATCATTCATATTGGCGTAGACATCGGATTTTACTGATGTCATTGTTGATTTGAGGTTGTTTGTGAGAAATATAATGTTAAAAATGATTTTTTGGCTGAATTTGAATCAAGACCATATAGTTTTTGTAGACCTAGTATTTTTCAACCAGTATTGCATCCATCCTGGAAATGTTTTGTTGGAAATGTGAGATGGTTTTATTTGAAGTGCTTCCGGAAACTGAAAGGTTTAAGAACAATTTTTATAATTTGACTCAGCCTGAAAAAGAAGCATTATTTGAGTTGCAGAATGACAGAGATATAGTCATTAAGTTAGCGGACAAGGGATGGACTGTGGTTGTCCTTGATTACTCCTATTATAAAGAAAGGATTAAAACAATGTTATCAGACAGAACAATTTATGAATTAATCTCTGATGAACATATTACATAATTGAAGGATTCTGTTTGTTCCCTTGTACAGGACTGTTTGCATAGCCATTTACTAACTTCTGATTTGTCTCACTATTTGATTGCTGAACATCCGGTTATCCCAAGTTTTTCAAGGGCTGCCTAAGGTGCATAAAGATCTTTATCAACCTCCGTTTAGGCCTATAGTTTCTCAAAAAGGCTGGCTCACCAAGCCATTTTCTATATATGTAGAGAAACACATATGACTAGTTTTAAATGGGATACAAATGGTTCTTAAGTATGCAAAACAATTTCTACAAGATTTATCTACTTTTACTAGGGAGAGTGGGCCTTTGAAAGATTGCTACTTGGTAACCCTGGATGTGGAATCACTTTTTACAGTGAATCCTAACTCAGAGGGCATTGAAATGACCAAAATTTTCTTGAGTCAGCACAGTATGTTTAGTTTAAAGCAGATAGACCTGTTATGCTTGTTTTTGGAAATTGTGTTGGAAAATAATGTATTTATGTTTGAGGGGTTCTTTATTTATACAGAAGGCTGGCATAGCTATGGGTACATCCTGTGTCAATAGCTATGCCAACATGGTTTTAGCCTTTTGAGAACGGAAATGCATTTTTCAAAGGAACAGTTTTATGGAATATATTTTATTTTATAGGAGGTGTGTGGATGACATTTTTTGTTGGGGGATGATCCAATACACAATTGCAAAGTTATTGAGATTATTTGCATACCACCATTTCCTAAGATTCACAGGTCATCACTGACTGGATCAGATAGATTTTCTTGATGTATGTATTATAAAGGATGCGAGTGGATGCCTAAGTAAAGGATTGTACAGAAAATCCTGTAGACGTAAAGTCGTTTTACAATGACATAGTATGCATCCAGCTTATATTTATAAAAACATTTTGAAGAGTAAAACCCTGCACATATCCAGGTTGAATAACCTGGATGGAGGAAGGGTTTTATAAAGATTTAGCCACCTTGAGAACTGAGTTTAGGGAGAGAGGTTATAACCCTAAAGAGACAGTGAATGCGTGTAAGGAGGCAGTGAGTCTTACAACTGATATGGCAAAACCATATTTTTCTGATGCTCATAGGAACACGGGAAGTAATGCAACCACTGATAGATCTGGGGTGTTAGGACAGAATATCATATTCATTTTGTTGTATTACACAAGTGACATAGAGCTGATATGTACAGTCATCAGGACCAACTGGTCTAATCTTTAAACAGACGGTTTGATTGGGAATGTAGTAGGGGACAGACCTCGTATTAGGTATAAGAACAAGAAATCTTTGAAGAGGCAGTTATGTTTTAGGACAAATCACATGTCCACCATGCTTAATTATGGCATACGGGGCACTAGGAGATGTCATGGATGTAATTTTTTATTTGTATTAATGTGTCCAATAAATTTGTACACCCCATTAATGAGGTTGTATATCTGTTGAGTGTCAGCTGATTGTAGTACACTACTATAGTTTACCTCGCCTCCAGCACAGCATGCAAGAGTGTTTACATAGGTAAAACCAATCGCCCCTTTTTTGAGAGGATGAGGGAACACCTTTACAATACTCGGATGGGAGATACCAGAAGTGCTTTTGCTAAACATACATTAGAATGTAGACCTATACATAGTTTTAGATTTAGTGTAGTGGAAGTTGTTAAAGAAAGTCCATGTCAAGGTGACTTCAGGAACTATACAGAGAGAAGGGAATTGTGGCGGATAATTAATTTACAGGCAGATACATTTCCAGGGTTGAACAAAAAGGTTTCTTTGAAACCTGTTTTAAAATCCAGAGATCTTCCCCACAGAAGTCAAGGCCCTTTAATATTGAGATGTGTTTTAATTGAATGTAATTTTATTCATTGATTTGCAATTGCTTTTACTATATATATTGTGTGTAATGTTTTTTGAATGGTCTGAAGAAGCACCGCTGGGTGTGAAAGCACTATTTTTAGACGTTTTTTGGTCTAACACGTTTTGTTTTAGTCATTGTCTGCTGTGTTTCTGTGTTGAAGTTGGTTTATTTGTAGTTTGATTTTGTTACTTTCAACACAGTTAATTCCTTGTGAGGAGAGTGTTTATTTGAAGACTTTATAATCATGGTTAAGTATTGAAATGGGCCTGTATAAAAGCTGGATCTGATGGATCTTTGCCCTCTTTAGGTATTATAGCTACCACCACTTTCTTCCAGGATGTCGGTACTTCTCTGCCTCTTAAAATACTGTAAACAAAACTTTCCAGATCTTTTTCAGTTTTTTCCCCTCCTAGCTTCCAAACTTCCACAGGAACACCATATATTGGGTGGCGCAGTGGTGCAGAGGTTAGCGTTGTCACCTCACAGCAAGAGGCTCTCAGGTTCGATTCTCTGCTGGGTTGTCTTCTGTGCAGAGTCTGCATGTCAACCCTGCATTCACATGGGTTTTCTCTGGGTGCTCCGGTTTCCTCCCACATTCCAAAGACATACATATGGTGCATTTCTCCCAGGGCCTCCACTGAAACTGGGCTCTGTCCCAGTCGGACTTCCCCAATACACAAATGTTAAATAAATAAGCAAATAAATAAATATTCCCCGGGGAAATTCTCATAGATTGGTTATACATCACCATTTTTATTTCATCTCCTCCTCGTCTGTTAGTAATTGAGCCTCATCTACCTCTAACCCTGGCACATTTAATTCTCCCATACACATTTCTATTTGTACCTTTTTTTGATTTCTATATTTCTCTGCTTATACAGAAACAGAATTTCCGAAATATTTCTAATACTTCTACAGGATCTCTCATTATCTTCCTTGTTATAGGCTCCCTAAGCTTGGCGATGGCCCTTTCTAATTTCTTTTGCCTATGTCGTTGTGTTAAAAGTCTATTTCTTCTAGCGTTATAATCAAAAACAGTTGCTTAATAGCAATCTAGAATTTCTAAACTTGTGCATATTATCAAGGTAATCCGTTATTTTCTGTTTAGCAATCTGCAGTTGCCCCTTCTCTTGTTTTGTGGGATTCACCCCGTTTTTCAATACTTTAACATTTGTTAGTCCCTCTAAATAATTCTTGTTAACCACAACTCCCTTTCTTTTATTTTCACCCTATTTTTAAACTCCACTTTAATTTTTATCCCACTCACGATGTACTTTTAGAAGAAATTTCTATCTTCTCTAATAGCTCCTGAATAATTTCCACTAACCATTCCTTAAATTATTCTCTTTTTAACAGATAGGTGGAAAAGCACCAGTGTCTCATTTTTATTCCATTACCCCATGTCATTTTTATTCCATTACCCCATGTTTTTATTTAAGTAATTACTGGCATATACTCTAAAATAGTTATTGGGTGCATATCAAGAGCTTCAATAAAATGCACATATTCCTGTGAAATGTAAATTCTGTCTAGCCTAACTCAGTTTTTGTATTTTGGGGAATAAAATGTAAATTCACTCCAAACTCCTAGTACTGAATTCACATCTTCCATACTAAATATTTTCATATATTTCTTCAAAAATCTACCCTCATTTGTTATATTTTCCCTTCTGGGCCCCCCAGACACATTTTCACTGTTGCAGATCAAATTTCAGTCCCCTCCTATAAGCAATATTTCTTGCTGAAAGCTGATCTCCCCGAATTTTCTTAAGCTCCATTACAGCAGTTTTCGGTGAAATATAAATAAATATCAGTGTAATCCTCTTCCCTTCCCCATAACCCATTAGTACTACAAATCTATCATTGTCTTTTTTATCCTCTTCTATCACAACTGGAATTGGAGCTCCTCTTGCAATTAATATAAGTACTCTTCTGTTCCTTTGCTCCTGGTATCCCTCCGAATAACCACCTCGAAAACCTTCCTTTATCAAATTCACATGTTCAGTTCTTTCCAAGTGTGTCTCCTGTACCATAGCTATTTGCACGCTATATTTTGTATTATTATACTTCACTAATCTTTTGTTTTGTTTTTTTTATCTGCGAGACCATTGTCATTTAAATACATTACAGAAAGCATAATTTTCTTAAAAATTTATTACACCCATTTTTTATGTACAGCAGCTTTTTTGTTAAATGTCTAATTCTAGCTTTTGTGTTACATGCATATACTGTTTGGCAGGTTAACATATTTATTTATTTATTTATTCAGATCAATAAATAACATAAATAAATAAATAAATTTAAATGTCTAATTCCAGCTTTTGTGTTACATGCGTACACTGTTTGGCAGGTTAATCTTTTATACATTTGTTTCTTGTCATCTCCATTTGAGCCTATGTCACATCTTATAAAACTTTTTGTTTTATTGAAAGCCCTCAAAAAAAAAGAACCCCCCCCCCAATATCACTCTAAAGCCTATTAGCTTAATAATAACATGCAAAGTTATATACACTTCAAATACTAAAGTTTTACCCTTCTAATAGGAATAAATGTTCCAAACTGACAGTCACACCCACAGACTTGAGATAACTTAAAAGAAAGGTTTCATAGTATAGCCTGGTTTTGCCTTATCTTTATAGCTCTCTCAGCTGGGAGAACACTTGAATGCTTCCAGAAAACATTTTCTCCAAGCCATTTCTCTTTGTCAGATTGTCTCCTAGAGACATGAGAACCGGGTATATATTATAAACTCAAAGGTACAGAATGTCGACAACCTGTTCATCGACACATATGTGCAGAATGTCCAGTTCAGCAAATGACCATATTGATTTCTTTCCAAGGGAAAGAAATTGGTTGGCTGTTATTTTAAATCTGCCCTTTCCCCCACTGTAATGTGATCTCAGAGTTAGTATATTTAGTCAGGGGTGTGTGGGGGGTACAGCCTCCCACTTCATAGTGTTTGTTATATTGTGTTGTGCGTAGTTGGCCTACCAATTTCTTTCCTTTAGAAAGAAATTGATGATGTGACCATTCACTGAAGTGGACGTTCGACATGTGTCGATGAATAGCTTGTTGACATTCTATACCTTCAAGTTTATAATATAGACCCTGAGAACCAGACCCAAAACTGCCAAGCATACATTTGTTTACTAGAAAAAAAGCCTTATAATATTCAATAATCTTTTTTTTTATTTACTTGCTTTCTTTTAAAACCTGTTACTAGATTAAGCTAAGGGCCTTTACCCAGTTGCTCCCCTATGCAAGAATAAGGAAAAAGCACATTAATTTTTTGTCATGCTCTTTTAAACAGATAAAACTGAACAAGGAGAAAGAGAAGAATGGAAAAAGAAAAAAACACAGAAGCACCTATTTACATTAGTATCCCATTATATTTAAAAATAACTGAGAAAACTTTACTTAATAGCATGCAAATAAAATCATGTACTAATAAAAAAAGCATTATCAGGAAAAAATGTTTTACTTACAGATAACTTCCCCCTCTTCTTCCCCTCTCCTGAGTATTTTCAGAACATTAATGGCATGAAGTAGGGCATATGCTTTAGAGTGCCCTAGAAGTTTAACAAAGTCCGATATTTCCATATTTTTTGTTCTGTCATGTTTCACAAGTATAATTATTGCTTTGTAATCCCATGTTTGTCAATTTCTAAGTTACTGGTTTTATTCCTGTCCATCTCCATTTCCCAAATCCTATCTCTGCTTAATTTCTAACATACTCTTGATTATTCTACTCGCCTCTTGTGTTTTTCTTCCTTCTCTTAGGAAATTTTGCATTGAAACATCAGAAAATGTTTCATTGGCAAATTCTCTCTGTGGTGTTTATTACCAGAAGAACAAGAATCAGAACCTCCTTCTGTTTCACAGATCACTTTTTGTTGGGCAAACATTTCTATTTCTTCCTTAGCATGTAAGTCATCAAAAAGTAACACTGTCCCTCCAGGGAAAATATTTTGGGGATAGCTGGATACAACAAATTGAAATCTCAAGCCTGCTTCTCAACATTTCCTGAAAAATGGAATACATTTACTCCTTTTCTGCCTGGTGTACAATAAGTAGCCATTCTGCTGTCTCCCACTTTTAGTACTTTGTCCTTCTGCCACAGTTTTGTTAGAATCATTTTCTTCTGCTGGTATTTACTATTAAAGGTCTAGGTTGCTTTCTCATAACCAGGTTTGGAACATACACACAATGTGCCCTCCCTTTCAATTAATTTCTGTTGGGGGAATAACAGTACAGTTGCTTATTTGTGCTTTCATAAACTTAATATAGTCTGTTCCTTCCAGCTTCTCTGGTACAGCAGAAAATCTCAGGTTTTCCCTGAGTGCTCCATCCTCTATTATGTTTTGAAACGTCACTTCCTGTGCAGTCTCATATTCAGCTAGCCTTTTCTTCATTTCAACCTCTGTGTTTTGCAGTTTTATCACCTTATGTGAATGTCTGTTTAAAGATTTTTTCCATTTTCAAGCCTTTTATTGTTATGATATACTCCATCAGTGTTTTGTTTATTTTACTCAGGCCTGTGTGCAGTTGGCTTAAACTTTCCTTTAGGTTACTGGAAGCCATGTCTGGAGCTTGGACTGTTTTTTGCTGAACAGCTGTAGTACTTTTAACAGTCAGTCAGTGTGTATTCATCACCTTTTGTATCTGACTTTCCTTCAGGTCCTCTGCATTTCTTTTTTCCTGGCATCTAGGCAATGCACTTATTAGATGGTTACTGAAATTTACACAGAAAATTAAGTCCACTGGCTTTCTCAGCTAAGTTTCTGTTTTCACACTGGGAGAGCTAGAATTAAGCTGCTACTCAAAGTGCAGCCATCTTGGAATTCCTTCCTATGTTTTATTTGTGATCCAGTTTGCAATCTAATAAGTTACATACAGATTAACATTTAGCTAGGATTGTTTACCTATGATAACAAAGAGTGGGATGGTGTTGAATACTTCTGTAATGTCTACATATACTGTGTGTACAGATGTACCATAATACATTGTTTCAGTAACCTTCTTGAAGAGATCAGCCAAGAGTTTGTAGGTTACCTATGCCCACATTTATTAATTCCATAATGATCCTTTCCATAGCTTTACAGATGAGGCTGGTTAGAGTTATCAGTCTATAGTTATATGGGTTCATTAGCACTCCTTTTTTGTACAAGGACATGATAGTTTCTATCCTCTGTTCATTCAGCACATGTCCTGTTTGGAGGATGACACTGAGTAGCCCTCTCGGAGGGGTGGGTGACAGGTCCTGTTTCAGGCTGGTCAGTAAGCAGCTCGGTATGCTATCCATCCCTCACAGAAGTTGAGTTCTTGGCCCTTTTCTTTTATTATACAGCCTGTTTATATTTGGGTTCCATCAGAGGAGTTTATTTTTGGATTTGGAGCTGTATTTACTTCAGAGTGAGACAGATGCAGCTGTTCAGCTAATCACACATGAAAAGCCTTTTCCAGTAAAATATTCTGCACAAGCACTGAGATCATTGACTTGGAAGGGGATGTCAAGTTTAGCCAGGTCAGCACCAAGTTTCAGTAGATTAACAAAGGCATAATTTCTGAATACAGATGTGTTCTGGCTTCAGACTTAAGGTGATGTGACCAGATATGACCCACAGAATGAGGGATAAGAGCAGGATTTTATAATTCCTGGCTGGGGTGTCTATGAACTGATTCAGACAGTTTGTATGGATGAAGTCCAGAAATCTCTGGCCATACATGTTAAGACAATGTATATGGCTCCCAGTTAATAAAGGGGTAGTTAAATCCCCTAGGAGAATGGTCTTTGGCTTAATGCACAGGGACTCCACACTAGTTAGATAAGAGTTATGGGGCTGAGGGGGGCATAGAGAGGTCTTATAGTTATCTACGGTGGGATACAGACCCTTATTTATGTTAAGTCAGACATGGAGGAATTCCATATTGTTAACTTGTCTAACTAGTGTGGAAGCAAAGTTTTTTTTTTTCTTTTAAATATGAAGACAACATCATCTACAATGCCTATATCTAGTGTGGTGGGACTGAATATATGGTAGGTGTTGTATCCAAGCACTTGTGAGGTGCTCTACATGGTGTTGAGGTGCTCTCCATGGTCTTGAACCAGGTCTCTGTAATGATGACTATCAACAGTATCCAGGGTAAGCAGTGCTTGTAGGGAGTGGGATTTGTTGTTAAGGCTCCTAGCATTCATCAGCAACATCTTTATGTTATTTGCATTTTGTTTTATTATGGTGGAAACTACTGAGGACCAATGTTGGCTAAAAAAGGCACTCTGGGAGTGGACAAAGTTTTAGTCAATATACAAAACCCTTGGGGGACAGATGCAAGCCATCCCTGGCAAAGCAGTTAGGACTGTCAACCATCTACTCCCAGGCTGATATTTGTTGGACCCCCTTTTGAATAACACCAGAAGCTAAGCCAATTGCTGAAGTCAATAATCTTTTATTTGTACTGCAGCATCATTCTTGGTGATGGTAAAATGCTGCTCAGTGCTAGGTTCATACCTGCCTCAGACACATACTACAAGATCTCTATCATGACTTTCACCATACACAGTCCAGAGATGTATGTTTCATGTCGTTTGCACCCATATGTAAGATGACTGTGTCATATATGGACTTATGGCAAAACCAGCACCTAACATGCGACTGACCATAAGCTCTCCTTGCACAGGCTGATGAGTGGTGCATCAATATGCCTCACAATGGAGTCACCTATGAATTGGATGTTGGACTGTGTGGAGGTTTGCCTTATGGGCCTTTGAATTGAGACATTGTAACTCTTTGATTTATGTTTCAAGATGAGTGTTTGTGAGGTTGCTGAGTGCATTTGTTTCTTAGGTTACATTTAAAAGGCCTTGGGGTTTAGGTAGGTTACTTTTAAAAGGCATATGCAAGTCTATGTGTCTGATCCTATTTGAATACAATAGGTTTAGTGTAGTGCTGTCTGGTACTGACAACCTGCTTGTTATCTGTAGTGTCTTCTTGGGAGAGTTTTGCCTCCAATTGCATCTTTCACACACACTGAGTCAGTTTAAGTAGTACGTGGTTGTCAGTAAACGAGAAAAACTGTTACCTCTGGATGTCCATTTCAGCAAAGCTACGCGGACAACTGGAAAGTGCAAAGTCATAGTTCCAGGTGCTTGCTAATGTGGGCTGAAGGGAGAGTAGCACCTTTGAGGTTTGCATTCATTTGCTGGATGCGCTGAATGGTAGTGGCTCTAATCCGTACACTTGCTATAGTCTTCACTTGGTAGATACCATGAAGAGAACCTGCAGCAGCTGGATGCAACAGACAGCCAGGCTACACAAAGGCCCTGAAGAGATTTTCAACAAAACTGCAACCAGACCACCCAGCAAAATCCCAAACACACTGCCTAATCAGAGGCCATCAGGAAATCAATGCCCCTCTCTGCTCCTTCTCTCACCAGCAGCAAAACAAAAGCACTGATCCCAAGCTGATTCCTGAAGTAATAGTTTCTAGACTCTCCAGTGACTGACAGTCTAGACCCAGATGCTAAAAGTAAAACAAAACAGGGATTAATACTCTGCATATTACACTGTGGACTGAGTGGGATGATATGAAACAGAAGATAACTCAAGCTTTAAGAGTCTAAGGGGAGGGCCTCTCCAGTTAGATCTTTCCGTATCCAGAAGAATGATCAGATGAGTTGAGATGAGACTAGGAGGAGATTCCAAATTCAAATTTACAGTAAGGGTGGGCAACTCAAAAGCCACCAAGTTTAAACACAAAACAGGAGCTAAGCAAGTGGGTGGAAAAAATCAGTGCAGTCACTCATCAGTAGTAGTTTCACAGCACCTGCAGCTAAAAATGAATACAGCCAAATAAGAAATCCAATGTCTCAGTTCCACTGAATAATTAGCTAGACTTCATTCATAGGTTGGTACTAGGCTATCGGCCCTAGGGCCTATACAAGCATAGCCATAACAATTCACTGGCTATTTCTTCTCACACTATTTACTTCCCTGAACCCCTGTCTAGCAGGGCGACTGACATGATCCCCAGGATGAATTTCCTTTCTCCCATCCAATCATCAAGGTTCCTTTTGAAGAGGGCCAAAGAGGCGCTCTGCTTGACATGTATGGCCAGTCTATTCCAGAGTCTGGGGAGTCTCTGGGTCAGGAACCTATCCCTCCAGCATGTTTTGTTCACTGTGATGACAACATTTAGATCCCTGGAGCATGTGGCTCTGAGGGATTGGGATTTCTTTAAGTGTAGCATGTCCAACAGCTCTGGGTTTGACATGACCTTGTATGTTAAGCAGAGATCACCTTGGAGTAGACAATATGCGACAGAGTATAGCTGGAGTTTTTTAAGATGGTCAGCATAGGGCATCTGCTTTAGGCCTGTGATTCTTTTAGTGAGGTATTTCTGCGGCATTTCCAGTTGTTACAGATGTCTTGAGAGGTACATACCAAATGGGGCATTGTATTCTATAATGGGTCTAATGAAGGATGAGTACAGTGGGACAATGACCTCCTTTTTTCTGGATGAAAAGCCCTTAGTGATGAGGTGTGCCACATAGAAGGATTTCCTGACTGTTGTGGCGATGTGGTTATTGAAGGTGAGACCACTGTCCACCTGTGTCCCTACGTCTCTTATCACACTTTTGGTGTTTAGTGTACTGCCACCTATGTGATAATTCATGGGTACATGTTTTTTCCCAAAGGGGATAACTATACATTTCTTGGCATTGAGCTTGAGCCCATGGCTCTGGCACCAAGCATCTGTTTCTGTAAGGCCCTTTTGTAGAGTATCCACATAATTTGGGGATTCAATAATGGCTCCCAGTTTGCTATCATCTGCGAACTTTGTTAGCCAGAGTCCCTTAGTGTTGGCCTGTACTTCAGAGAAGTAGATGCCAAACAAGAGAGGTCCCATGACTGAACCCTGAGGTACTCCACTTGTCACTTGTCTGGAGCTGGATTTGGAGTCAGCTACTTTTACAGTGTGGGTTCTGTCAGTAAGCCAGTTGGCAACCCATCCAGTGACATAGGGATTAATGCCCAGCTTAGTAAGTTTATCTATGATTCCAGAGTGGGGGATGGTGTCAAAGGCCTTGGCGAAGTCCAGATAGGCTGTGTGGACTGCCTTACCATCGTCCATGGCACTGGAGACTGATTCGAAGAAGTCAATAAGGTTCAGGAGACAAGATCGGCCCTTCACGAACCCAAACTGGGTGGGGTCCAGTGTTTTAAGGTTGCCAATGTCTTTGTTTATAAGTTCCATGACCTTGCAGATCAGGCTCTTCAGACTGATGGGGCGATAGTTCCCGGGATCCCCCCTTGTGGAGTGGGATAACTGTAGCTGTGCGCCACTCAGCGGGCATGAAGCCTGAGGTGAGGGTATGATTAAACATGACACTTAGGTGAGGTGACAGTTCATTTTGTAGTTAATGTAGTACACAGCCCGGGATGTCATCTGGTCCCATGGATGCTGTATTCTTAGCTTTGGAGAGTGCGTTTTTTACCTGTGTGGCCATTATTACCGGAATTTGGCAATCTACCAGTATTGAGATGGGTCATTTAGGGGGTGTTGTTGGCACTGAATCGATCTGCCAGGATATTGGCAATATCCTTGGGATCAGTATATTTAATGCCATTCTGTTGTACCTCAGAGCATATCTGAGCATTGCCATTTAGATTCTTGACATAGTTATAGAATGCCTTGTGGTTGTCTTTGGAATCTTTAGCAATTTTATTTTCGTAACTAGCTTTGGAGGATTTTATGAGGGATCTCAGCTTCTTACTGAGGCTGGTAAGGGAGTTTTTTGCATCTTGGGATTTTCCTCTTTTCTGCAACAGCTTTTCCTTTTGTTGTAACGTTTGTTTATGGCAGGGGACCACCAGATTGGCTTCCTTTTTTTGGAGGAGAGCATCTTTGTTCTATTTGGGATGGCACGATTCATGCATGAGTGGATGTGCTCGTACAGTGCCTTAGTGTAGGACTCAGCAGTCGAACTTTCAGTTCCCGTCTGCATGGGTGTCATGATGTTTGTAACTTCTGACTTGAGTAGCATGAAGTTGGCCTTGGAGACGTTTTTATGGAGGTTTCCTTACTGGGGGGTGGGGGTGGGATGTGGATGTTAAGGGTGATTAGCTTATGGTCTGACCTGACCAACGAGGGGGTGACCACAGGTGTGGAGTATCGATTTCCCAAGTTGGTAATGACCAGGTCTAGGATATTGGAGCCCGTGGTGGGACTATGGATTAGTTGATCCAGGGCATTGGAATTTATGAATTCCAAGAACCATTGGGCAAAGGTGTTGGTGCACGAGTAGTTTTCCTCTTCAGTCAGTGAATGGAAAAGAAATTGTTCTAACTGACACTAGCCAAGAACTTTTAAAACTCCAAGAAAAAAAACGACAAGGTAAAACAACATTTAAAATAAAACTAACTATAACATAATAAGAGTAAAAAATAAAAAATAATGAAAGCACCCAAGCCTTAAATGTAGAAGTGTGATCTAAAACCTATTGCAGTCACACATCAGCATTAGTTTCACAACACTTGCAGTTAAATATGAATGCAGCTTTTCAAGAAATCTCATTTCTCAGCTCTTCCCACTAATTAACTAAATGTAATTCCTTTTCAGTTAGTGAATGGAACTTTTAAAACTCAAAAGAAAAAAAAAACTCTAAGACAAAATAAAAATAAAACAATACACAAGTAAATATATACATATTTAATAAGGAGTTGGCATAAAGGTTAAGGTGTTTAGCCAACAGTCACAAGGTAAAGGATGATTCTCACCTTTGGTCACTGTTTAGTTATTGGCATGTCATAACAGTCAGCAGAATGACTGCCTACTACTATTTATCTGTGAACCTGTATGATTCACAATAACACTGTAAACTGCATAGTACAAAACTTATGAATGTGGATTTGACATAATGGTTAAGGCCTTCACCTCACAGATACAAGTACAGGGCTTGATTATGACTTCTGGTTATTGGCTAGGCTTGTAATAGCCTGCAGATTGCCTAATACATATTTATGAACCTACACCCACATATATGCACATATTAGACATATATAAATGAACATAACTTCCGAGACAAAATCTGGCTTCTTGCTCAACACCAGAATAAACTATATCCCTAAATGTGAAAACGTATCTATTCATACCTTACACCTCCTCTCTCTCTCTTCTTCACTCATTTCCTTACTTCTAGCAATTTCTCTACCCTGGCTTTCTCTATAAATATACCAAAGTCCTGCTTTTCTCTCACTTCATATTGTATGCACTTCTCTTTAATTTCTCTACAAAAACTGGTATCTACTTACATCACAGTTTGTCCACTGGATAAAATTTCTGTAAATATTAAATCATTGTCATATAACTTGTATATATTCTTAACTAATGTTTTCATATTAAGTGTAATTTGTTATAGCTACTTAAACCACAGAAGCTTTTTGTATTATTTCTGAAGATTGCAAAAGTATTGTTATACTTTGGAGTCTTTGCACAGGACCTCTTCTGAAATTGGTCTCCTACTCAGTTGAACTTTCCCTGTAATCAAATGTCAATAAATGAAATAATAAATATATATGGATATATATATATATATATATATATATATATATATATATATGTGTGTGTGTGTGTGTGTTTGAATTTACTGATGCTCTTAATTAACATGAAAGTATTTTGAACAGACTGATGTTTTAATATTGCAGCTATTTGGTAAACATCATATTTTGATAGTGTCATAGTTGCAATCTGCATAACTAACAAAATAAGACAAAAAGAAAACTCTCAGCCAGCAGCAGCGCCATTTAGGTGGTGAGCCCCCTTAATCCTGCAAACCCACAAACAGGAAACTCTGGGATGCAATGTACTGAAAGTGTAACACCATTACAAGACTCAAGAAAGAAATAGCAGTAACCATAACAAGGATTTGAATACAACAAATATACCTACGCATTAAAGAAAATAAAAGGATGTGTTCATTTTTAATGAGCTTTGTGTCTGTATGTTTAATAAGCAAATGCAATATCCACATTTGCAAAGTGTTTTATTCTAACAAAGTAAGATGTGAGAACTTTTGTAAGAAATTTCAATATGAATCTTTTTCCAAATCACCCTCATTCTGACACATTACTGTTGTGAAACTGATTCAGTTTATTAGAAATGCAATGCCTGTGACTACCGATGACAACATACATTCTGCTCGTGAATAGTGGTTTTATAATGATAATTTACTGCTAGAGAATGAAAGAATATGTCTTTAAACATACATGAAACTTCTACTCTAAAGTAATGAATCAGCACTTACATCGCAGTTTGTCCACTATCTTTCCACCACACATTGTAGCCAGCATTGCTTTTACTGAAAATACAGTAAGCTTCCCATGGCCCTCACTGCCAAAAAGAAAGAGAGAAATTATACTTTATTTATTATAAGCATTCATGCTACCAAAATAATGTCAAAAAGTACAATGGAAATGTGGGAATCCCCCCACCCCAACATGCAGTTAACAAAAAAGTACAAGGCAAATATATACTAAACTTTCAAACGAAAAAGAGGAACAGATTTGTATTCACAATATATGTAAATGAATTTTATGTTCAGTAATTTTCACTACTGCAAACCCTTGTAGAAACCATGCATTTTAAAATGCAAAAAAAAAAAAAAGCAAAGTTTGATAAAATGTTGTAATACCATGTTAAAGTCAAGGATTGTATAGCATAATGACATTTAGATGCAGTATTAGAAATGTTTACCAGTCCATCATTACAATAGACTGCACTGAAATTGATTTACTAAACCCTGAAAATTAAAGAAAAGCACACACACACACAAAAGTAACGGTAGTAGTTATATGCTGATCACAATTAATCATCTTGTGGTTTTCACCAATCATCACAAGTATCATGCATGAAGTACCATGCCTGTCATAACAAACAGTCAAAAACTCTGTACTCTGGTTAAATGCACATTTCTATAGTAAATGGAGCACTACAATATGCTCCAAAGTTGGGGGGAAAGTTTTTTTTTTAATCTTTATTACACATGATGTTTAAAAAACTGGCAAAGGTACCTATACATTAACACTAAAGAAAACAAAATATAAAATTTCCTTTGTTCTTTACATTCAGTCGGTTCAGAGGTGTGTACTAGGCTAATGACCACAAGGGCCTTTTTAAGCCTAGCCATGTATCTCAAATCTCTGTCAAGTTCTGGTACCCTTGATAACTGTAAGCAGGGGCTTGGGAAATGAAACATTTACAAGCTGAGAGATTAACCATTTACAGGTTGCCTGTCTCCATTAGAGACATAGATGTCAAACCAAGGATGAATTTCCTGTTCCCCATCCAATTCTCCAAGTTACACTTGAACTGGATTAGGGAGGAACTCTGCTTCACATGGATTGGGAGCCTGTTCCTTGATGGGGTAGTCTCAGGGATACATACCTGCCTCTCCAGCAGGTCTTATTTGTATCACAGACAAGGTTTAAGTCTTTAAAATGAGTAATTCTGGTGATGTTTGCTTTGCAGATATGCAGGAGGTCCATCACAATGGGGTCTGACATTGCATTGTATGCCGGGCATAGATCTCCCTCCCTCAACATCCTGTTGGAGACAGAGTACAGGGATAAGAATTTGAGGTGGTCTGCATAGGACGTTACGTATGCCCTGCATTCTTTTAGTGAGGAACCTCTGTGGACATTCCAATTTTTGGATGTGCCTGGTTAGGTACATACCAAAAGGGGCACTGAACTCAATGACAGGTCTTATGAATGGTGAGTGCTATGGTGCAATAACCTCCTTGGAGACAAACATCCAACAAAAGCTAGCAGACAAAGTCCATAAGCCAAACAATTTATTTAAACCAACCAAGAACAGACTGGTTTCGGTGTAAAGCCTTCATTAGTATAAGTTACACAACAGAATGATTTCCTCATTACTGTAGACACATAATGGTCAAAGGTTAGAATACTGTCCAAGTGTGTCTCCAAATCTCTGACTACTGATTCGACTCTTAGGGGGGTATTGTCAATATGACACTTACCAGGAAGATGACTTCCTGAAGGATATTACTCTGCATTTCCTGGCATTTAGTTTTAGTCCATGGCTTTGACACAACTTGCCTGTGTCAGCCCTTCCTGGAGAACATTACTGTCAGTGGGTGATTCTTTGACTGCTACTAATTTGCAATCATATGCAAATGTAGTCAGAGACCCTGAGATTGCCCTTGACTTCAGAGAAGTAAATGCCAAAAGTAGTGGTCCCAGGACCGATCCCTGAGGACTCCACCTATGATTGGCCTCTTTGTAGACTCCACAATTCTAACTTCCTGGGTCCTGTCTGTGAGCCAAAAATGACATACAGTGTTTGTCACCAGGAATTTTAAATGTTTTTTTAAATTTAAACCCTTTGCTTTAAAAGAGAAATTTGAAAAAAAATATAATATGTCTTTAAACATACATGAAACTTCTACTCTAAAGTAATGAATCAGCACTTACATCGCAGTTTGTCCACTGCAGCAGCTGGATGCAAAAGACAGCCAGGCTACACAAAGGCCCTGAAGAGATTTTCAACAAAACTGCAACCAGACCACCCAGCAAAATCCCAAACACACTGCCTAATCAGAGGCCATCAGGAAATCAATGCCCCTCTCTGCTCCTTCTCTCACCAGCAGCAAAACAAAAGCACTGATCCCAAGCTGATTCCTGAAGTAATAGTTTCTAGACTCTCCAGTGACTGACAGTCTAGACCCAGATGCTAAAAGTAAAACAAAAAAGGGATTAATACTCTGCATATTACACTGTGGACTGAGTGGGATGATATGAAACAGAAGATAACTCAAGCTTTAAGAGTCTAAGGGGAGGGCCTCTCCAGTTAGATCTTTCCGTATCCAGGAGAATGATCAGATGAGTTGAGATGAGACTAGGAGGAGATTCCAAATTCAAATTTACAGTAAGGGTGGGCAACTCAAAAGCCACCAAGTTTAAACACAAAACAGGAACTAGGCAAGTGGGTGGAAAAATCTAGTGCAGTCATTCATCAGTAGTAGTTTCACAGCACCTGCAGCTAAAAATGAATACAGCTAAATAAAAAATCCAATGTCTCAGTTCCACTGAATAATTAGCTAGACTTCATTCATAGGTTGGTACTAGGCTATCGGCCCTAGGGCCTATACAAGCCTAGCCATAACAATTCACTGGCTATTTCTTCTCATACTATTTACTTCCCTGAACCCCTGTCTAGCAGGGCGACTGACATGATCCCCGGGATGAATTTCCTTTCTCCCATCCAATCATCAAGGTTCCTTTTGAAGAGGGCCAAAGAGGCGCTCTGCTTGACATGTATGGGCAGTCTATTCCAGAGTCTGGGGAGTCTCTGGGTCAGGAACCTATCCCTCCAGCATGTTTTGTTTACTGTGATGACAAGATTTAGATCCCTGGAGCATGTGGCTCTGAGGGATTGGGATTTCTTTAAGTGTAGCATGTCCAACAGCTCTGGGTTTGACATGACCTTGTTCATAGGTTCATAGGTTCATAGGTTCATACTAGGCTATCTGCCCAAGGGCATTTATAAGCCTAGCCCATAGTTATGTGGCTTTCACCACCCCTTTAGTTTGAATAAAAACTATGCCTATCATTTTTCTGTGCCTCTGTCAAGCAGTGACACTGAAGTAATCCCTGGGGTATATCTGCAATCTCCCATCCATTGGTCAAGATTCCTCTTGAACAAGGCCAGCGAGGTGGTCTGCCTCACATGTACCGGGATTTTGTTCCACAGCATAGGGAGTCTCTGGGCGATGAATCTGTCCCTCCAGCACGTTCTATTTATAACCGTCAAGGTTTAAGTCTCCGCCCTTGTGGTTCTGAGGATCTAGATTTTTGAGGTGAAGCATATTCATCAAATCTGGGTTTGACATGGCCTTATATGTCAGGCACAGGTCACCTCTGAGCAAGCGGTATGAGACTGAATAGAGCTGGAGTTCTTTCAGTCGGGCAGCATAAGACATATTTTGAGACCCTTTATCCTTTTGGTGAGGAACTTTGGGGCCTTTCAAGCTGCATCAGGTGTCTGGTCAGATACATTCGAACGGGCATTGTACTCAATCATAGGTCTAATGAGTGATGAGTACAGGGGACGATGACCTCCTTGATCTAGATGTGAATCCCTTCATGATCAGGTGGGCGATATAGAAGGTTTTCCTAACTACTTTAGCAACATGAGTGTCAAGCGAAGGCTACTGTCAACTTGGGTCCCCAGATCCCTGATGACTTTTTCTGTGCTCAGTGGATTGCCATCTATATGGTAGCTAGGGTAACCTTGTTTTTCCGAAGGGTATGACTATGCATTTTTGGCGTTTAACTTCAGGCCATGGCTCTGGCACCAGTTATCCGTTTCTGTGAGGCCCTTCTGGAGGATATCTGTGTCAGATGTGTTTTCGACTATGGCTTCCAGTTTGCAGTCATCTGCAAACTTTGTCAGCCATAACCCTCCTGTGTTTGCTTGTACTTCAGAAAAGTAGATGCCGAACAAGAGTGGACCCAGGACTGAGCCCTGTGGGACACCACTTGTGACAGGCTTTGAGTCTGACATGGCTCCAGCAACTCTGACCCTGTGGGTTCTGTCATTGGCCAGTTTGCAACCCATCTTGTGATGTATGGGGTTACATTCAAGCTGATGAGTTTTTCGATGATACGTGAGTGGGTATTGTGTCGAAGGCCTTTGCCTGGTCGAGGTAGGCTGTATGGCCTGCCTTTCCTCATCAATGGCCTTGGTGACTGTCTCAAAAAGTCAACCAAGTTTAAGAGGCAGGATCTGCCTTTGACAAAGCCAAACTGGGTTGGATCCAAAGTCTGCAAGTTCCCTATGTCTTTATTTATGAGTTCCATTATGATCCTCTCCATGGCTTTGCAGATAAGGCTTGTCAAGCTAATGGGGCGGTAATTTCCAGGGTCTGTGGAGGCACCGCCCTTATGAAGTGGGACCACAGTCGCCGTGCGCCACTCCTTGGGTACGTATCCTGAGGTGAGGCTAAGATTAAACAGCTGTCCTAACTGTGGGTTTAATTCCTCATTGAGTTCATGAAGCACACAGCCGGGGACACCATCCGGTCCCATGTATGTTAAGCAGAGATCTCCTCGGAGTAGACAATATGCGACAGAGTATAGCTGGAGTTTTTTAAGACGGTCAGCATAGGGCATCTGCTTTAGGCCTGTGATTCTTTTAGTGAGGTATTTCTGCGGCATTTCCAGTTGTTACAGATGTCTTGAGAGGTACATACCAAATGGGGCACTGAATTCTATAATGGGTCTAATGAGGGATGAGTACAGTGGGACAATGACCTCCTTTTTTCTGGATGAAAAGCCCTTAGTGATGAGGTGTGCCACATAGAAGGATTTCCTGACTGTTGTGGCGATGTGGTTATTGAAGGTGAGACCACTGTCCACCTGTGTCCCTACGTCTCTTATCACACTTTCGGTGTTCAGTGTACTGCCACCTATGTGATAATTCATGGGTACATGTTTTTTCCCAAAGGGGATAACTATACATTTCTTGGCATTGAGCTTGAGACCATGGCTCTGGCACCAAGCATCCGTTTCTGTAAGGCCCTTTTGTAGAGTATCCACATAATTTGGGGATTCAATAATGGCTCCCAGTTTGCAGTCATCTGCGAACTTTGTTAGCCAGAGTCCCTTAGTGTTGGCCTGTACTTCAGAAAAGTAGATGCCAAACAAGAGAGGTCCCATGACTGAACCCTGAGGTACTCCACTTGTCACTTGTCTGGAGCTGGATTTGGAATCAGCTACTTTTACAGTGTGGGTTCTGTCGGTAAGCCAGTTGGCAACCCATCGAGTGACGTAGGGATTAATGCCCAGCTTAGTAAGTTTATCTATGATTCCAGAGTGGGGGATAGTGTCAAAGGCCTTGGTGAGGTCCAGATAGGCTGTGTGGACTGCCTTACCGTCGTCTATGGCACTGGAGACTGATTCGAAGAAGTCAATAAGGTTCAGGAGACAAGATCGGCCCTTCACGAACCCAAACTGGGTGGGGTCCAGTGTTTTAAGGTTGCCAATGTCTTTGTTTATAAGTTCCATGACCTTGCAGATCAGGCTCGTCAGACTGATGGGGCGATAGTTCCCAGGATCCCCCCTTGTGGAGTGGGATAACTGTAGCTGTGTGCCACTCAGCAGGCACGAAGCCTGAGGTGAGGGTATGATTAAACATGACACTTAGGTGAGGTGCCAGTTCATTTTGTAGTTCATGTAGTACACAGCCCGGGATGTCATCTGGTCCCATGGATGCTGTATTCTTAGCTTTGGAGAGTGCGTTTTTTACCTGTGTGGCCATTATTACCGGAATTTGGCAATCTACCAGTATTGAGATGGGCCATTTAGGGGGTGAAGTTGGCACTGAATCGATCTGCCAGGATATTGGCAATATCCTTGGGATCAGTATATTTAATGCCATTCTGTTGTAGCTCAGAGCACATCTGAGCATTGCCATTTAGATTCTTGACATAGTTATAGAATGCCTTGTGGTTGTCTTTGGAATCTTTAGCAATTTTATTTTCGTAACTAGCTTTGGAGGATTTTATGAGGGATCTCAGCTTCTTACTGAGGCTGGTAAGGGAGTTTTTTGCATCTTGGGATTTTCCTATTTTCTGCAACAGTTTTTTCCTTTTGTTGTAAAGTTTGTTTATGGCAGGGGACCACCAGATTGGCTTCCTTTTTTTGGAGGAGAGCATCTTTTTTCTATTTGGGATGGCACGATTCATGCATGAGTGGATTTGCTCGTACAGTGCCTTAGTGTAGGACTCAGCAGTCGAACTTTCAGTTCCCGTCTGCATGGGTGTCATGACGTTTGTAACTTCTGACTTGAGTAGCATGAAGTTGGCCTTGGAGACGTTTTTATGGAGGTTTCCTTACTGGGGGGTGGGGGTGGGATGTGGATGTTAAAGGTGATTAGCTTATGGTCTGACCTGACCAACGAGGGGGTGACCACAGGTGTGGAGTATCGATTTCCCAAGCTGGTAATGACCAGGTCTAGGATATTGGAGCCCGTGGTGGGACTATGGATTAGTTGATCCAGGGCATTGGAATTTATGAATTCCAAGAACCATTGGGCAAAGGTGTTGGTGCACGAGTAGTTTTCCTCTTCAGTCAGTGAATGGAAAAGAAATTGTTCTAACTGACACTAGCCAAGAACTTTTAAAACTCCAAGAAAAAAAATGACAAGGTAAAACAACATTTAAAATAAAACTAACTATAACATAATAAGTGTAAAAAATAAAAAATAATGAAAGCACCCAAGCCTTAAATGTAGAAGTCTGATCTAAAACCTACTGCAGTCACACATCAGCATTAGTTTCACAACACTTGCAGTTAAATATGAATGCAGCTTTTCAAGAAATCTCATTTCTCAGCTCTTCCCACTAATTAACTAAACGTAATTCCTTTTCAGTTAGTGAATGGAACTTTTAAAACTCAAAAGAAAAAAAAAACTCTACGACAAAATAAAAATAAAACAATACACAAGTAAATATATACATATTTAATAAGGAGTTGGCATAAAGGTTAAGGTGTTTAGCTAACAGTCACAAGGTAAAGGATGATTCTCACCTTTGGTCACTGTTTAGTTATTGGCATGTCATAACAGTCTGCAGAATGACTGCCTACTACTATTTATCTGTGAACCTGTATGATTCACAATAACACTGTAAACTGCATAGTACAAAACTTATGAATGTGGATTTGACATAATGGTTAAGGCCTTCACCTCACAGATACAAGTACAGGGCTTGATTATGACTTCTGGTTATTGGCTAAGCTTGTAATAGCCTGCAGATTGCCTAATACATATTTATGAACCTACACCCACATATATGCACATATTAGACATATATAAATGAACATAACTTCCGAGACAAAATCTGGCTTCTTGCTCAACACCAGAATAAACTATATCCCTAAATGTGAAAACGTATCTATTCATACCTTACACCTCCTCTCTCTCCCTTCTTCACTCATTTCCTTACTTCTAGCAATTTCTCTACCCTGGCTTTCTCTATAAATATACCAAAATCCTGCTTTTCTCTCACTTCATATTGTATGCACTTGTCTTTAATTTCTCTACAAAAACTGGTATCTACTTACATCAAAGTTTGTCCACTGGATAAAATTTCTGTAAATATTAAATCATTGTCATATAACTTGTATATATTCTTAACTAATGTTTTCATATTAAGTGTAATTTGTTATAGCTACTTAAACCACAGAAGCTTTTTGTATTATTTCTGAAGATTGCAAAAGTATTGTTATACTTTGGAGTCTTTGCACAGGACCTCTTCTGAAATTGGTCTCCTACTCAGTTGAACTTTCCCTGTAATCAAATGTCAATAAATGAAATAATAAATATATATATATATATATATATATATATATATATATATATATATATGTGTGTGTGTGTGTGTGTGTCTTTGAATTTACTGATGCTCTTAATTAACATGAAAGTATTTTGAACAGACTGATGTTTTAATATTGCAGCTATTTGGTAAACATCATATTTTGATAGTGTCATAGTCGCAATCTGCATAACTAACAAAATAAGATAAAAAGAAAACTCTCAGCCAGCAGCAGCGCCATTTAGGTGGTGAGCCCCCTTAATCCTGCAAACCCACAAACAGGAAACTCTGGGATGCAATGTACTGAAAGTGTAACACCATTACAAGACTCAAGAAAGAAATAGCAGTAACCATAACAAGGATTTGAATACAACAAATATACCTACGCAATAAAGAAAATAAAAGGATGTGTTCATTTTTAATGAGTTTTGTGTCTGTATGTTTAATAAGCAAATGCTATATCCACATTTGCAAAGTGTTTTATTCTAACAAAGTAAGATGTGAGAACTTTTGTAAGAAATTTCAATATGAATCTTTTTCCAAATCACCCTCATTCTGACACATTACTGTTGTGAAACTGATTCAGTTTATTAGAAATGCAATGCCTGTGACTACCGATGACAACATACATTCTGCCCGTGAATAGTGGTTTTATAATGATAATTTACTGCTAGAGAATGAAAGAATATGTCTTTAAACATACATGAAACTTCTACTCTAAAGTAATGAATCAGCACTTACATCGCAGTTTGTCCACTATCTTTCCACCACACATTGTAGCCAGCATTGCTTTTACTGAAAATACAGTAAGCTTCCCATGGCCCTCACTGCCAAAAAGAAAGAGAGAAATTATACTTTATTTATTATAAGCATTCATGCTACCAAAATAATGTCAAAAAGTACAATGGAAATGTGGGAATCCCCCCACCCCAACATGCAGTTAACAAAAAAGTACAAGGCAAATATATACTAAACTTTCAAACGAAAAAGAGGAACAGATTTGTATTCACAATATATGTAAATTAATTTTATGTTCAGTAATTTTCACTACTGCAAACCCTTGTAGAAACCATGCATTTTAAAATGCAAAAAAAAAAAAAAGCAAAGTTTGATAAAATGTTGTAATACCATGTTAAAGTCAAGGATTGTATAGCATAATGACATTTAGATGCAGTATTAGAAATGTTTACCAGTCCATCATTACAATAGACTGCACTGAAATTGATTTACTAAACCCTGAAAATTAAAGAAAAGCACACACACACACACACACACAAAAGTAACGGTAGTAGTTATATGCTGATCACAATTAATCATCTTGTGGTTTTCACCAATCATCACAAGTATCATGCATGAAGTACCATGCCTGTCATAACAAACAGTCAAAAACTCTGTACTCTGGTTAAATGCACATTTCTATAGTAAATGGAGCACTACAATATGCTCCAAAGTTGGGGGGAAAGTTTTTTTTTAATCTTTATTACACATGATGTTTAAAAAACTGGCAAAGGTACCTATACATTAACACTAAAGAAAACAAAATATAAAATTTCCTTTGTTCTTTACATTCAGTCGGTTCAGAGGTGTGTACTAGGCTAATGACCACAAGGGCCTTTTTAAGCCTAGCCATGTATCTCAAATCTCTGTCAAGTTCTGGTACCCTTGATAACTGTAAGCAGGGGCTTGGGAAATGAAACATTTACAAGCTGAGAGATTAACCATTTACAGGTTGCCTGTCTCCATTAGAGACATAGATGTCAAACCAAGGATGAATTTCCTGTTCCCCATCCAATTCTCCAAGTTACACTTGAACTGGATTAGGGAGGAACTCTGCTTCACATGGATTGGGAGCCTGTTCCTTGATGGGGTAGTCTCAGGGATACATACCTGCCTCTCCAGCAGGTCTTATTTGTATCACAGACAAGGTTTAAGTCTTTAAAATGAGTAATTCTGGTGATGTTTGCTTTGCAGATATGCAGGAGGTCCATCACAATGGGGTCTGACATTGCATTGTATGCCGGGCATAGATCTCCCTCCCTCAACATCCTGTTGGAGACAGAGTACAGGGATAAGAATTTGAGGTGGTCTGCATAGGACGTTACGTATGCCCTGCATTCTTTTAGTGAGGAACCTCTGTGGACATTCCAATTTTTGGATGTGCCTGGTTAGGTACATACCAAAAGGGGCACTGAACTCAATGACAGGTCTTATGAATGGTGAGTGCTATGGTGCAATAACCTCCTTGGAGACAAACATCCAACAAAAGCTAGCAGACAAAGTCCATAAGCCAAACAATTTATTTAAACCAACCAAGAACAGACTGGTTTCGGTGTAAAGCCTTCATTAGTATAAGTTACACAACAGAATGATTTCCTCATTACTGTAGACACATAATGGTCAAAGGTTAGAATACTGTCCAAGTGTGTCTCCAAATCTCTGACTACTGATTCGACTCTTAGGGGGGTATTGTCAATATGACACTTACCAGGGAAGATGACTTCCTGAAGGATATTACTCTGCATTTCCTGGCATTTAGTTTTAGTCCATGGCTTTGACACAACTTGCCTGTGTCAGCCCTTCCTGGAGAACATTACTGTCAGTGGGTGATTCTTTGACTGCTACTAATTTGCAATCATATGCAAATGTAGTCAGAGACCCTGAGATTGCCCTTGACTTCAGAGAAGTAAATGCCAAAAAGTAGTGGTCCCAGGACCGATCCCTGAGGGACTCCACCTATGATTGGCCTCTTTGTAGACTCCACAATTCTAACTTCCTGGGTCCTGTCTGTGAGCCAGTTGGCTATCTACCACATGACATACATGTTTGTACCTAACCTCGAGTTTGTCAACAATGCCTGAATTGGGTACATGTGTCAAATGCCTTGGCCAGGTCAATGTAGAGAGTGTGAGCTGTTTTGTCCTCATCCATTGCTTTGGTAACCTTTTCAAAGAAGTCTACCAGATTGAGTAGCCATGACCTGGCCTTGATGAAACCAAATTGAGTTGTATCTAGTATTTGGAGATTTCCTATGTCATATGCTTGATCATTTCCAAGATGAATCATTCCATGCCTTTGCATATGAGAAGAGCAAGACTTAAGGGTCTGTAGTTGGCCCACCTTTGTGTTAATAGATGACTGTTGCCATTCTCCATTTGTGAAGCACAATCTCTGTTTGGAGGCTAAAGTTAAACAGCAATTCCAGACAGTCTGACAGGTCATGCTTCATGCTGTTTAGAAAGTATCCTGAGATACTGTCTGGGCCTATCCATGTATGCAATGTTCTTTGCCTTAGTGACAGCATTGAGGACCTGTTGCCTAGTGATAGGTTCATAGGTAGGTACTAGGCTATCTACCCAAAGGCATTTATAAGCCTAGCTGGAATGTGTTTGCTTTTGTCGCCTCCTTAGATTAGTTCCCCGTGCCTCTGTCCAGCAGAGCCATTGAAGTGATCCCTGGGGTAAACTTTCGGTTTCCCATCCACTCATCAAGGTTTCTCTTGAAGACAGTTAGCAAAGAGCTCTGCCTAATGTAGATTGGAATCCTGTTCCAGAGCATGGGAAGTCTCTGGGACAGGAATTTATACCTCCATCACGTCCTATTTATTGTTGTGGTGAGGTTTAGATCCCTGAAGCGTGTGGCTCAAGGGGATGTGGTTTTCTTTAGGTGGAGCATGTCCATCAATTCTGGGTTGGACATGGCCTTGTATGTCAGGCAGAGATCACCTCTGAGTAGGCGGTATGCAACCGAGTACAGCTGGAGTTTCTTCAGTTGAGCTGCATAGGGCATCTGCTTGAGGCCAGTGATCCTATTGGTGACGTACTTCTGTGGTCTTTCCAGTTGTTGCAGGTGTCTTGTAAGGTACATCCCAAATGGGGCACTGTACTCTATGATGAGTCTGACGAGTGATGCGTAGAGGGCCCCAATGACCTCTTTCGATCTGGATGTAAACCCTTTTGTGATTAGGTGGGCCACATAGAAGGATTTTCTAACCACTTTGGCAATGTGATTATCAAAGGAGAGGTTACTATCTACTTGGGTCCCCAGATCCCTTATTACATCTTCCGTATTTAGGAGGTTACCACCTATGTGGTAATTTGTGGGTACTTTGTTTTTTTTCCAAAGGGGATGACTATGCACTTTTTGGCATTTAGCTTGAGGCCATGGTTTTGACATCAGGTATCTGTCTCAGTGAGACCCTTTTGGAGGATGTCTGTGTCAGCCGGAGAGTCAATTATAGCCCCTAGTTTGCAGTCGTCTGCAAACCTGGTCAGCCATAGTCCTCCTGTGCTTGTCTGTACCTCTGAGAAGTATATGATGAACAGGAGGGGTCCTAGGACTGAGCCCTGGGGAACGCCACTTGTAACTGGTTTAGAGTCAGACCTAGCTCCTGTAACTCTTACCATGTGGGTTCTGTTCATGAGCCAGTTGGCAACCCATCTCGTGACGTAGGGGTTTATGTTCAGGCTGGTGAGCTTGTCTATAACACCTGAGTGGGGAATGGTGTTGAAGACCTTTGCGAGGTCTAGGTAGGATGTGTGGACCACCTTTCCCTCATCTATAGCCTTGGTAACTGTCTCAAAGAAGTCCACCAGGTTTAGGAGGCATGATCTGCCCTTAACAAAGCTGAACTGGGTAGGGTCCAGTGTTTGGAGGTTCCCAATGTCTCTGTTAATGAGCTCCATGATGATGCTCTCCATAGCTTTGCAGACCAAGCTAGTCAGGCTTATAGGGCGATAGTTCCAGGGGTCCGTTGTGGCACCACCTTTGTGGAGCGAAATAACCATTGCTATGTGCCACTCTGTGGGCATGTAGCCTGTGGAGAGGTTGAGTTTAAACAGTGCGTTTAGATGAGGGGTTAGTCCATCTTTGAGCTCGTGTAGGACGCAGCCTGGGACACCGTCCGGTCCCATTGATGCTGCGTTTTTGGCTTTGGAGAGGGCTGTTTTAACCTGAGTGTCTGTGATTTCAGGGGCACTACATTTTTCTGGTATAGTTATGGGCCCTTTTACGGGTGAGAGGGGGTGAAATTTGCATGAACCTGTCTGCCAGGATGTTGGCTATATCAGTCAGTTCAGTGTATTTTGTGCCATTCTGCCCTAACTCCGAGCAGATCTGAGAATTGCCACTTTGATTCTTAACATAGGTAAAGAATGCCTTGTGGTTATCTTTGGAGTCCATGGCAATTTTTCTTTCGAAGCTAGCCTTGGATGACTTTATGAGGGAACATAGTTTCTTGCTGATACTGATCAGGGATGTCTTCCCTTCTTGGGATTTTACTCTTTTCTGTACTAGTTTCCTCCTTCTATTGTATAGCTTGTTTATGGCAGGGGTCCATCAGACTGGTTTCCTTTTCTTGGAGGAGTGAGCCTTGGATTTGTTTGGGATAGCACAATCCATGCATTCTTGTAGGTGCCTGTAGAGTGCATTAGTAAAGGATTTTGCAGCTTGGACAGTGTTATCCTTTAGCATGGGGGCTTGGAAACTACCCACCTCGGTCTTGAGTAACGTGAAGTTTGCTTGTGAAAAGTTTTTCACAGTGGTTTCTTTGACTGGGGGTGGTGGCGAAATGTGTATACCCAGAGTGATTAGTTTATGGTCAGATCTAACCAGCAAGGGGTTGATCTCCGGTGTGGAACACTGGTCGCCCATGCTGGTGATGGCCAGGTCTAGTATGTTGTCACCTCTGGTGGGGGTGTTGACTAGTTGATCCAGGGCATTTGAGTTTATAAATTCTAGGAAATGTTGGGCAAGAGAGTTTGTACTTGAGTAGTTCTCCCAGTTAATGTTTGGGTAATTGAAATCACCCAATATCAGGGTGTTTGGTAGGACCTTTATGTTTCCCAGTGTTTCCAGGAATGCGGAGTGGGGGTCCTGGAACATGGTGGGTGATCTGTAGCAAGCTATAATTTGAATAGCAGTTTTGCCCATTGTTAGTTGCACATGGATGATCTCTGAAGCATCATGCTGTGCCACTAACCTGCAGGTGTGGGTATCCTTGATGAATATGGATACCCCCCCCGCCTTTTGTATTTCGGTCCAGGTTTTGTGGCTGAAATGTATGGTATGAGTTGTAGCCTGGTAGTGCTGGGGTGCTCCCTGGAGCCTTAAACCAGGTTTCTGTTACTGCACATATACCAATTTATTTTCTCCATACTGAGGAGTGCCTCGAGTGCATGCATTTTGAAGTTTAGTCTTCTGGCACTGAGTAGCATTACCCTCAGTTTTTGTTACTTGTGCTATTTACGATGGTGGGTTTTCCCTTTAAGCCTTGCCTAAAAAAGGCACTATGGGGGTAGCAAGAGCCTTGGCCAGTATTTGAAAGCCTAAGGGTGACAGGTGCAAGCTGTCTCTAGCGAAGTAGCATGGCTTGTCGAGCATGTCCTCCTCAGGCTGACAGACACTGGATCCCCTTTGAATGACACCAGAAGCTTAGCCAATTGTTGAAATTGATAATTTTTTCTCTGTACCGTAGTATCATTCTTGGTGAGGGCACGATGCTAGTCAGGGTCATACCGGCCTGGGCTACGTTATCAGAGAGCTCCTCCATGTCTCTTTTCATGTAGTCCAGGGAGGTACGCTCAGGTCATTCACAATGACAGAGTCATACTTGTACTTGTTCTGGAGTGACCGGAGTGCTTGTGTTATGTGGCGGATCCTGGCACCTGACAGGTAGCTAACAGTAACCTTCTCCTTGTTCAGCCTAGTGAGTAGGACATCAGTGTGCCTGACTACAGAGTCACCTATTACTAGTGTGTTGGGTGTGTTATTTTGCCTTAAGGGCTGTGATTGTGTGGCATACTGGTTTTGTGAAGTATGTGTTTCATGGTTTGTGTTGGGGGGGTGGAGGTTGTTTGGATGTCTGCTTTGGAGGTCTCTGTTGCTTTTGCAGATTTATATTTAGTGTATTTATGTGTGTTTTTTGCCGGTGCTGGTTTCATAGGCCTATGTGAGACTGGTGGTGTGAAGCAAATAATTCCCTTCTCCTCTTCACTGCCTGGTCCAGTCTTGGGTTGAGAAAGCTTAGCTTCCAGTTTGGCTGTATAATTGCTCTCTCGCATGTATTAGTGTTTGGTGGAAGGAGGAGAAGGTTGTCTGTGTACATGAGGCAATTGTAACATTGCCTCAAAATGCCCAGATTCATCAGTTGGACCGGAGAGTACAGCTGAAACTGCCCTTTGGACATGCCTGGATAGGTACAGTGAACTGTATTACTGATTGGCTGTTAAGGTCGAATAGAGGGCCTTGTCCCTCTCTACAGTATAGGTGGGGGTCTAGTGCTAAGGTTTATTAGTGCTTGCTATGAGTTTTGAGCAAGTGCCGGGATGAGAAGTGAATGGTTTGAGTGCTTAAGTTGAAAGTTTGTCTAGTTCCAAAGGAAAAATTGAAGAGTAGACTTTGTGGAGCCGGGAATAGTTATACCCTAGCTAACCGGCACTGCCCGGCATGCAAAACTGTGCCAATGAGGGTTTTATAGCAGGGAAATGAAAGAAATAGAAATTAGCCCAAAATGGCCAATAAACTACTAATTTCTAGGCTGAAACCACTCCTCCAGGGACAGATAGGCTGCTCAAAGTTCCCTCTCTCACAGTGAACAGAGAAACTTCCTTCTATCCAAGTAAGGTATGGGCAAACACAAACTTGTAACACAGCCCTGAATTCAGCACTAACCTGAAAACTGGACTATACCAGCTTAGAAAGGCAGGAAAAAGTACAGTTGTGTACACTTACCATAAATGTAGATGTTCGAGTGTATTCACTGTTATACTCATTACATTTGGGTAATCTGCTGGCAGGTTGCCCAGTCAGCCTGATTAACAAAGTCTTGGGTCCTGCATCGATTGCTGTCCCTTCTTCCATGACGTCAGGTTGTCAGGGGTATAAAACATGCAGCCGATGCCATTACATCAGTTTTTCTTGCCCCAGATGTCAGGTGCCCCCCTAACGGGGAGCAAATAAACATAAAAACACAAAGGTATACCTCCAACAAAAAGCAAATACACCAATTTAAGCATAGTAAAGGAAAGTAGAGGTATAGCCAGAAAAAGTTAGGGGACTGAAAGTGAATACACTCAAACATCTACATTTATAGTAAGTGTACACAACTGTACTATGTTCTTCGTGTTTCACTGTTGCAGTCATTACATTTGTAGTAAAATGGAAAAAAGGCTTCCACCACAACGAAAAGTTCACTGAGAAATTCTGTTAAAATGTAGGCTTTAATAAAACGAAGAAATAAAAAGCACACATTGTGCTGTTCAAGTTGCAGGTCAAACAGGATAAGCGCTTTCAGTTAAAAAACCTTCTTCAGATCCTAGTGTGTAGACCTGACTTACTGCTGTTAAATAAAGATCCTTAATTGCTCAACCAATCACATACAGCAATCAGATGCACGCCTTCCTTAAACCTCCATTTCATTTCTTAATTAGGCTTCTCTCTTTCAAAATAGGTTTAATTGGAACTAATCTGTTGAGCCCTGGAAATAAATTAGCTCTGAGGTTCATGATCCATTTGTTTCTTCCTTTTCAGTTTTGTTGACAATGTCTCGTCCACGAAGGTTAGTAGTCACATTTGAGATAACCATAAAGCTAAATGAATGCCCTGGATTTTCAAACACATGTCCATATAGGGCATTGGTTACCACTTTATTCTTGATGTCTAACAGATGGCGAAGTATCCGTTCCTTAAACTTTCTATTGGTCTTTCCTACATAATAGGCTTGGCACAAATTACAAGTGCCAACGTATATAACATTCTTGGTGTTGCAGTTAGCAAAACCAGAGTACTTATAGCATTTGTTAGTTACAGGATGAACAAAGCTGTTAGAACATTTAATGTGGCTGCAAGCTTTGCAAAAGCCACATTTCCAAGTTCCTAACCTATTTCTTCCTTCTGTACTCTGCTTGTTAGGTATTCCATCATAGTTGCACAATAAATCCTTTAAGTTCTTCTTGTTTTTATAACCAAACTTAGGTGTAGATTCTCAAAGCTATGGTTGGGAGAAGGAGTTTATACAGCATTAGGGACAGCTATAAGGCCCTACAAGACAGCAGTGGCAAAGCCAGCTCTGGATTTAGAGAAAATTGGTAAATGATAATGCTTGGTGAAAGTATGTACAGAGCTCCAGGTAGCAGCTTCTAGGAGATCTGATCCCCTGGGGGATAGGTTTTCCATGGTGCTTATAGCAGAAATGAATGCAATGGCTTATCCATTTAGAAATGGTTTGTTTTGAAATAGCCTTCCCCTCTGCCCCTGCAGCAAATGCTACCAGCAGTTGTTCAGATTTTCTTTGAGGTTTAGTCCTGTCCAAATAGAATCTAAATTGTCTGTGCACATCCAAAGAATGCAGAATCTGTTCCCCTTTGTTCTGTGGATTGGGAAAGAAGGTTGGCAAATGAATGGACTGATTAAGAGCCACACTGGAAACCAACTTGGGCTTGAAGGATGGATTGGTCCTGAGAGATACCCTGTCCGCATGAAAGATGATGAAAGGCTCCACTGCCATAAGGGCCTGTAATTCAGATATCCATCTAGCTGAAGTGATTGCTAAAAGGAAGGCTGTTTTCCAAGAAATAAATTTTAAGTCTGCAGTAGCAACTGTCTCGAAAGGAGGTAGAGTGAGTTTCTCCAAAACAAAGTTAAGATCCCAGGCAGGGGTTGGAGCTCTCCTGGGTGGTCTCAAGTTTTTTGCCCCTCTGAGGTACTACTTGAGCAGAGAATGAGAGAAGAGGGGAGGTTCTGTGTTATAATGAGCTGAAATAGCTGAGGCATGGATTTTAATGGAGGAAAAAGACAGGCCCTTGTGAAGCATCTCAGTTAAGTATTGCAAAATCTGAGGTAAATTGGGCGCTGCTGTGCTCATCCCTTGTGATTGGTTCCAGGCACAGAATCTTTTCCATTTGTCAGCATAAGATTTTCAAGTACTAGGACTCCTTGCCTCCAAGATGATATCCAACACAGGTTTGCTGAGGGATGATAAGGGTGAATTTAAGTGATTAGCCAGGCTGCAAGGTTCAATGTTGGAAGCTGAGGATGCAGAATTTGGTTCTCCTGCTGAGACAGCAGGAAAGGGGTCTGAGGCAGGTGCCATGTAGATAACTGCGACACAATGCGCAGGAGGGGGGTACCAGTGTTGGCGTGGCCAGTCTGGAGCAATCAAGATCATCCTTGGTTTGTCATGTTTGATTTTTAGTAGAACTTTGGAGAGCAGAGGCAGTGGGGGGAAGATATGGACTCATAGGTTTTTCCAGCTAAAGGACAGAGCATCCACTTTCCAGGCTTGTTTGTGGGGAGTCCTTCTGCAAAACTTGTCCAACTGGTAGTTCTGCTGGGAGGCAAATAGATATATGTCTGGGCTCCCCATTCGCTTGTCACCATGTTGAAAATCCTTGGTTCCAGTTTCCACTTGTGTGGGTCCATGAGGTTTCTGCTTAGTCCGTCTGCCAATGTATTCAATTTTCCTGGCAGGAATTGAGCTTGTAGGTGCACTTGGTAGCTCAAGGCTGTGTTCCACAATGCCATGGCTAGTCTGCAAAGGGGGTAGGAATGTGTACCCCCCTGCTTGTTTATGTACCACATAACCGTGGTGTTGTCCGTCTTTACCATTAGTTGTCCTGGAAGAATGTAGTCCTTGAAGGCTGTCAGAGCATTATGTACAGCTAACATTTCTTTTTGATTGATAGGTAGGTGCATTTGATTTGGGTTCCATTTGCCCCGAATGCACTTTCCTGCCAGGTGAGCCCCCCATGCATAGTCTGATGCATCTGTAGTTAGGGTTTGGGCGGCAGGGGGTAGTGTGAATGGTAGTCCCTTGTTTTGGTGGCAGGCCTCTGCCCACCACAGGAACTCCAGGCGTAGGCAAGGTATGATAGGAATCTTTGTTTCCAGACTGTGATAATGTTGACTTCATAGACTTTTTAGATACCACTGTAGTTTCCTCATATGCAGTCTTGCATATGGAATTAGAAGAATGCAGGATGCTATGAACCCCAAGGCTTGCAGTATTTGTCTTGCAGATAGCAGGGTTTTTTGTGGCCACTTTTTTGAAGTAAGTTACCAAATAAATTTGCTTTTCTGGCGTGAAGAAAGCCATCTGGGCAGTTGTATTCAAGCGTGCACCCAGGAATGTAATTTGTTTACAGGATACCAGTTGTGATTTCTTTTCATTTATGGTGTACCCCAGACAAGTTAGAACCCTTTTTACAAACGCCATATGATTTAAAAGTATGCCCTGGTTTTCTGCCTGAATTAGACAATCATCCAGGTATAGACATATTTGAATATTTCTTTGCCTGCAAAATGCAATAACTGGATCCAGGCACTTTGTGAATACCCTGGGCGCAGTAGACATACCAAAGGGCAGTGCAGAGTAATGATAATGTGAGTAGCCTGCTTTGAAGCATAGGTACCTTCTGCAAGATTCCCTGATTGGGATGTGCAGGTATGCTTCTTTTAAATCTAGAGTTGCCAACCAGGCATCTTTGCTTAGCATAGGAAGTAATTTGTGAAGAGTCAGCATCTTGAATTTTGGAATCTCCAGAAAGGTGTTTAGAGTAGACACATCCAGGATTGGACACCATGATTTGTCTTTTCTGGGTACCAGAAAAAGCCTGGAGTAGAAACTTTGTCCCTTTTCCTTGTCTAGTACCAGATGAATAGCCCCCATGCTTAAGAGGGAAAGTTCTTGTTTTTGAGCCTCTGCCCACTGATTTGGGGGCAGGTATGGCCACCCATTTGGTGTTGGCAACGTGTGGAAATGAAATCTGTGTCCCTGGGACACTATATTTAAAAAACATTTGTCCTGGATTATGAATTCCCAGGTCTTTACATGAAGAGAAATCTTTCCCCCCAAAGGGGCGGTCAAAAGATAAGTGCTTGGGAATTTTAAAAGGAAGTCATTGAGACCGTTTACCATAGGGGGTGTCTTGTTATTTCCAGATTTGGAAGTGAAGGCCCCTCACTGCTTAGTTCTGAGAGTCCCCTGGGACTGAAACCTGGGGTTTTTGCTGTGCCTGGGTTTGACTTGAGAGGACCTGGAAGGGACTGGAAAGGACCAATTTTTAGTTGGCCAGTGCCTACTAAATCTTGGAGGTTGCACTTGTAAAAAATCTTTAACAGTTTGTATAGATTTAGCTTTATCTTCCATCTTTTTAAGAACTTCTTCAGCCTTGTTGCCTAACAGGCTGTCCTGATTGATTTAAAGGCGCATCCAACAATTTAGCTTTAACATGATCAGGCAAAGATTGCTCCTTAAGCCAAGCATGCCTTCTAAGCACAGACCCAGTAACAGCAGCCGTGCAAGAGGCCTCTAAAGAATCAAAGCCACATTGCAAAGTATGTTTTCCAACTTGTTCAGCAGAATGCATTAAATCCTGTAAATCTTTATTTTCCACACAGTCAGGAATCAACATCATTTTCTGTTTAAGCAGTCCAATAATATGCTGTTGATATTTTAACATATGAAAATGGCAGTTTAAAGCTCTGATTGCCAAGGCTGCAGAAGTATAAACCTTTTTACACCATCTATCCAGCGCCCTGGAGTCTCTATCAGAAGGGGTAGGATTTTTTAGCAGTAGAAGCCTTAATGCCCTTGGGCCCCCTGAGAAATAGTCTCTGGATCTGCAACAGGATTTTTGAAAAGGAACTTGTGGGACTCAGGAACCCTGTAGTATCTGTCAGGTTTACTACAAGCCGGAGGCAGGGAATCAGGGGCCAAACTGGATTCCGAGAACACATCATCAACAATGTCTAGTACAGGAGGTATAGCCAAAGGCCTATGCTGAGGTAGAAGAAGGAAATCCCTAAGCCTCTTTTTTTGAATCAGAAAATTCCTGGCTTTCCCAGTAGAAATGCTCCCTTAAAATATGTAAAGTTTCCCCAAAAGAAAAATCCTCAGGAGGGGAAGCAGAGGGAATGGAATCCTCTGCATCAGAATCCTCATAAGTAGGTATGAACAAATCCAGGTCATCAGAAGAGTCAGAAGAAACAGAATCCTGATAAGAAGATTCATAATCAAGCTCAGCCCTACGTCTCTTGGGTCGGGGGGTTTGACTACTCCTGATTAGAGTAATTAGATCTTCAGCCATTTTTATCATTTGTTTTTTAGGCATAGGGGCCTGAGCATGTGGCCTGGGCGTCGATTTTTTAGACATGGATCACGATTTAGGCCTTAGTAATGAAGACAGTGTCGATTTAATATGCAAGTCTGTAGGCCTGAATACACCCTCAGAAGCCAGTGCCTGCACAGCGGCTCCGGACCCATCCAAGGTAGAGACATACACGCGTTTCATAGTTGACGCATCTCGCAGCATTCCGGACTCCGAATGGGTCTCAGTAGAGGCCTGTGAATCAGAAGTAGTGGGTATCAGGGGCTGCGAAAGCGCCTCACTGAGTACCAACGAAATGGCGGCTAGCTTAGGAGAAGCATCCTCGGCGGTTTTGGACCTCGGCGGTCTGTCTCTGTCTTTATCTTTGCGTTTTTTTTGGAATCCTGGTAGTCGTATGGCTAACCAATGACATTTCTGGATAATTAAACTGAGAACTGAAATATTGAGAGGCAGAAATGTACCTATGATGGATAGTGTGCTGATTAAATAAAGCACAAAACCAACAAGGCACGTCGTGGTCAGGGCCTAGGCAAGGAATACAGTACGAATGAAAATCTTTATGAGGTATTTGCTTTCCACAAGTAATGCAATTATTAACTTTTACTGACATCGGTAAGGAGCAAGAAAAAGTTTCCTCAAAGGGGTACTTTTCTTTAAGTTGAAGACTTCAGTTCTGAAACTCGAAAACAAAAATTTCAGGAGTCAGACAACTGGCACTTGTGAACTGCTTCTGCTTCGGGCACCACACGGCAAGAAAGACTGATGTAATGGCATCGGCTGCATGTTTTATACCCCTGACGACCTGACGTCATGGAAGAAGGGACAGCAACCGACACAGGACCCAAGACTTTGTTAATCAGGCCGACTGAGGGCAACCTGCCAGCAGATTATCCAAATGTAATGACTGCAACAGTGAAACATGAAGAACATCAAGTATATTTTCAGCTGACTGATAGGGGGATTTATATTTGGTGGTATTTTCTGAGGGGGAGGTTGAGGGAGAGAGAAGGGTAAAATTACAGCTCCATTTGTCTGCCAGTAGGTTTGCTGGGTTTATATGACTTTATCAAATTAATGGATCATCAAACCCTAGAACGTTGAGACGAGAACACCAAAATTTTAAAACATTGCAAAACCTAAGTATCACAATCCACATCATTGAACGAAAGACAGGCAGAGACAGGACAACATTGCCAACACCTTAGCAGTACAGAAATGTAAGAAGTATTGCAACATCTTGCAACACAGATAGTCAAAACTGACACAGGCAGAGAGACAAGTGCAGAGCAGATGTCACATACTGCTTAACTTCATACCCAGTTTGCAGCAATATTTGGTGATTGCGAGTTATTAAGGTGTTAGCGATGTTGCTCAATTTAATTAAACACCTGAAATGACAATGAACAATGTGCGGTCTGTCTCTCCTCTCTGCTTTCTGCTGTCACAAAGAAAAGAGGGAAATCAGCTGACTTGATTCAAGAATAACTTGGAATTAATTTTAGGAGAAAATGTGTGTCAGCCCTAAGATAAATCTGATTCCTGTGAAAGACCAGATAAGAGTTCTCTACATCATCTCTAACCTTTCTGTGGAGAGAGGGGACAGCCACTAGGGAAAATATTCCCTAAGAAATAAAATTTAATGCTGAAACAGGGGAAGCTCAAGTAACAGGGAAAGACTGGGATTTGGGACGCAGACCTTTAAGGAGAACAATAATAAATCATACAAAATATTATATTCATAAAGTAGCAGAAGGCATTCTAAGAACTAAGCCAATATGGATGGAGAAATGAGATTCTGCTGATAGGGATGACTGCAATTAGGGACACAGACAATAGGCAAGGGGGGGGCAGGAAGATATTGGAGAAAACTGGCAAAGGAACCAAGGTACGGGGAGCAAATAACTATAGAGGGAAAGGTAATAGAATGGGAAGACGCCAAGAATTTATTTGGACTGCAGGTTACAGATGGCCTTCCATATCAAGGACTGATATCAGAGTACAGGCAAAGAGAAAGAAATAGGGGGATCCTAAATGAAAAAAAACAGCAGTGGTAGAGTTTTTGGTAAAATCTAGAACAGAAGTTGCCATTAAGAATGGAATAATTAGTAGAGAATATAAAATATTGCATGCTAACTACAAGAATCAATCAGTAGAGGTTAGGAAGGACTGGGAAGAGAGACTGGATAAGCAATTCACAAAGAAACAATGGGGGATATATGTATGTCTACCAAATATGTAACAAAATCTAGAAGATTTAATATCTTTGCCTGCAATTGTTTAAATAGGTATTTTAATACTCCAAGCAGGCTCTAAAGAATTTTTCTTCAGGTAGACAGAAATGTTGGGAAGTGTGATGGGGGAAAAAGAGGTAACAGGAACATATTTTCTGGAAGTCTAATGAGGTGGCGGACTTTAAGGATTCCCTGCAGTCTGCAATGTTGGAGATGCTGCGTGAGGAAATTGAAGTAACTAAAGACATTATTTTTTTTGAGTTATGGTACAGAATCGGAATTGCCTAGACATAGTAAGGCCTTGTTGAGTCTAATTATGATGGCTGCCAAAAAAGCAATTACTAGAAAATGGAAATCAAATCTAAACCAACTTTACTAGAAGTAGCAAAGATAGTAACAGAGATAAAACAACTGGAATTGGGACCTTTAGAAAAGGGTAGGAGCAAATTACACAGGAAAAAATGGGAAGCATGAGATCAATACATGCAGAGGAGGAATGAGGTTTAAAAGAAGACAGGATATGAATGAGTTATGCAATGGCTGACTGACAATGAATGGATATATTAAAAGTGATGCATAATGTTTGCAGCTACAGTTATGTTTGAACGGTTTGTAAGGTATAATGTTTGCAACTGAGATTGTGTCAGTATGGTTTATATTCATTTATATAAATGTAAGATTGCCTAAGTCATACATGAAAATTTAATAAAGATCTTTTTGTTTAAATAAAAGAAAAGAAAAGAAATAAAATCTAATGTCGTTAAGCACAAGTGCTCAAAGAATGAAAAGACAGAATTCCTCCGTAACCCAATTCAAGTGCAACTTGGACAATTGGATGGAAAACAGGAAATTCATCCCTTGTTTGGCACATGTCTCTATGGAAACAGGTAACCTGTAAATAATTCATCGCACAGGCCAATGCTTACACTTTTCAAGGGTATCAGAACTTATCAGAGATTTGGAATGTGTGGATAGGCTTAAAAAGGCCCTTGTGGTCGTTAGCCTAGTAAACACCTATGAGCAACCCTGACAATCATGAAGTTCAAGTACCATGGGAGAAGGGGTTGCTCAAAGGAGGACAGAGATGCAGAATTCTCCTAACAAACTGTTTGGCCAGCCTATGATGGACCACAATCCTGTTTTACATAAGGCCAAGCTGCATAGAAACAGCTGAGGCATGTACCTCAACAATGGAATAAATTAGGTCCATGTCAAACAGATGATCTCCCACAAGCTGACTGACTATGAAAATATACAATGCTGCTACAACCAGACTGACAACTATTCCTGTCCGGAGGAAGCTTGCCATGTGGAGAGCTAGTCAGGAGTTCATTAACTTTTGAGACCCTGGTCAGCAAATCTGATGGAATCAGAAGGTGCACGTAAGAAGCCAAGTCCTGTGGTGGAATCAGTTACCACCCCCAACCTCAGAGGACATCCAAAGCTTGAAGACAGATGGTCTGCTGTACTGCCAGGAACCTGAATACCTTCTTGCTCACCATAAGCCAGAACATTTATTTTGGTCTTACTTCACTGGACTTTCTTTGAGGCATGCAGTCAGCAAGAATAATAGAAATGGGTCAAGGAATTGTGCACATTATGAGGAGAGAATGCTTCTACTGCTATTTCCCTTTGCCCTGCTGCATTGAGTACTTACTTCTCCCAGGTGGCAAAAAGTCAGTCTCTGAACTGCAACATGTCTACAAGACTTAGAACTCTTAGCACTAGGGCTCCTAACTTCCACTATATTTCTCAGCTCTGAAAATTGGTGCCTAAAGGCTAGCAAGTTAAATAACCCACACTGCCAATTTGAGATATTGTGGGTTTAGGTGTGCCAAGGACCCTTTGATCTAGGTGAAAAGGTCCAGATGCCAAGGCAGGATAAGTGGTTTCTCAACTGCTCCCTGCATCAGCAGGGCAGACTCAAAGCTGCATCAGCCAAAAGGATGCTATAAGCAACACTTTTGGTCTCATCTCCTTTTCTGAATCAGACTCCAGGGGACAGAGACTGGATATTAAGCATACAGAAAAAAATACATACACAACTGAAGGAAAAGGCATCCACTGCCCAAGTTTCAATGCATGAAGCTCCTTTTAGAGACAGGGTAGCCACCATGGCCTGTGGAGACAGGAGGGGCTGGAAAGCCGGTGGAGTAAGCAACTTGAACTCCAGAATCTTTATGAATTTGATCAAGCTACATAGTTCAGGTACAGGCCTCCAGGGCCACTGTTTTCTTGGTAACAGTTAAAGGCTTGAATACAAGCTGAGGGCTCTTCTCTGTTTGGTACGCTTTCTGCTGTAGCATGGCCTAGAAATGTATCAGCAAGGGATGCTTAAGATGTGTCTAGTCTTTTAAGTACTAGATGCATTCCCTGAAATTTTGAAGCAGACAGGAACAGCAATCTTTACCCTTGTGACACAAATTGCATCACCTTTTTGTCCTCAAGAACCATTTTTCAAATGCTGGAAAACAAAATAAGCAGCTCCCAATCCTCATGAGGATTTGGAAGGAGTAAGGGCTGGTTTGGGACTTTGGCTATTTTTATTTATTTATTTTATCTATCATTTGTTTACCAGGAAAGCCGACTTAGAATGAAGCCAATTTTCAGCGGAGGCCCAGGGAGAAACTCTCCAGATGCATGTCTTTGAAACACGGGAGGAAACCAGAGCACCCAGAGGAAACCCACACGAATACAGTGAAGACATGCAGACTCCACACAGAAGGCACCCTAGCCAAGATTCGAACTGGAGAACCTCTTGCTGTGAGGCGACAATGCTACCACTGCATCGTCCGAAAAATGGAAAAACGAAAAGGGAAATGAAGAAGAGTTACAAATGTTCCCTGTTTGCACTTTGGCCTGAGGTCTCTTACACTTCCCTTTGTTACTATCTTGTCATTTTACCTTCTGAAAGTCCTTCAGGAGTAAGACATGCAATAGGGTAGTAACTCCAACAAATACTGCAAAACCAGAGAAGCACTTGCACTGAATGAATGCTGGCTGTTTTGTTGGAATTAACTAGAAAAGCTTTTTCATTTGCTTATTTATGACTTTCTAGTAGCAAACTTTCTTGGCTCTATTAGTACATGTGGCACATCCTCAGAAAACAGGTACCAAAAAGGTATTAAAACCATGCCATCCAGGCTGTCGGCTGCAGTTGTTTAGGGCTGGGATGCATCAAACACCCCGATCTTATGCAGGTAAAATCTAGTCTGTAGGGAAGCTTGTGGTAATTGCCCCTGGCCAATTCCAAAACAATGAAGAACCACTGTTGCCTGGGCCAGAAAGGAGTCACCACAATGATCTTTTAGGAGTCCTTCTGAATCTCCAGAAGTATCCTGGACATCAGTGGAAAAGCATACAGGTACATTCCCGTGCAAGGAAAAAGAAAAGGCATCTTTCTTCCAAGGCCTTCTTGCATTGAGTCCTGGAGCAGAATTTTGCCAGTTGAATGTTTACAGGAGGCAAAAGGTCTACCTACATAATTCCTCACAGATGGATCAAATCTTGTAAGACCCCAATCCAGTTTCCATTCTTGAGTGTGCCTTGATCCTGCCTAGCTTGTCCAGCACACAATTTTGCTCAGATGGAATGTAAAATGCCTGATGAGTGAGACTGTGCTGTAAAGCTATATCCCATGCTACCATGGCTAGTCTGGAAAGGGGGTAAGATGTGGACCCCCACCCTGCCTTTACATACCACATCAAGTCTGTCAGCTGTTGAAGGGATCAAGGTCCCTGGACTTTTAAGTTGTTGGAGAAGGTTCCCCAACCATGATCAGAAGCATCCAAGTACAGCTGTTGAGATTAGGGAGAGGAACCTGAAAAGGCAGACATGGATTCAGGGAAATCTGATGAATCCACCAAGGAAGCTCGAAATTAAGACAAGGTGAAAGATGGACCAGATACTCCAGAGTTGTGATGTTCATTTGTGTTGCCACATTCCATGCCTCCTGTGCTAAAATGCAAAGCTGGTAAGATGTGGTGCCTCCCTTTTAAGTACTACATGGCTTTGGTGTTATCTGTGTTCATTTTGAGCGATCCTGGTCTTGAAAGGTGGGTTAAAATTTGAAGGCCTAGCAGAAGAGCCCTCATTTCTTTCAGTCCATGTTTTCCTTCAGGAACTGGGGTTGCCATTTCTCTTGCACTCTTTGTGATCCAGTCCATGCCCCCCACATCTCATCCAAGGTGTCTATGTGAACCTGTTGAAGAGGAGGAGGAAGTGTGAATGGTAATCTTGGGTTAAGGATGACCTGTCCCTTCTACCACATAAGCTCCTTCTTGAGACAAGGCAGGAGGAAAATCAGGGTGCTTAAGTGGTGACAACACTGGGACCACACAAACTTCAGATACCACTGAATTTTTCTTATGTGTAGTCTGGCCAGTGGCAGCACTGGGATGGTGGCTGCCATGAATCCCAAAGTCCTTAGCAACTTCCTTGCTGAGGAGTGGGTTGTAGAGGAGAGGTCTTAAAAGTAAATGGACAGGCTGAAACCTTCTCCTGAGGCATGAAGTCATGCATTTTCTTTGTGTGCAGCCTGCAACCCAGAAACACCAGGTTATGTGTAAGAACTATGAGAGATTTTTGGTAGTTTACAGTGAAACTCAAACTTGTCAGAAGATGGAGAGTGAATTGAATATGCTGAAGAAAAATCTCTGTGGAAAGCACCTGGATCAGAAGGTTGTCCGGGTAGGGGAAAATATGAATTCCCTGAGTGCAGCAGAAAGCTACCACAGGCAATAGCTGCATTGTAAACACTCGGGGCTGTGAAAAGAGCAAAAGGCACAGCAGTAAACTGAAAATATGAGGATTCAGGGGAAACCTTGAGGAATCTCCTGCAAGAGGGATGAATGGGGATGTGTAAGTAGGCACCCCTGTGATTTGATGACACTAACAAAGCCTGTGGGTGGATGAAAGGTAGAAGAGAGAGCATTCTGAAAGGTGGTACCTTCAGGTAAGTGCTGAGGATGGGCAGATCTAGGATGGACATCCACTGCCCTTGTTTTCTTAGGACAAGGAAAATCTTGGAATAAAACTCTTTTCCCATGAACTCTTCTGGTACTAGCTTGATGGTACCCTTATTCAAGACATCTTGAATAATGGGAGGCAGAAGGGATATCTGATTTGGAGGAGTCAGTGCGATGCATCTCAGAGGGAGGGATGCCTTCCCAAGACATGGCAAAGCTGTCCCTGATAACAGACAGGACCCAATTGCCTGTTTTAATAGCTTCCCATAGCCAAGGAGAGTGACAGTCTTTGAGAAAGGGGGATAATGGGGTTAGGGGTAGGGAGAGGGATGCTACAAGGGTAGTCACAGGTTTTTGCCTCCAAAGGACAGTTTCCCAGTTGGAGATTCTCACTGAGATTTTTCAGAGCATCTTTTCCTGAGTGTTTTCCACTGTTTCTGGACTGCCTTTGGATCTCTTCTAATGAAGGAGGTAGATTTAGCTAGGTAGTTCCCATGGAATCTAGAGACTGAGATGAGCAGGATATTTCTGCAGTCTTTCATGGTCTTACCTTGGTCTTGGGAGTGTTTTGAACAGACTGGTTGCCTGACAGCCAGACAGTAAGCCTTTGTCTGATGGTGAATCTAGAATCCTTGATTTAAAATCCTCAGGCATAGGCTGATTGTGAAGTCATGCATATCTACGGATAACAGATCCAGTGGCAGATGTCCTAGAAGTATTTGCAGCATCGTAAAGTACAGTTTTGTGCCTACCATAAATGTAGATGTTCGAGTGTTCACACTGCTGCAGTCATCACACTTGGGTTATCCTGCCATCAGGCGGTCCCACAGTCGGCCAGAGTTCCAAAGTCTTGGTCCGGCGTCGGTTGCTGTCGCTTCTTCCCTGACGTTAGTGTGCCAGGGGTATATAATATGCATCCGACACCATTTTCTTCAGTTTTTCTTGCCCCAGATGTCAGGTGCCCCCAAGTGGGTAGGCAATACATATTGCTAATAAAAAATATACATATAAAACAAAAACAATACCTTCAGTTACCAGCAAATACACCCCAAAGGTTGTATAGGATAGAAGGGTATAGATAAGTCCAGCTAGTTCAGAGGGGATGGAGGGAGGGTAACCTGGACTGCAGCAGTGTGAACACTCGAACATCTACATTTATGGTAGGTACAAAACTGTACTATGTTCATTGTGTTACACTGCTGCAGTCATCACACTTGGGTTGAATCCCAAAGCTAAGTTTGGGTGGCTGGTCTATAAAGAGTTAGGATTGGCTAAGAGGCCCTGCAGAACTGCAGTGGCAAATCCTGCTCTGGATTTAGAGTAAAGAGGCAGGTGGCAATGTTTGGTGAAGGTGTGCACTGAACTCCAAGTCGCAGCCTCCAAAATTTCCTTGGTAGGTACTCCTCTGAGAAAGGCTGTTGAAGTGGCTGTTGCCCTGGTGGAATGAGGCCTAATGTTATTAGGGACTGATTTTCCATGCTGTGTGTAGCAGTACCGAATACAGTGTCCTATCCATTTGGATATAGGCTGCTTTGAGATAGCCTTGCCTTGTGATCCTGCAGCATATAATACAAAGAGTTGACCAGTTTTCCTGAAAACTTTTGTTTTGTCCAAGTAGAAGCGTAGCTGCCTGTGTATGTCCAAAGAATGCAGAAGTTTCTCCCCTTTATTTTGGGGGTTTGGATAAAAAGTAGGCAAATGGATGGTTTGGTTAACAGCCACACTAGATACCACCTTTGGCATGAAGGTAGGGTTTGTCCTTAAAGATACCCTGTCCTGATGAAAAATTATAAAAGGCTCCACTGACATTAATGCCTGTAGCTCTGAGACTCTTCGTGCTGAAGTTACTGCCAGGAGCAGAGCTGTTTTCCATGCTAAAAATTTAAGATTGGCTGTATTGGCTGGCTCAAAAGATGGTAGCGTCAGTTTTTCCAAAACGAAATTGAGGTCCCAAGTTGGTGTTGGTGCTCTCCGGGGCGGTCTTATGATTTTAGCCCCTTTGAGGTACTGCTTTAGTAAGGGATGAGAGAATAAAGGAGGATCCGTGTTGTAATGTGCAGAAATGGCAGAGGCGTGAATCTTAATTGATGAAAAGGATAGGCCTCTGTCCAGAATCTCAGTTAAGTATTGTAAAATCTGAGGAATGTTTGGAACAAGAGGGTCAAGGCTGTGAGCCTGGTTCCAGGCGCAGAATCTCTTCCATTCTTCTGAGTAAGCTTTCCTGGTGCTAGGCCTCCTGGCCTCCAAAATGACATCCATAACAGCTTTAGAGAGAGGTGTTGCCTGCTTGACTAAAGTATCTGCCATGCAGCCAGGTTTAGGGTCTTGAGCTGACCGTGCAGGATCTGATTGTTTTGTTGAGTCAGAAGGTGTGATATTTGGGGCAAAATCCATGGTGGGCCCTGAGCCAAGTTCCTTAAGATAGGGTACCACTGCTGGCATGGCCAGTCTGGAGCAATCAGGATCATCTGTGTTTTTTCTTGTCTGGCTTTTAGGAGTACCTTTGAAAGGAGAGGCAGTGGTGGGAAGGCATAGACTTTTAGGTTTTTCCAGCTGCACAGAAGAGCATCCACTTTCCATGCTTGTTTGTGATAAGTCCTTGCACAGAATTGTTGTAGTTGGCAATTCAGAGGGGAGGCAAAAAGATCTATGTCTGGGCATCCCCATTTTCGTGTTATCATGCTGAAGATTTGTGGATTCAATTTCCATTCATGAGGGTCCATGATATTTCTGCTTAGGTCGTCTGCCAGAGTATTTTTCTTTCCTGGCAGGAATTGTGCTTGCAGGTGAACTTGGTACGTTAGAGCTGTGTTCCACAAGGTCATGGCTTGCCTGCATAGGGGATAAGAATGAGTGCCCCCTTGTTTGTTTATGTACCACATTACTGTGGTGTTGTCTGTCTTTAGTAATAGTTGTCCTGGATGCAGAAGGTCCTTGAAAGCTGTTAGGGCATTTTGAACAGCCAACATCTCTTTTTGATTGATGTGAAGATGCATCTGGTCTGTGGTCCACTTGCCCTGAATGCATTTTCCTGCCATGTGTGCTCCCCAGGCGGAATCCGAAGCATCTGTTGTTAGAGTTTGCCTGGCTGTGGGTTGGGTAAAAGGCTGACCCTTATTTAGGTGACATGCCTGTGCCCACCATCGAAACTCCTGTTGCAGGCAGGGAATTATTGGAATTACTGCTTCTAGACTGTGAGAATGTTGAGTCCAAACATTTTTTAGGTACCATTGTAATTTCCTCATATGCAGTCTGGCATATGGTATTAGTAGTATGCAGGATGCCATGAATCCCAGGGCCTGCAGAATTTTTCTTGCAGGGAGATGGGACATTTTTGCCAGTAGTTGAAAATATTGAGTTAGTTGCACTTGTTTTTCTGGCATGAGGTAAGCCATCTGGGCCGTTGTATTTAAGCTGGCACCCAGGAATGCAATCTGTTGTGAGGGCACTAGTTTTGACTTCTTTTCATTTACTGTGTACCCTAGAGAAATTAGCAACTTTTTCACAAACGCCAGATGCTGTAGAAGAATGTCCTTTGTCTCTGCTTGAATAAGGCAGTCGTCCAGGTATGGATATATTTGAATTCCTTTTTGTCTGCAAAATGCAATTACTGGTGCCAGACACTTTGTGAAGACCCTGGGCGCAGTAGAGAAGCCAAAGGGCAGTGCAGAGAATTGGTAGTGCATTGTACCAGCTTTGAATCGGAGGTATCTTCTGCAATTTTGTCTGATAGGGACATGCAGGTATGCCTCTTTGAGGTCCAGAGTAACAAGCCAAGCCTTCTTGCCCAGCATGGGTAGAAGCTGCTGTAATGTCAACATTTTGAATTTCGGAATATCCAGGTAAGTATTCAGAATTGAAAGGTCCAGTATAGGCCTCCAGACTTTGTCCTTCCTGGGGACCTGGAAGAGTCTTGAGTAAAATCCTTGTCCTTGTTCCTGTTGTGGTACTTTTTGTATAGCTCTCATGTCCATGAGGACTGAAATTTGTTTTTGTGCCTCTGCCCATTGATTTTGTGGCAGGTCTGGCATTCCTTTTAGCTTTGGTAAAGTATGGAAGTGGAATCTGTAACCTTGTGACACAATATTCAGGACCCATTTGTCTTGGGTGATTGTTTGCCAGTTTTGAGAAAAAAGTGCTAGTTTTCCCCCTAAGGGGGCTTCCAGAAGGGACGTGCTTGGTGTACGCAAAGGAAAGTCATTGTGACCGCTTCCTGTAAGGTTGAGACTTGTCCTCACCTCCTTTTGGGGTTGAGGTGCCCCACTGTCGTTGTCTGTTTGAGCCTTGGGGTTGAGATCTGCCTCTTGGGTGTCTGTATCTGCCTCTCTGTGGCCTGTCTGACACTGGAAAGGACCAATTTTCTGTTGGCCAATTTCTGCTAAACCGAGGTGGCTGTACCTGTAAGAAATCCTTGACTGTTTGCATAGATTTAGCTTTATCCTCCATTTTCTTTAACACCTCTTCTGCCTTAACACCAAACAAGGTATCATGTTGTAAAGCAGCATCCAATAACTTTGCCTTAACATGATCAGGTAAACTCTGTTCTTTTAACCAAGCATGTCTTCGAATAATAGAACCTGTAACTGCGGCTCTACAAGAGGCCTCTAAAGAATCAAAACCACATTGCAGAGTATGTTTTCCCACCTGTTCAACTGCATGCAATAAATCCTGAATTTCTTTACAATCAGGAGCTTCTGAGCTAGCAAGCATTTTCTGTTTCAACTGAGCCATTAAATATTGTTGGTACTTAAGCATGTGAAACTGGCAATTTAAAGTTCTTACTACTAAAGTTGCAGACGTGTATACTTTCTTCCCCCATCTATCCAAAGCTCTGGAATCTCTGTCAGAGGGGACTGGATTTTTTGCAATGGAAGCCTTAACCCCTTTTGGACCCTGGGAAATAGTTTCTGGATCAGCAGAAGGGTTTTTATAAAGAAACTTGTGAGAGTCAGGGACTCTATAGTACCTATCTGGCTTGGCTGGATCAGGAGGCAAAGAGTCAGGAGATAAGCTGGATTCAGAGAACACATCATCCACAATGTCTAGCACAGGCGGAATAGCCAGGGGCCTGTGCTGAGGCAATAAGAGAAAATCTCTGAGCCTTTTCTTGGATTCTGAGTATTCCTGACTTTCCCAATGGGAATGTTCCCTCATGGTATGTAAAGTTTCCCCAAAAGAGTAATCCTCAGGAGGAGAGGCTGAAGGGATAGATTCCTCAGCATCATAGTCCTCATAGGGGGTATCCCTGGTCTGAAGAGGAATCAGAGGAAATGGAAACCTGATCAGAGGAATCATAGTCTGTATCCTGCCTAGGCCTTTTCTCAGGAGGGGGATGGGAACCCCTGATTAGAGTAATGAGGTCTTCGGCCATTTTAAGTATCTGTTTCTTAGGCATGGAGGACTGTCCAGGAGAATGCTGTACTTGTTTCTTTGTCTTTAATGGTACCTTTGTCTTGGCTGTTGTTTTAATGGTAAGTTGTGAAGGTCTGAAAACACCCTCAGAAGCCGGTGCCTGCTCAGCGGCTCCGGACCCATGTGAGGGATTAGTTTCCGTAGGCCCAATACCTTGAGTTTCCAGAGGCCTAGATGTCTCCACGTGGGAGTCGGAAGCAGCCTGTGGCTCTGAGGTAGCAGGTGTCAAGGGCTGTGAAAGCGCCTCACTGAGAACCGGCGACTGGCCTAGAAGAGGTTTCGTCATCGGTTTTGGACCTCGGATGCCTGTCTTTATCCTTGTCTTTGCGCTTTTTCGGTATTGAGGTCGTCGGCTGATCCAATGGCATGGTATAATTGAACCTTCGGCCAAAGTAGTGTAAAGCAAAATCAAAACATCTCTTTATAGTGCGTTTGTTGAATCTAGCACAAAACTGACAACTAGTGACGTCGTGATCATGGCCTAGGCATGGAATACAGTAAGAGTGGAAGTCCTTATGAGGTATTTGCTTCCCACAAGAAATACAATTATTAACTTTTTCTGACATCGGTCTGAGGCAAGAAAAAGGTTTACCCAATGGGGTACTTAGCTTTATTGAAGAATTCGGATCTGAACGGGGTACTTAGCTTTATTGAAGACTTCGGATCTGAAATTCGACTTAGAAAATCTCAGGAGTCGGCCGACCGGTACTTGCGAACTGCTTCTGCTTCGGGCACCGCGCGGCAAGAAAGACTGAAGAAAGTGGCGTTGGATGCATATTATATACCCCTGGTGCACTGACATCAGGGAAGAAGCGACAGCAACCGACGCCGGACCAAGACTTTGGAACTCTGGCCGACTGCGGTACCGCCTGATGGCAGGATAACCCAAGTGTGATGACTGCAGCAGTGTAACACGAACATCTGCAATTAATGCTGTGTCTGGTAATATGAGTGTTCTGTGAAATTAAGGTCTGCATCGGTTGCTTAGAGTCTGCTGTAGGAAGATCCAATATAACTTTGTTTAAAAAATTAAAAACAGAAATCAAATATTTTCTCATTTGAGTCTGGTAATTAACTGCCTTAAAGGTAAGCAGTGCAGAGGAGTAAACCTTCTTCCCCACAGGTGTCATTCAAAGGGGATCTCTGTCTGGTCTGACTGGGATTTGCTGCGGACAAATAGGGCGGCTTGCACAAGGGACCTGCTGGGACTTGATATGCCCAAGGATTCTTAACACCCTGCTAGTGCCTTTTTAGGCAAGCCTTTTCAAATTCTAAACCCACCTAAGAACACAACCTAAAAAAAAAAAAGGAAAAACTGCTGCTCATGCTGCTCAAGTCTAAATCTCAAAAATGCAAAAATCGACGAACTTCTCTCAGTGGAGAACATCGATGTCTGTGCTGTGACAGAAAGAAACCTGGTTCAAGGCGAGAGCCTGAGCCCTCAGGTTTCAGGTCTTACCTCATATCATGCATTTTCCCGCCCCAAATTTTCCCAGAAAGAAGAGGGGGGGGGGTATATCAGATTAGGACAGGACACCCAGACCTCAAGACTGGTGGCAACGCACATGCATCGAGAGACCATCCAGGCATTAAACATAGGCAAGATTGCTCTGCAAAAAATTAGCATGTTACAGGCCACCCTCACAAACGGCCTTCTTAGGCTATGTTAGAAACCTGGGGAGAAACTCCCAGATATAGGAGATATCTATATATCTATTGCAGCCCCCCCCATCATCAGCAGCCCCAAGTGAGAACTGCTCTCCTCAAAAAAAAAACACAGCATCCATGGGACCTGATGGGTCCCCCGGGTGCTGTCTCCTCGAACTCAATGAGGAATTAAACCCACAGCTTTCACAAAGGCGTGCCCTCACCCGACCTGGAAATTACCGCCCATTAGCTTGACAAGCTGATGAGGAGAAAGGCAGTCCATACAGCCTACCTCGATCTGGCTAAGGCCCGATACAATACCCCTTTCGGGTATCACATACCGAAAACAAGGTTTTACCTAGCTACTAAAAAGGTGGCAAATCCACTGAGCACAGAAGAGTTATCAGGGAGGGAGGGGGGACCAGGTTTGATAGTAGTCTGTCATTCGACACCCATGTAGCTAAAGTAGTTAGGAAGACCTTCTACCTCTATATTCAGTCCTACCGTTTGCTTCAGAGGTGACCTTTGCCTAACATACAAGGCCATGTCAAACCCAAGATCCATCAGGCCACACACAGGGAGACAACCCCGAAACCGGCACGGCTAATAGGAGGGGCGTGGGAGGATAGATTCATCACAAAGACTCCTACCTATGCTGACAAAAAAATCGGTACATGTGAGGCAGAGCACCTCGCTGGCCTCTATCCATAGCCCTACTGTCTTTATCACTGGGTAGGGCTTTAGCACTTGACAGAAGCTTGGATAGCTTAACTGAAGAGAGAGATATGGCAGAAGGGTCTTCCACGGGGTTATTATATAGGTATTTCAGGTCATCAGGAGCATTGTAAAACCTGTCTGGTCTGTTAGGAGCTGGTGGTTAAGAATTAGGTGCAGAAGAGGTGGTCTGAAAGGTATCTTGGAATGCCTCAAGAACATGTGGACTCAGGAAGGGGCAGGAACATCGTTTCTGGTATTTAAACCCTGTGTCTGCATGAGGCTATGCTTGTTTTTACCAGGCTGTGGAGTGGTGATTCATCACTGGGAGAAAGCAGAAATTCCCTAAGACTCCACCCTCCCTCCCTGTTGGTGTCTTGTTGTTATATTTGGTGGCTTTGCAGCTGCCCGCCCCTACTGTAAATTTGATCTGGGAGACTCCTTCCAGTCCAGTGCCATTAGCTCATTCTACCTAATAAAGAGAGAACATTTTAGAAGGCCAACCCCACTTAGTTTCTTAACCTTGAATTATTTTCGGTTCCTTTCTCCCTTTCCACGTTACATAAAAACACTTTGCTAGATCTACCATTGCTAGAATCCCCTTGTGTTCTGAGTATGCTTCTCTCTGATGAAGTCTATATTGGTAGACAAAAGCGCTTACCATTTACTGTTGGAATAAAGATTTTTTATCTTCCTTGGCGACTTGGAACCATCATTTGATTTACACAGTTTATTCAGGATTTTTGGTGTGTTTTATGCTTCTCAAACAATCTGGAAATATAGAGCTGATAAGTATATTTTTTGGCACTTTTTACGTGTTCAGAATTATTCACCGTTTTAATTTTTGCTTGACTGAATTATTTATATATCTGATGGCATTGTTTTCTAATACTCTAAGTGCCTCCATTTTGATTTTTTCCTAATTTGCTTTCTGCCCATGTTTTTAAATAAGTGCAATTAAATTAAAGAATGACTAAAAGTACAGTTGTGTACACTTACCAATAATGTAGATGTTCGAGTGTATTCACTGTTGCAGTCATTACATTTGGGTAATCTGCTGGCAGGTTGCCCTCAGTCAGCCTGAATTTCAAAGTCTTGGGTCCTGCGTCGGTTGCTGTCTCCTCTTCCATGACGTCAGGTCATCAGGGGGTATAAAATAAGCAGCGGATGCCATTTTCTTTAGTTTTTCTTGCCTGCGATGTCAGGTGCCCCCAAAAAGGTAGCAAAAAAAAAAAATATATATATATATATATATATATATATATACACATGCAACAATACAAACTTTACCTTCATCTGCAAGCAATTACACCACATAGGTTGTATAAGATAGAGAAGGGAAGATAAACTCCAGAATGAAAGGGGGATGGCGGGCGGGTAACCTGGACTGCAACAGTGAATACACTCGAACATCTACATTTATGGTAAGTGTACACAACTGTACTATGTTCTTCATGTTTCACAGTCATTACATTTGGGTAGAATCCCAAAGCTATGGATTGGAGGCTGGAGCTAAACAGCATTAGGGGCAGCTATAAGGCCCTGCAAAACTGCAGTGGCAAAGCCTGCCCTGGACTTAGAGTAGAGAGGCAAATGATAATGCTTTGTAAAGGCGTGAAAAGAACTCCAAGTAGCAGCCTCAAGAATGTCTTTGGTTGGTACTCCTCTGAGAAAGGCTGCTGATGTAGCTGCAGCTCTGGTGGAATGAGACCTAATGCCCTTGGGCACAGATTTGCCATGGTGTAAGTAGCAGAAACGAATGCAGTGGCTTATCCACTTTGAAATAGTCTGCTTTGAAATAGCCTTTCCTTCTGATCCTGCAGCATATGTCACTAGTAATTGCTCAGTTTTTCTTAGCACTTTAGTCCTGCTCAAGTAGAATCTTAGCTGTCTGTGTACGTCCAAGGAATGCAGAATTCTCTCCCCTCTGTTCTGTGGATTTGGATAAAAGGTTGGCAGATGAATAGTTTGGTTAAGAGCCACACTGAAACCACCTTAGGCATAAATGAAGGATTGGTCCACAGAGACACCCTCTCTGGGTAAAATATGATAAAAGGCTCCACAGCCATGAGGGCCTGTAGCTCTGAGACTCTCCTTGTTGAAGTAATTGCTAGGAGCAGAGCTGTTTTCCATGATAAGAACTTTAAATCTGCAGTAGCAGCTGAGTAAAAACCTTGTCCTTTTTCCTGTTCTAGTACTGGCTGAATAGCCCCCATATCCATGAGGGACATAACCTGTTTTTGTGCCTCTGCTCATTGATTTTTTGGTGGATCCGTCCAACTGTTTGCCATTGGCAGAGTATGGAAATGTGATCTGTATCCCTGTGATACTATGTTTAGTACCCACTTGTTCTGGGTTATTAACTGTCAATTTTGAGCAAAAAGTGCTAATTTTCCCTCTAAGGGTGCTGCCAAAAGGTAAGTGCTTGGTGATGGCAGAGGGAAGTCATTGGGACTGCTTTCTGTAGGGTTGCGCTTTATCTCCTCCAGATTTGGAGGTAGAAGCACCCCATTGCTTTGACCTGTAAGAATCTTGTGCCTGGTATCTAGAACCTTTAGGGCATCTGGATTTGCCCATTTGAGCTCTGTCGACACAGGAAAGGACCAATTTTTTGTAGGCCAGTGTCTACTGAATCTTGGTGGCTGCACTTGTAAGAAGTCTTTTACAGTTTGCATAGACTTAGCTTTGTCTTCCATTTTCTTTAAAACCTCTTCTGCCTTAATACCAAACAGAGTATCTTGCTGTAAAGGTGCATCCAGTAATTTAGCTTTAACATGATCAGGCAAATTTTGCTCTTTTAGCCAGGCGTGCCTCCTAATCACAGATCCAGTAACTGCGGTCCTGCAGGAGGCCTCTAAGGAATCAAAACCACATTGCAAAGTATGCTTTCCAACTTGTTCAGCTGCATGCAATAATTCCTGAAATTCTTTATTTTCTGCACATTCAGAAATCAACATAATTTTCTGTTTCAGCAATCCCATAACATGTTGTTGATACTTGAGCATATGAAACTGGCAGTTTAAGGCCCTAACTGCCAAGGTTGCAGATGTATAAACCTTTTTCCCCCATCTATCCAGTGCCCTTGAATCTCTGTCAGAGGGGATAGGATTTTTTGCTGTTGAGGCCTTAACTCCCTTTGGACCCTGTGATATAGTTTCAGGGTCAGCAGCAGGGTTTCTAAATAAAAATTTGTGTGAGTCAGGGACCCTGGAATCTCTGCCAGGCTTGCTGGGAGCTGGAGGTAAGGAGTCAGGAGTCAAGCTTGACTCCGAAAACACATCATCCACAATGTCTAAAACGGGGGGTATGGCTAAAGGCCTGTGCTGAGGGAGAAGGAGGAAATCCCTGAGCCTCTTTTTTGATTCTGAGAAATCTTGACTCTCCCAGTGAAAATGCTCCCTCAAAGTATGCAAGGTTTCTCCAAATGAATAATCCTTAGGAGGTGATGCAGATGGGATAAATTCCTCTGCATCAGAATCCTCATAGGGAGGTATAGATAATTCCTGATCAGAAGAGGAATCAGAAGAAATAGAAACCTGATCTGAAGATTCATAATCAGTGTCTTGCCTAGGCCTCTTATCAGGAGGGGGTTGGGAGTGCCTGATCAAGGTAATTAAGTCTTCAGCCATTTCGATCATCTTTTTTTTGGCATAGCAGCCTGTGCACGTGGCTAAAGCGTCATTTTTTTAGCTTTAGAAGTTGATTTTGTCTTTGGTTTTGCAGCTGTCGTTGGTTTTATATAAAAATGTTGAGGCCTGAATACACCCTCAGAAGCCGGTGCCTGCTCAGCAGCCCCGGACCCAGCCGAGGGAGAGAAATCCGTGGGTACAATACTTTGACTATCTCGTGGCATGCCAGACTCCACATGGGTCTCGGTAGGGACCTGCGACTCAAAAGTAGCGGGCACCAGGGGCTGCAAAACCGCCTCATTGGCGCAATGGCGAACCGGCGACTGGCTTAGGAGAAGCTTTGTCTTCGGTTTTGGACCTCGACAGTCTGTTTCTGTCCTTTTCTTTGTGTTTTTTGTGTACTCCGGTAGTAGGAGTGCTATCCGACGACATTTCAGGGTAGTTAAATCTGTTTCCAAAATATTTTGAGGCAAAAATATACCGACACTTAATAGTGCGTTGGTTAAATCTAGCACAAAACCGACAGCCAGGCACGTTGTGATCAGGGCCTAGGCAAAGAATACAGTATAAATGGAATTCCTTATGAGGTATTTGCTTCCTACAAGTAATACAATTATTAACTTTTTCTGACATCGGTATAGACCAAGAAAAACGTTTCCCCAATGGGGTACTTAGCTTTAGTGAAGACTTCGGTTCTGAAACACGAACTCGAAAATTTCAGGAGTTGGCCGACCAGCACTTGCAAACTGCTTCTGCTTCGGGCACCACGCGGCAAGAAAGACTGAAGAAAATGGCGTGGGCTGCATGTTTGATACCCCTGACGACCTGACATCATGGAAGAGGAGACAGCAAACGACACAGGACCCAAGACTTTGGAATTCAGGCCGACAGAGGGCAACCTGCCAGCAGATTACCCAAGTGTAATGACTGCAACAGTGAAACACGAAGAACATCTGTTTTTGCTTTAATATTGCTACACTCTCAAGTGTGCTAACTTCCACTGCATTTGAACTAGTCTAATCCAGATACAGATTTGCTGCATCCAGGACTGTTGTAAGCTTCTGAGCCCCCTAGGCCTTTCTGTGTTAGAGGGAAGCCTTCTAGCTTATCAGTGGGAATGGTAAGCACTAGGTAGCTTATCAGTGGGAATGGTAAGCACTAGGTAGCCTATCTACCACAAGAGGAGTGGTTTCTGGCCCAGAAATTGCAGTTTAGTGGCCGTTTTGGCAGTTTTTCCATCCCATTTAACTTTCTGGTTTAAAAGCCCGCGTTTGCACTTGTTTCCCACCTTTCCTGCAACTAGTCTAGTCTTGATACAGATTTGCTGTATCCAGGACTGTTTGTAAGCTTCTGAGCCCCCCAAGCCTTTCTGTGTTGGAGGGAGTCCTTCTAGCTTATCAGTGGGAGTGGTAAGCACTAGGTAGCCTATCTACCACAAGAAGAGTGGTTTCTGGCCCAGAAATTGTAGTTTACTGAATGTTTGGGCAGTTTGTCCATCCCTTTCAACTTTCTGGTTTAAAAGCTTGTGTTTGCATGAGTTTGCGCTTGTTTAAGCTCTGCTCAGTGGCGCCAAGCTGAGGTAAAATATTACTGGTGCCAGAAAGTCTGCGCTTTAGTTTTTCCCTTAGAACTTGCTAGTTCGTACTCTCTTGCACTTCAAATACCCTAATCACTTTGCACTTCAACAGGTTTTTATAGCAATTATTATAGCACACCTAAGAGCCATCAGCACTAGTCATTCTTCACGGAAATAACTCCAGTACTTAGTAGTTATGACCACCCCTCCTGGCATGATTAAAGGGCTGTTCACTGTGCTTTCTCCTACTAACCTGGTGCACTTGGGCATTCTGAGGCAGTGTAGCAAATGCCTCATGTACACAGACAACCCATTCCTCTTACCTCCCAACACTCAGACTTGTGAGAGATGCACTTATATCACCAAATTGGAAGCTATGCACTCTCCAGCCAAGACCGGACTAGCTAGTCAAGAGGAAAAGGGCAACACCTGCACCACACCACATGGAACACACAGCCCTCCAAAACACCCACTATCACAGCTCTCACATAAAAATACAAGCCACACACTCAGCTTCATGGAGCCACTCAATAGAAATTTACCCTAACAGCAGAAACCTCCAAAACAGAAATGCACTCGACCACCACAACACAGCACAAAAGTACAGTTGTGTACACTTACCATAAATGTAGATGTTCAAGTGTATTCACTATTGTAGTCCTAAAAAATGGGTTATCCGGCTCCTGGTAGCCCTCAGTTGGCCAGAATACCAAAGATAAGTAAAAAGTACGTCGGTTGCGGTCGGTTGTAAAGGACGTCAGGGAGTCCGATACAAAAAGAGGCAGCGGACGTCACTTCCTCAGTCTTTCTTGCCATAACAATCAGAATCTTCCAGAAAAAAGGCTAAGCCAAAAGCCAGTTTGGCAAATAATATCCAATTTAGCCTGTACCTCAGGAAAAAAGAATAGGAGAGGATCAAAAAAGGAGGAAGGAGGTAGGGAAACCAGGAATGCAACAGTGAATACACTCGAACATCTACATTTATGGCAGGTGTACACAACTGTACTATGTTCATCGTGTTTCACTGTTGCATTCCTAACAAATGGGGTGATTACCAAAGCCCAGTGAGAAGGGAGGAGGAACCAACAGAATCAAGGGTTGGAGATAATGCCCTGCAATACAGCAGTGGCAAACCCTGCCCTGGCTCTGGAAAACAGAGGCAAATTATAATGTTTTGTAAAAGTGTGAACAGAAGACCATGTGGCATCCTCCAAAATATCTTTAGCAGGGACACCCCTTAAAAAGGTTGCAGAAGTGGAAGCTGCTCTAGTTGAGTGGGTCCTAACCCCTTGAGGAGGAACATTGCCATGAAAGGAATAACAAAAATTGATGCAATGTGCAATCCACTTGGAAGTGGTTTGCTTAGAAATAGCCTTGCCCTGAGCCCCAGGGGCAAAACTGACCAATAACTGAGCTGATTTCCAAATATCTTTAGTCCTGTCCAGGTAAAACCTGAGCTGTCTGTGCACATCGAGTTGAATGCAGGATCCTTTCACCTTTATTTTGAGGATTAGGAAAGAAGGTAGGAAGGTGTATGGACTGATTACGAGTCAAGCTAGAAACCACCTTAGGCATAAAGGAGGGACTGGTTCTCAAGGAGACCCTGTCTGGATGGAGAATAATAAAAGGCTCCACAGCCATCAAAGCCTGCAGCTCTGAAACTCTACTTGCTGAAGTTATAGCCAAGAAGAAGGCAGTCTTCCAAGAGAGAAACTTTAAATCTGCAGTGGCAGCTGGCTCAAGGAGGAAGAGTGAGTTTCTCTAGAACAAAATTAAGATCCCAGACTGGAGTAGGTGCCCTTCTGGGAGGTTTTAAGTTGCAAGCATCTCTAAGAACCATCTTCATCAGGGGATGAGAGAAAATGGGTTGTTCAAGAGAACAATGAGCAGAAATGGCTGAAGCATGGAGCTTGATAGAAGAAAAAGAAAGGCCACCCTGAAGCAATTCAGCCATGTATTCCATGATCAGAGGAAGAGTAGGCTGAGAAGAAGATTCCCCTCTAGCCTGCATCCAATGAGAGAACTTTCCCATTTGCCGGCGTAGGACTTCCTAGTGCTAGGCCTCCTGGCCTCCCTCAGCACATCAACCACCTGCTGGGAAAGCGAAGAAGATAAGGAAGGAGCCATCCAATGAGTCATGCTGCCAAATGAAGGGATTGAAGATGAGGATGCAGAATGATTCCCCCTTCCTGAACCAAAAGATCTGGCTTCAGAGAAAGATGCCAAGGAGGAAATTGGGAGAGACTGCGAAGCAGTGGATACCAATGCTGTCTGGGCCAGTCCGGAGCTATGAGAATAGTCCTTGGTCCTTCATCCCTGATCTTCAACAATACTCTGGGTAGAAGAGGAAGAGAAGGGAAGGCGTACACTGATAGCAACGTCCAAGGGAAGGAAAGAGCATCCACTTTCCAGGCTTTGCTGTGATGCTGTCTGGTGCAAAAGAGAGGTAGAAGATGGTTGTCTGGGGAGGAGAAAAGATCCACCTGAGGCATGCCCCAACATTGAATGATGCTGTAAAAGACTGCTGTGTTCAGCTGCCACTCGTGAGGATCCAGGGTTCACCTGCTCAGCTGGTCTGCCAAAACACTGAGCCTTCCTGGAAGGAACTGAGCTAGGAGATGCAGTGGATAAGAGTGAGTCCCTCCCTGCTTGTTGATGTACCACATGACTGTGGTGCTGTCTGTTCTGACAAGTAAGGTCCCTGGAGAAAGAAGGTGCTTGAAGGCTAGTAAGGCCTGTTGAACTGCAATCAGCTCCTTTAGATTTATGTGCAGGTGCATCTGCTGGGCGTTCCACCATCCCTGTATGCATCTGCCATCCAGGTATGCTCCCCAGGTTTAGTCTGATGCATCTGTAGTCAGAACTTGAGTGGCAGGAGGTATCCAAAAGGGCATGCCCTTGTTCTGTAGACAGGCTGTTGCCCACCATAGAAACTCCATCTGCAGAGATGGAAGCAGAGGGATCATCATATCCAGGTCCTGTGTGTGTTGACACCAAATGTTCTTGAGGTACCATTGCAATTTCCTCATATGCAGTTTTGCATATGGAATCATGAGAATACAAGATGCTATGAATCCCACAGCTTGCAGATATTTCCTTGCAGGGAGCTGAGACAGGCTTGCCAAGTCCTTGAAGTAAACTGAAAGAGTTGTCTGCTTCTCCTGGGTGAGATATATCATCTGGGCGGCTGTGTTCAGACTCACTCCCAGGAATGTGATCTCCTTGGATGGTACCATTTTTGATTTTTCCTCATTGAGAGTGTAACCCAGGGAAGGGAGAAGTGTCTTTACGAATTCCAGATCCTTTAGTAGCTGCTTCTGAGAACTTGCTTGAGTCAGACAATGTCCAAGTACAGGTAAATCTGAATTTTCTTCTGCTTGCAAAAAGCAATGACTGGGGCCTGGCACTTTGTGAAGACTCTGTGAGCAGTAGATAAGCCAAACAGCAGCACAGAGAATTGATAATGTTGCTTGCCCACTCTTAAACAAAGATACTGCCTGCAACCTTCCCTGATAGGAATGTGCAGATAAGCATCTTTGAGATCCAAGGTTACCAGCCAGGAATCCTTTTCTAGCATTGGTAGCAACTGATGCAGAGTGAACATTTTGAACTTTGGAATTACTAGAAAAGAGTTCAGAATGGAAAGATCTAGGATAGGACACCAGGTGCCTTCTTTTTTTGGAACTAGAAAAAGCCTGGAATAAAAGCCCTGGCCTACCTGCTGAGCAGGAACTGATTCTATTGCTCCCAGATGAAACAAAGACAAAATTATTTTTTCTACTTCTGCCTTTTTGTTTGGAGGAATGTCTGGGAATCCCTTGGAGCTGGAAAGTTGAGGAAAGAAAACTTGTGCCCCAGGGACACCGTTCTGAGCACCTATTTGTCAATTGTGACAGAGGCCCAGACATCTGGAAAAAGGGCCAACCTTCCCCCTAAAGGAGTCTCCAGGAAGCAAGAACAGACAGAAGTTGTAAAAGGTCATTGAGAGTGTTTAGACTGAGATGCAGGCTTGGAGCTCCCTGCCTTAGAAGTGGAAGCCTGCCACCGCCTAGACCTTTGAGGGGTAGCTGTCTGCCCCCTAGAAGATTTGTAACCCCTAGTCCTGGAACGGTTCTGTCTGCTAGTATCAAGAAAGGTCCAACTCTTGGAAGGGTAATTCCTGCTGAAGCGAGGGTGTTGAACTTGTAGAAAATCTTTAACAGTTTGCATGGACTTGGCCTTATCCTCCATCTTCTTAAGCACATCCTCAGCTTTGCTGCCAAAAAGATTGTCTATATGCAAATGTACATCCAAATGCTTAGCCTTGACAGTTTATGGAAGAGGCTGTTCTCTGAGCCAAGCGTGCCTTCTAATAACAGATCCAGTAGCCGTAGCCCTACTGGAGGTCTCAAGGATGTCAAAACCACAATGCAAGGAATGCTTATTGACCAGAGTGGCTGAATTCAAAAAATCCTGCATTTCTTTACTCTCTGCCAAAAGAGGTACACTTGCAATCTTATACTTAATAGCCTCCAAGGTGTGCTGTTGGAACTTCAGCATATGAAAACAACAACTGGTAGCCCTAATAGCTAGGGTGGCAGATGTATAAACCTTCTTGCCCCACCTATCAAGGTTCCTAGAGTCCATGTCTGAAGGAACAGGATTCCTGGTAACAGTGGCCTTAACTCCTTTAGGGCCCTGAGAAATAATCTCTGGATCCACCAACGGGTTACTGAAAAGAAATAGATGAGAATCCGGGACTTTGAAGTACCCGTCAGGTTTCCTGGGAACAGGGGGAAGTGAATTTAGAGACAAGGAATTTTCCAGAAAAACATCATCAACAACTTCCAACACAGGGGAATAGCCAGATGCTTACGCTGAGGTAGATCCAGAAACTCCCTAATCCATTTCTTAGATTGGGGATTATCCTGGCTTTCCCATTTAAAATGTTCCCTAAGGATATTTAAAAGTGTCACCAAAAGAGAAATCCTCTGGAGGAGAGGCCTCTCCTGCATCTGAATCCTCAAAGGGAGAAAAAGCCTGAGAAAATTCCTCTTCATCTGCAGAAATGCTGGAAGAAACTGATCCTGAACAGGACAAAACCTCAGGAGAAACATCCCTACTCCTTTTAGGAGGATGACGCTGAGAACCCCTAATAAAAGTTAACAAATCATTAGCCATTTTAACCATTTGGGATTGAGGGGAGCTAGAAGAGCCTGCCTTTTCACAGGCTTACAAATCGAAGGCTTACCTGCAAGCCTGAAGGAATCGGGAGGCCTGGCAACCGCCAAAGGAACAGTAGGATTGGAAGAAAGAAGTTTGCTGTCAAAGCGTAAAGCTGAGGCCTCGGCCCCCGGAGTCAGCTTAGCAGTACCGGCTCCAGCAGAAGAGGCGACCGGCGACAGGTCGGAAGACAAACTGGAGGCCGAAGGCTTAAGGGACTCAGACTCGATCAAGGCCTGCGGTTGTACATCTGTGGACTGCAGGGACTGCGAAAGCGTCTCACTGGCTCCCGCCTGACTGACGACCAACTTAACCTCATCTGAGGGCTTAGTCTTCTGAGGCCTGTCTCGGTTTTTGTCCTTATGCTTTTTCGGAATATCTGATGGCCTGAAAACCAGCGGATGCCATACCAACAGACTTAGGCCAAACTCCGAAATGCTTAGCCAAAATTTAAGCCCGACGATGGATAGTACATGGATTAAAGGAGGCACAAAGATTACAATTAGGAACGTCATGATCAAGGCCTAAACAGATAATGCAATCGGAATGAAAATCTCTACGGGGAATCTGCTTTCCACAGGTAAGGCAATTATCAACTTTTTCTGACATTTGTTAAGGCAAGAAAAGAGGCTCCCCAATGGGGTACTTAGCTGTAGTAGACTTCAACTCTTGGTAGTCAGAAACCAACAAAGGTAAACTGCCAATCTGCACTCGTGCATGAAAAGCTTCTGCTTCGGGCTCCATGGCAAGGAAGACTGAGGAAGTGACGTCGGCTGCCTCCTTTTGTATCAGACGCCATGACATCCTTTACAACCAACGGCAACCGACGTCATTTTTACTTAATTTTGGTATTCTGGCCCACTGAGGGCTACTGGGAGCCGGATAACCCATTTGTTAGGACTGCAACAGTGAAACACGATAAACATCTATAGGACACATAGCTCACCTACACTGCGTGCCCCTCAACCTAAACACCTAAGGCTAAACACCTTACCAATACACTAATCATAGTTGACTCAGTAGTGAGGCACACAGATGTCCCACTCACTAGGTTGAATAAGGAGAAGGTAACAGTCAGCTGTCTATCAGGTGCCAGAATCTGACACATAACACACGTACACAGGTTAACAGCACAACAAGTACAAGTATAACTCTATCATTGTCCATTTGGGTGTGAATGACCTGAGATGCACCTCTATGGACTACATAAAAAGAGACATGGTGGAGCTCTCGGATTATGTGGCCCAGGGAGGTATGACACTAGCCCTGAACATTATCCTACCATCACCCAGAATGATACCGCAGTACAAACAAAAAATGATTGACTTCAACAACTGGCTAAGTTCCTGGTGTCATTCTAAGGGGATCCAGTATCTGTCTTCTTGGGATGACATGACTGACAGACCTTGATGCTTTGCCAGAGATGGCCTGCATCTGTCACCCCTGGGTTTCCCGGTACTGGCCAAGGCACTTTACATCCCTATAGTGCCTTTTTTATGTGGTGTTCCAAAGACCAAATTACCACCATAACAGTTAGAAATAAATGCAATCTGAAGGTCATGCTGCTTAACGCTAGAAGTCTAAATCTCAAGATGCACTTGCTTGAAGCACTCCTCAAAATGGAGGACATCGACATTTGTGCTGTAATGGAGACCTGGTTTAAAGCAGCAGAAAGGACTCCTGCACTACAAGGCTATAACTCATTCCACACCTTTGGCCACGAAACATGGACCGAAGCTCCAAAGGCAGGGGTGTCTCCATATTCATAAAGGATATGCACACCTCCAGACTAGTAGCCCAGCATAATGAATCTGAGATACTTCAGGTACAATTAACATTGGGTAAAACTGCAATCCAGGTCATAGCCTGCTATAGGTCCCCAACCATGTCACCAGACTCTCACTCTACATTCCTAAGCACCCTGGAATCTATCAAGGTCCAACCCAACACTCTCAACTACCCCTCCATCAACTGGGAAAACTACTCAAGCACCAATGCTTCCTGGAATTCATCAATTCCAATGCCCTGGACCAGCTCATTTTTACTCCCACTAGAGGAAACAACATTCTTGACCTGGTTCTTACTAACATGAGCAACCATTGCTCTTCACCAATAGGCAATTCCTCCCTGGTTAGATCCGACCACAATGAAAATCCACATCTCAACCACACCCCCCTGCAAAGATATCCACCATGAAAAACTTCTCCAAAGCTGACTTTGGACTCCTGAAAACAGAGGTGGCTAACTTCACGGCACACATGCCAATGGAAAATCGATGCATGACTGCCGAATCATATACCAATGCACTTTACGAACACGTACATAAATGCATGGAACTAGCCATACCCAACAGAACCAAAACGTTCTCTCCCAAAAAAAGGAAGCCAGTCCGGTGATTCCCTGCCATTAATAAACTCTACAACAGAAGGAAGAAACTGATGCAGGAAAAGGTGAAGACTGGAAAAATTCCCTTATTAGCCTCAACAAAAAGAATTGCGGCATATACTAAACAACCACAAAGCCATCTTTAGTTATATAAAGAATCTCCATGGCAATACTCAGATTTGCTCTGAGTTACTGCACAATGGTACCTTCTGTACTGAGCCAACAGATATTGCCAACATACTGGCCGACAGATTCACTGCCAAATTACCCCTCTCCCCCCCCAAAGGACCAATCTCAATACTGAAAGAATGCAAGGCACCCTTCATTACTACAGCACAGGTTAAAGCTACATTGTCTAAGGCCAAGAATACAGTTTCCATGGGACCCAACAATATTCCTGGCTGTGTTCTACATGAACTACAAAGTGAACTGACACCACATCTGTTGTGTTCTGTTCACTCACAGCCTCACCTCAGGCTTTATCCTTACCAAATGGTGCACTGCTACCATCATCCGTCTTCAAAAAGGAGGAGCAACTACAGACCCTGGAAATGATTGCCCCATTAGCCTGACAAATCTGATATGTACGGCTATGGAGCATATCATCATGGACCTAATTAACATGGATATAGGGAATCTCCAAACTCCAGATCCCATGCAATTTGGTTTTGTGAAAGGTAGATCATGCCTACTCAACCTGGTTGACTTCTTTGAGTCAGTCACCAGAGCAGTGGATGAAGGAAAGGCAGTTCATACAGCCTACCTCGATCTGGCCAAGGCCTTTGATACCATTTCTTAACTCAGGAATTATTGATAAACTCACCAAACTAGGCATCAACCCCTATATCGTTAGGTGGGTTGCAAACTGGCTCACAGACAGAACTCACAGTGTGAAAGCAGCCGACTCCAAGTCAGACTGCCGACCAGTCATGAGTGGTGTCCCACAAGGATCGGTCCTAGGTCCTCTCCTATTTGGCATCTACTTCTCAGAAGTCCAGGCCAACATGGAGGGACTGTGGCTGACCAAATTCACAGATGACTGCAAGCTGGGAGCCATAATTAACTCCCCAAGTGATGCAGACATCCCACAGAAAGGCCTCACTGAGACCAATGACTGGTGTCGAAACCATGGCCTTAAGCTTAATGCCAAAAAATGCGTCATCATCTCCTTTGAGAAAAACTCCGTTCCCACTAATTACCACATTGATAGGAGCCCGCTGAAGACTGAAGGCATTATAAGGGATCTGGGGACACAGGTTGACAGCAACCTCTCCTTCGACCACCACATGGCCACTGTGGTCAGAAAGTCCTTCTATGTGGCACATCTCATTACCAAGGCTTTTGCATCCAGGAAGAAAGACGTCATCATTTCTCTCTACTCTTCCCTCATTAGACCAGTCATAGAGTTTAATGCCCCATTTGGCATGTAACTCACTAGACACCTGCTACAGCTGGAGAGGCCACAAAAGTACCTCACAAAGAGGATCCTAGGCCTTAAACACATGTCCTACATGGACAGACTCAAAAAACTCCAGCTATTCTCTGTCTCATATAGTCTACTAAGAGGCGATCTCTGCTTGACTTACAAAGCCATGTCTGACCCAGCTGTTTTAGAAATGCTACATCTAAAGAAATTACAATCCCTCCGGATCACACACTCCAGAGACTTCAACCTCATTACCACAATCAACAGAACATACTGGAGGGACAGGTTCATATGCCAGAGGCTGCCCATGCTCTGGAATAGACTTCCCATACATGTCAAGCAGAGCACCTCACTAGCCCTCTTCAAGAGAAATCTTGATGCGGGGATGGGAAACAGAAAGTTCACCCCGGGGATCACTCCAGTGACTCTATTTGATAGAAGCACTGGGAACTAATGACGGGCGGCACAATGCCAGGGCACTTCTATGGGCTAGGCTTGTAAAAGCCCCAGGGCCATTAGCCTAGTACACACCTATGAACTTATGAACTGTACAATACAGAGCAGTTGTTAAGTGAGATATGGTGGTATGGAATGGAGGAATAGAGAGCACACTGGTACAGAAAGGGGTGGATTCATGTGAGATGATTGCAGAGGCAAATCCATGTGCTATTAAGGTACCTTTTGAGAGTTTTCTTGAATTCGTGGATGTAGGTAATGTTTCTAAGGGTCATGGAGAGCTTGTTCCATGAAAGAGCATGGAAATAGCTGTAGAGATTCTGTCCAATAGATTTTTTTTAGGTTTGTGAATTTATGAGAGACATTAGTCAGAGCTTCTGAGGGATCGAGGAGGCATATAGAGGAAAACAAGTGAGGAAATGCTAGGGCAAGAGGAGGGCTTACTCAAAATAACATGGATAATGAGAAGTTGGGTAAATAAGAGTTGATTAGGAAACTCTAGCCAGCTGGAGAGTGAGACAGTGGTGTGATCTTGAGGGCAGATTGGCTACAAATCTAGCAACTTTGTTGTAGGTGGCTTCAAGTTTGGAAAGTAGTGAGGACTGTATGCTGGTTAAGATTTGAGAGCTGTAAAAGATATTGGGGAGACGGTAAGCTTGGACTAGTGAGATCCTGGAGTTGGGTGTGAGGAACCTTTTGTTTCTATAGAGCAAACCAAGCTTTTGGTGGGTTTTCTTGAAGTAGTTAAGTACATGAAGGTCAAATTTGAGTTGATCGTCCACTATTACTCCAATCAGTTTAGTGTGTGATTCAGCTATGATCGTAGTGTTGTTGAGGGAAGATATGGTGAATGAGGATTTAAGATGGTAAAGGGATTTTGGGAGGAAGAGAAGTTGTTTTGTCTTTTTAGGGTTTAGTGTGAGTTGGTTGTTAGTTAGCCATGTTTCAGTGAGGTTAAAAAGATGTTTGTGTCAGGGTTAGTAGGTCAGTGGGGCTGTCAGCGATAGAAATGATGGTGGAGTCATATGCGTACTGTATGAGGGAAGACTGAGGATAGGAAGTGTGAAGTTGGTTAGTTAAAAAGGAGGGGGCCTAAAACAGAACCTTGAGGGATACCTATTTTGATGGGGAGAAAAGGAGAAAGAGCAGAGAGCCATTTAACAGACTGCAGTCTGTCTGCGAGGTAGCTACTGAACCAGGAGATTGTTGCTGAGGAAAGGTTGAGTTGAGAGAGTTTGGAGAGGAGGATGGGGTGAGAGACAATGTCAAAGGCTTTGGAGAGATCTTAAAAGATGCAGGACACTAGTTTATCATTGTCTCTAGCTAGGGAGACAAAATTAGTAAAGGAAATAAGTGCAGAAGTGGTCCTGTGGTGAGGGCAGAAGCCATGTTGAGTAGGGGTAATTAGGTTTTCACCAGTAAGGTAAGCTTAGATTTGTTTAGAAACACAGTGCTCAAGAATTATGGAGAGGGGAGACAGTATGGCAGTAGGTTGATAATTAGAGAGCCCAATAGAATTTCCACCTTTGTGGATTGGTATAGTGTGGAACTTTTTCCAGAGGACAGGAACAGTAGAGTCACTAATTGAACAGTTTATGAGGATGGAAACAGGATATGCTATGGAGTCAGCAGCAGCTTTTAGGAAGAGAGAAGGCAGGTTGTCACATGAAGGGGAACATGGTTTATGTTTGATAAGAATTTTTTTATTGTACCTGGTTAGAATGGGTTTTAGTGAGAAAGGACTGTTTGCAGTTGGGGGATGGTAAGGGTCATGGGGCTGGTTGGGTGGACAGTTTGCATAAGTTTGCTGATGGAATCTGTGAAGTATGAATTGAAAACTGAAGCAGTTTCTAGGGGTGTGTTATTGGGGCAGGGGTTGGGAGTTGAAGTTTTTCTTGGGTGTTGAAGTTTTTCTTGGGTGGATAATTTTGTTGACAGTATTCCAAAATATTTTAGGGTTTCTGGGTTCAGTTTGTTGGGGTGAGAAGTAGTTCTTTTTGTCAGAGTTTGTGTTTTTTGGTTAAATTTCAGAGTTGCCTATATTGTTAGTAGTGTGTGGGAGATTTGGTCTTAGTCCAGAGTTTCCAGGCACAATCTCTGTTATGGATTAGAGACTGAGTAGAGTTTGAGAGCAAAGGCAAACACAGTGATTTGACTCTGACAGGGGCAAGGGAGTTCAGAATGTTTAGAAAGATGGAGTTGAATTGAAGGACAGCTTCATCTAGAGGTAGGGAAGACAGGAAAGACCAGTCAATAGCAGAAAGAGAATTAATGAATGTGTCCAGGTTGAAGTTGATTAGCATTTGGCACTCTTTAAATTTATGAGGTCTAGAGAGGTGGGGGGAGAACGTTTGGACATGTATAGGGGAGTGGTCACTGATCGAGTCTGATAGGGATTCAGGGTGGTGATAGAGGTAAGGCTTAGAGACAAGTATCCAATCCAAGATAGAGCAGGTCTTTGTAGGTTTATGAAGAAAAGTGGGTGAAGAGATAAGTTGGGTGTATCCGTATAGGTTTATGCTGGTGGTGGGAGAGTTAGAGATGAGGGTGAGGCAACTGATGTTAACATCACCTAATATTATTGTTTCATTATGTATATTATCAGACAACCACTGTAGGATTTGTTCTAATAAGGGTATGTTCTCTCCAGGGGGTACACAGATGGTGACTATGGTTAAAGTTTTATGACTGAGTTTGCAGTTGGCCATAATGAGTTCAGCTGGGTGAAAGAAGGGGGGAGGGTTAATTGGGGGAGATATGGATAGGTGGTGAGAGTACATAATGGCAACACCTCTGCCTTTTGTGCATTTTGTCCAAGCGGAGAATGTTGTAACCAGGGGGAGAAATTATTTGTCTACATTATGTGGTTTGAGCCATGTTTCAGCAAGACTAACTATGTTGGGGGAGTATTGGGCTATCCAGGTATGGAATTCAGTTATCTTGTTAAGAATGCTATGGATGTTGATTGAATATAAGGAGAGATGTTTAAGACTAGGTTTAGGTACCTGCTAAAGTGTTTGCGAGGTATTAGTAGGACTTGAAGAGCTAGAGTGTGGGCCAGGGTTTGGGTGAATGTTATCTGAGAGTTGAAGGATGTTTATTGGGAGGAAGAGAAGTGATGCATAGGTGAAGGGTGAGTGACATTTCCGTTTAATTTTGTGGAATGAGGGGAATTTTGGAGACAGTTTGATTTTGGGTAGATTGAATTCGGTACAGGAAAAGCGTGAGGTGAAAAGGGAGAGGTGTAGTGGCTGCTGGTGTCAATTGTGTTATGACAGGAGGTGGCAGTAGAGGGGAGTAGGTTTAGCTGGGTGTGGTATGAAGTGAGGTTGTTTAGGAGAAGAAGAAGAAGAAAGGATAAGAGAGGGAGGAACATATTGGAGGGTGAGGAGAATATGAAAGGGTGTAGCTGTTAGATAGAGGGAAGGTGTATAATAATAGTAAGCTAGAGGAGCGGTTATGAGAGTATGAGTAAGGGTGGGAGGAATCAGGTGCAGTGAGTAGAGGTGGGGGTTATTTGTAGGATGTGATTCGTTGGGGAGCACAGGAAGTTGGGGATCAGGGAGGGGTGGGTTAAGAAGGGTATTTACAAAGGTAACTGATGTGGGGCTGGGTGGGAATGGGGGAAGTGTAGGTTAGCGGAGTGAGCCCAAATGAAGCGAGGGCGAATGGAGTGGGCAGAAACTTTAAGGCAGCTTGCCAGACTACAGTAGAAAAGTACAGTTTTGTACCTACCATAAATGTAGATGTTCGAGGATCCACATTGCTGCAGTCCTAACCATTGGGTAGTCCGCTGTCCAGTCGGCCCTACGCGCATGACCGACGCCATATCCTCAGTCTTTTCTTGCCCCAGATGTCAGAAGACCCTAAAAAACAAGGCCTAAAACCAAAACACCAAAAGCCCTGCACCAAACATATATACAATATATACAAATTTACAAGAATATAGCCTAACCCACACCACCCCTAAACACAGAGGGGAGGAGAGGGGGGGAGAGACTGCAGCAGCAGGATCCCCGAAACATCATATTTATGGTAGGTACAAAACTGTACTATGTTCTTCATTCCACATTGCTGCAGTCCTAACCATTGGGTAGAATCCCAAAGCAGCAGAGTAAGGGAGGCTGGCAAATCATAAGGAAGCAGGCTGTCAACATGCCTTTTGCAAATAGCTGTGGCAAAACCAGCCCTAGATTTAGAGTAGAGAGGAAGGTGGTAATGCTTAGAGAAAGTATGTACTGAACTCCAAGTAGCTGCCTCCAAAATATCCTTAGTTGCCACCCCTTAGAAATGCTGTAGAAGTGGCAGTAGCCCTAGTGGAATGAGGCCTAATCCCAGCTGGAATCTCCTTGCCATGATGGGAATAACAAAATGAAATGCAAACCCAATCCCCACTTAGAAATAGTTTGCTTAGACACAGGCTTGCCCCTGGAACCAAAAGCAAAAGAAACAAACAACTGCTGAGACTGCCTGAAATCCTTAGTCCTGCTTAAATAATAACGTAACTGCCTATGTACATCCAAAGTGTGCAAAATCTTTTCTCCCTTATTTTGGTGATCTGCATAGAAGGTAGGCAAATGAATAGTTTGGTTTAAAGCTACACTAGAAACCACCTTAGGCATAAAGGAAGGATTAGTACGTAATGATACCCTATCCTTATGGAAAATCAAAAAGGGCTCTACTGCCATAAGGGCCTGCAACTCAGAAACCCTTCTTGCAGAAGTAATAGCCAACAAAAAAGCAGTCTTCCATGACAAGTATTTCAATTCAGCAGTAGCCGCAGGCTCAAAAGGTTGTAGAGTAAGTTTTTCCAACACAAAATTGAGATCCCAAGCAGGAGTAGGAGCTCTACGCGGGGTCTTATATTCTTTGCCCTCTAAGAAACTGCTTGAACAAAGGATGAAAACAATGGAGGGTCACAATCATAGTGAGCTGAAATTGCTGCAGCATGAATCTTAATGGAAGAGAAGGACAAACCTTGTCCAATAACTCAGTAAGATATTGAAGAGCCACACTGAAATTTGTCTCGGAAATCTCCAATTTCTTTGCTGGAATCCAAAATAAACACCTCTTCCATTTTCCTTCATACACTTTCCTTGTACTAGGTCTTCTGGCTTCCATAATCACATATAAAACTTCTTGAGGAAGTTGAGACCAGCTGTGGTTCAAAACTGAATATGCCAGACTGTTAGATGAAGAGAGTCAAGCTTGACATTGAGTAGGTGACCGTCCCTTCTGAGATAACAGGTGTGGGAATCAAGAAAAAAGGTGGAGGCTTCCTTACCAGAGACTCCTTTAGTAGTGGTACCAGTGTTGCCGAGGCCAATCTGGAGCTATTAAAATCATCCTTGGCTTGTCTTGTCTGACCTTAGGAGAGAGCAAGAGGCAGGAGGCAGAGGCATACACATGAAGATTTTTCCAAACTGAAAAAAAGAGCATCCACTTTCCAAGCTGTATGATGATGAAACCCTTTGTGCAAAACTTTGGCAGCTGGTGGTTTAGTGGAGAAGCGAACAGATCTATGTCTGGAGTTCCCATGACACTGTCAATTTCTGAAATACATGAAGATCCAGTTTCCACCGTGGGGATCCATGATTTGCCTGCTTAACACATCTGCTAAGGAGTTCTGTGCTCCGCAGAAACCTTGCCTGAAGAGTTAGTTGAAGCTGAGCGCAGTCTCCCACAAAATCATTGCTTGCCTGCATAGAGGATAAGAATGTGTTCCCCTTGTTTGTTGATGTACCACTGTTAGAATCAACACCCCCCCAGAGAAGTAACTCCTTGAAAGCCATTAATGCAAACTGGACTGCTAACATCTCCTTCATGTTGATATGTAGATGCTGTAGTCTGGGAGGCCACTTGTGTCTTGTTCCCCTTCCATTTAGATGATGAGCTCCAAAGCAATGTCCGAGGCATCTGTCATTAAAATCTGACTGCGCCTCTGGCCGGTCACAGAGAGTCCCTTGTTTAGGAAATGCAAGGTATTATTTGAATGACAGTGTCCAAAAAGCACCAGAATACAGATGCCCCCCATGAACTAAGGCTTGAAGGACTGTCTTGCAGTCAGCCCGGACTGAAGAGATAGTTGATGGAAGTAACTGGAAAGATTCTTTTGTTTGTCCGGGGGTTAAAAGGCCATCTGGGCTGCTGTATTCAGTCTCACACCCAGAAAGCACATGTCTTGAGAGGGTACTAGACTGGACTTTATTTCGCTCACAGAATACCCTAGGCATCTTAGCACTGCTATGACATATTCCAGATGCTGTAGAAGGTCTCTTTTTTTCTTGAGCCAGATCAGGGCAGTCGTCCAAATAAGGATAGATTTGAATATAGATAACAAAAAAAAATTGGTCTCCACGTCCCTTCTCTGGTACTAGGAACGAAGCGAGAAAAATCCTAGGCCCCTTTCTGGTACAGGGAGAAATTTGCTTGTGAGCCTCTTTGTGAGTGTGGGACGGAACGCCCATATGCCTTTGAAAGGGGGCAATAAATGGAAAACCTGTAACCGGTGGTGAAATGATATCAACACCCATCTGTCTTGAGTGATTAAATCCCAATTTCCTTTGAAAGAAGAGCTTTTCCAGTCAAGAGGCTGCCAGACGAGAATCTACTGGCAGCTGAAAAGGCAGCAGCTCATTGGGCTTTATGAAAGGACTGACCCCCCCCCCCTCACCAGAGGTCTGGCAGGTGAACCCAACCCCTGTTCTAGGCCTAAAAGAACCTTGAGCTTGCCCCCTACCACGCTAGACCTACCCCTAGACTGAGAATCATAAGCAGATATGTCCATCCCTTCTAGTAGGCCCTCTACTAAACTTCGGTGGCTGCACCTGCAAAAATCTTTAACAGTTTGCATAGACTTAGCTTCCACAGGACAAATAAAATAACACAACAGACTGTATAAGGCATCAAAATCCTATAGTCTTAACATGCTGCTGCAAATTCCTGATCCCCTCAACCAGGCATGCTCGCAGAACAGAACTAGTGGCAGCCACCCACTAAAGAGGCCTGCACACAGCATCAAAAACATTGCAAAGAATGCTTACCCTTGTTGTTCAGACACATGAACTAAATCAAGCAAATTTACTTACACTCTACCTTCCGCCAAGCATCCACCTTAGATTTCAATTGTGAAAGGAGATAATTTTGATATTTTTAGCATGTGAAACTGATTCCAAGCTCTCATGGCTAAAGTGGAAGAAAGTATACACTTTCTTTCCCACCTATACCTAAGCCCCTTGCCTTATTATCAGAGGGAACAGGATTTCAAACAACAATTTAACACCTTTAGGCCCCTAGGCCCTAGTTTTGATCGTGCTCGCCTCTGACTCTTAAACAGATACTTTGAGCTTCTGGCACCACCTATAGTATAGTACCTATTTTAAGGGGCAGGGAGGAAAAGAATCAGGGGTTCAGGAAGCCCTCTGCAAAAACATCTTCCACCACATTCAACACAGGAGGTATAGCTAAGGCCTAAGGTAAAATAAAAAAAATTCCCTCCCCTTCCTCCTTTCCCAATCAGTCTAGGCCTTCCCCCATTTTAAAGTGCTCCCTCATGGAATGCAGAATGAGTGAAAAAGAAAATCCTCAGGGAGAGGCTGAGAAGCTGTGGAATCATCCACATCAACATCATCAGAGGTCAGGGATACTCCTGCAAGTCTTCATGAAGACTCAGAAGCCTCTGAACATTGTTCAAAAACTCTCAAACACAGGTTCCACCCCTCTCCTATATCAGAGGGGCATAGAGCCCCTAATCATAGTAATTAAAGAACCTGAAGTGCATTACTAAGAGAAGCCCCCATTGAAGCTAAACTTGGCCTAAAGCTGAAGAAGCCTGGAAACAGAAGGAGAAACTCTAAGAACCTTGAAGAGAGGGAAGAACAGAGAGACCTGAGGCCCCCCTACCTGAGACCTCCCCTGGAGGGCACATCCTGTAACAGTAAAGTCTCTCCTCTGAAACTCTCTCTAAACCTTCTAAAACCTCTGGCTCCACTCTGCCTTCACTGAATCCGACCGTTCGTCCCTGTCGGTTCATCAACCCTGGGCTTTGCTGTTTGCTGTTGGCGCTTTTTTTGTTTTCGGTAATTACAACGCTTTTTAAATTTTTACAATTTATAACACACTAACCTGGCACACTGCAACCTTCTAGTCTAACCTCAGCTTAATAGTGCGTTGTTTAGCTCAGCAACAAAACGGCAAACAACAACTGTACAGGCTAAACAAGGTAACAAAGTATGGTATTAATCTCTATGAGAATAATCTGCTTCCCACAAGAAGTTAGTCTTTTTTTTTTCTGACATCCCGAGGAAAACAAGAAAAAGAAAAATCAAAATGTTCCTAGCGGTACTTAACCAACTTTGATTGGGAGGGTTGAAACCGCGAAAGTTTTTTTTTCCACGCCGCAACTCGCAAAAATGCTTCTGCATCGACCCGCCACAAAAAAAAGACTATATATGACGTCAGCTTAGTACAGATGAGCCCTCCTGACGCCCTGTCTAATGTCTTGACCGCGCGAGCCCAGCCACATACTTGGGTTGAGGGCCGACTGGACAGCGGACTACCCAATGGTTAGGACTGCAGCAATGTGGAATGAAGAACATCAATCAGTTAGCAATGCGTGTCTCAAGACAGTGGAGCAGTTAAGAGGAGACAGTTCCTTGAGGTAAGAAACGTATGCAAGTAATAACAACCTAACACATACTGCTTTATTAGTTCTGTACAGTTTTGACTTACCCTGGAGAATGCAGCTGAGAGGAACAGTCCAGAGAATGGTCAGAATCATAGTCCTGGTCCTCATCATAGGAAGAGGAGAAGGAAACCAGAGTAGTTTTAAGAGGAGTAGCCTGTGTTAGTAGAGACTCAAAGAAAGGGGGCTTCAAAGAAATAATAGGTTTATATAGCCCTTGTGAAAAGTCCATACACTCCTTCTCTCTAGCTGTTGAGAGGGAGGCCACATTCTTTAGTCTTATGTTTTTCTTTTTAGGATTGACATCTGCCTGGATGAGACTCAGAGATTCAGAATCTTGTCTGACCTCTATCAGACAGCCTGTGATTTCTTCTCTAACCAGAACTTGATGGAAACTGTGCAGTCCTTATGAAATATGGTTCCTCAGATGTATTGACAGTCAGCAAGACCTCAGGAGCTATACTGGATTTCAACGGGTCTCAGTAGTGGGCAAAATAGAGGTTGCCTAATGTCATCAAATACTGGATAATATATTTCAGTAAACCAAGTCTGTAGTAACAAAACCAAACAAACTGCAAAATACTCAGACTCTGGAAATCCCAAACACCAAACTTTTAATGTAAAATAAATGCAAAAATAAAGCAAAGCTTTCAGGTAACAACCCTTCTTCAGTGCAAGAATAAAATTCAACTAAACAATCCACATTATAAAAGGTTTTAAAAAAAAAATAAATATATATATATATATATATATATATATATATATATATATATATATATATATATACCATGTGACACAGGACCCAATCAGAACACTCTTGACAATTAAAAACACAATTTAAAGTTGCATAAAAAACTTTCAAATATAGTAAAATCCACTATAAACTATTTAAATTGCATTTGCTTTTTATAAGAATAGGTTTTATACTTAACTGTAGTATTAATACCTCGTTCGAAGTCAGCCTGCAATCTTAATATTTAATTATATTCACTAATCTCCAGTTTATTATTCATGTCACCCCCTCTGACACTTTTGAAGAATACATCCATAACTTTAAATTTAAACTCATGCTTAGAACCACATTCCATCATATGTTTTGCTAGTGCATAACATACTACATTCCTACGTACGTCAGACTTGTGCTCAATAATATAGTCTTTCAACCTATGATTACATTTACCAACATAAAAGGCAGAACATTTCTTGCAGGTTGCTAAGTAAACTATATTCACAGTGTTCATTTGCATACCTCAGTAGGTGTTATAAGATGTGCAATGTGGCTATAATGTACTGCAGTATGCAGAAAGTCAATGCTGTTTATATGTTGTAGCATGACTTGCATTGTACTGCTTATCTTATTTTTGTGTAAAAAATCATGATAGTAGGAGTCACATTTGGAGTGTAGTAGTGTGCAATCATTTTATCATTAAGAATGTTATCTTTTTTAGAGTGACACAAATGTGCTGATATGAAACTTCAGAAGGTGGGACAAAACACTGGTGCAGTCAGAGTTCATGCTCATATGCTAAACCATCTCATGGCTGCCTTGACAGTAGAAGATGCCAAGCACAGGGAACAAATGGGTTCAGGAACCAAGGGAAGATGCTTTGTGGTTTACAGGCATGAAGGCAAAAGTATCTAGAAAAGGCCAGGTGCAGAACACGATGGTCTCCATGAAATGCTTAATTTCAGAGCAGACATGAAGATTAACCTTGTAAGCCTGGTAGGTTTCTGAGTGGAATACTGGAATGAGGAGTGTAAAATTCCATTTTAGGGCCCTCTACAGCTCCAGCCTTAATAATTTAAGTGTTAAAGTCTGTATTTTATTTTTAGGATGCCTGGGGTGCGTGTGCAGGATGCACAATCTTGGTTAGAGCCTTGAAAACAGGCAGTTTGGCACCAGATGTCAGAGCTGCAAAGACTGTTATTCCATTTGTGGAATATTGCCCAGTTAAGCACTTTATCCCATCTGGGGACCTTTCAAAAATTATTCAACCACTGATCTTCTTACATCTGGATAGTGCAAAGCTCATTACATGGGGCTTCCTGACAAAGAATGTGAGTGTCTTCAGCAACTGCAGAACTCTAATGCTTGGCCCTTGAGGGAGACTCCTAGCTACTGTCACATTGTGAGGAATATGCAATGGTTACCAGAATGCTCCTGTACCATGTTCCCACGCTTCTTTTTCTTTCGGCTGTTCCCATTAGGGGTCACCACAGCGGATCATCTGTTTCTACTTCTTCCTGTCCTCTGCATCTTGCTCTGTCACACCAACCACCTGCATGTCCTCTCTCACCACATCCATAAACCTTATCTTAGGCCTTCCTCTTTTCCTCTTACCTGGCAGCTCCATCCTTAGCATCCTTTTCCCAATATACCCAGCATCCCTCCTCAGCACATGTCCAAACCAATGCAATTTTGCCTCTCTGGTTTTGTCTCTAAACCGTCCAACCTGGGATGACCTTCTAATATACTTATTTCTAATCCTGTCCATCCTCGTCACACCCAGTGCAAATCTTAACATCTTTAGCTCTGCCACATCCAGCTCTGACTCTTACCTTTTTTGTCAGTGCCACTGTCTCCAACCCACATAACATAGCTGGTCTCACTACCCTCTTGTAGACCTTCCCTTTCACTCTTATTGATGCTCGTCTGTCAAAAATCACTCCTGACACTCTTCTCCACCGACTCCACCCTGCCTGTACTCTCTTCTTCACCTCTCTTCCACACTCGAAATTACTCTGAACTGTTGATCCCAAGTATTTAAACTCATCCACCTTCGCCAACTCTACTCCCTGCATCCTCACCATTCCTGTATCCTCCCTCTCATTCACACACATATATTCTGCCTTAGTGTAGCTGACCTTCATTCCTCTCCTCTCTAGAGCACATCTCCAACTCTCCAGGGTCTCCTCAACCTGTTCTCTCCTCTCATTACAGATCACAATGTCATCTGCAAACATCATAGTCCACGGGGACTCCTGTCTGATCTCATCTGTCAATCTATCCATCACATTGCAAATAAGAAAGGGCTCAGAACTGATCCTTGATGTAATCCCACCTCCACCTTAAAGGCATCCGTCACTCCCACTGCAGACCTCACCATTGTCACACTACCCTCGTACATATCCAGTACCACTCTTACATACTTCTCTGCCACTCCCGACTTCCTCATACAATGCCACGACTCCTCTCTAGGCACCCTGTCATGTGCTTTCTCTAAGTCCACAAAGACACAATGCAACTCCTTCTAACCTTCTCTGTACTTCTCCATCATCACTCTCAGAGCAAACATTGCATCTGTAGTGTTTTTTTCTGGCATGAAACCATACTGCTGATCACTAATCACATTTCATGTTGCAAAGTAAGAATCATAAATATAGTACACACTCTTGCAAATAGGCTACATACTATGTCCCTATTCCACTGCCATGGCAACAAGTGATTCAAAATCTCCAAAAAGCACTCAAGCCATGCAGGCACACAAAGCATCTTTGCTAGTGTGCCTGCATGGCATGAGTGCAGGCAGACACACAAAGCATCTTTGCTAGTGTCAAATTCAGACAAGGTCTACAAATGTAGGTGATACCTGCAACCTGTACTTGACCCCTTTACTACCATGTTTTTTATTTATTTATTTATTTACATTTGTTGACTGGGAGTGTCCGACTGGACGTAGGTCCATTTTCAGTGGAGGCCCGGGGAGAAAAGCTCCACAGTTAAAATAGACAGACAGCAGTTACATTGGATTACATAGCGATTAACAATATAACATAGCAATTACTTACAACATATTTACAGATGAAGAACATAGTACATCAGTAGACAACTAGAATCTTTATCTGTGAAGTACATAACAGACATTAACAAATGTTACAATAAGAAGTTCCTGCTGTATAATAAGTACTAGGCTTATGAGCATCTGAGCTTGCTATAATCAAGGTAGTTAGTGGAGTGGAAAGAAAGGTAGTGGTTGGATGGGGTGGGTGATTTTAGAGTGGGAGTTGCAAGGGCATAGCAAGCATGTTTTTAGGTGCGCTTTTAGTAATGTTTTGAAGTGGGTGCATGATGGTACGGAGGTAATTGTGGGTGGGAGGTTTTGCTTACATGTGTCTGATCTTGTCAGGCAGGGTAGTGCTACCTGGTGGACATGGATGGAGTATACACATCACTGACTGCAGCTAAGGCAGCAGGTGTATGTTACTTGATGTAACTAAAACTTTTAGATGGACATGGGGCACTACCCTGTATGGTCATGGGAAAAACAGAAAACAAGCTTGTTGGCAATAACCACTGTCAATATATCAGTATATATGCTAATGCAGTGAATCTACCAGACTTATTTCTCTCATTTATACGATCTCTCCCTGTCATTTCACTAGGTGATGTGTAAGCTAAATGTGGTTGAGGCAATATGCTAGTGTACAGTGTACTTCTCACTGACAGCTGCTGTGCATCTCTTTAAAAAATAACTAATTGTGTCATGTTGATGCACTAGCTATGTTAACATAGTTACTCAGCTTTATTATGCTGAGCAACATAACATTACTGGAAGATCAGCTATGGGACAGTGGGTTGTTTCCATTAAATGAACTGCAGTCCCATAAATTCCCATCCCTGCCCCACTGACTGTGTAGTCATCAGTCACACATTTGTGAATCGTAAGCTATGCTGCAGAGGCCTATTTGCACATTCTTCCTGCACTCCTACAAGTATGCAGTGATGTATGTTTGTATCCCTGTGAGCACTGGACTCTCTGTGAAGCACAAAGGGCTGCAGCATGGGGTCCATACAACTGACCACCACTATGAAAGAACTCACAATTTTTTTTTTGTTCTACATGACTTAGGTCCTTCATATCTTAAAGAGCTTCTGATACCATACAAACTGTCTGGGATTTTTTTTTGCCATTCACAGGTTCATAGTAATTTCAAGGATGCATCTTTAGACTTTAGGGGTACAAGGTATACTTCTTTATCAGGTGTTGTACCTCTGAAATCTTCTACTATAGGGGATTTGGAAGTCTTCCATTCTGGGAAGCTTTAAGAGGGCTCTTTAAAGTGCATTTTTAATATGATTTATTCCACTGACAAAATAATAAACCAGACACTATTTTATCATTATAATATCCTTTAATTTTTTTTTTTATATATATATTTATCCTAGATTTGTAGCAGGTCTTACTCTGTTCCGGTCCATATATCTTGCTTTGTTTCATATGTTACATTTGGGTGCTTAGGCTTAAACACATACATAAATCTAACTTGACTTGATTTGCTGGCCACAAACTACTCCATTTCTCACCTGCTGCCACATTTTGTCTGATTACTTAACATCAAAGCTAAGGTTTGGTTTCATTTTTGGGTTAGCATAAGTGGATGTACTTTAAATACACACTTGCCACAGACTATTGTGCTAGTTTGCCTAGGTACCCAGTTGTGCACCATTTATCTTCCTATTTATCCAAATGTATGGGTGATTTAATGATTTTTTTTTTTTGCCAGATACAGCTGACCAGATCTCTGGCTTTGCCTGTGGCTCCGCTACATGGGTCCATTGCATCTTGAAGGGAAACCACAGACATGCCCATTTGCCAGGTGTGTCTTGGCCCTCTGGAAAGGAAGACCTACTGATCATCAGGCAACAAATGTCCCTATAACCAGGGGAGAGCAATAGAGTTGATGGTGCCATCATACTATGACCAGCTGTTTTTATCTTTGTCTGATGTGCTGGACTGATGTCACTTTGGTGAGCATGCAGTTCTACCAGAAGTGAAAGTACTGCACCAACATGGTGATATGTCATTCTTTTCATAGCTTACCTAGTGTATCAGTGGTCCTCTTCACAGGCCCAGTTTCACTTCCTGATCTGCACTCAGCATACACCCCTTCCCCACAAAAAAAAAAGGGTAACAGACAACGACTTGACATACCTCTTCCTTCCATGCCAGCTCCAACAGGTGCCTGAGCCATTAATCGAAACTGGGCTGCCTGGGTAACATATAGGCTTTTATCCTTCTATGCCAGCAGAGCTGTCATATGGCTGGTTTAATGTAAATAAAGTAGTACCAAGTAACAGCACAGTCAATGGGTAGGTTTTATTTTATTATTTTTCATTTAATTTGTTTACCAGGCTAGAGAACTGTCACATTTGGGTCATCTGCAGTCTGGCACAAATACAAAATAATCAAAACAGCACAAGGATACAAAATAGAACTTATAGGCAGCACAAAATATATATATATATATATATATATATATATATATATATATATATATATATATATAAATCTTCTTCTTCTTCTTTCGGCTTTTTCCCGGTTAGGGGTCGCCACAGCAGATCAACTGTCCGCTCATGATTGGCAGTGGAGTTTTACAGTGTCGAGTTGCCAGCCCGGCGCCCAACCATCCACAGAAGGCGCACACACACGCAAACACTCACACCTAAGGCCAATTTAGAGTGTCCAATCCACCTACAGCATGTCTTTGGGATGTGGGAGGAAACCGGAGCACCCGGAGGAAACCCACGCGACCACAGGGAGGACATGCAGACTCCGCAGAGAAGGCACCCCAGCCAAGAATCGAACCGGAGAACCTCTTGCTGTGAGGCGGCAACGCTAACTGCTGCACCACCGTGGCCACCCATATATATATATATATATATATATATATATATATATATATATATATATATATATGGGTCCACTTCTTAATTTCGAAAGATTACAATCTCGAGATTCATAATATCGAACCCAGAATCCCAAGGTTGTGAAATCTCGAAATTAATAAATAAAACATGACAACTGCTAAAACTATGTTTCTGTAGGGGGGAAAGCACCCTCCACCTACCACACCCCCTGCAACTTAAATATACTCCAAGATCTCTGCACATTGAAAAGAACGGTAATGTACGTTCTTATACAGTGTGGAACGGGAACATTACGATTCTCTTCACTGTACAGCGATCTCAGAGTTAGTATATTTAAGTTGCAGGGGGGTATGGGGGATGCAGGGGACCCCCCCTGTAAAAACGTGGTTTTAGTAGCTGTAATTTTTTTTTTTCCTTTAATTTCGAGATTTCACAACCTCAAGATATATATATATATATATATATATATATATAAAACAATAAAATAAAGATGTGGTCACCACACTGTAAAAGACTGAACATAAACTTTATTATCAAATAGGAACTACAAATAAAACGATGAGCAATTTCAGGTTACACTCAACCATTCCTTAGATCTGCCATTACAATTGAGATATCTCTATTTAAAGTTAGAAGTAAATAAAATTGAGCATCAAAGTGCACACCTCCAGTAAGTGTCCAATCAAATTGTCAATGGAGTTTAAGCCCCTTAAGGGCAGGTTTTAGCGGTACATTCATATTTAAGCCAGGAAATCTGTCACCTTGAAATTCAACTATCCATTTCATTTCCATTAGTTCAGTTCACTCTATAATGTCAACTCCACGACAGTTCTCTTTTATAACTTGTAGTACCATAAACCGAAGCTCATGTCCTGTCTTAAGTTTTATATGCCTGAACAAGGGATTTTTTTTTGATCACCCAATCTGATGTTATTAATATATTTACAGGCATGTTCTTTTAATCGCCTGTTTTCCCCAAATAAAACATTCACAAGACCCACAGATGGTGATTTATATAACATGTTTTGTATTACAGTTGGCAACCGTATGCCAGCTACATCTTTTTTTAGATATTGGATGTATAAACTCATTGCCCCTAAAAATAAACTTACATATAGAACAATCCATGCATGGAAAAGTGCCAACTTTGTTGACATTAGCCTGTGTAGACAAACATGAGTTATAACATAAAAGCTACTTAAGGTTTCTATTTCTTTTAAAACTGAAGGAAGGTTTTTCACCCACTACATTTCTTAAAGTGGGATCAACCAACAAAATCTTCTAGTTATTTTTAATTACCTCACAAATGTGATTGCTGTCACTAGCATAAGTCAATACTACTCTATTATTCTGTTTAGATTGAGAGCTGGTCAACTCAGTAACAGTAGAACATTCCCATGTGGAAAAATGTTGTCTCGCCACACCATCCCTCATGCGTACAACCGCATCCATTTGTTTATGTATGTCTTTATCTTATAACTTCTATCAATGAATCCATATCCTATTTTGTTCATGGCCTCTCTTCATTTATGTTGATCAGTGTGTAAACTAGGTGTTCATAAGAACTGGCCTTTAAGAACATTTGAAAAAATGTGTTGCGGATACATACTGTCTCTATAACTGGCTTGTACTGATACAGCCTTGTTCATCTTAAGTTAACTTGATATCAACAAAGTCAATCAATGAAGGTGAATATTTTATAGTAAATCTTAAGAAACTGATAGTCATTTCTAAGTTATTAACAAAATCTTCCAGATGTTCAACTGTATCATTCCACAGAAGAAAGACGTCATCTACAAATCGCTTATAAAATTTTAGGGATGAAAGAAACAGATTATTACTGCCATATATTAACTTGGTCTCCCAGTCTGCTAACACAAGGTTAGCATAACTATTGGCACATGGAGTGCCCATAGCAACCCCCCACCTTGGCCAATATATCTCTTTTTCAAATAAAAAAAAACTGTTGTCTAACATCAACTCAAGAGCAAGCATATAAGTTCTATATTCTCACTTTCAGAAATACTGTTGTTCAATAAAAAGTTTTTTATTCGTCTTATACCAACATCATTTGGTATGACTGTGAACAAACTGTTTACATTAAGAGTGACCATTAAAAATTGTAAATAATTGTCTAATGAACTTACATACTCAAAGACTGTTCAGAAAATGTTTAGTGTCTTTTAGAACTGCAGGAGCTTGATGTATGACTTTCTTGAGTTGTAACTCTATGTATTTGGAAAGCGGTTCTATACTAATCTATTTCCAGAGACTGCAGGGTGAAAAGGAGAGTTATTATGATCCTTGTGTATTTTTGGAAGACAGGATGCTCTATTAAAAAATAATTATATAATTCTTGTGAAATTCTACTAGTGTCTAATAATTCTCATATTTTTATCTTGATGTTTCTTGCCACTGTAAACATTTGAGTCTGTAAATTCATTAGAGATCTTCTTGAAGTTAGGGTTCAATATTTGAAGGGGGGGTAAATAGGAGAGGTCACTGGGTAGTTTGCTCATAAAGACAAAAAAGAAGAGGTCTAAAATTGAGTGCGTAAATGGGAAATTGGGGAGACTGACAAACCAGTCTTAATTTTGAAATTACATCTGAAGAGAAAGTCTTAAAACCAGAGGCAGACATCAGGGCTTACACAGAAGTGGAACACGTGGTTTAGTAGGAGTAAGTAGCCTGCCAAGGAAAAAAGCCTTGATAATGTCAATACACAGGGCACCCAGTAAGACCATCTTTATTCATGTCAGCGGAAATTTAGTCAGTTAGTGACCAGAGTATAGTGATTGTGCAATGGGCCGACCAAAAGCCATTTGTTTAAAGAGCAGAAGTCTGTGTTGTTTGTTGCAACCCGTATGCTGGATGCAGATTATTTTCTTAAGCATCTTCCTTAGTGTTGGTAGAACTGAAACAGGGTGACAGTGACAAGTGTCGGTATGGTTGGGTTCTTTAGTTAGGGGCTTAACAAAAGGGGCTTTCCTTATGGATTGCATAATGTTTGAGTGATACAGGGGGATATACATAAGGACAAGAGGGATTGTATAGTCATTCCAGAAGTGGTATCAGATCTGCAGGCCTGTCAGTAGAAATGCAAATGTAAGAACAAGCTTGATTTGTTTAGAATGACTGACATTGAATTAGAAGAATACTGTAAAAGGGGGAAGTCGGGGGGGGGGGGGTTCATGACAGGGAAGGGTCTGAACTATATAGTAGATTATGGAATGCTTGGAGAAAATCTAAGGTGATACATTGTCCTAAAGAGTATAGGACTATATGAAGGGAGACATGATTGAGCTCTCAGAGTATGTGCTCCAGACAGGTATGTCCCTAGCCTTGAGTGGCATATTACCCTCACCTAGAATGATGCCACAGTATAAACAAAAAATGATAAATTTTAAAAACTGGCTAGTTTTTGGTGTCATTCAAAGGGGATCCAGTTTCTGTCAGTCTGGGATGACACAGCTGACAAACCTCGCTGCCTTGCCAAAGATGGTTTGTACCTGGCACCACTACGCATTCGGTTGTTGGCAAAGGCTCTTGCTTCCCCCATAGTGTCTTATTTTAGGCAAATTCTCAAAAACAAAATTGCCAGTGATAACAAAATAAAGGTTATGCTGCTAAACTCTAGGAGCTTAAACCAAAAACTGCACATCTTGGAAGCACTCATATCACTAGAGGATAGAGATGTCTGTGCAGTCACTGAAACCAAGTTCAAGGCTTCAGACAGTTCCCCAGCCTTGCAAGGCTACAATGTCTTCCACATCTTCAGAACGCAAAACGAATGTGTGAAAACCAATGGAGGCGGTGTTTCTATCTATATTAGAGATAAATTCACCCCCAACTAGTTTGACAGGACAACTCCATGCAGTTACTCCAAGGTCAGATTACTGTGGGTAAGACCCCCCATTCCAGTCACTTACTAATGGTATCACACACGCTGATCCTGCAGAGGAAGCAAACCTGCTGGTGGACAGATTTGGCAAAAATGTCACTCCCTTATCCCTTTCCAAACATCACAAATCATGCTCCCAACTCCCCCCACCCTACATATCTGAAAAGCAGGTTAGTGAAGCCTTGTCTAATGCAAAAAACAGTCTCTATGGGGGCAGACAGCATCTCAGGCCGTCTTCTAAACAAACTAAAACATAAACTAGCATCACCATTAAGTACCCTATTCAATCACAGCCTAACCACAGGCTATGTTCCTGAACAGCAACAGTTATTCACCTCCACAAAAGTGCCTTAGCAACAGACCCTGGGAATTATAGACCCATAAGTCTGACCAGCCTCATCTGTACGGCCATGAAACATATTATCATGGACCTCATAACCCTGGATCTGACCCATTTCGGCTTCGTCAAGGGCAGATCCTGCCTGTTAAACCTGGTAGATTTCTTCAAAAATGTGACCAGGGCCACTGACGAGGGCAAATCTGTGCACACAGCATACCTCGACTTGGCCAAGGCCTTCGACACAATCCCACACTCAGGCATTACCAATAAATTTTGCAACCTGAATGTAAACCTCTTTGTTGTAAGATGGGTTGCCAACTGGATCACAAACTGGTCACACACTATCAAAGTGGGTGACTCCACATCAACCAGCAGACATGTCACCAGCAGGGTGCCACAAGGGTCATTGTTCGGCCCCCTATTGTTTGGTACATACTTCTCAGAAGATCAGGCTTCAGGCCAAAACTAAGGGGCTGTGGCTAATCAAGTTTGCAGATGACTGTAAACTGGGTGCAGTTATCAAATCTCCAAATGGGGGTCTTACACAGACCAATGACTGGTGTCTTAGTCATGGTCTCAAACTAAAAGCAAAGAAATGCATCATCATTCCCTTCAGTAAAAACAATGTCCCTTCTTACTATCATATTAACAACAATACCCTATGTACCTACAAAGTGGTAAGGGATCTGAGATCATAAGTAGAGTGTGAACTTTAACTTTGACCACCACATGTCTACTGTAGTAAGGGAGGCTTTTGACTTAGCACACCTTATTAACAAAGGCATCACCTTGACAGCAAAGGAGGTTATAACCCCTCTGTACTCGTCACTAATCAGGCCCATAATTGAATATAACGCCCCTTTTTGTATGTACCGTACAAAACACCTGTAGCAAGTGGAGAGACCTCAGAGGTTTCTAACAAAGGAAATCAAGGGAATTCAGGACGTGCCTTACACAGACCAATTAAAGCCCCTGACACTATACTCAGTATTGTACAGACTTCTTAGGGGAGACTTATGCCTGACTTGCACAGCATTCACCGACCCAAAACTAATGAATCTGCTGCACATCTGTAAATCAAATGAGACTGGAACTACCCATTCCAGGGACCCAAATATGGCCTGTGACTTGAATAGGATGTGTGGGAGGGACATATTTGTCTCCCATTGATTGCCATGTCTTTGGAATAAGCCGCCAATTCATGTGAAAAAGAGCACCTCTATGACACTGTTCACAAAGAACCTGGACGAGTGGATGGGGCACTGTACATTCTTACCAGGGATCGCCCCCACAACCCTCCTGGACACGAACAGTCATTTACTAAATACAGTCCTGTGCACTGACCAGAGTAGCATTGGTATTACATTGAGATGAAATGGCTAGGCTTGAAATGACCTCCAATGATATTACGATCCTATAGTGTTAAGTGTTTGGGCTAATGCAATAGAGAATGTTGCTTGGATTTCAGAGTGAGTTTTGTGTCTATAAATGAACTGTTTGGAAACATTTCAAAGTCTAACGGACCTCTGCATGTCATCATGAGTTAAGTGAAGTTACAAATGATACCAATCATCTCTGAGATGTAGAAAAGTCTTTACTTCTCTTGTACAATGGATGTTTTTGTTACCATCAAATAGTCAAGAAACTTTGGTAAAGAATTTGTAGAGAGTCATGGTTAAGGTTTCAGTGGACCAGAGTGGGTCTTGAGAGGTAAGGATGGGAGATCAATCATGAGATGATGGGTTGCTGATATCTTGTGTGGATTTTGGAAAAAAGGTAATTAGTTTTGGTGTGAGTTTTACAGGGAAGTTATTATATTGAAGGTGCTAAGATAGTGAGTAATTAGTGTGGATTTTCATGCAGAAGATTTCATTGAGATTATTAGAATGAGAAGGTTGAATACAGAATGCTTTCCTGATTTAGGTTTGGATGGGTGAGGTGTTCTGAAATGGATAAAGCTGAAATAAAGTGTTATGAAATGTCACTGGAGAGTGAGTCAAGGAAATAATGGCTGTGGTCTCCCAAAATGATTCCTGAACTTTGGAGCAGTAAAAATTATACTTTTGATAAGCTGTTTAAACTCTGTGAGTGACAAAGGAGGTGGAAGATACAGTACAGCTACATATACTGGGTCATTTTAGTTAAAGGAGTCTTGATTAGGATAAGAATCTGAGCTACAGTTGGTTTGACAGACTGGGGTTGGGATAAGATTAAAGCTGAATACTGGAAAGGGCCTGCCTCAAATTATTTTCCCTGGTCTGGCATCCAAAATATAACTGAAGAAAAGAAATGACAGAGATTGGGGTCATTCTTTCTAAGCCAAGACTCAGTGATGGATAGGAGTTCTGTGGAATCAGACATTAGGTATGCAATAAGGAAATGCAACTTGTTGATAACTGGTCATATTAAGTAGGCAGCATGACAAAGAATTTAAGAGGCTACAACTAGAATAACTGCAGTAGAGAAGCAGCTAGGATTGGATTCAATGCTTGCATTCAGGAGAAAGAAGATCGCTGATGGAGCAAATTTTGCAAGAAATGCATTAGTTACAGAAAAGGAGTTAAGCCTCTTGCTATAAAGGTATGGTTTGCAAAAGTAACTGTGAAGGGAAGCGAAAAGTATAACTTTACAGGAGATAGGTGGAGCCTTGGAAATGAGAATATGTTATGAGAGGAACAGGATGGAGGAGATGTGGAGTCAGTGCTTTTGTCTGGGATTACGGGAGGGGTGCTGAGTCAACAAGATAGTGTTTGTGTGTGTGTGTAAACGACTGTGAGTGAGGGAGCGGCCTGGGACTGGCAGGATTATTAGGAAAGAGAATGAAAACAGTGAAGGGAAGTACACAGTAAGTCAATATACGTATCACGTAAGTGGGTGAAGGTAGGGGGTAGACAGACACGAGATGCTTAGAGTGAAAATAAGTGGGAGATATGGAGAATGATTGTAAATGAGATGAAAATGAGGCTCCCTATTGTAATTCTGAGACCCCTAAGTGTGAGCCCCAAAATTACAAAAAAAAGTCAGAAGATACGGGAGAACACCAAACAATGACCATCACTGCTTCCCTTTAAAATAGTTTTTTGCAGAGGAACAACCCCCCCCATACAGAAGAGAAGCCAACCATACCCCAAACATATATGTACTGACTCCAAGATTGTTATACCTCAGGGGGAAAAAAGGAATACTCCAAGAAACGAAAGTAAGTCTGCATTTTTGGTCATTCATTCTCACTATTCTGGGGCTCAACATAATATATGAAACATTTATCAGAGATGAAGGGAGCTGCTAGTGGAGAAAGGAGCACAGAACTGTAGGTGTGTAAGTGCAAATGGAAAACAAGTATGGACAGAATAAGATGAGGAAAAGGGAAGTTACAGTGAGAGAAGTAGAGTGCAACTTGGAGAACTACTGAGTGAATCGGGAAGAGGAGAAGGGAAAGCTAGGGTGGCTGTTAAGTGCAATGTGTAAAAGGTCACTGTGTCGGCGTGGAAAAAATGTTTTTGTTGCATTATCTAAAGGCTTGATTGTGTTACAGAAGGTAAGTGTAATAAGGGCAGTTATGTCACTCTCATATATGTAGAGCGATAGTCTGAGGAAGATGGCGGTATTGTGAGTTGTGCTGCAGGGCTGGTTATAAATACATAGTAAAGATGTTAGACACACACCTAACTCCCTTATCCTAAGTGGTATATGCGGAACAGCAGGCTGGAAAGAAGGTGGGATAAAACTGTAAAGGAGGCGAGGCGAGCGAGCTGGAATGGGTTGGAAACATAATGAACTCTGAAGATCAAGGGGAAATAAAGCAGGATTAGCTTGCCAAGAATTACAACCAATCAGTGGTTTCATAATTAGCTCGTCAAGAGTAACACCCAATCAGTATGTGCATGAGCACAGAAAGACACTCACCTGTGAAAGCAGGTAATGGCTACAAATGGAAGCAGGCAAGAAAGAGAAGGCAAACATACCTGAATGAAAGATTTTAACTCAAGTTATGTGATTGACAGCTAGTGCTGAGAATTACAGCCATGAGCTGCTAACGAGCTGTTTCCTGAAGTCCAGAGTTTGACTTTCTCAGCTTTCATTTGCCCACTGTGTGGCTGAGCAAGTCACTTTACCAGACAGTGCTCTGGAACTGGTGGGCTTGGGGAGGATACTGACTGGAGGAGGATTTGACAGGTGATGGAAGGAGGGAAGAATTCTACAAGCCACAGCTGCTCCCTTGTGGGATCTCAGCCCTGGGGATCCCCAGGCTTCCTCTTTTAGTCAGCTTGACATTTTCTCATGAATTTTCAAGCCTTTAATTCCTCCTTTGGCTGACTGTCTTTATCTTGCCTCTGGTGGCTCTTAGCAAGGTATCTTCTGTTGCATTTGGTAAGGGAGTGAAAAATCTGTTTACAGACTGCATTGCCCTCCCCTTCCATTTCTCTGCCAGCTTCTTAAACACCTATCCAGCAGAGGCTCAAAAAACAGCTCCTTTTACAATAAAGCACTAAAAATCTGTACTTTTACATGATATGGCAGCGGCTGGTGGTCCCATACCAGGAAAGTCTCTTAATAACTAAAGCGATAGCTGCTGCCCTGCATGGTGAATGCACTGTGACATAGCTATAACTGATAGAATACCTACTAACTAGGGAGGAGTGGTTGCATAAGTCCAGAACTTTGTCTTTCAGGGACATGTCCTATGTCTCCTCTGTCTTGTCCTTCATTTGGAAAACGACACCCCTCTGGAACTTTAAAATATGAGTCTGGCAGTTCAGAACTCTGAAGGCTAGGGTGACAGAGGTTTAGTCCTTCTTCCTAAAGTAACCCAGCACTCTTCGCTCTCAGCCACTGGAAAGGGGATTCTTGGGTGGAGCCCCAGTGGACATCTTACAGGAATCCATGAACACCACAGCTGAATCAGAAACTGGATTACTGACATTTAGTACAGAAGACTAAAGCTATGAACTGTAGCTCCTTTGGTACAGGGTTTCATTCAGTTAGCTCTCACTTGCTTAGTGTAAGGACTTGAGCAAGTCACTTAACCATACATTGCATTCCAGTTGCTTCTGAAAAGGGGCTGTGTGTGTCCAGTGGGCCTACATGTTTAAAAGGGTTCCTATTGCGTTATCGCAGATGCATTTTGTCGAATGTGTCTTGATCAAACCTAAATCAATGAAAAGGCAAAATAGCGAAGAGGCTTTTCAGCAAATTCTTTCCCTGGCAAAGAATTTGATTTGCCGCTTTCCTTACTTTGCCATTTTTGGCACAGTAGTATGATCTCAAAGTTGGTATATTTAAGTAGGGGGTGCGGGGGGCACAGCCCCCCACATTATGTAATGTTTTAAAGTTTTTTGTTTTTTTTTTTTTTGGAGCAGCGATTTTTTTTTCCCTTGGAAAAAAGTTGCTGTTCTGAGGTTTCGACGTTGTAAGCTTTCACTTACATGGGGTCGATTAATTATTGTTCGATTTTGTAAGTGTACGATAATACAATATAGACCCATTTAAAATACAGGACTTGTTATAATTATTATTATTGTTACTATACAGGTACTTAAGAGAATACATATTCCTATGAAAATAGTCAGGCTTCCTGAGAAAATGGGGGGGTTAGGAGTCTGGCTCCAACAATTACTAGTGAATGCATCCTCCATGGCATCCCTCAGTGGAGGAATAGCTAAGAGCTTTGGCAAACTTAGAACTTCCTATTCAATTTATTAGCATCAGAGTAATCTTTAGTGTTCCAGTTGAAATCTTTTATTGTGTCCAAGGTGACTCCAAATGAGAAGTCCTCCAGTGGGGATACAGAGGATAAAGTGTCCTAAGTGTCTGACTTATAGGAAAGAAGAGAACAAAGTCTGTTCAACAGAGGTCAACTCATCTGCCTCTGGATTAGACAAGAATGATTCCATGGGGTGTTTCCTCTTTTCTTTTCAAGATGGGGACTCTTGATGCACCTGTTTACTCTAATGATGGCTATAGGTTCTTCAGGAAAAGTACAAAGTTTTGATCAAGCACCATCAGGTTTTTGAGCTGGGGGGTCTAAAAAGGAGGCTGGGGAGAGCCCACCCAGCTCAAGCTTAAGCCAGACAGCAAAGGTCTCAGATGTGGATGCATTAACCCTGTCTTTGTGAGTGATGGCCATCTCTCAGGTCTCCAAGGCATAGGTGAATGCTGATGACTTATTTTTGAGCTATGGATGTCCTCTCCTACTAGAACTGAGAGGGTGCAAACTTCATAATTGGTTATCAAAATCAGGGCATCACAATCATATGCCTGCAGAGAGGTGATTGAACTGAAAGACTACTGCAGGCTTTCAGGTCAGGAGAATGTGCCATATAACAAGTCCTGTATTTTAAATGGTTCTATATTGTATTATCGTACACTTACAGAATCCAAATGATGGAAGCCTCAAGGGGCATTAGCAAGGCCTCAGTCAAACAGACATCAGAATCAGGGACTGCAAAAGAAGAGATGCTCTTGAGACTTAGGGATATGTCATCTGCCTCCCAGGATTCCTTTTATCTTTGGAAATTCTCATTTCTTTTTTTTTTTAATTTGGACATCCTCAGATGAACTGACTGACACCATTGGCAGCTCTATAAAAGGTGTGTGGTCTTTTCTGGTTCAGGAAATATTTTGCATTCCACTTAACAGGCTTCTGGTTGAACACAGTACAACTGGGAGAGGAGATGATATCATGCTCCTCTCCTAAGCAGAACAAATACAGACTATTAAAAGTCTTTGTGTGGGACATACTGCCAACAAAATAATGCATTTATTTATTTTAGAAACTGACATCCTAACCCAGACTCATGAAATCGACTTAGCTACAAACAAGCACAACAAATATATAAGAATTTTCCTTAGTGGAGTACTTATTTGAGATGGGTTGCAAACTGGCTCAGGGATAGAACCCGCATGGTCAGAATTGCAGGTGCCATGTCAGACTCTAAACCAGTTACAAGTGGCTTCCCACAAGGCTCAGTCCTGGGACCTCTCTTGTTCGGTATATATTTCTCTGAGGTACAGACTAACATGGGAGGACTATGGCTGACCAAGTTCGCAGATGACTGCAAACTGGGTGCCATAATCGACTCGCCGACTGACACAAGCAACCTCCAAAAGGGTCTCACAGAGACGGATAACTGGTGCCAGAGCCATGGCCTAAAGCTAAATGCCAAAAAGTGCATAGTCATCCCCTTTGGGAAAAACAAAGTGCCCACAAATTACCACATAGGTGGTAATCCATTAAGTACGGAAGAAGTAATTAGGGATTTGGGGACCCAAGTAGACAGCAATCTCTCCTTTGACAATCACGTTGCCAAAGTGGTTAGAAAGACCTTCTATATAGCCCACCTTATCACGAAAGGGTTCACATCTAGATCAAGAGAGGTCATTGTGCCCCTCTACTCATCACTCATCAGGCCCATAATTGAATACAATGCCCCATTTGGGATGTACCTTACCCGACACCTGCAGCAACTGGAAAGACCCCAAAAGTACCTCACCAAGAGGATTAAGGGACTCAAACAGATGCCCTACGCAGTTAGGCTAAAGAAACTCCAGCTCTACTCAGTTGCTTACCGCCTACTCAGAGGCGATCTGTGCCTGATATATAAAGCCATGTCCAACCCAGAATTAATGGACATGCTCCACCTCAAGAAATCCAAATCCCTTAGAGCTACACGCTCCAGGGACTTAAACCTCAGCACAGAAATAAATAGGGCATGCTGGAGGGAAAGATTCATATCCCAGAGGCTCCCCTCACTCTGGAACAAAATCCCAATCCATGTTAGGCAGAGCCACTCAATGACCCTCTTCAAGATAAATCTTGACGAGTGGATGGGAGATCATAGGTTTACCCCTGGGATCTCTTCTGTGTCCCTACTAGACAGAGGCACAGTAAACTAACCTTAAAAGGGCTATCTTCTGTGACCTACTATACAGAGGCACAGTCAACTAATCTAAAAGGGTGGCGAAAGCCAAACACACTCTGGCTAGGCTTATAAATGCCCTAGGGCAGATAGCCTAGTATTAACCTATGAACCTATGAAAACCAAGCCAAACGCATAGGTTCATAGGCTGCTAGGACGATACTAGGCTATTGGCCTGGAGGCCCTTATAAGCCTAGCCAAGAATTTCACCCATGTTCCCACAAAGTCACTATTCAACATTTTCATAAATGACTTCCACCACTCCATCCAATTTTTTTCTTGTGCACATAATATAGCCTCACTGTAAACAATACAATAGAGTTAAATACATGGTCTAAAGTGACCACCTATTCATTAATCTCGGAATCATCATACCCCTTCAACGGCTATAACATTATCATGCTGTTTCAAGGGGTATGCCAATCATATTATCATGTTGTTTAAAAAAGGCTATATTATGTGATTTTGTTCAGACTGAATACTATCTAAATATAAGTCATGCCTATACAAAAAGAGTGCACCCACATGGCTTTATTTTTACTTTATTTTCCATATTTTTCTATAATTCAGTGCAATATGAAGCACATTTAACGTATGACTCCATGGAATATTCAGACATGTCAACACTTGCAGTTATTAAAGTGGTTTGCAGTAATAATCACAACAGCAATATAACCTGCTAAAAAAAAAAAAACAATAAGCAATGAGCTAGCTCTACACAGCTAGTCTTATAGCTCCTACTGAGAAAACATCATTTATTGAAAGTCTGTAATCGATACAGAAATTACAGCTGAGAAACATGCAGAGTTGTTAAAGCACCCTCGAAGATAAACTTTCAACAGTGCTCTGTAAGGAACCACTACATTTTTACAACTGTCCACTACCAAGGATGTAGAAAGACCATTCATTCATTCATTATTTCATCACTTTCTTGATCGTCCTAGAAAGTCATGGAGATGCTGAAGCCTATCTTACAAACCAAAGGACACAATGCATAGACATCTGTGCTGGACAGCATATCAGTGCATCCAAGAACACACATATACACGCCTAAGCAGTCCATCCGAGAATGCACATATGCACACCTAAGCAGTCCATCTGAGAATGCACATATGCACGCCTAAGCAGTCCATCCGAGAATGCACATATGCACGCCTAAGCAGTCCATCCAAGAATGCACGTATGCACACCTAAGCAGTCCATCCAAGAATGCACGTATGCACACCTAAGCCCAAGTTGGAGAATGCAAATTCATGCCTACATCTCTCTGCGAGATTGGAAATAGAGGCACCTGGAGAAAACACCCAGGAATGTAAGAAGGACATGCAGAATCTGCACAGAAGGCAACCCATCCAAATTCGACAAATGTTCAGCTTTGCAGCAATAAAAAAGTAATCTTCTGATTCTTAAATATACACAGTTCAACCTACATTTAGCATTACAGATAAAAAGAAAGATTAGGCCAGGTATTATGGATTAATACTAACCTGTCATATGCAGCTATCATGAAGTTCAGGAGAAGGCTAATTGACTGGTCCACGCTTATTTGATGAGTAGAGGGAAGGCGTTTATTTAGCTGGTAATAAATAGATGAGATAATTGTCTCTAATCGAGATACATTCATTTCTGTGTTGTGATCCAGTGTGTTCAAGCCGTTATCCCGAAAGGCCTCGATCATGTTCCATATGTCAACAAGATGAACTGCAAAAAGGGGCAAAAGTAAGCAACATTAGCAGACTGGAGAGCATGCTAGCGTGGGATGAAACATGGCACAGGAACTAAATATGAGACAGAAATCCTACCATACTCAACTTTATCTTACTAAAAGTATATTACTTACCATCAGCACTTCTCCAAGCCCAAAGCTGTATAAGCAGTTTGCTAGCAGCACTTAGCTAGGATGAACTATTTCTTATAAAAGAGGTTCTGAGGTAAGGGTAGCTCAAACCTCACAGAGCAAAAAATGGGTAAAAAAGAAAATGAAACAACAAACTGATAGTGACAACACACAAGAACAATTCAAACAATTCACTGCTCTGGGCACAAAATGAGCTAAACTGGGCAAAAATGTGAAGTTAAAAGCAACTTGGTTCCTACTTTATGGCAATGACAGTTTTTGCAGATAAGCTTTAAGGTTGACAGTTGTTGGTGGTTTTCTTACAATGAAGTGTATTTAAGTGACATACTTTGCCTTTAACACACACTTACAGTTTTCAAGTAGGCAAACCACAAGAAATTAAAACAAGCTTTTACAGACACACACACACACACACACACACACACACACACACACACACACACACACACAGAAAAAAACAAAAACAATGCTCTGACATAACATGCCAAGTTTCCTGATAGCATGCATACATTTTTACAAATGAATAAAAGGTTGTTCATAATTTTAGTTGGTGGTGATTTAAACTTTTGACTGATTGATTTAAAAAAGCTAAAAAACAAGCTTTCAGTGTGTGCTGTATGCTAACACTGTAACGGACCTCAACGTTTCAGTCTGGTGAACTTTTTAAAGATGAGGAGCCTCAATAAAATACATTCAGCATTGGTTTTATTGGATGAACACTTCTGCAAGTTTGCCTTATGTTTTGCCATCTACACCCCGCCACCTATGACTATCATACCTCAAACCAATACTGGTCTGTTTATTCCACCCCGGCTCCTGGTAATATTTTAGCTGCTTTTAAGAGTTAGGTTGAGACAGTCTAATTCTAAATACCAGACATATTTGAATGCGTAACTAAATGTACTACACAAGTCCTGATATACAAAACAATGTGAAAAGAATGCAATTCAAGCTGAAACAAGATTCTTGAAAGGTACATTCCACCTGCTTTTAGACATGTGATAACAGAACATTTGAATGGAGCTGACATACCAAATTTAATATGCATGGCAATAGAAAGAACACATAATAAGTATCCTTGGGACACTCTTTTTTGATAAGGATAATTACTTAATTTTTAAACAGATTAGATCCTAGCAGGATGTCTTTAGCATATGCTTATAAAAATGGTTATACTTCCTGAGTTAGAGAGTCAAAGTCAGAAATGCCTTGCCTATCCCACACTGTATGCTATAAAACTAAGCATGCTAACAAGCTTATGAAAATAAATCTGCACCACCTGAAAAATGTATCACTGAAGACTTGTGCATGTCAATGTGTTGTCTGTGCACACATCCCATAATTAATTTAGTACACCCTCATCAGGATGCCACTCTCCATACGTCCCTATTTCAGGGGGCTGTACTCCTGGGCATTCCCCCAGTTGATATGCCTAAGGTAGGACTCTGCTGTCTCCTTCTTCCTGGAACAATACAGCTATTATCAACTACTCATTCCTATCCCTCTCAAAGCTGACTCCTACAACACCATGGACACTATCAAACTGGATCATATGTGTCCAAGCCAAACCCTCTTTGCCACTTTGCATGCTGCATTTGCTTAGTTATTATGTTGCCAGTATATAACATAAGAGTGGACATTTGGGTTAGTATAATTTTTTCTTTATTTTGTTTGCACAGGTAATTAACTGGACCACTACCGTCATATTTCATTCACAACTTTGTTACAGAAAGTATATACAAATTAAATTATCAAAATAAAACATGCAGTTAACAGATCAAACAGATGCTATAATACTGTGTACGAATGCACGATAGTCAAAGAGAAAGAATCAGTAACAAATGCAACAGATTTGACAGCTAAAACTCCAGAAATGCTGTTCACAAGAGATTAGACAAAACGATAAAGAAGCTGAGCATTGATGAATCTCACAATGCTCACTTTACGGATTAAGTAACTGTGTCAATACAGAGTTCTGTAGTGGATGCACACTAAGCAGTGGGTTTATTAGAGTTCTCAAAGTGATAAATATGAAAGAGGTTTACAAAGCCTGTAAAAGTTAAAACAATTTGATTATAATTCATTTATTGGTCAGTTACTACACTGCCTACCTGTCAGCAAAGAAGAAATCTGGAAAAAAAAAAACAAATTAATCAAAAAAGGAGAGGAACAACCTCTAGTTGGAGAGAGACTTTTAGCTGTTTAGCATAAAGCAGTTCAGGTTTCAGCCTTCATACAAGAAATGGCATCCAGTAATTTAGACAAAACATAAATCAAATGCACTCTGAGGTGTGTAAAATAAATGAGACACTCGAAGAATATAAAAAGACTAATGACAAAATGCTAGAAAAAAAAAAGAAGCTTTAAGTAACTGTTCAGATGAGCTGATAAAAGTGCAGAAATATTTGTTCTTCTTTTGGCTTTTCCCAGTTAGGGGTCGCCACAGCGGAACTCCGGTCCGCTAATGATTGGCAGTAGATTTTTACGATGCCGAGGTGCCAGCTCGATGCCCAACCTTCAACGAAGGCACGCCCATTCTACACAAGTCTTTTGAATGACACTCGACCACGGGGAGGACATGCAGACTCCACACAGAAGGTGCTCCAGCTGAGAATCGAACGGGAGAACCTCTTGTTGTGAGGCGACAATGCTACTGCTGCACCACCGCGGCTTGATAAAAGTGCAGAAATCAGAAGCTGAAATGAGGGAAAGACTAGCTGAATATGAGACTTCTCAAAAAGAACTGTTTATTTATTTATTGCCTTTGTTTACTGGGAAAGTCTGACTGGGCACAAGTCCTACTTTCAGCAGAGACCCGGGGAGAAATGCTCCAATAAGGAGCATGACTTGATGACTGCACATCAGAGAAACTGGAAGGAATAGACTACATTCATTTTATGAAAGTACAGATAAGCACATGGACTGGTTCTCACCACAGGAAATGACACACTGTGTGTATGCTCCAAAGCTGGCCACGAGAAAGCAGCCACAACCTACATTAGTAAAGATGTAGTCTTACCAGCAAAAATAGTTGCTCTTGACAAAACAGTAGGAGAGGGGTAAAAATTATTAAAAATCAAGGCACCAGAGTGTATGTGGAAAATGAATTCACCATCCACCAGGCAGAAAAGAAGAAAGTTTATCCCTCCAATCAGCTGATGTTGGGAGGCAGGTATGAGAGTCAAGTTGCTATATCCAGCTGTCATTAGAATATTTTTTCCTGGAAAATCAAAGAGATTTTTGCATGCAGAACAGGCTAAGAAGGAAAAAAAAGTTTAGCTAACAAAAAAGTAAGCAAGCCAGCTAAGGGCGGCTGCTTATCATTCTTCTGATTATAACAAATTTCACAGACAAAATTTGTCCATGAAACCATTTCCATTGTTTTAAAGGAAAATGATGGAGTGACAAAAAAAGTTCAGGACCTGATTAGAAACTCAGGAGTACCTTGGACTTGAACCAGGGACCAGTATTAGGAGATCGAACAATGAGGAAAAAGCTCAGCAATAATTAATGGATGAACTGCAAAGTGTCATTCCCATTAGATGCAGTTGAGACATGAGAACTGTGCTTCTGCAAAAAGTGGCTTAAAAGACCAAGTTTGCTGACTATGTTAAACTGGTCGGACATCTCTAAAGCATAACTCAAACATTAATGTTCAGAAGGACAATGAAGGGACTGAAGATGTTGCAAAGTAGTTCTATATAGTATGCAAAGTAGTTCTGTATAGTATGCAGAAGTATTTTTAGAGTGTGTGTCAGGGGAAGAGGATTTTATCAGAGACTGCCATGTATGCTAGTGAGTTTAAAGTAAGAAAGTATTTTTCTGGATTCTAATGTATCCAGGCTGTACACTTTAACAAGATAAAGGCTGAAAATAAGCAATATAATGCTACGTGTACTGATTAAATCCAACTTTTACCTTGTTAAAGTGAAACAAAAAAAAAAAGAAGAAATTGGCTTAATAGTTAAGATGCTTACCTTACAAGAGTGAGGTGCAGAGTTTGATTCTCATGCTGGGAAATTAGGCTAGGCTTAAAAAGGCACTTTGGGTCAATGCCCTAGTATTCTACTATGATATATGAATAAACAAGAAATAATAAGTCCTCCTGTTTTATATACAAGTGGAAGTAGTACATTGTATGGTTCTTACTTTACAATGCAGACCATGAAAACATTTGAAGTAGACAGGCTAGAAAACAGAAAGCTTGCAATGGCAGTTTGCTAGAGTTTGATAAAAACAGTTTCTTGCATTTGCATTTTTTTTATTTTCAGAACATGCCTGCAGTTGGAGGCAGTTAGTCTACAGGTGCAGGCAATTAATCAGGAAACGACTGAAGAATGTACTCTGAGCCATCTGTATAAGACGCATCATAATTAACATTTAAAGGAGAAGGTACCACTGTGTAAGAACTTACCATAATGGTAGATGTTCTACTAATCACCGTTCAGTACTCCTGACATAACGATTGTCACTGATGACAGCCAGCCAGGACACCAGGGTTTTCCCTTCCATAGGTCATACATCTAACCAATGATCTCGGCTCATATGAGTTGGGATATAAAGAAAAAACATATGAGCATGGATCCTCAGACTATCTCTGAGATTGCAGCCTAAAGGCTATTGAGGGAAGAGACAGGACAGTTAGGAAATGTGTAGCTTAAATTGGTAAGAAAACTCTCCTGGTACTCATGTAAGAGAGCAAAGGCTAGAGTAAACAGAAAGAGACAACAGAAGATAGAAGTGAGATAGAGAAAAGGGGATGGTGGCTGGAATGAAATACTGATCATTAGGATATTTACTGTTATGGTAAGTTCTTACACAATTGTACTATGTCCTGACTGAAACTACTGTTGTAGTATTCCTGACATATGGGTGATTCCCAGAGCTGAAGGAGGAAGGAAGGGAGCTTAGCTATTGAGAAGAGGAGTTGTTCCGCAGTCTGGACAGGACTGACCTGGCAAAGGCTGCCCTCAACCTGAAGAAAGCATCTATTTTGTAGTGTTTAGAGGACAAAGTGGCTACCTCCAAGATAGAACTGGAGTCTATTCCTTTGCGGAAAGCCCCTGAGGAAGTGACTCCATAGTGGTATGTGTTTTAGGGCAGGAAAGCAAGGTCTCATCATAGTGTGAGAAACAGAAAGATATAGCCTTTGAAATCCAGGCTATAACAGTTTGTATATTGACTGCTTCAGTTCAAGGGTATAAAAGATACAAACAGCTGGTCAGTCTTTCTGAAAGATTTAGTTTTGTCCAGGTAAAATCTGAATTGCCAGTGAATATGTAGAGAATGTAAGATCCTTTCCCCCCAGTTTTGTAAATTCTAAGAGAACATGGGAAGATGAACAGCCTGACTGAGAGACAGCTCATTCACTACCTTAGACATAAAAGATGGGTTAGTCCTGGGAGTCACTTTGTCTTTCTGAAAAGTAAGAAAAGGGGGAATGACCATGAGATCGTGTAGCTCAGAAACCCTCCTGGAAGAGGTTGGGACCAATAGAAAGATAATTTTCCAGGTACAGAATTTTAGAGAAGCGTAAAAAGCTGGTTAAAAGGGAGGTAGAGTAAACTTTTTTAACACAAAATTAAGATCCCTAGTGGAGAGATGGGATTCCTTGGGGGGGTTGAAATGCAAAACTCCTGTGAGAAAAAGCTTGACTTCAGCCTAGACATGAGTGGAGGGCTAACACGGAGGTAGGCACTGATGGCAGACAAATGAGTTTTTATGGAAGGGTAGGCCAAACCTGAGCAAAGTAGTTCACAAAGGTACTGCAGTATCTCAGGGACGTGTACCAAGAGTGGATTCTGACTATGTTTGCAGCACCAGAAGGAAAAACCTTTTCTACTTTGCCATGTAAGATTTTCTAGTAGTATGTCTCCTACCTCTCATAGTACTTTTACAACCTCTCATAGTACTTTTACAACCTCTTCAGAGAAGAGATCTTTTTGAGAGATTAGGGGCTGATGGATGGAGGATTCTGCTGAAGCAGAAATCCTTCTTGTTGAGCTCTCAGGTCTGGCTGTAGAGGAATTCTTCTGTAATTTCCCTTTTCCAAGTGAAACACCAAGGGGAACCAATGATGTTTTAGTCAAAATGGAGCCAGTATCCGGAACTTGGGTGTTTTTCCTTTGTGCCCTGAGAAGAATTTTTGGAAGAAGTAGTAGATGAGGGAAGGCACATAACTTCCCTGTCCACTGGAAAGAGAAGTCATCTTTCCATCAGGCTGTGGGACAAGGGTCCCTGGTGTTGAATTGGGGGAGCTGATGGCTGTTTGGTGAAGCAAAGATATCTGAGACATGACACATTGAAGTGTAATGTTGTGGAATATCTCTCTGTACAAGTTCAGCTAATGGGGGTCGTACAAGAAGCAACTTAAGCAGTCTGTTAGCAAACTGTCCTGAGAAGGAATGTATGTGCCTGTGAGTGTGATGTTCATTTGTGTTACCAAATTTCATGCCTCCTGTGCTAACCTGCAAAGTTGGGAAAACCTAGTGTTTCCCTAGTTTATGTGCCCCATGACTGTGGTGTTGTTTGTGTACACTTACAGTGGTCCTGGTTTCCAAAGGTAAGAAAACCTGAACAACAAACAGCAGAGCCTTCATTTCATTCAGTTTGATGTGTTCTTCCAAGAACTGGAGCTGTCATTCCCTTACACTCAGTATGATCCTGTTTCATGACCACCCCTAGCCATGTCCATGTGAACCTAACAAAGAAGAGGAGGTGTAAAATGTAATCCTGGGTTGAGGATGACCTGTCCCTTCCATCAGATAAGCTCCTTCTTGAGACAAGGGAGAAGGGGAATCAGGGTATCCAGTGGGTGGCAGTGCTAGTACCACACAGATTTCAGGTACCATTTGATTTTCTTCATATGGAGTCTGGCCAGGGGGAGCACAAGAATGGTGGCTGCCATGAATCCCAAAGTCCTTAGCATCTCCCTTGCAGAGCAGTAGGTTGTAGAGGACAAGCCTTGCAAATAACTGGACAAACTGATAACCTTCTCCTGTGGGAGGAAGGCATTAATTTTCTTTGTGTTCAGTCTGCATACCAGAAAATCTAGGTCCTGTGTAGTGACCATCAGTCATTTGTTGTAGTTTATAGTAAAATCCAGACATTTCTGAAGATGGAGGGTGAATGGTTGATGCTGAAGGAGAACTTCTGGGATAAGAGTGTATATCAGAAAGTCATCCAGGAATGGGAAAATCTGAGGTCCTTTATTGAGACAGAAGTATGTGCTAGGCACTATGTGGACACTCTCAGGGCTATGGAAAGACCAAAAATGCAGAACGTCAAATTGAAAATCCAAGAAGCCAGAGAAAAACCTGATGAATCTTTAGTAAGAGGGGTGAATGGGAATGTGCAAACTTGTGGAAGGATGAAAGATGAAGAGTCTGAAGAGAGAGCATTTTGAAAGATGGTACTTTCAGATAGGTGTTCAGCACAGAGAGATCTAGGATGGATCTCCACTGCCCTTCTTTTCTTTAGACTAGAAAAATCATGAAATAAACCAGTTTCCCATGAATTCTTTTGTGATTTGCTTGATTGTACCCTGATTTAAGAAGTCTTGAATAATGGGAGCCAGATGGGATATTTGGTTTTGAGGAGGTAGTGGCATGCCTCTCAGAGAGGAATGTTTTCCCAAGACAAGGCATAGCCATCCCTGATGATGGAAAGGACCCACTTGTCTGTGGTAATAGCTTCCCACCTGGCTAGGGACAGCAACCATTTTTGAGAAGGAGGGGTAATAGGGTTGAAGACAGAGGGAGGGATGCTGCAGGGGTAGTCAAAGGTATTTGGCCTCCAAAGGATGGCCTCTAGCTGGAGGTTCCCTTTGGAATTTTTCACAGTATCTTTTTCTAGGGATTTTTCTTTGTTTTCAAACTGTCCTGTGATCCCTTGTAAAAAAGGAGGTAAATTTAATTGGCTATTTCCTATGGTATCCAGGAACTGAGGAGAGTAGGATCTGTCTGCAGTTTTTCATGGTCTGACTTTGGTCTTGGACACTTCTGAATAGACTGGCAGCCTGAGCGCCAAACAATAAGTCTTTGTCGAAAGGCTAGTCTAAAATTTTTCATTTGAAATCTTCATGTATAGGGCTATGAAGCCATGCATATCAGCAGATAACACATCCAGTGGCAGCTGCCCTAGAAGCAGCATTCACAGCATCATAACTGCAGTTATAGCTGTGTCTGATGATCTGAGTGGCCTTCAAAAGTTAACTCTGCATTTGCTGCTTCGAACATCATGTAGGAGGTTCCAAGACAACTCTATTGAAGGAGTTAAGAGCGGACATCAAATACTTGTCATTTGAGTCTGGTAATCAACAGCCCTAACAGCAATGGTAGCTGAGGTATAAACCATCTTCCCCATCTATCCATAGTCTTACTATCTTTTTCAATTAAGTAATATATTAGCACAGGGCAGAGATTTAGCGGGCTTACCTGAAGGAAAAGATACTGCAGTGGGGTCTGCCACTGGGTTCTTATGTAGATATTAAAGGTCTTTAGGAATCTTATAAAACCTGTCTGTTCTCTTAGGAGCTGGTGGTTATGAATCCAGTGCAGAAGAGGTGGACTGAAAGGCATCATGGAAAGCCTCGAGGACAAGAGGAACTGGAGAAGGGCCAGAACAACCCATCTTCAAGAGGGTGCAATATCCCTTTTGAACATCAGAGATCTGCATGGATTGCCAATCAATGGGTTTCAACATTTTCTGTATAGTGACTTCCAAGATGGATACACATTGAGTAACAGCTTAATTCTAGCACTCCCAGTGTAAAAACAGAAGGCCAGTGGAATTTTGTGTTTCTGGTTTAATTTCAGTAAATAGCTAGTAAGTGTGTTGCCTGCATGCTAGGAAAAAAAGCAATAAAGAGGACCTGAAGGAAAATCAGCTAGAAAAGGTGAGGAAAAAACACTGACTGGGAAAAGTACTGAAGCTGTTCATCAAAAAAGTAGTACAAGCTGCAGACTTGACTTCCAGTAACCTAAAGGAAAGCATAACACAACTGTGGGGTGGCCTAATGGTTAAGATGTTTGCCTTACAAACACAAGGTGCAGGGTTTGAGTCTCACAAGAGATAACTGACTAGGCTTAAAACGGCTCACAAGGTAGTTAGCCTGGTACTACTCTATGAACCTATGCACACAGACCTGGTTAAAATAAACAAAACACTGATGGAGTAAATAAACTCAAAGAAAAGGCTAGAAAAATGTACAAAGCTTTAAGTAGATATTCAGATGAGGTGATAAAACTGCAAAAATCTGAGGTAGAGATGAAGAAAAGGATAGATGAATATGAAACTGCTCAAGAAGAGATGTTTCAAAAAATAATCAAGGACACAGCACATAGGGAAAAACTTGAGATTTTCAGCTGTACCAGAGAAGCTGGAAGGAACAGACTGTATTAATTTTATGAAAGCACAAATATTAGCTGGACTGGTATTCCAGTGCAGGAGTTATTAATTGAAAGGGCACATCATGTGTATGCTCCAAACTTGGCTATGAGAAAGCAACCTAGACCTTTAATAGTAAAGATGCAATCCTACCAGCAGAAGGAGTTGATTCTGACAAAAGTGTGGCAGAAGGATAAAGTACTGAAAGTGGGAGACAGCAAAGTATTTGTAGAAAATGATTACTCATTGCATACCAGGAAGAAGAGGAGTAAATTTATTCCACTAATCAGGGAATGTTGAGACACAGACATGAGATTCAAACTGCTGTACCCAGCTATCTTCAAAATATTCTTCCCTGGAGGGACACAATCATTTTTTGATGAAGTACATGCTAAGGAGGAAATACAAAAGTTTGTCCAACAAAAAGTGAGCTGTGAAACAGGAGGTTCTGCTTCTTGTTCTTCTGGTAATAAAGACCACAGAGAGACTTTGTCAGTAAAACCTTTTCCAGTGTTTCAATGGAAAATGCAGGAGAGAAGGAAGGGAGCACGAGAGTTCACTAGAAGAATCCTGAGTATGTTGGAAATGAAGCATGGACAGGATTTGGGAGATGGAGATGAACAGGAATAAAACTAGTAGCTTGGAAACTGACAAAAGTGGGTTTAGAAAGCAATAATTATATTTGTGAAATGTGATAAAACATGAAAATCTGGAAATATTGGGGTTTTTTGGACTTTGTTGGACTTGTGGGGGACTGTTAAGTATATCCCTACTTCATGTCATTAATGTTCAGAAAAATACTTAGGGTAAGGGAAAGGAGAATGTTAACTATAATTAAAACAATTTTTTCTTAATAGTACTATTTTATAGTGTATGATTTGCTTTGCATGCTATAAAGTGAATTACTTCAGTTGTTTTTAAGTGTAATGTAGACTATTGTAAACAGGCACTCCTGCTTTTTATTTATTTATTTTTTTTGTTTCTCCCTTCTCCCTTTCTCCTTGTTCAGTTTTAAGAAATGTAGGCACTGCAATGTAAAAAAAAAAGTCTAGTCGAAAGAGCATGACAAAAGAAAAATGGATGTGCTTTTTTCTCATTCTTGCATGGGCGAATGAATGGATTAAGGCCCTTAACTTGATAAAGTAACAAAATTTATGAGAAAGCAAGTAAATGAAAGAGAATACTGAATATTATAAGGAGTATTTCTAGTAAATATATGCATGCTTAGTAGCAATTCTGTATCTGGTCCTCATGTCTCCATGGAGACAATCTGATATAGAGAAATTGGCTACAATCTGAAGAGAAATTGGCTAGGAGATAATGTTCTCTGAAAGCATTCAGGTGTTTTCCCAGCTGGGACAGCTATAAACAGAAGACAAAACTGATTAGCACTTGGTAAAAACACAGGCAGCACCATGTGTCCTAATGTGGATAACCTTTTTTTAGGTTACCTCAAGTCTATCAGTGTGGCCATCAGTTTGGGACATTTGTTCCTATTAGGTGGGTAATACTTCAATATTTGAAGATGCACTTAGTTTTGTGTGTTACTATTAAGTTAATAGGTTTTAGGAGTACTGGGTGTGTTTGTTTTTTTTTTTGTTTGAGGTCTTTCAATAAAACAAAATATTTTGTAAGGTATGACATAGGCTCAAATGGATATGACAAGAAACAACTGAATAAAAGTTCAACTTGCCAAATGGAGTATGCATGTAACACAAAAGCTGGAACTAGACATTTAACCAAAAAGCTGTTATACATAAAAAGGTGGGAATAATTACAGAAAGCATCATTGTATTAAAAAGCTATGTCTTCAAATGTCAATGGTCTCACAGATAAAAACAAAAAAGAAAGAGTAGTGAAGTATATTAAAAATGTACAGAGCAAATATCTATGCTACAGGAGACACACTTGGAAAGAACTGAACATGTGAATTTAGTAAAGAAAAGCTTTCAGGATGGTTATTTAGCAGAATACCCATGACAAAGGAAAAGAAGTGTACTTATATTAAATACAAGAGGAGCTCCAATAGTGATAGAAGAGAATAAAAAAGATAATGGTAGATTTGTAGTACTAAGGGGCCACTGGCAAGGGAGGAGGATTACATTGGCATGCATTTATATTACACCTAAAATTGCTATAATGCAGCTTAAGAAAATTCTGGGAAAAATAATCAGCTTTCAGCAAGGAATATTACTTATAGGTGGGGACTGAAATTTGATTTGCACCAATGAAGATGTGTCTAGGGAGCCTAGATGGGAAAGTATAACAAAGGAGGTTAGACGTTTGAAGAAACTTATGAAAATACTTGGCATAGAAGATGCAAATTCAGTACTAGGAGTTTGGAGTGAATTTACATATTCCCTAAGATACAAAAACTGGGCTAGGCTAGACAGAATTTACATTTCACAGGAACATGTGCATTTATTTGAAGGTCTTGATATGGACCCAATAACTATTCCAGATCTTCTGCCAATAATAACTAAACTAAAAACACAGTAATGAAATAAAAATGAGACACTGATGCTTTCCCAGCTATCTGTTGAAAACATGGATTTAAGGAATATGTAGTGAAAATTGTTCAGGAGCTATTAGAGACGATATAAATTTCTTCTGAAAATATAGCTAGGACGTGGGATAAAATTAAACTGGAGTTTTAAAACAGGGAAAAAATAACAGAAAGGGAGATATGGTTAAGAAGCAACAATAATTACTTAGAGGGACTGACAAATGTTAAAGTATTGCAGAATGGAAGAATCTCACAGAACAAGAAAAGGAGCAGCTGCAGAATGTTAAACATAAAATAAGGGATTACCTCAACAATATGCATGAGTTTAACTTGATTCTTGCCATTTTCCCCTCCCAGATAAAATCCTTCAACTCTTTATTGTTATTCACAACTTCTCCTCTGATTTATAAAAATATGCCTGATCTGTGTATAAAACTAAAGGGACTAAAACATTTTAACTGCTTGTATCTTGCTATCAGTATAACAGAGCTTCCAATTTCTCAGCTTTTCTATTATCTTTTGTTTAGCCTCTTCCCATATATCCTTAGCTGCCACATTGGAATCATTTTTAATCCATGCTCCTAAATAGTTCATTTTATCATGTCGCCATAAATATGGATATTGCTGAACCAGTTTGTGTGTGGATACATAATTTACTACTGTTGCCTTTGTTTTAGCTTCATTAATTTTGTATCCCAAAAAGGTATGAAACTGTCTCAAAATGTTCTGCAACACTGTAATGTTCTTTCCTGTTCTTTGTCAGGTATAAAATAATATCATCTGCAAATATAGCCAGCTTTTCTTGACTACCATACCAATTATATCCTTGAATTTCTGAGTCCCTTATTTTCTTTGCCAGTGGTTCTAAATATAATGCAAATAACAAAGGGGAGAGGACACCCCACCCATGGCTGGTTCCAGAGGGGATCCCACCCACTTTAATTTTCTCCTCCAATCTTTCATATATACTGCTAATTAACCTTATAATTTCATCAGTGGATGCAAATGCTTCCATTGCCCTGCTCATAATGTCCCAGCTTACTCTGTCAAATGCTTTCTCTGCATCAAGAGACACCAAACAACAGTGGCATTTTCTTACATTCTGCTTCCCTTTGGATTATCAGTGCTCTGTTAATGTTGTCAAAGGTTTGCCTCCCCTCCACAAAACACACTGATCCATATCTGCCAATTTTGGCATCACTTTTGCCATTCTTTTAGCCATTAAGACAAACAGTTTCTAATGATGGTTTAGTATTGAAATGGACCTGTATAAAGTTGGATCTGATGGACCTTTGCACTCTTTAGGTATTACAGCTACCACCACTTTCTTCCAGGATGTTGGTACTTCTCTTAGAATACTGTCAAACAAAACCTTCCAGATTGGTATCATTTTTTTCACTCCTAGCTTCCAGACTTCCACAGGAATACCATCTATTCCTGGGGACTTTCCTGTAGATTGGTTATACATCACAATTTTTATGTCATCTCCTCTTATCCCAAATGTTTGTAATTCAGCCTCATCTACCTCTAACCATGGCATATTTAATTCTTCCATAAACATTTCCATTTTTATCTTCTCTTGATTTCCATATTTCTCTGCTTTATACAGTCTTTCATAGAATTTCCAAAATATTTCTAATATCTCTACAGGATCTCGCTATCTTCCTTGTCATAGACTCCCTAATCTTGGCGACAGCCCTTTCTGCTTTCTGTTGCCTGAATAAGATGATTCTTCCAGTTGGACAAGAAAGACTGGGATTACCCGATTTTGAAGGGGTATTTCAGAGCTACACAGTTAAGGTTCCTATACATAGCACAAGCAGAAACCTATACTCAAAGTGGAAAGAGGTAATGAAGAAACAGGGGGAAGCTCAAGAAACAAGGAGAGACTGGGTTTTGGATGCAGATCTTTAAGAAGAATAATTAACCATACAGAATATCATATTCATAAAGTAGCAGAAACTATTCTAAGAACTAAGCCAACATGGGAATGGAGGAAGGAGATTCTGCCGATAGGGTTGACTGCAATTTGGGATACAGACAATAGGCAAGAGGCAGCTGGAATTTATTTGAGAAGACTGGTAAAGGAACCAAGGTATTGGCAGCAAACAACTTGAGAGGGAAAGGTAACAGAATCAAAGATGCCAAGTATTTATTTGGACTGCAGGTTAGAGATTGCCTTCTCCATCAAGGACTGATATCAGAGTATAGGCAAAGAGAAAGAAATAGGGAGGTCCTAAATGAATGACCAGCACTGGTAGAGGTTTTTTGTAGACTCAAACAGAAGCAGCCATCAAAAAAGGAATAATTAGTAGAGCATTTAAAATATGGCATGATAATTATAAGAGTCAATTAGAGGAGGTTAGAAAGGATTGGGAAGACAGAGGATAAGCAATTCACAAATAAACAACGGGGGATATATGTATGTCTCCCAAGTATGCAAGAAAATCTAGAAGATTTAGGATTTTTGCTTGTCAATGTTTACATAGATATTTTTTATACCCAAGCAGACTCCAGAGAATTTTTCCTCGGGTAGACAGCAAATGTTGGGAGGTGTGATGGGGAAGAAACTGGTGAGTGGGAACATATTTTCTGGGACTGTAATGAGTTGGCAGACTTTAACTGGGTGAGCAAATTGGTGTAACTAGGGAAATCATTTTTCTGGGCTATGATACTGAATCAGAATTGCCTAGACATAGTAAGGCCTTGCTGAGTCTAATTATTCTGGCTGCCAAAAAAATCCTGAAAATGGAAATCAAAGTCTACACCAACTGTACTAGAAGTAGTAAATATAGTAACAGAGGTAAAACAACTGGAAATGGGATCTTTGGAAAAGGGTAGGAGCAAATTACATAGGAAAAAATGGAAATTGTGGGAACAATACATACAAGGGAGGAATGAGGTTTAAAAGAAGGCAGGACTTGAATGAGCTATGTAATGTTTGACTGACAATGACTGGATAGATTATAAGTGACATGTAATTTTGCAACTAGGATTATGTCAATATGTATTGAGATGTAAAATGCTTGCAGCTGGGATTATGTCAATATGGCTTGTTTTCATTTATATAAATACATGATTGCCCATGTCATACGTGATAATTTAACGAAGATGTTTCTTGATAAAAAAAAATTGCTTTGTGCAGTCTCCCCAAAAGAAGCTTCCTCAAAGGGGGGGGGCGGAGGGAATCAGGTGAGAGGGATTCCCCTTTGTTGGGACAGATTTGCCCTGGAGAATGTAGCTGAGAGAAACAGTCTAGGGAACTGCCCCAGTCATAATCATGTTCCTCATCAGAGGAAGAGGAAACCAGTGTAGGCTTTAGAGGAGTAGCCTGTGGCTGCAGAGGCTCAAAGGACAGAGATTTCAAAGACATAACAGCTTTGAATAAGTCTAGTGAGAAGTCCATCCACTCCTTCTTACTAGCTGCTAGGGGGAAGTCATATGCTTAGCCTTTGGTTGTTAGGTGTGACTTCCAGCTGGATAAGATGTGCAGGTTCTGAGCCATGTCTGACATCTATTAGTGAGCCTGGGATAATCTTCCCTAATTAAAGTTTATGAGATGCCATGTGATCCTTCTGAAATAGTGAGAGATGGTTCCTCAGAAGTATTGGTTGTCTGCAAATCCTCAGGAGCCATACTGGCCACAGATGAGGTCTTGGTAGTGGTGAGATGAGAAATAGCATGATGTACTATGGGTTCTGTAACCTCAGAGAGTACGTCTGAGTCAGGAAACATTGGACAGCAGATCTGTGAGAGGCCGCAAGGTTTTTTCTTTATCAGTAGTGGATGTCCAAAGATGTGGAGTCAGCCGTCTCAAACTGAGCTAAGCGTTCAAGGTGCTGGGCCTAGAGAAAGGTGGTGAGAGTAGAAAACCTAGACATAAAGGGCTTTGGAATGAATGATTGTCAGAAAGCAAGATTTTTAATCTTGTTCTAGGCCTAGACAAAAAAAAAGACATTTGATATGCAAGTCCTTGTATAGAATCTGCCTACCGTACTCTCACTTACCCCTCCTAGCTGACATCTACAACTTTAACAAAATACCATAAGATAAAGACAATGGCTCCTCAATGAGGCACTTATCTGGATAAATGAATGAAGCAAAGGAACCAATGATGAAACAACAAGCAGTCTGATGGATGCATGACCTGCATTTGGGTTGGAGGCAGGATAGTCTGAGGATCCACGCTAGTATGTCTTTCTTTACACCCAATGCATATGAACTGAGATCATACAACAGATGTACTACCTAAGGAAGTTAAAGCTTTGGTACCCCAGTTGGATATCAGCAGTGACAACCCATATGTCAGGAATACTACAATAGTTGCTTCAGTCAGGACAGCTTGCAAGCAGTTAAGGAAAATGCATGACATTTTGCAAAGACTGAAGTGAATACTTCTGCAAGTAGCTGCATTTTGAGCAGCCTTAGTACTTCAATATAAAATATAACAGTGTGAAATTTAGTTTATTCATTTAAGGATGGGAACTCCACTTTTTCTTAAGGTTAAATCTCAGTTAACCGAAAACATGAGAGTTGTTTTTCACACATAGGAGGGAACTAGGGATAAGACAAGTGCAGATGGTATCAGTACAAGAAGGAACACAGGCTCTAGCATGACCTCACAGCATGGCTAAACCTAACTTTAGAATATGGGAAGCCTATAGCCTAAGGGTGGGTACAGCTGTCTATATGGGTCAACTGCCCCAATATGGAGGCATAACTTCCTTTTTTTTTAATGTACATAGTTTCATGTGTTTGCTGTGAGTCAAACAGAGTTGGGGGTTAAAATCTATTTAGTTTTCATTTCTTAGGTGTTTTTATTGAAGCAAAATGTCTGGCAATATGTGACACTGGTTCAAACAGAGATGACAAGCAGCAACTGCACACAATATCAACCTGCCAAGCATTAGTCTGCGCATGCAAGATGTAAGCTGGAAACGCATATTTAAAGGAAATGTCATGCAGAATATGTGAAAGTAATATATTTTTATCAGAATGGCTGCCTTATCAATTGTAAAAGAGAAAATAAACAGCATTACAGGCACAGACAAAAAGCAGATGCAAACGATGCAAACAGCAATGTTACAGGAGAAACATTTGGATAGAAATGAGCATGTATACTTGTTAAAGAAAGACTTCTAAAACAAAGGGGGAGTAATATTGATCACAAGAAAGTTAACAATAGTGAAAGAAGGGGAAACAAAGACAATAATACTAGGTTCATAGTAAGGGCTTGATGGCAAGGGAGGAGGATTACCCTGGCATGTATGTAAATTCCACCTAAACTACTATGACAGAACTTAAGAAAATTTGGAGAGAAACAATTAGCTTTCAGCAGGGAATATTTTTTAATGGCTGGGGACCGAATTCTGATTCGCAATAGTGAGGATGGACTTAGAAGGGAAAATGTAACAAAAGTGGGTGGATTTTAGAAGGACTATCCGAGAATATTTGGAATGGAAGATGTTAATTTAGTAGCAGAAACTCGGATATGATTTACATATTATTTTCCAAGGTACAATAACTGGGCTACACTGGATAGCAACTACTTCACATATGTAGAGCCAGGAGCTTTTAAACATATCCTTATTGTCTGGGTTAGTCTTAAACTCCTAGGGGAACTTCCCCTACCCTTTTGGATAGTTGCTGTGGGATCCTTTATAACTACCTGAGCTACTACCAACTCAAGCAGATGAGGCCTCGGTTTAATGTCTTATCCAAAGTATGACACATTCAGGAGTGCAGCACCCTCCTTAAAATGCACTGTAGTGTCACCAATCACTCTACTTGGTGTGGGACTATAACCCACAAGAACCTGCACCAAAGGTGAGTGCACCACCTGTTGTGCAACTGGCACTTCAACAATAACTACAGAACATGCAACAATAAAGACCAACATAAAGACGCTGGGAATGAAGTAAAAACAAAACAATAGCACTTTCCTACTTATTTGTTAAAAGAAGAGGAACTTAAAAGAATTAGTTGTAGAAATGATGTAAGAGTTATTAGGGAGATAGAAATGTCTTCTCAAAGGATAGCTAGAGAGGGGGATAAAAACAAAATGGAGTTCAGAAATAAAATCAAAAGAGATAGGCAAAGAAGCAGTAGGAATCATTTAGAGGTCTGACAAAGTTTTAAGTATTTTAAAATAAGGGAAATTTCATAACACAATAACTGGAGCAATTGCCGAGTGCTAAATGGAATATATGGGAGTATTTAGATAATATGCAAGAGTTTGGAAAGGTTACTGTCAAGCAAGTATAACTATAGAGCAGAAAAATGCTTAACACATCATCTAAGGCAACAGAGACTATGGCTGCTGCCAAACGCAGGGAGTATATGACAAAAAAAATTCACATAAAGCAGAGGAATGAGGAAACCAAGAATGGTTACAAATGGAAATATTTATGGAGGATTTAATTATGCTACAGTTAGAGGAAGATGTGGCTGAAGAATTAATAGCTAAGATGGGTGAGGATTAGACAAAATGGTGATGTATAATAAATTAACAGAGTAGCCACCAGGAACAGATGGTATTCCTGTGGAAATTTGGAGGTTAGCAGGGAAGAAATAAGGATCTGGAAGGTTTTGTTGAACAATATTTTAAAAGGGGGAATAGCATCAGTGTCTTGTTAGAAAGATGTCATGGTTGTATTACCTAAAGACAGTAAATACACTTCAAACACAGTGTCGTATAGATAAATTAAAATTTTAAACCATTATAAAGTGTTTATGCTATATTAGCTAAAAGAATAAAAGAAGTGATGTAAAAACTGATAGATATGGATCAATATGGTTTTCTGGGCAGGGGGCTCCAGTGGCATAGAGGGAATAATGCCCTAAGTACAGCTCAGCCAAAGTAGATTCAATTAGTAGCTTGGACTGGCAAAGCAACAAGGAGGGATGAAAGCATCCCTTCTGGGGTGGAGAGCACTTGTCGGTGATAATCCCGAACAGGGAAGCTACCTCCAAAGAAGAGAGTTGCCCTTGGACATAAGCAACAAGTGTAGGGGTGGGCAAAGGTAGGCAAAGCATATAAATAAAAACACCAGACAGAAGCATAAACAGCCAAGCCCCCAGGGCACCCTTAATATCCACAAGCACTCCACACCTCTGAAGTAAGTCCAGGGGGGTTAGAAAGATGGTTGCTAGATCCAGAGTGGATGTGAGGCATTGGGGGCCAGGCCAGTAAAATTAAGCCTCAAGGGACCAAAACAAAAATATGGTTTTGTGTGTGTGTGTGTGTGTGTGTGTGTGGGGGTCTAAATATTTGTCAATATTAAAGAAACAATGATGATCCAAAGGGAAGCACAGTATAAGAAAATGTCACTATTGGTGGTTTTGCTGCAGATGAAACATTTGATAGAGTCAACTCGGACTTTATGAGTCAGGCAATGGTTCAATTTGGGTTCATTGATAGAACAGGATCAATAAGAAGGATATATGAGGGGTTAGAGGTAAGCATTAAGGTGGGATGTTTTTTCTCTGAAAAGATGAGAATGAACAGAAGGAATCATACAGGTTCATAGGTATATACTAGGCTAACAACTACTAGGGCTTTTATAAGCCTAGCTGTGCAATCCAGTTGTGACTTACACATTTTATTTATATAGGTGAAGATTTACTGACTGCATATGTCCATCAGAGACATAGCAGCCAGGCCAGGGGTGAATTTCCAGTTACCCATCCATTTGTCCAAGATGCTCTTAAAAGGGAATGTAAACTTTCTCCTTCATTACTTGTTTTACATTTAGAACTATTAGCAAAGAAAGTAAGGACCAGCGGTGGTGGTGCTGCGGTAGCATTGTCGCCTCACAGTAAGGCGCTGTCTGGTTCGATTCTCAGCTAGAGCGTCTTCTGCATGGAGACATGCGTGAATGGGTGTACCTTCATTGAAGGTTGTGCGTCAGGGCTGGTAACTCGGCATGTAAAAATCAACTACCAATCATTAGCGGACCGGAGTTCCACTGTAGCGACCCCTAACCGGGAAAAGCCGAAAGACACAAACAAACAAGCAAAGAAAGTAAGGAACTCTCACACATTCAGGGGTACAAAAGGTGGGTCTATATTATAAGCTTGAAGAGTCTTTTCTTCGAACACATAACAGTCAACATGTAAAGTGTGAAAGCTGTAAATCGCGAATGGCTTCTTCCGCAAATTTTTTCCTAGGGAGAAAAAATTTTGCTTGGCCATAAACATAAAAACAAACTTTAAAACCTTAATCAAGTAGGGACTTCACCCCACACACACCCCCACACCTCCACTAACTAAACATTCCAACTCCGAGATTGCTCTACATTGGAACAAAGGGCAATTCCTGATAACGGCCAAGCAAATTTTTTCACAGGGAAAAAATCTGCGGAAGTGGCCATTCGCAGTTTCCAGCTTTCGATATTTACATGTCGGCGTTTAAGTGTTCAAAGAATGGACTCTTTGAGCTTATAATATAGACCCCAAATGGTATGGTAATCAAAAGCTAGCTTTATTTGCAGATATTATTTTGTACTCTATGTATGTATGTATGTATTCATTCATTCATTCATTCTTTGTTAACCTGGTAAGCCCCACTGAGTCTCCCCTGAATAGAGGCCATTGGCCTAAGGTGGTATTCATACTAACTAGGAGAAATTTGGCCAGGTCACTAGGGAACTTCCTCTACTCTTTTCATTGTGAGGGGGGAACATTTTTGCAGTTGTGCTTCCTGCTTTTGTTATAAGGCTCAGAGGCTGCTAGGAGAAATGATGCAGTAGTGAAGGGAGAACAGAACTGGTTCTGCCAGTTGTACAGAGAACTGCTGAGAAGATAGTGGGTAGTACAAATAGCCAGCACTTAGCTGTCTTTGCTCTCCAGGATTTTGTTAAAGTTGTAACTGAAATAGATTCATGAAATTACTATTGGTGGTGCCAGAAATTGTGGATGATATTTTAAGTAAAAGGGAAGGTGTGAAACTTAAGGTAGACAATATTAGTAAGGCATTTGATATAGTAGGACATGATGCTTTGTGGGATGTTATTGAATAGGTAATAGAATTAGGAGAGTGTGCATGTCAGCATATCAAAATAATAGAGTGAGAGTGTTAGTGAATATGTGGCCAAGTAAAGAAAATTGTGCTATAAGACAAGGATGTCCCACGAGTGGGATATTGTTTGTTTACATTAGTAATGAATGCAACAGTGAGTGAAGTAGCTTATAAAATGAAAGATGCTAGATATGTGATGCAAAAGGAAGTGACAATTCCAGTAGTTTTAGCATAAGCAGATGATACAGTTGTGGTTGCTAAGAATGACATAAGAACAATGGAAGTGTTGGGTTGTCTGAATGGATGTTTAAAGGAAATAGGAATGACCCTGAATAAAGAAATAAGTTCGGGTTTGGGTGATGATGTGAAAATTAGAAGTGTGTATTTCAAAGAATGAAGTATCCTTGTTAGGGATACAATTTAGGAAAAAATATGGAAGTTATGAAGCAATGGGAGGGTTTGATAAAAGAAATGAAAGAGTCTTATGTGAAGTATTTAAAGATTTGCATTCAAAAAAAAGGTTCATCTGGTGAATTATATTTTAAATCAGAAAAAATAGCATATATGTCAAATGTTTATATGATCCTAGAAAAAAGGGGAAAAGAGATTGTACAATTAATGCTTTCTTTCATCTGGGGTTCAAGATTAAACCCATTGAAAACAGGTGCATTGTGTACGAGTGAGGATGAAGTGGGATTGGGGTTACTAAATCCAGTTGTTTATTCAGCTTCTTTAAACTTGTATAGGGTATTAAAGTGGGTAAAGGGAGAGAATAAGAAATTAGTAGTGAAGATGTTTAAATATAAGTGCAAACAGTTTTAGGAGATCATGAGAATATATAAAAAAAATTTAATTATCAAGAAAAAATACTATCATGGAAAATGAAAATTGATGATACAGTGAAGGACAGAAGGATGTAGTATAATAATGTGATGAAATTATATTATTATGTAAATATATGGGAAAATTCACCAGAAGAAGGAACAAAAGCCATTAGAGTATGGAAAAAGTGAAGTACCAAGATAGTAGAGTGTCAGGACTTCCTATAGAGACTGGTAATAAATAAGTTACCAGTAAAGGGTAATATGCCATATAATAAGAAAGTTAAAAGAGTACCTTTAGTGAAGAGAAAACAGAGCATGTTTTTTTTAAATGTACTAAGAGTGGCTAAACTTTGGAAAAAAGTTTTATGAAGAAATATTCCTTCAGAATATTGACGAACAATAGAGATATGAATATAATTATGTATGAAGACATTATAAAAACTAGAAAGAATATGTGAAAAGGGTAAGTAAAAATTTATTTTATGTAATACAGGTTATTTGTTACGAAAGACTGAATGAAATTTTGTTTAATGTGAAATTAATTTTTGGTTGATATACTGTGAAAAATTAGATTATGTCTGTGCAAGAACAAGTGGGGGGTCTATTATGGAATAATAATAATAATAATAATAATAATAATAATAATAATAATATAGGAATGTCCAGACATATACCTGTAAATGTGTACATTTTGTAAATATGTAATGTTTTATGTTGTATTAATTATAGACCTCTATTCTTTTCAATAAGTGCCATAGGTCTTTTACATCCATTTGAACTATCACCAACTCAGATATATGGGGCCTCTGTTTAAGATCTTACCCTAAGGGTGGCACACGCAGGAGAACAGTACCTCCTTTATAATGCACTGCAGTGTTAGTGCTGGAAAATTAATCCCACAGCTAGAATGTACTACCTGTTGAGCCACTGAGACTGACTGATAAGTCCAGAAAAATTAGATGCTGGTGTCAGTTAACATTTTGAGATAGTTTCAAGCTTTTTCGTGACATAAAATAAATGAGAATAAAACAGCATCTATAGTGGCAAATTAATGTACCCACACATGAATTGGATCAGCAATACCCATACTTATGAGGGCAAGATAAAATTATGTATTTAAGTGGATGGATTAAAAAGGATTTTATTATGGAAGTGAAGAACATGTAGGAAGAGGCTAAACAAAAGATAACATAAAACCTGAGAAAATAGAAGCTCATTTTATGGATATGTATAGTAAGATGCAAGCAATAATATGATACAAGTCCCTTAAGGTTTATATACTGGGCCAGGCATATTTTTATCAACCACAGGAAAAGCTGTGGACGATATTTAAAAAGAGATTAAAGAATTTATTTGGAAGGGGGATGAGAGCAAGATTTAAGTGGGATACGTTGATTTTCATCATAGAATAAAATGGTTTAGGATTACTTGATTTGAAGGGATACTTTAGAGTTATGCAGTTAAGGTTCAAATGCATATCCAAAGTAAAGGGTTATAAATCAAAGTGATAAGTAATGATCATTATGATGAAATGGGGGGGGGAGTAGGAGTTTGGAAGGAGGTCCTTAAGAAGAGCATCAACAACCATATAAAATACTAAAATTGACAATGTAGCAGAAAGTATTCTAAAATCTAAGCCAGCATGGGCACAGATAAAAGCAATTTTAATTACAGAGGTATAGACAACAGATGAGGGGGCTGGAACATACTGAAGAAAATTAGCAAAGGAACCAAGGTACTGGGAGCAAATCACTAGACAGGAAAAGGTAATATGGCAGGAAGAAGTGAAGCAGACCTGCCTTTCCTAGCAGGGATTGTTAAGAGTAAAGGCAAAGTAAAAGCAACATGGGAGTGCTAAGTAAAAGACCAACTCTGATTGAGTTCTTAGTTGAGTCAAAGAAGTTGTTGTTAAAATGGGAATAATTAAAAGGGAGTATAAAATACAGTGAGAAAACTGCATGAGTCAATTAGAATTGGTTAGAAAAGATTGGGAAGAAAGATTGCAAAGGCAATTAACAAATGAACAGCAGGAGGACATCTGTACTCCCATGTATGCAACAAGTCCAGAAGGTTTCAGTTTTTGTATGTGTACTTTTATACCTCAAGCAGATTTCACAGAATTTTTCCTCAGGTAGACAGCAAATGCTGGAGGTACGATGGGAAACACAGACATACCTATGAACATGTTTGTTTGGAATGTAATGAGTTGGCAGACTTTAAATATTCCCTGCAGAGTATTTTGTCAGCAATGCCGGAGTGGCAAATGACTATAACTAGGGAAATTATTCTTTTCAGCTAGGATACTGGATCTGCTCTACCAAGACATAATAAACCTTTACTAAGTTTAATACTATAAAACAAAAAAAATATATTGCAGCCTCTTGTTACTGTCTCTCTCGAACATAGGCAGTCAGGATTACTTACCGATGTTCATGGAACCTGTCATATTTCCAGAACCCATTCTGCCTCTTACATTTCACCTCTGTGGCCTTAACTCAACATACTCTGTTACAATTTCTCTTAAATTATTACACTTTCAATGTACTTAAATGTATCTATCCAGCCATGATTTTGACTATTTATTTAGTTATCTATCCTTAGTTTACCAGGTTAGTCCCACTAGGCTGATAGCCTCTTTTGAAGACCCACTGTGGTAGTTATTACTGACTAGGGAAAATTTAGCCAGGGCAGCAGGGGACCTCTCCCGCTGTCTTCAACAGTTGCCATGGGGTCTTTATATTCACTTGAGTTACCACCATTTCAGGTAGATGGGACATGCAGCATCCCTTGTTAGTTGTCTGTATCCGATGTTTCTACAAGCTTTATTTAAAGTCAGTGTTTTTATTAACTTTACTTTAACTAGCCATTATGGACCAGGTATCTTTATTGTAACTAAATGTGCCACTATCACTATTCTCATGCCTTAATTAGAAATAGCCAAACCACTATCTTTGGTCCGATGGCAATTACCTTCCTAGGGCCCTACTTCTTGTTCCTAATTAATCTCTACACCCAGCTGTCCTTACTCCCTGGCTGTTATATGCTAATACATAAATTACCTAAATTAACCATTGTATTAAATTGGTGTTACACAGTCCTTTGTGTGTATTTCTGCATCACAGGTTTACAGTCTGTTCTAGTCAGTTCTGAGGCTCAAATGCTTACACTTGGCACCTGGAACCAGTGAAGCAACTACCTTAGGCTTACAAATACCCCATTCTTTTTAGAAAACATGGATACAATTTGTGAGAAATCCAAATATTTATTCAAATTGAGGCCAAGCTCTGACAATCTATCAGTTTTGCTGAACATCCCATTTACACTATGACTACAGTAGGCTAACATATGAGGAGGTTCCTAAGAAATCCTTATCTAACCCCTCCCATACACTGTAAAAACAAGCCAGAGCCATCTATATGCACTGATACAACCACATGTGCATCCTCACTCCCTATTCAAAAAGACCCCATCCTTTAAGGATCCTAAAGCTTAAAGCCATATATGGTAAACTCCCAGTCATCACTGAAGCTATAGTTAAGCACACAGATTTGAATCTCACTAGGCTGGGCAAGAAGAAGGCAACAGCTAACAGATGCCAGAATTCATAATGTGGCCACAGTCCTTAGATCCCACCACACTTAACATGAAAACAACCTGGTCGTTACCCATGTGGGAGTGAAATTTTAAGTGTTCATCGTTGGGGAGATGGAGAGACACAGGGGTCTCTATAAATGTCTCTGAGTCAGTAATCTGCAATCATCAAGAAGGATACCACAGTACAAGGACAATATAAATGGGTGTAACTACTAGCTAATTAACTGGTACCACTCCAGGCCGATCCCAGGTGGGTCAACATAGGAGGAGATGGCTGACAGGCCAATCTGCTGTGCCGGAGATGCCGGCACCTTTCCCATCAAGGCTTGCACATACAAGTTAAAACTTTTACAGCCCTCACAGTGCCTTAACATGGACAAAGATGATGCCACTACTGAGGGGCCCAACTCCTGGACATACCAACACAGTAAATGCCAATCCTGTCTACATGAGGAAATCACTGGTTAAGATCAGGAGCTTAAATAAGAAAATGTCTAAAGTCGAGGCCTTTCTGACTCTCCCCCACATCCATAGCCATACTGTTATATTCATAACACTACCTCTATACCTGGGTTTAGCTCTTACTATTCATTCAGACCCACCGAAAGCTGTGGGGGGAATATCTATATTTATTCATGATCCAATAATCCCATACCAAATTGTAACTGACGCTAACTTTGAGCTTCTTGAGGTCCTGGTTACCTTAAACAAAACCAATTATCACAGCCTTGTGAATATGACATCTCCATCTATGTCTCCTGCTGACCATATTACCTGGAAAAAGATATAAAACCCCAATATATACTGCTTATATGTAACTTTACCTATCCTGTCATCAACTGGAATATGTAAGCACAGTGCTTCTTGGATTTTGTGAATGCCAGTTCTATAGACCAAACCATACACTGTTTCACTAGGGATGCAAATCTTTTTAACATTCTTCTTCTTCTTTCGGCTTTTTCCTGGTCAGGGGTCGCCACAGCGGATCATCTATCTGCTCATGATTGGCAGTCGAATTTTACGGTGTCGAGTTGCCAGCCCGGCGCCCAACCTTCCACAAAAGGCACACACACACACACACACACACACACACACACACACACACACACACACACACACACACACACACACCTAGGGCCAATTTAGAGTATCCAATCCACCTACTGCATGTCTTTGGGATGTGGGAGGAAACCGGAGTACCCGGAGGAAACCCACGCGACCACAGGGAGGACATGCAGACTCTGCACAGAAGGCACCCCAGCCGAGAATCAAACCGAAGAACCTCTTGCTGTGAGGCAGCAACGCTAACTGTTGCACCACCGTGGCCACCCAAATTTACTTCACCAATACTGCCCATTCCAACACCCAGCTATGTGTTACCCATTCTCTGGCTGTTAAGTTCCGTCTTGGCTCTTTATCACTCCCCTCTGAACTCTATTACACTTAGAGAATACTCCAAAACAAGAGTCCTACTGACCTCAGGTAATGTAGTTAAATGGCAAAGTGCCTCCTCCTTCTGTTAAACCCCTTGTCAAAACTGTATTTATCTCTGATCTCTACTCCCACCTTATGATCTGCATAGAGGCATCCATTGCCACATAAAATAAATGCAAATCCAAAAAAACCCTTATTGTGGAACTCCAACATAGACTAAAGTTAGCTTGCCCCCCCCCCCCCCCCCACACACACACACACACACACTCACCACACAAGGGAAGCTGAGAAGCTAAAACAGCTTAGCAAAAATCTCAAGCACTTTATTAGAAAAATGTAAGATTATCTACAAACTTGCCATCTTTACCAGTACTGACATAGCACTCAGTTCTGCCTGGAGACAATAACTAACAATTGCACTTACTCCAGTCCTGGGACCAATACCAACATTGCTGCTGATAAATTCAGCTCCAGGTTCATCCCACCTACCCAGTCCTCAGCTTACCCATTACCATATGACCACACCTTCCCATAAAATCCCTCTTGATCAAGTTCTAACATTTCTATCAAAGACCAAGAACGCCACTTTCCATGATGAGTTCAAAGTGCATGGCTGCTTCTAGAAAGCAGTAAATACAACTTTCCTCAACCCCTGCTTAGCCTACTTAAGCATAATCTCTGAAATGGTTATGTTCCAGATACTTGGAGGACTGTATAGTGGTGAGCTTTGCATATAAATGTAGCTTCACCACATAGCCAGATAAATACAGACCAATAAATCTCAGCAGTATCATTTGCATGGTCATGGAATACAGCATAGCAAAACTCAGATAATGATACAGGGAGAACTCAGTTATGTACCGGCTGCCTGGAGGACTGCCAAAACGATCACTCTACACAAACACGGCCTCACCACCGACTCAAGTAATTACAAACCCACAAGTCTCAACAGTATCATTTACAAGGTCATGGAACACAGCACAGCAGATCTCATACAAAAATATAAATAATCGACAAGTTCTTTTATTCAAATAACTTGGTTTTATTAAAGGCAGATCTTGCCTATTCAATCTAATTGCTTTATCTGAATGGACCAAGGAAGCCACAGACATGACTACTCCCTCCACACTGCTAATCCAGATCTGGCTAACCTCTTCAATAAAATTCCACATACAGGCACTATTGAGAAGCTTACACAATTTATCATTAATATCATCTGATGGATAACCAGCTGGCTTACTGACAGGTTTCTCAGAGTTAGGGTAAAGGATAACACGTTTATTCAAAAGAATGGCACCAGTGGAGTTCCCCCAGGGCTCTGTGCTGTGCCCCCTCAACACCGGCATGAATTTTTCCATTGCTAAGGTAGAATTTTATGGGCCATGATTCAATTTGCAAATGACTGCAAATTGGTGCAACCTTATAGACCCCCAGTATATGCTCACACCCATCAGCATGGGCTTGATCAGAAAAATGCCTGGTGTGTGACCAATGGCTAAGGCTAATGTCTAAAGCCAAAAAAAGTACTGCATTTCTGTTTGGTATGCAGGATTTCCCCAAGCTCATATCATATTAAAGATACTGTTCTTAAAATCAACTTGTTTTTTGGGACCTGGTATGTTTGTTTTCAAAAAAACTGTGTTTTGATCACCATGTGTCTAATGCAGTCAGGAAATCTCTCTACCTGGTACAGTTAATCTCCAAAACCTACCAAATATTTGCATGAGTAAACTTCCTAAGCTATGCTGATAAACTGTATGCTCTCTTACTGGCTTCTTTTCAGTGATCTATGCCTAGCCTCCTTCCATACCAAAAAAAAAACCTCTACTGTGCTTGTTATCCTACACCTATATAACACTACCAACATTATGAGCACCACATCAAGGCCCTTAAACTTCATCACATAAACAAAACTGCTGATATGACAGATTTCTAACCCCAAGTATCTTTTATTTGTGGAATAAACTTCCCCTACAGTTCAATCAAAACAACAAAATGGCTGCCTTTAAAAATAATATGAATGACTGGATAGGTTGGGCGCATTGTACAGCACATCTTGATTGTGGGGCCTAAATTACTTCTAGCATATCTGGTTATCCTGTCTAGACTTCTCAATGATCTTCTGAACTGCATGCCTAGTACACAACTACAAAGCTTTGAACTTAGCTGCCTGCAGAAAAAAGTAACACCGATGTTAACTAAAAGGGGTCTCCAAATTATGCTGTTATGTTTTTCAGGTTAATGTAAAGAGGATTTTTTCTCTGTGATGCAGTAGTTATAAATCATGTACAGGCCAGAGATTCCACAAGAATATAAAGCTGTGTCAGAAGAAAGTCTTAGTCAACTTGTCAGTGTATCAGAAATGTTGTCTTTATATTTACAGCGTCAATTTTTTACAATTCAGTGCACACTTTTTTGTTCAAAGCTGTCTGGCAGTTAATGCAGATGATTATGCTTAATCACCGTTAATGAAATACAACTTGTAATCCAGATACTGACTCCCTCAGCTTCCATTTACCTACTATGCAGTTCTGAATAAGTCACTTAATCAAACAGTGTGACCCAGGGGAAAGTCTGAAAAATAGTCCATGTGAATGAGTGCCCTACCTAGGTACCATTAGTACAGTACGTTATTCTTCTGCACACACTGACATCACCAGAGCTTGGCTCCAAAGTTAAATACTTTCCCATCAGACAGACCTATGCATGCGTACTTGTATAAGATCTGGTGCACTGCTTTTCTGATAAATGGAACTGACTGAGGTATGATTGCCATTCTCTGTAAATAATATCAAAGTATAGATAGTGTCCAGACACATCCTAAGGGTTTTGGAGAAAGACGGGATAAATGGAACATGAGAAAAATTAGCAGATTTTAAGACTGCTGACTTAAAAAATTATAAAATTACTGTTATCAAGGTAAAGTTCTGAAAACAAGTTCTGATTTGCTTTGCTTATGTTTTTGGGGAGAAAGTTGCTGAGTAAATGCAAAGTTTCCATGGAAGTGCCTTTTAAGGTAGGGTCGTTCCTCTGAAACTGAAAGATATTTGACAATGCTGGCTTTCTCTTCTAGTGTTTAAACTATATAAATATGCAGCTGCTGATCAGATCAAAGGTCTCTGTGACATCCTCACGTAATTTTTCAGTTCTTAACCAAGCATAGTTGCAGACCTAGACATTGTATCAAATAAATTAGTGGAGCATTTCAGAGGATGTACCCATATCATCACTGCACTCTTAGTGAACTGTTGTAGTTTATTTTTTTCCTTCGAGTCTGACATGCCATAAAGAGTTTTCTGAATCTGTTCTAATACTGTATTCTGGTGAGAAACTATAATGGCACAGTATTTCATATAACAAAATGGACTATACTCCACGGGGTAAATGCCTCGTTGATAAAATTCAGCAAGAAAATCAAGGTGCTGAATGGAAAAACAACCCCAAGCTTAGATTTTGGTAAGTTGACTGAAAAGAAAAAAGTTTCTTCAGAGAAGAGAGGTGAGTATTATGCTAATTAGATAACTGTATCATACTGATGGTAGTTTCATTATAAATAATATCCTGAAGTGATGAACCATTAAAATGACAGACAGTGTCATCATGGTCAGAGTCAGCATACTGAAGAAATGTATTTGGGCAACATAAAATTAATCCTTATCATCTAAATGCAAAGGAAATGTTTCTTCTACATTTTCTTTTCTTTCCATGGGTTGTTGTGGACACTGTTAAAGGTAAACATGCTCAAGCATATAGGAGGATTTGTGTTGGTCCTGCAAAATAATTAGTACAACTTTCTAGTGCTGTTCAGATACACCTGTAACCATATTACAGAAGTTTTCCAGCTAAAGACTGTAGTAAAACAAGGGGTATCAAGAGAACAAGGTATTGTTGCTACAGTAATTTGAGGCAAAAGTCTACTTTCCTGTTTCTGTTAAAGGTTCATCCATGAATATGCACTCCAGTTTCAATACCTTTTTTCCCCTCTGGTATTATACAACACATGTGCAAAGCAGGCACCAGTTTTACCTAAAATGTCTGAAGCATGGTGTTTTTTTCAGTCCTTATCATCGATAGTTATAATGAAACTTTAAGTATTTCTCCATTTTATCAGCACACACACCCTCTTTTGGATTGACTCCTTCACTTTTCTCCATTTATTGGCTTCTTTTACTTAGAGGAATGCTTTTTTCCTTTGACTTCTTCTGCACACCTTTGAGACTTTTGTAGTCAAATAAGGCCAGAGCCTATAAACAGACCATTCTAGTATTCGCTTAAATCTATGACTATTTTCACAGTCTTTATACCATGGTTTAGCCCAGAGCAGAAAGCATTGGTATTGTTATCTGCCTACGCCAACCAAACTTCTTCATAGACTCCGAGGAAGACATAATGTAGTTCCCTGATGACTCTTAGAAGAAAGTTCATCTTCTGTTAACGGGGATGAAGAATTTATTTAAAACAAGGACCAACAGCTGGCTGGAGCACTGTACAAATAAAATGTCTGCACACAGCTGGTGATCATCTGTTCTTGGATGACAAGAAGAACAAAGTGCAGCACATATAAAAGAGTCTTCTAATACCTGCATGAAGCATTGTTCTACACAGGAGACAGAGCCACCACCGTGGAAAAAATCCATCTGATGATGAAACAGTTGGTGAGCAAATCCATATGATATGATTTATTACTGTGTTGTCCTTCCCCAAAGAAGAAAAGGTCAAAAGAACTGCCAGACCCACCCTTTCTGTGCTTGCTGGTAGTGGCATAAACCAAAAAGAAAATATGACAAGGTCCCTGCCTTTGTGGCATGGAAGTTAGAAGCAGGAAAAAGAAACAGAGATACAAAATTATACCACTCTAGAATTCACAAATTGCAGAATACTTATGAGAAAGAGAAAAGGGTTAATCTTCTATAGCACTGGTCTGGTTCAAATGTGCAAGTGAGCATTGCATGCCCAGAAGGTGGTGTATTGTGACCACAAAATGTTCTGATGTGCTGAGCTATTCCTAATGTCCTCTGGGTTTGAGTAGCCATAATCATGCTCCCTTTAATTAAGAAAAAAAACACACCAACAAAGATGGCTTGATGTGTCTTGTAGAAACCAATCTAGCAAAAAAAAAAAGCACATTCCACAACTCACGAACCCACCATTTATTAAGCAAAAAAAACAGTTTGAATGCAATTCAGATTAACAGCTTCTGTCCAAAGTAAGACCTCATCAGACTCTTTTCTACATCTCACCATGCCCTCTTTTTAAACATGCACATAAAAAAAATCACATGACAATTAGCCAATAACAATTCATCCTATGGCATAACAAATAAACTATAAAAACGTACAAAAGTAGAACAATAACCAGTAGGCAAACCAACCTCGTTGTAAACAGCAAACTGACAAAAAAGCAAAAGCAACGGTGAAGTGAAGCATGGCTTTACCTGTGAATAAACGTTCTATATTTTTACAGTTTTATGGTTTTGAATGGTGCTTAAAGCTGTGCTTCACTTCACCGTTGCTTTTGCTTGTTTGGCAGTAAACTATAAAAACTGTTTTAACAGAACATCTGTTCCCCTGTTATAATGATTCGTATACTGGCATAAGTTGTGTGTTCATATTTTACAAATTTGAAATTTTAAAACACAACTTATGCTAATATATTCATCCAACCCTTTAAATACTCCTACATTTAATTTTACCCACCATATCAATTCCTTTATTTCCAGTTTATTTTCCCAATAATAATTCAGTTTTTCAGTATTGATTTTATTTTAATTATGAAAAATACAAACTTTTTTCAGTTTGAACAAACCATCACATGCTTATATAATGCATTTTTTCATTCTTTTTCTAATGCTGTTCATATTTTCTGTCTTTTAACATTGTTCAGTTTTCCCCACATAGAACACATCACAGGATGTACACATAGCAATGTATACTACAGCTCAAATATTACAGTTTGCCCTAAGATGTACACCCCTCTTTACAACTACTGGCATACTTGTAATGATGTAATGGCAATAATTACATCTCCCACATTTGTGGTTGTTCTTATACTTGTTTCCTAGTATGCTCAAAAATAAATTTAAAATTTGACCCTCTCTTGTAAACAAACTTGGGTTCTAATCCTAATATTCTCTTCAAATTGTCAAAATGAGCCACAGTCCCCCAAATGTCCGATAAAATGACTTTAACTTACAATTATGGCTATATATTATAACCATAGCCAGACTGAATTCTCTGACAATAACTTTTTTCAAATGTATTAATTTTGTACTCATTGTTAAGAATCTATCCACCTGAACTTCATATACTTCCACTTCAATCTCATCTAACATTTCATCAGGGTAACCCCTTTCCCTGAACAGTTAACAAGAATTTTATCTCTTTATCAAAAGTATCACTGTTTGAAACTATTCTTGAGAGCCGTACAAGTTGACCTTTAACGGACTTCTTTTGCACCAAATTGTGACAACTAGTAAAATGCAAATAGAAGTCTGAAAAGGTCTCGTTTTTGATAAATATTAGATAGATAAAGACTATCGACAAAATCCTTACAAATAGTGACATCTAAAAAAATTACATTCATCCCCTGTTATTGTATGTGTAAAGCTTAAAAAAATGGTAGTTCCATTCAAGTATTTTAAAAATTCATCTATAGCATTATGCCCCTTCCACAAAATAAATATGTCATCCAGGAACCTGAAATATTTTGTACAATATTTGTACATTTTAGATTTAAATACAGATTCATATTTCTGATATAATAACACCGGGATGCCAAATAATGAGAAACACGTGGCTCCCAGGACCACACCCGAAACCTGACAATAGTATTCACCCTCAAATTGAATGCAATTTTTTGCAAAATAAATTTTGTCAATTTGTTTAAATTGCCAACTCCTTGGCAGTAATGTCATCATTCCCTAACAAAACTTCTCTAAAGAAAGAAGAATATAGATTTGTGAGACATTATACACAGACCTGTCTCATGTGGAATTAATGAGAGCAAGTCTTTAACATCAGTCACCACAAACCATACCCCCACATTGCATGGTGTATTTTTATTTTGTTTAAAAAATGCCAAGAATCAATAATTACAATTTTTTCAAGACACCTTTTAATTTCCAATCTGTCCATTTGGCTATTGGCGCCGTCTCTGACCCAACTGCTGCCACTATGGGTGTTAATGGAGGTTCAACTAAATGTTATGAACCGTAAGAATTCCAAAGATATAAGGGATCCTGTACATATCTACATGCATAAAATTAAACATATGTTCATCAGCATAACTTTCAGTTAGTGAATCTTTTAACCAACAATCAACCTCTCAATATGCTATATTTATCTTATTAAAATAAGAGTTTTCATAAACATTATGATCATTTAATAACACTATCATTTTAATAATGTAGTAATATTTATTCATTAACACAACCTCCCCACCCTTGTTCAGTTTCATAATCCTCACATTTACATCACTAGTCAGTTCATTTATCACTGCATGTTCTGTAGATAACAGATTCATAAAAAAGCCCCCCTTGTTTTGTTGCTCAGTTTTCTTAATTCTTTCTCTCACCTTGTCTCCGATGTACAATCAGATGGTGGGTGGGGTTAAAGACACTTTTTCTTTTTAATATATCTTTATTTTTGAAAATATTTTCCTTCTCCTCCATAATTACCTTTAAATTTAATTTCCTAACAAACAATTTCAAATTAATATCGGTATCAACCACGTTGATACCCCTGGAGGGAGCAAATGTAAAAACTCTTTTGTAATAACAAAAAATGAGAGTCATTTAACTCAGTACCTGCAAAATTAGACACTTTATCATTATCAGATTAAATCATTTCTTCACCTGTTATCATCATATTCAAGTCCATCTTTCTGCTTTCTTCTGTCGATGATTCCTTTCATTCCATGGACCAATTTATTCAACAAAAAGTGAGCCATCAAACAGAAGGGGGTTCTGCTTCTCATTCTTCTAACCATAAAGCTCATAGAGAGATTTTGCTAGTGAAACGTATTCCAATGTTCCAAAGGAAAATGCTTGAGAGACAGAAAAAAGCACAGGAGTTGACTAGAAGAATTGGGAATACCTTGGACTTAAAACAGAGTCTGGTGCTGGGAGATGGAGATGAACAGGAAGCAGACCAGCAACACTGAAATTAATGAATAAATGTGAGTTTATAAAGTATCACTAACATTTGTGAAATATGGCTTTGCAAGAAAAAGTAGCTGAGAAAGATTCTTTTGTTGCTTTTTTTTAAAACTTGTGGGGGGACTGTAAAGCACAAACCCAATTTTATGTCATTAATGTTAGGAGGACACTAAAAAAAAGTAAATAATACAATTTTTGTTCTGATTAGTACTTGAATAAAACATTTCATGATTTAAAATGCATGTTATGTAGTAAAGCAGAACCTGCCACATTTGGTGTTGTAGGGAGAGGCAAAAAGATCACAGCAAGGCTGGCCCCACTGGCAGAAGATCTACTCTGTTACTTTCTGAATGAGGGACCACGTGTGAGGCAGGAAGATACATCTGCTCAAACCTTCTGTTAGAAAACCAGCAATCAGTAAGGTATATTTTTATGTGTATCCATATAACTGCCTATTTTTTAATTAGTTATATCTAAACACTACAATGTGCGAATGGGTAATACTCATCTTCAGTGGAGACCTAAGGAGGAAAAAGAGAATTTAACTGCTAAGCAGACTTACATCAGGCATGTAAAACAAGACTCTGGTTAATTTTTGTCACATAAATAACCAGCTCTGCTGGCATAAAAAAGAGGCAGAGCTCTGACTATGAATCAGATGCCCAAGAACAATCAACAGCTTTGACACCTGTTGTAGCTGATGCAAGGGGAGTAAAGTCTCAGTCTACATGGGGGGGGGGGGCTTGTGCCTGGGGCACACCTTCTGTGGTAGAATCTCTGAAATAGACCGCGGATCACAAAGAACAACTCATTTTAATGGGCCATCTGATCAAGTCACCTGCAGAAATGTTTTGCAACAGCTCAATGCAGGCCAAACCCCCACCCAAGACATCAAGCATATAGGATAAATCAATGCCATAAACTGAAACACCTCTCCCTCTCTGCAAGGTATCCATGGTGCCACAGAACAACCCACCATATAACGAAAAAAAATGGGACACTAAGTAAAACTGCAAATAAGTAAAGAAATTCATATGAAATACACACCTGAACAAAATGAAAATGGAAAGAAAGTAATAAATGAAACCACAAAGGATTCATTTCTTTAATATTATCAAGGGAAACATACTCGCAAGCAAGGAGAGTGTGTCGAGCAGATGGAAAGAGTACTTTGAGTGGCTGATGAATGAAGAGAATGAGAGGGAGAGAAGGTTGGATGATGTGCAGATAGTGAATCATGAAGTGCAGTGGATTAGCAAGGAGGAAGTAAGGATAGCTATGAAGAGGATGAAGAACGGAAAGGCTGTTGGTCCAGATGACATACCTGTGGAAGCATGGAGGTGTTTAGGTGAAATGGCAGTGGAGTTTTTAACTAGATTGTTTAATGAAATCTTGGAAAGTGACAGGATGCCTGAGGAATGGAGAAAAAGTGTTTTGGTACCAATTTTTAAGAATAAGGGTGATGTGCAGAGCTGTAGTAACTACAGAGGGATTAAATTGATCAGTCACAGCATGAAGTTGTGGAAAAGAGTAGTGGAAGCTAGGTTAAGAAGGGAGGTCATGATTAGTGATCAGCAGTATGGTTTCATGCCGGGAAAGAGCATTACAGATGCGCTGTTTGCTTTGAGAGTGTTGATGGAGAAGTACAGAGAATGTCAGAAGGAGTTTCATTGTGTCTTTGTGGATTTACAGAAAGCATATGACAGGGTGCCTAGAGAGTTGTGGTATTGTATGAGGAAGTCAGGAGTGTCAGAGAGGTATCTAAGAGTGGCACAGGATATGTACGATGGTAGTGTGACATCGGTGAGGTCTGCGGTGGGAGTAACGGATGCGTTTAAGGTGGAGGTGGGATTACATCAAGGTTCAGTTCTGAGCCCTTTCTTATTTGTAATGGTGATGGACAGGTTGACAGACGAAATCAGACAGGAGTCCCCGTGGACTATGATGTTTGCAGATGACATTGTGATCTGTAGTGAGAGTAGGGACAGGTGGAGAGATGCTCTAGAGAGAAGAGGAATGAAGGTCAGCAGGACTAAGACAGAATATATGTGTGTAAATGAGAAGGAGGATAGAGGAATGGTGAGGATGCAGGGAGTAGAGGTGGCGAAGGTGGATGAGTTTAAATACTTGGGATCAACAGTACATGATAATGGTGAGTGTGGAAGAGAGGTGAAGAAGAGAGTACAGGCAAGATGGAGTGGGTGGAGAAGAGTGTCAGGAGTGATTTGTGACAGACAAGTACCAGTAAGAGTGAAAGGGAAGGTCTACAAGAGCGTAATGAGACCAGCTATGTTATATGGGTTGGAGACAGTGGCATTGACAAAAAGGCAGGAGTCAGAGCTTGACGTGGCAGAGTTGAAGATGTTAAGATTTGCACTGGGTGTGACGAGGGTGGACAGGATTAGGAATAAGTATATTAGAGGGTCAGCCCAGGTTGGAAGGTTTGGAGACAAAGCCAGAGAGGCAAGATTACGTTGGTTTGGACATGTGCTGAGGAGGGATGCAGAGTATATTGGGAAAAAGATGCTAAGGATGAAGCTACCAGGTAACAGGAGAAGAGGAAGGCCTAAGATAAGGTTTATGGATGTGGTGAGAGAGGACATGCAGGATGTTGGTGTGACAGAGCAAGATGCAGAGGACAGGTAGAAATGGAAACAGTTGATCTGCTGTGGCGACCCTGACGGGAGCAGCCGAAAGAAGAAGAAGAATATTATCAATCATAAAAAAAAACATAGAAAGCAAAAAATCTAATTAACATGCACATCTGCAAGCAGACAATGTTCATGCAACTCCACAATGATGTCCATTGAGCCCTTCAATGAGTTTCTGAATACATACTACAAAGAAATCTGCCACATTGAAAGTTTGAGCTTGTTCTACACCTTTTCAGCATGTGCAGAGAAGTATGAATCACTCACTGCTAGATTTATGTAAAAGCCCTATAGTCTGAGCCATTCCAGGTTACAATCAAGAGAGGGGATGCTGCAATAATTTAAGTTATATCAGATGCAAAAGTGAGAATAATATCATATATAAACACACTCAGGAATATCTAATTGTTGTTTTTAACTTCTAGTGAAACTGACCACTTGCTGGGAGCATACCATAAATTAACATGATTCATTAAATAGAAAGATATCCATTTCGATTATGAATTTGTGAGCACTGTTTCCCCAGTCTTGATTGCAATTAACCTTACATACATACAGAATTTACAAGGTAATCTAACCCAAGACTTCTATGAATTTGGCAGCTCTGTTTTGTCTAGTTAATTAATGCACTGGACAATATCAAAAGCTTCTTATATAAATGTCATTGATGCTCTAATATGAATTTCAATATATATTTCAAATAAGGAGTATTGGATATATATATATATATATATATATATATATATATATATATATATATATATATATATATATATATATATATATATTGTTTTTTTTCTTTTAATTGATGCTATACCAACTTTGACCACTAGATGCCCTTCCAAGCAAGTCATGAGCATTTGTTAAAGGCTTATGAAGTTTACTTCTGGATATTTTTACACTTTGGCATAGCAAGACGCATCATGATTACATGAGAGTTTTTAAACAATTTGATGTCTGCATTTTTTCATATTTTTATTGGTTGATTGCATAACTTGTAAAATTCAGAAATAATTAAAATTTCCAAAACAATCAGTCTGAGTTGAAGTAATATATGATACAACCTTTTTTGAGTTTTATAACAGAGTACACTAGTTTACACTGATTGCCAACAGCATAAAACCACTTACAAATAACAAACAGCAAATTCTAACAACTTTAACTCCAATTATATCATAAATAAAAAAAATGACTGTTACAATTAATTCATGAAGAGATGAAAGAATCCTTAGTTTCCAATTTCTCATTCAGCTGTAGTTAGTACCTTGGGTCATGCATTAATTGTAGTTATCATCTTGTTTTTTTTATTTTCTTCACTTCTACTTCCTTGATAATTACAGTTAAGAGAAGTTGTAGAATATCTTTAAATTGAATCTCATTCTCCTGTTTCCATATTTTAGTACAACAAAGAAGAGGAAACTGATTTGATGCGTTTGGTTTATTGGTAAAATGAATAATGTTTATAAGATCTCAAGAAACATGTAATCAATTACAACTCCACAATACTTACATGCTAGCTCATGTTTAGTTTTGACATCCAACCACACTCTACAACAATATATAAAATCATAAATACACTTTTTAGACAGAAAAAAGGTTCGCAACAGGGAATTTATCTGCCAGCTCTGGATGAACAGGCCAAAATGTTGGTGTATCAATGCTTAACAAACTGCAAACTGTTCTGCAGCAAAAAGGATCTAAAGATGGCATGGATGGGCATTCCCTTTATGGTGGGTATGTACCAGTGACCAGTGGAAGCAGATGTCTGCCTGGCTGACAGGGGAAGAATATGAAGCTCTGGATTTCTGGCCCTCTGCAGCAGAGGTACCAGTGGTTACTATGACTGTAACAGTGATCCATGCAAATAACTTACACTGATATATCAATAACTTACACTGACATATCAATAACTTACACTGATATATGAATAACTTACACTGACATATGAATAACTTACACTGACATATGAATAACTTACATTGACATATGAATAACTTACACTGACATATGAATAACTTACACTGACATATCAATAACTTACACTGATATATCAATACCTTACACTGATTTATCAATAATTTACACTGACATATCAATAACTTACACTGATATATCAGAATCAAGAAGTAAAAGTAAGAAAAGCTCCACCTCTGAAAAGACATCTGAGTTTGCAATGTCTCCAAGTTAGTACAGTATCTATAACCTTATGAAACTTTGGCTGATTATCAATGGTCAGTCTGAGTAATTTTATGAGCAAACTATTTCAATGATAGCATCATTAAAATTGTCGTTTGGAACTAGTATGATCTAAGTTCTCATTCTTGGGAACACTGTAGGTAAGAAAACAAGGCTTTTATTGTTGAGATATAGTCCAGAAAAATACAACCACAGCATAATGGATTTAAATGTGCTCCACGGTTTAGATGATAAAAAGGCAGTATTACTTGGTAAGATGATAGTAGAATCATCAGCATACTAACTCAGTATTCATTTAAAGAAGAACTGAGCCCTGTGCAGCACCTAAGGTAATCAGAGGTGCAGCTGGCTCCTCCAGTGCCCTCAGCCATTCCAGATCTGGCATTCATTACTATGGTTCAGAAGCAAAAAAATAAAAAGTTCACTATCTATCGCTTCTGAAATGCAGGAGCCAATGGGATCCCCTTTCTGTACCCCATCCCCACCCCTCCTTCCGCACACACAAAAAAGAAAAAAAATATATGGTCAGTGATCTTACCTAGGGCTTCTAAAATGCAGGAGCTTGTCAGGTCCATTTCTGCACATTACTCACCCCCTTCTTCCATAGCCGAGTGTTAAACAAATAAATAAGCTCTTCTTTCCTTAATCTGTAGCAAATTGCTTGCTACATTTGTAACAGGCAGTTGCTACAGTTTATGCACAAGAAACAAATAGCGGTAAGGTGCTAAAGTTATTTTTAAATAAAAAAAACTTTGGTTTAAACTGCAGCAAACTGCTTGTGACATTTGTAGCAATGAGATGCTACAGTTTACACCATGCATGGAGCAATACTATGCTTGGATTTACCATAAAAATGTAATTTTCTTTTAAACTGTATCAAACTACTTGCTGCTGTTAAACCACACATGCGGAGCTACAGTGCTCATCTTTGACCACAAATACAACATTACCATGTGAAAGCCGGTATATAAACTATTAGCAAAGTGTGATCAGGATTGCCTAATAACACCCTCTAACATTTTGTGCCCAGAGTAGCTGCCCCCTTCACCCTACCCTAGCTACTCTATGCTACTAAAGAGAATGATATGGGGGACTACATCATCCAATTTCATGGACTGCACTCCCTTCCATAACAGTGGCTAGTATATCTGGTGCTCTCTGCAGATCCCTCTCTGATGCCTCCTCAACTCAACCTGATAATCAGAAAGCTTTTTTTTAAATTAATACTGAACAGAAATATATAAAAAAAAAAGCTTTTGTCTGCTCTCACCTTGTATTAAATACTTCAGCGTTTCAACTGAGCTGTAAATACAGTATCACCATTGCACTCTTGCACCTGCTGATCTTACCCCCTGACTGCTTGCACTTGAGGCAGCTGTCCCTTTATCCCACCCTACTTATTAGCTAGTGAGCCACCTTCACCTGAGAGATACCATATATACGGTTAGATGTTCCAGAAGGTGACCATGGCCAATTATACCATGTGCCAAAAAAAACAACTGAGGACAGTGATTTAGTAACCTCGCTGCAGTTTGAATGCATCCAGAAATACTGTGGTCTGAAACTGGAGGACGAGGATTGCCAAAAATGCAGCGAAGACTTTAATATATTAAGTTATTTTCATAGCAGCCTGACAAGACTATTTACAATGGATACTTTTAATCAAATAAACATTTTTTTTTCTTTTAATATTTGTTGACTGGGATAGGGTCTGATCCATTTTGGACCCATTTCAGCCACAGTACTGTTATTTTACTTTATTTGTTATAGGAACATGAAGGAAATTGTCCAAAATGTGACAAATGCTTTGGTACTTCAGCATTTCTTTGCTACACTGCCCTGGTTTTCTTCACTTGTTTCCATGTCTGCCTACTGTTCAGAAATAATTCAGAAAGCTATTCTTTGCTGTATATCTTTGGGAAAATTCGTTCATATTTACACCTCATGTATGGATTTTCTGAGTCTGAATTTCATCAGCTCCTCCATTGGACCTTCTGTTAACTATTTAGACGCCATGTTCCCAGCTTGACACATTGTGTAGAATGGACTGATGTCAGGATATTTGAGTCTGTATCAGGGACTGGATTTTAAATGACTGAACAGAACCACATTGGAACCATTTTGAAGTCCAAGACATTCAGGATGCAGGAAGTATTACTGCAAAGATGCCACAAATATAAGAATTTGCAGATGAGTCTTTTGATGATGGACTTGTTTGCCATGTGGATTAATGGTGTAACTTTTTTTCCTGGCAAAGATGATCCCTTGCCATATCTTCGACAGCTTCTACATAATTTGAAGTTGGTGACTGCTTAACAGAGGTTTTAAAATGGATTTGGCGTAAATTAAATTAAGAATGTAATGATTTTTTTCTGGTTCTGATTAATTTACTTATATATAATTTATCTGAGTGTCAATTTCATGTTGTATTTTCATTTGCTTTTCCATTTCTATTATGCTCAGTTTTGTAAACAGCTTAAGACATAAGCACAGAAACAACTCAAAGCCTAAACCTGAAAGATGTCAGGGTGGTGTTTGTGCCATAAACATGTCTTAATCAATGATGAGTGAGCCTTGTGAAATGAGGTGCTACAGAAGCTCAGAGTGTATGCATTTCTCAAAAATGTTTGAGGGGAGATTGGAAGGAAATAGCTACAAGTGTGTAATAAAAAGGTATCACAAAAGATTGTTTCCAGGCTGTAATCACCCTTCCCTTCTTCATGATGGCGGTGGTTGCTTATGCTTAACATTAATGCAGGGTGCTCTACAGATCTGATTGCACTTTTCAAAAATTTGGTGGTGGTGGGGTGTTGTTACTGGCTGTTTCTGAAATTTATAAAGTTGGCTAGGGACCATGCTGGAGTAACTTTCGAATGTGAGAAGACATCAGTGTTGAGAAAGTGAAACAGTGTATTGCTGACAATAATTTGAGGAAACTGATGGACTGAATATTCAGTTGAAAGTGGACTCCAATGAACGTGATGATACCTGAATTGTCAACTTGAGGAAATGGGCAAGATGTGAGCACGACCAGGATTAAGGAGATGATCAGCAGTATTCTAGATCTTTTTATGGTTTGCTGAGAATTGTTTCTGATTCACTTGCTGCTGAGTAAACAGAATGCAATTTGGTCTGCATACTCACAGAATCATTGGAGATCAAGCAGGCAATTTATCTGCAGGTAAATGGCATACAAATGGCCTGTATGCAACAACCTGGCTTTCATTTCTGGAATGATCCTGGAGAAAGTGAAAGTTGTAATTCTGTGCTTTTGAAGTGGAACAATACCAATAAGGGTCTGCAGAAATAGTAAGGTACTGTACATCATCAAACAGCAGTCACTTTGGAGCAGCCCAATTTAATACATATTGCATTAACATGTACCAGTTGCAGACCTCTAAAAAGTTAAATGGGGGTTCTTAGTAGAATTAAAAGTAGTACTGTTGGTGCATGGGCATTTGCTAGGGACAATATCCCCCAAAGAGTAAAATAAATGATTTAAAGAATGTGTAAGTATACAGATCTATTTTGTAATAACTTTAATCTAGAATGCATGGTAGTTCACTTTGTCTTTTTATTAGAATCATATTATCAAAGAATTGAATTAAGTGGAATCATACTTCTCATGCACTATAAGTGGAATTTGAGATTTATTCATTTATTAAACAGGATAGTCACAACTTTGAGCAGATTGAGAATAAGCATACTACTGACAGTGTTTAAGAATAAACAGGATAGTCACAACGTTGAGCAGAACAGAGGTACCCTATCACAATGAATGAAAGTTCTGGAGAGGGTGACTGATAAATGAATATGCAGAGTAGCAGAAAGTAAGATGGGAGATGAGTAGTTTGGATTCAGATCAGGATGCAGCACAACTGACCCAATGTTTGCAGTCAGGCAGATAGTTGAGAGGAAGTTAGAGATTAGGAAAGAATCCAACTGGGCATTCCTAGACTTGGCGAAAGCATATAACAGGGGTCCCAAGAAAGCTGACTTGGGCAGTCCTTTGGTGGTGATTCTAAGTCCCAGAAACATTGGTAGAATTAGTGGAAGCTATGTACAAGGACTCAATGACTCATGTATGAACAGTGTTCAGTCTTACAGAGGGATTCACAGTGGGAGTGGATGTGCACCAGGGTTTAGCTCTGAGCCCATTACTGTTCATACTGGTGATGGACTAAATTAACAGTCGGTGGGGAGAAATCAACAAAGATATTATATGCAGATGATGTGGCATTAGAGACAGACTCTAAACAAGCACTTCAGCAATGGATAGGGAAATGGATTGCAAAACTGAAGATACAAGGAATGAAGGGCATAGGTAAGACAGTTGTAATGGCAGCAAATGGTGGAATTCAGAAGATGCTGAGACATGAGACAGAAGGGAAAATAGTGGAACAGGTTAACAGCTCAAGTATCTAGAAGGGGTGGTTGAGGAGAAAGGAAGTCTGAATGAGGAGGTCAAGGCTAGAATCAGAGAGGCTGCAACCACGTGGCAGAGTGTGTCAGTGGTAGTATGAGAGAAGAATGCCAAAGAAACTGAAAACTAAGGTGTATGGTGCAGACAGTTCCATCCCCCAGTCCATAATCCTCTGCTGTCATAGACTTTGCTAATGTCCACAACTTCTTTACAAAGTTTGTTTAAATATCTCTTTAAAGTTTCTTTTTCAAATTCAGTTTGAAATTGAATATGTACGTACTTTCTTCTTCATCTGTAAAATTATTTAACCACATAAGAATTATATGGATTACAGTTCTTTTTCTTTTCATACTCATCCAAAAAACTTTCCGGAATAGAACCAGTCTCAAAAAATGTCATAACATGTTTCAGTATGAATAAGAATAAAAGCTCTTACCTCCTGAGCCTTCACTCACAATTGGACCATTAAATTATCCCAGTTGTCATACCCATTTTTTCTTCTTTGTTCTGAATTATTTCCATAAATTTCCTTTGATTGTTGACAATTCCTCTCCTCTGTTCATCTCTCATCTTCTAACAGTCTTGGCATATGATTTCTTTTCCTGCTGATCTTTCAAAATAGCTTCCTATTCTTCCGACTGAATTTTGTCCAAAATTTCACCCCATGAAACATTCTTTCCACTCTGCAGCTCACTCTAATAATTCACCCAAAATATCTTCCTGCAACCCTCCCAACTGGAGGGTTGTAATAACACCTCCATCGTTATTTTGAACATTTGCTTCTGATTAAACAAATTCTACCAGAACAGCTCCTCAGAATCTTGCAGAGCTTCAGACACTGCACTGGTGATCACCTCTATGCCATCCACCATCTTGGATCTCCTTCAGTGCTGTTCTCCCAGCTGCCACTGCACGAGAAAATGAACAAGAGTTCTCCCAATGAGTAGGTGAAGTTCTCTGATGCCCTAGACAAATTTCCCTGTGTAGTACAAACAACACTTTGGGTTTTCTCTGAAAAAGAGGCCAGTAGTCTACTGGGACTAACCTGGTCAACAAAGGAAAAGTAAGCTACGATTAAAAATAAATCAGGCCTGGCATATCTTATAGACATCTATATCAATTGGTTGAAGGACCATATTTTTGAAACCATTACAGCTGACAATCTGGTTCATCAAACTATTCTAAGATTGTGGTATAGTGGGGATCAAGGAATTTGCCCTTTTTCCCACTATTGTGCGATCTTGGAGTCAGTATAAATAATTAGCAGGGGGTGTTGGGTGAAGGATGGTTTGTCCCCCCTGAAAAAAACTTTGTGTTGTTGATGAGTGTTGTATGGATGTATGTCAGTTTTTCGATTAACTGCACTGTCAACCATGATTAATTGCATTGTCAACCATATGAGTTTTGACAATGTGGTTGTTTGGTAAAGTGAATTAGATCCACTTACAGTTACAGTTTACAATGTACTGATTCGATTTCTGGTTAACTGGCCTTTGTAATTTGCTTTGGTTAACTGAGATGGGCAGAAGTCATCATACAGATAATTGTACAATGTGAAAGAACATATGGTAAGACACAAGCACCCCTTCAGCCAAGTGTGCATTACAATAATTTGCACCCCTGTCCTCTACTATATTATACACCCAGTAATGTTAACAGAATATGCCACATTTCTTTGCCACATAGCCTCATGAATATATGCAGTCCCTCACCTTTGCCAGTACTCTACTATATTTACATTTTCTGTTGTTGTCCAGGATAAAAGGGGTTCATATCAGACACTGTGCCCATCAGCACATTTGCTTTGTCAGCCAGTTCGGTAGGCTGTCAGCCAAATATTGGAAATACTTGCTTTCTGTTCTTAAACAAAGGCTGATGCAGAACCTAGACAGTTAATGTTTAACTGTTTTATAAAGTGGATATGTTACTTATTACAGCAGCATGGCCTGTGGTTAAAGCTCTTGGGATGATGCCAAGAGCACATAAGGGCACTACAGTTACACACTCTGCAGCTGGCCATTTCCCATTCCTGTTCTTGTTATACCTGTAAAACTATAAATTAATGTAGCCTAAGCAAAAATGGCATTTCACCTCATATGGGATTCCTTATGAATGCAAGTGGTTACAAAAACACTAAAAATATAAATTTTTAACTTAAGCTATTGTTTCATGTGATAAACAGAAAAGCACAATAAGTATACATTTTCAGGATGCGTAGAGTAAGCAAGCAATAACACATGACAGGGTGTGTGTTAATGTGTAATTAACTCCCGCCCAGGGGTGTTATGAGGCCCAACGCCACAGGCAGAGGGCCTTTACACCCCCTAGAAGGGCATTAACTACATATTAACACATGCCATGGAGGGCACTATTGTGTTTAGAGAATGGGCTCTCTGTAAAATTGTTGTGTTTTACTTGCTTATTTATTTAAGTACTGTATTATTTTTTTATATATCGTTAATGTGAAATAGTTCCTCTGTCTACTGTTTCTAACTTGCTGTAGTATATGTTAATAGTGTTGGAGGAAGCACTGTGCATCAAACATATATAAAAAAATTATACAGTACTTAAAAAATAATAAGCAAGTGAAACATCAATTTTACATACAGCCCATTCTCTCTGTCATACACACATACACGGTCTCTTCTGCTTTCATACACACATTCACTCACACCAGATCAGTCTCACCCTCTTTCTCATTCTCTCACAGTCTCTAGCTTCCTTCATACCACATTCAGTTTCAGTCTCCCTCGATCTCTCTCACACATGCAGTCTCCTCTGCTTACATACATTCACTCACACATCACTCTCACTTTCACTCTCACTCTCTCTCTCTCACACACACACACACACACACACACACACACACACACACAGTCTCTCTGTTGTCATGCACACATGCAGACAGAAACAAACACACACTTTTCTGTTTCGCTCTCACTTTCACTGACATCCACACACACACTCAAACACACACACACACACACACACACACACACACACACACACACACACACACCTTTTTGTTGTCCTTTTTTTTTTTCCATTTTACACTTGCTAAACAGCAAAAGCACTGCTTAACAAGCATAAAATAATAGCGGCCATTTTGTTTTCTTAGTCTGAGCCCCACAGCAGCTTGATATGCTGCCATGAAGTGGTGGACTCGTTTTCAGCGAGCATTACTTGTACATTAATACCCTGCTGGAGAACGCTCATTCTTCAATCAGGGTACTGACGTACAGTAAAGCCCATTGTCTAAGCGCATTTAATGACCAAATGAATGAGACAACAGTTTCACATGACCCTGTTCTGTGTTACCAGGCTGAATCTCTAGCAGGTGAGATCAGAGGGTTAAGGCTGTAAGATGTTTAACTTCATCCTGTGGCCCTGTCTTTGTGACCCTTAATTTCCACATGAAAACTGTGCAACTCTTAAGCATGTCACTTAACTAGCCAATGCTCACAGGTAGCCAATTAAAATGACACTTGTGTCCAGTGGGCCTTAACAAAACTAAATAAATTAGATAAATAAAAGGTTTGCTGAGAGAAGAGAGAAAAGGCTTGGTATCTGGCAGCATGGGCCCACACTCCTAGCTGAGAACATACAATATGGAGGCCACTATGAAAATCTGAATACATAACAGACATTCCTTGCTAAATGGAAGAAACATGTTTCTGCGTTTTTTTGTATCAACTCCCTGTGGTTAAGGATGCCACAAATAATGCTGACATTACACAACAAGTAACCCCCCCCTCCCCTAAACCAACCTCCCATAGATATGAAACAGGTTCAACAATGCAGAGGTAATACCACGTTAGTACACTGGATAAAGTCACTCACAGCCCATGAAATAGAGATGTTTTGTGATCCCTCAGAAGCATTCAAGGCAATATCAAAATACATTATGCCCTTATTCCCAAAGAACAACACTCCTCCCTCACACACACACTAAAAAGAAACAGCCCAGAAAAAAACAACAGAACAGAGTATGTCCTTACATTCACTGCTGCAATATTCAGTACAAATGGGATTTCCTCCCAAGAAGCCCACACTCTGGCCAGTTTACCAAAGTCTACCATTGTTTAAGGTATGCTGAAAGTCACCTATACACTTCTTGTGTAGAGTATGGCATAAAGGTGACGTTCAGACGTAGCGTCCTCAGAACTTCTTTGCCGCCAGTCTGAACAATGTTTTCAACCATCAGTATGTTTCCTCAGTCCATTTTGTCTGTTTGTTGGCATTTCAGTGATTACTCCTGTTTGCTGAAGTCCTCACCATTGCAGAAAAGTAACCTGTTTGGTTTTTAGTTCCTTTTCTGATAGTTATGTGCTGTTTGGGGGGGTTAATGTCATCCAGGAAGGGTAAATGCCAATGTGGGAAACTGATTTCCCATAAAGACCGCCACGATAAGTGTTTTTTTTTTTTGCCTGGGTGCTACTCACGACCATATGTCTTTTTCTGTTTGTCAGGCGTTTGTCCCTAAAACCCTTCGTAGTAGGCTTTCTTCCCTTTCCTTCTATCTTGAGAACCAGCATCTTAAGCTTCTTGCTGCAAATGCTATGGATGGAACTTCCTGCCCTGAAGGTTAGCCATCAGGGGGGAAGAAGAAGGTGCATAAGGTAAGGCCGGAATCTTATGCTTGTCCAGCCTCTACTGGGAGTTTCTCCAGAAGTTATTACAAACCCAGAGACTCGTTTGGTTGTATTGTTAGATTCCTCTACCGTTTCTGGGTTGGAGGTCAGTAAGGCTCTGGTGGGCAGCCACATCCGATGAGGCTTTGCAGGCATCTGTTTTGGGCATTCAGAGTGAACCACGGTTGATTGATAACAAGGGGTCTAGACGGGTTCCGCAGTTTCTCTTTAGGGAAGAAGTTCCTACAACAGTTGTGGAATGCCATCCTGAGTCAGGACCTTCTCAGGTTTCTAAGATGGACATCCTCTTAATAAAGAAACAGAAAACTAATCCTGCTTCTTCCACAATGTGAATGTCAGGCCTTTACTCGGGTTATTTAATGGTTTATTGTCATTGAGGCCTCCTCAAGGGGTTTTGGTTCCTGCTCCTTCTTGGCCCTCTTCTTCATCCAAAAAGGCCCAGAGAACTGAATTCTTCTGAGGTGGATTCTAATGATGAATCCCTTGCTTATTCTCCCCAGATTCCTTCTCCTTTAGACTACAGGGTCTGAGGAGGACGACTCTCATACTCTAGATAATCGTTCTGAGGAAATTTCCTCTGGGGACACAATCTCTATGATGATGGAATTTTCCAGACTAAATCTCCTAATGGATAATAAACTTTTGTTTTGAGCAGCTTTGCTGGTTTTTTTTAAGTCTCTCTTCAGGACAAGGGGAAGGCTTTACAGGAGCTTACACATGTCCGTGCCTAAATTTCAGCGAAACTACCCTTCTAAGCCAGCTTTTGTTCGTAGACAATCTCGCCTTCCTTCTAAAGGTAAAAAGGGTGGTAAATGGACTTGTCCTGCTAAGCCCACTCAGACTGCAGGGATTTTTAAGCTCCCCATTCCTGACAAACCAGGTGCCATCTGACTATCCACCTGTTACCAGCCACATTCCTCTTTCTCTTCGCCTTTCTCTTTTTCTTCCTGTTAGGCTCTGAATCACCCAGGATTCTTGGGTTCTGTCATTCATTCAGCAGGGGTACATCATGGTCTGGATTTCCCACCCTCCTTTTATGAGCATTCCTCAGCCTCCTCAGGAACAACTTCCTTTTTTCCCTAGAGGTTCTTCGAGACCTCTTGTCTCAGGGTACTATTCAAGAGATGCCTGTGTTCCAAAAGGGGAAAGGGTTTTATTGAATTAGGTTTCTAGTGCCCTGAAAAGAAGGTACTTGGAGACCTATTCTAAACCTATCTCATCTAAATAACTTTTTGAAGGTACCTTCCTTTTGGATGTTGTCCCTTTTTCCTCTCTTGCTCAATCAGGCCTTTCTGGTGTCTCTGGATCTCAAGGATGCTTATCTCCATATTCCGATCCATCCTCTTTTCAGGCGATTTTTGCATTTCTCTCTTGCTTCCTGGCATTTTCAGTTTTGTGCTTTGCCCTTTGGCCTTTTTACTGCCCCAAGGGAATTCACCATATGCCTCGCTCCTGTGACTGCTTTTTGCAGGCTTCAAGGGATGCAAATCGTTCCTTATTTGGATGACCTGCTGATTCAGGAATCCTCTCCAGAGGCCCTTTTGCAAAATATTTGTTTTACCATTTCTCTTCTTCAGAGCCTGGGGTTCACGATAAACTTCAAAAAGTCTTCTCAGACTCCTTCTCAGGATCATGTCTTTCTGGGGTGCAGGATTCAAATGGTGCCAATGCTGGCATCCCTGCCTCCTCCAAAGGCCTTAACTCTTATTTCTTTCTTTCAAACTCTTCTTCCCCTGGCTTCCCTTTCATCCAGGGAATTTCTGAGAGCTCTGAGGTTCGTGGCTTCCACCATTCCAATGCTCACTCTAGCCAAACTCCACACGAGGAAGTTCCAGCGGTTTCTGAAGTCTGTGTGGCTTCAGCATGCGCATCCTCTAGACTTTCCAGTTCCTCTTCTCCTATGTCTCAAGAAGGAACTTCTGTGGTGGATTCAGCAGTTGTCTCTGAATCCAGGGCTCACTTTTCAACTTCCTCTTCTCTCTTAGGATCTGTTCACAGACATTTCAGATGTGGGATGGGGAGCAACGTTTGGCTTCCTGAGGGTGCTGGGAGTGTAGTCACCTCATCAGCAGACAGAACACATCAACATCAAAGAGATGAGAGCTCTTATGCTGGCTCTTCATGCCTTTCATCCTCTCTTCTCTCCTGGGCCTCTCAAGGTATTCACAGACAATACCACAGTTATGTGGTATAGCAACAAACAGGGAGGGGGTGTGAGATCTTATCATCTTTGACATCTGGCACTTCTGGTATGGGATCTGGCTATCCAGTCTCAAGTGACTCTTCAGGCAGTTTATATCCCTTCCAATCAGAACATTGTGAAAGACACTCTGAGCAGGTCCTTTACTCAATCCCATAAATGGATGCTTCACAGGGCTGTGCTTCTGAACATTATCCACCAGTGGGTACTCCTCAAGAAGATCTCTGTGCCTCCCCTTTGAACAGACCTCTTCCTCTGTTTTGAGCCAGAGTCCCAGGTCCTCTGGTATGGAAGGCGGACACCCTCTCATTTTCTTGGAAGGGGATGTTTCTTTATGCATTCCCTCCTCTTCCTCTAATTCCGAGAGTCCTGTTCAATATTCAACAGGATGCTCCCAAAATCTTGTTGGTGACTCCCTTTTGACCACGACAGCAATGGTTCCCTCTACTTCTGTATCTAGCCAAGGGCAATCATCACAAGTTACCTCACAGGGTGGATCTACTCACACAAGACAAGGGATCTCTCATTCATCCCCACCTGTCCACGCTTCAAATGACACTGTGGGTGATAGGGTTTTGATCCTTCATAGACACCTTTTTTCTGAGGACGTGCTGCATGAGGCCAGGAAAAGCACAGTTGTGTACACTTATCATAAATGCAGATGTTCAAGTGTATTCACTGTTGCAGTCATCACACTTGAGTTATCTGCCTGCAGGTAGCCCTCAGTCGGCCTGAATACCAGAGGCTTAGTATTTCTGCATTGGTTGCTGTCGCTCAAGTACTGATGTCAGGGGTATAAGAATAAGCAGCCGACACCATTACATCAGTTTCTTGCCCCAAATGTCAGGAGCCCCCCAAATAGGGAGCTACGTTATGGTGGAGAAAAAAACACCTGTAAAATGTAAATACCAATACCAAAACCCCAGAAAGGGGTGAGTAAAGGACATAGAAAGGTGAGAGATATAGAGAGACAAGGGGGTTGGAGGGAGGGAAACCAGGACTGCAACAGTGAATACACTCGAACATCTGCATTTATGGCAAGTGTACACAACTGTACTATGTTCTTCGTGTTTCAAAGTTGCAGTCAAGAAGAATTGGGGCTGGCTAATATGCCCTGCAGGACTGCAGTTGCAAAACCCGCCTGGATTTGGAAAAGATAGGCAGGTGGTAATGTTTGGTGAAGGTGTGTACAGAACTCCAGGTAGCAGCTTCCAGGATGTCCCTGGCAGGAACTCCCCTGAGGAATGCTGTAGAGGTAGAAGTTGCCCTAGTGGAATGTGTTCTGACCCCCTGAGGGGTTGGCTTCCTATGGTGCTTTTAGCAGAAATGGATGCAGTGTGTTATCCATTTGGAAATTGTTTGCTTTGAAATGGCCTTGCCCTCTGCCCCTGGCACAAAGCTGACTAGTAACCGGTCAGTTCTCCTGAAGGGCTTAGTCCTATGAAGGTAGAATCTGAGCTGTCTGTGCATGTCCAAGGAGTGCAGGATCCTTTCCCCTTTATTTTGAGGATTAGGAAAGAAAGTTGGCAAATGGATAGATTGGCTTAGAGCCACACTGGACACCACTTTAGGCATAAAGGAAGGGTTAGTCCTGAGGGAAACCCTGTCAGGATGGAAAATAATGAGGGGTTCCCACAGCCATATGTGCTTGTAGCTCAGACACTCTTCTAGCTGAAGTGAAGGCCAGAAGCAAGGCTGTTTTCCAAGAGAGGAATTTTAACTCTGCTGATGCTGTAAGCTCAAAAGGAGGTAGCGTGAGCTTTTCCAGTACAAAGTTAACGTCCCAAGCAGGGGTGGGTGCTCTCCTTGGTGGCCTTAAGTTGTTAGCCCCTCTCAGGAATTGTTTTATAGGAGGGTGGGAGAAAAGAGGTGGCACAGTGCTGTAATGTGCCAAAATGGCAGAGGCATGGATCTTAATGGAGGAGAAGGATAGGTCTCAGTGGAGTAGATCTGCTAAGTAATCCAGGATCAGAGGCAGGAGGGCAGAGCTGTGTCCTTCCCTTTGGACTGAACCCAGGAGAAGTACCTTTTCCACTTACCAGCATAGGATTTCCTTGTACTGGGTCTTCTGGCTTCAAGGATGACGTCCAGTACCTGCTTGTTTAGGCTGGTTACTGGGGAAGAATTCAAGGAATAAGCCAGGCTGCAAGATTTGGGGTTTGCAGTTATGGATGCAAGATCTGTCCCTCCCTGCTGAAAGAGCAGGGTTGGGTTTTGGTGTAGGTGCCAGGCTGTGCAGGAGTGGGTACCAGTGCTAGCGTGGCCAGTCCAGGGCACTCAGAATTCTCCTTGGTCTGTCCTGTCTTATCTTGAGCAACACTCTTGAGAGAAGGGGCAGAGGGGGAAAGGCATAGATTGAGAGATTCACCCACTGGAAGGATAGAGCATCCACTTTCCAGGCCCTGCTGTGAGGTGTCCAGGTGCAGAATTTGCTGAGCTGGTGATTGCAGGGGAAGGCAAAGAGATCCATCTCTGGGGTCCCCCATTTCTAAATCAGAAGGTTGAAGGTGCTGGGCTATAATTGCCACTCGTTTGGGTCTAGGAGATTTCTGCTTAAGTCTGCAGTGAGTTTTGTTTGCCTGGCAGGAATTGAGCTTGCAGATGGACCTGCATATCCAAGGTCATGTGCCACAGGGCCATGTCTAGCCTGCAGAGTGGGTAGGAATGGGTTCCCCTCTGCTTGTTGATGTACCACATAACTGTGGTGTTGTCCATTTTTATTAGTAGGTGTCCTGGAGAGAGTAGGGATTGGAAAGCTGTTAGAGCGTGCTGCACCGCTAGCATCTCTTTTTGGTTGATGTGCAGATGAATTTGACTTGGGCTCTAGTGACCCTGAATGCACTTGCCATCCATGTGTGCCCCCCAGGCATAGACTGATGTATCTGTGGTGAGGGTCTGGGCAGTGTGGGGTTGAGTAAAGGACAGTTCCCTGTTGTGGTTGCATGCATCTGCCCACCAAAGAAACACTGTCCTTAGACAGGGTATGATAGGAATGACTGTTTCCAGGTCCTGAGAATGTTGGCACCAAAGATTGTTTTTAGGTACCATTGAAGTTTCCTCATATGCAGTCTTGCATATGGAATTAGCAGTATACATGAGGCCATAAACCCTAGAGCCTGCAGAATTTTTCTTGTGGATAGCTGGGTTCTCGTGGCCATTTTTCTGAAGTAGGCTGTCAGATAAACTTGTTTTTCTGAAGTGAGGAATGCCATCTGGGATGTTGTTTCCAAACTTGCTCCCAGGAATACAATCTTTTGACTGGGTACCAGTTTTGATTTCTTTTCGTTGATGGTGTACCCCAGGGAAGTGAGAAGGTTTCTCACAAATGCCAGGTGCTGCAACAGCAATTCCTGACTGTCCGCCTGAATCAGGCAGTCACCCAAGTACGAGTAAATTTGGATATTTCTTTGCCTGCAGTATGCAATGGCTGGAGCCAAGCATTCTGTGAACACTCTGGGTGCAGTGGATAAGCCAAAGGGAAGTGCAGAGAACTGATGGTGCCTTGATCCGGCCCTGAAATGAAGATACTTCCTGCAAGACTCCCTTATAGGGTTGGTGCAGATAGGCTTCTTTTAAGTCTAAGGTGACTAACCTGGCATCCTTGGCTAGCATGGGTAGGAGCTGTTGCAGGGTAAGCATTTTGAATTTTGGTACCACCAGGAAGGTGTTCAGAATTGAAATATCCAGGAGTGGGTGCCAAGAGCCCTCTTTTCTGGGTACCAGGAAGAGTCTGGAATAGAATCCTTGACCTATCTGCTCCACTGGAACAGGCTGAATAGCTCTGATGGATAGCAGGGACAGAACTTGGTTTTGAGCCTATGCCCACTGGTTTGGAGGAAGAGCTGGGAACCCTCTTGGGGTTGGCAGTGAGTGGAAGTAAAATTTGTACCCCTGGGGTACAATGTCGAGGACCCATCGGTTTTGATTGATGGAATATCCAGTTCTCTGCATGAAGGGCACGTTTTCCTCCTAGGGGCACAAGCAATTGGGCAGAGGTGGGGAGTGGAGTGGGGAAGTCACTGTGAGTTTTTTCCATAGGGAGGTGGCTTACCACTCCCTGCTGTGGGGGTGGGGGCACTCCATTGCTTAGATCTCTGCATTCCCTGAGACTGTAATCTGGGTGGTCTGTTTCCCCTAGGTCTGGTTTGAGATGGCCAGGAGGGAGCTGGAAAGGACCAATGTTTGGAAGGGCAATGCCTACTGAAACTAGGGGGTTCTACTTGTAAGAATTCTTTAACAGTCTGCATAGACTTAGATTTTTCTTCTATCTTTTTAAGAACCTCTTCTGCTTTGGTGCCAAACAAACTGTCCTTTTTCAAAGGAGCGTCTGGTAACTTTGATTTGACATGGTCTGGCAAAGTCCGCTCCTTGAGCTAAGCATGTCTTCTCAGTACAGAACCAGTGCCTGCTGCCCAGCAAGATGCCTCTAGGGTGTCAAAGCCACATTGCAAAGCATGCTTGCTGACTTGGCTTGCAGAGTGAATAAGCTCCTGCAATTCCTTATTTTCTGCACAGTCTGTAAAGGTTGTCATTTTTTGTTTAATAAGTTCCATAATATGTTGCTGGTGCTTCAGCATGTGAAACTAGCAATTTAATGTCCTAATGGCAAGAGTAGCAGAGGTATATACCTTCTTACCCCATCTGTCCAAAGCTCTGGAATCCCTGTCTGAAGAGGTGGGATTCTTGGCTGTAGTTGCCTTGATACCTTTACGCCCCTGGGAAATGATCTCTGGGTCAGCAGTAGGATTCTTGAAAAGAAATTTGTGAGTGTCAGGTACTCTGTAGTACCTGTCTGGTTTCCTAGAGGCAGGAGGTAAAGTATCAAGAGTTAAATTGGATTCCATGAAAACATCATCAACAACCTCCAATACAGGGGGTATAGCTAAAGGCCTGTGTTGTGGCAAATCTAGGAATTCTCTGAGTCTCTTTTTGAACTGGGGATAGTCTTGGCATTCCCAGTGGAAATGCTCCCTTAAGGTATGTAAGGTTTCACCAAAAGAAAAATCCTCTGGAGGGGAGGCAGAGGGAATGGATTTCTCTGCATTTGAATCCTCATAAGCAGATAAGAGCATGTCTTCATAATCAGATACCTCAGAGTCATCCGACTCCTGGTCTGTTGAAGCTGCAGGGGACTGGTCTCTTTTCCTCTTAGAAGGGGAAGGCTGACTTCCCCTAATCAGCATAATAAGGTCTTCAGCCATTCTAAGCATTTGTCTTTGAGGCATGGGAGGATGTGCATGCACTTTGGTCGTCGGTTTTCTTGGCGTAGCATGTACTCTAGGCCTAAGAAACTCAGTAGTTTTAGATAAAAAAGAAGTTGTCGATTTGAGTCGAACATCGGTAGTGCGAAGAACTGCCTCAGAAGCTGGTGCCTGCACAGTGGCTCCGGACCCATCCAAGGTAGAGACATCCGCAGGTTCCATAGTCGAAGAAGAGCCTCGTGGCATACCCGACTCCAAATGGGTCATGGTAGAGGCCTGTGAATCCAGAGAACTGGGCATCACGTGCTATGAAGGTGCCTCACTGAGTACCGGCAAACTGGCGACTAGCGTAGCGGAAGCGTCGTTGGCAGCTTTGGACCTAAGTGGTCTGTCTCTGTCTTATCCTTACATTTTTTTGGAATATCGGTAGTTGGATGGCTTACCGAAGCCATTTTGGAATACGGAGATTGAGAGCGAAAGAATTTATCAAAAAGTAGTGCCCAATGATGGATGGTTCGAGCGTTAAACAAAGCACAAAACCGACAGCGAGGTACGTCATGGTTTGGGCCTAAACAGGTGACGCAGTAAGAATGAAAATCTATGTGTGGTATTTGCTTTCCACAGGCAAGACAATTGTTAACTTTTTCTGACATTGGTTAGAGCAAGGATCCCCAATGGGGTACTTAGCTTTAGAAGACTTCAGGATTATTCAATTTGAAAACGAAAATCAGGTAGCGACCGACTGGCACTCGTGAACTGCTTCTATTTCGGGCTCCTCGGCAAGAAAGACTGATGTAATGGCATCGGCTGCCTGGTCTTATACCCCTGACGACCTGACGTCAGTACTGGAGCGACAGCAACCGACGCAGAAATACTAAGTCTCAGGTATTCGGGCCGACTGAGGGCTACCTGCAGGCAGATAACCCAAGTGTGATGACTGCAACAGTGAAACATGAAGAACATCCTACTACTAGGAAATCCTACTTGTCTAAATGGAAGAGGTTTTCTGTTTGGTGTCTTTCTCATGACCTGGCCCCACTTTCTGTGGATTTTCCTTTGGTTCTCTGTTATTTGTGCGAGTTGCTCAATGCTGGTTTGGCCTAGTTTTCTACTAAGGCCCACTTATCAGCTCTTTCTGCGTGTCTGCCTTTAACTCTGCCATTAGCTTCTAGATTTGAGGCCAAACAATTTCTTAGAGGTGTCCTTAATATTAGACCTCCCAGGAACCTATTCCTCCTCCCTGGGATCTTAATTTTGTTCTGGAAAAACTGACTCAGGCTCCTTTTGAGCCTGCTATTTCAGCTTCCTTGCAACATTGTTCTTGGAAGACTGATTTTTGTTAGCTCTTACTTCTGCCAGATAGGTGTCTGAGTTGCAAGCCCTTATGGCTTGTCCACCTTTTTTGATATTTAATGAGGACTGGGTGTCCTTGCGTACTAATCCTTCTTTTATGCCCAAGGTGGTTAATGAGTTTTTGCTTAATCAGTCTATTAATCTGACTACTTTTTCCCCCTCTCCGTAATCTGACAGTGAGAGGGTGCTGCATACCTTAGATGTACATAGCTCAGATTTTATTTGTTTCCTTTCATCCTAGGTCTTTGCATTTGGCTGTTTCCAAGCAATCTCTTTCCACTTGGATTTCAAAGGCTATTTCCTTTTGTTACACTTTTCATGATGAGAGCCTTCCTTCTTCTGTAAAGGCTCATTCTACAAGAGCTGTGGCTTCTTCTGATACTTTTTTCAAAGGCTTAGATGCTAACTCTATTCTTGAAGCTGCTACCTGGACTCCTGTGCATACCTTTACCAAACATTACCAGTTGGATGGTATCGCTAGAGCTGGTTTTGCTGATGCCATTCTTCATGGCTTCTTAGACAGCTGTGCTGCTGCTTCCTTCTCCCAAGTTTCTTCTTGAGCTTTGGTATTTACCCATTTGTCTTGAATATTGCAGCACTGAATGTAAGGACATAGTACAGTTGTGTTAAATCTTACCATAATGGTAGATGTCCTTGACTTCACCGCTGCAGTATTCACTCCCTCCCTCCCTCCACCCCCCTAGTCTTTTTTTCCTTCCTGGATGTGAAGATTCTCCTTGGTTTTCCTTGGACTGCTGTTCCTACTGGGGCAATACGTTCTGAGGATGGTACGTCTGAACATCACCTTTATGCCCTACGCTACGCAAGGAGTGTATAGATGACAATTAGCATACCTTAAAGCAACAGCAGGCTTTAGTAAACTGGCCAGATGGTGGGCTTCACTGCAGAGAATCCCATTTGTACTGAATACTGCAGCGGTGAAGGCAAGGACATCTACAGTTACAGTAAGATTTTACACAACTCTACTTTCAGTTTCACAAAGACAAGCCAATATCTATGTAGAGACAATAAATGCTATGGGTGTCAGACCCGCTGTAATTCATGCTGATACTTTGTAGCAAACTTGAAAAAAATTTTCTGACTGGGCGATTATGCTGGGCTACCAGTTGATAAACAAGGCAGTCAAAAGACATTTCAACTTTTCCATGCAAAAATAAATGTACAGCCAAGTGCCCCAAATGCAATTAAATGACAAACTATCACACTTTTCCAAGAAAAGTATTTTACATAGTAACACACTGAGACTTACGATTGCATCTTTTCTGCACAAATCTTAATTTGCAAGCCGTTCGATATGTTGAAAGTCGGATGACATCAAAATTCTGGGCCCCTGTTAAAAAAAAAAAAAACCAAGCAAATGTTAACCAATTTCCAAAAGAAAATGTCAAATACACAGCTAATGGAAACACAGAAACAGTACACAAACAAATGCTAAATACAAAGAAATTTATACAGTGCCATGACTACTACTCTATGAAGTGGGCATCCTGTTTGATTTCTTAACGCAACACTTGGTTGTACTAAAAGCATAACATTTTTGTTGTATAAAATCATTCAGAAATGCAAACCACTGTTCTTGAACAAAGTTTATAAAGAGATACGGAGCAACAAATAAAAATGCATAAACTTCCTCATTCTATTCTACACCAACCAATGCAATTTTGCTACATTTTATATTCCCTTTCACTTGGTAGTTGAAGTTTACCATACAATGCCAAAAGGCAGGACAAAGATCCTCTTTTCCAAAGTGTACTTAGTGTTTGTCATACTGGGTTAGCCTCCTTGGTACCCCAAACTTTTGAAACGATGATACAGCAAAAAAACAGGAAAGAAAGGAAAGAGAAACAAGAGATGATTGATGAATGAAACTCTGCACAGAGCAGATGAAGTGATTTTCACTTCAGTAACATTAGTGTGACATTTATGATGTACTGGGAAACTGACAACCATAGGCTCATTTCTGCAATTATCGAACCTACCTACTAGGTATCCATCTAACTAGTTAATAATCCTGGTTCCGGAAAAGACATGCATCATCACTCACTACTCTAGGACTGGATGGGTTTGTATCCTTAACCATACCTCTCAACCTCCAAGGGCAAGAAATGTAGACAAAGCCAAAAATAATGGGAGGGCAAAGGTCCAAAATAGGGACAAATTTTAATTACTTTTCATATAACTTTAGAATGTTGCTAGAACAGGTTTTGCATTGGCATTCATTTTATTAAGTATATGAAGTCAAACTTAAATGTTTATTTAGTGACTTCAGTCATCGACGATTTGTCAGAAAAATACAAATTTTATAAGGAACAGACCAAAAATAAGAAACAAAAAATGGACAGTTGAAAGGTATGCTTCTATTTGGCAGTGAGGCGGGGACGAGAATAAGGTAATATTACAATGTATGCCTGCACTGTAATGGAGTCTTGCATGACACCAAATAGAGAGACCTTTGCCTTTCCATGGCACAGTATGGCAATACAAGCAGGAAACATCCTCAGTGATGTCATGATATACCACTAGACACTGGAGGAAATAGGTGGAATCTAACAGAAGCCCCTCCCAAAAGGGTGCAGTAAGAAGACCTCTGCTACAAGCCCGAATGCAATCTTCAAGAGATAACTGGAAATGCTACCTCCTCCTTCATTTTTCACGTGGGGAGTGGGCAAGACACGCTCTGTATTGTTCACCAGTATGATGGAAAGAACTGACCTCATCTTGGTTAAATTCCGTAGGTGAGCTTTACTGGCTTAAATGACCCTGCAAAAATAACCATAAGCAAGAAGCCCCACTTCAAATCCTGATAGTAAATTATTAATTTATGGTCTTCACTTAAAACTGCTGCTGTGCAATTAACAAGATTACTGACATATCTTGTACCAACTGCGGTGGTGGTGCTGCGGTAGCGTTGTCGCCTCACAGTAAGACGTTGTCCTGTTCGATTCTCAGCTAGAGCGTCTTCTGTGTGGAGACATGCGTGAATGGGCGTACCTTCGTTGAAGGTTGAGCGTCAGGGCCGGCAACTCGGCACGTAAAAATCTACTGCCAATCATTAGCAGACTGGAGTTCCGCTGTGGCGACCCCTAACCGGGAAAAGCCGAAAGACACAACAACTGGCATTCCTTGTACCATCACACTGTTGACAAACAAAGCAAACAAAAATCTTCCATAATAGCATCCCGCCCTACAATTTGCATCTCTATTTTTATAGTTCTTTCAAGAACTACAACAATGATAAGGCAGTGACATATGTAAAATGAAATTAACTCCATAAACTCTAACAATGTCACCTTACCTAATCAGATATTAGCAGTAAATTAGTTGAGAATAAAACATTTTTCTCTGCACTCCGTGCATTCCTTTTATGCACTCAGACTGTGCAGAACCAAAGCAACAGCTATGTTGACTACAACTTGTGTGAATATTAACAGTGCCTGTACAGCAGACCACATCTTTACAAACTAGTCAGTCATGAAAGGGTGTGCAGAGAGCATAATAAACTCTAGTAACCATCATAAAACAGCAGTGCTGAAGTAAGGCACTAGAGTGCGATAACGTTTTTGTGGGTTTGTAGCTTATTTGCTGTATATTATTCACACTTTTTTTCTGGTGCTGAAGGAAATACCTGTATATCAGGCACTGAGGGCACAGGTGGCTTCAGATGGTAGGCACAAAGAAAAAAGAAAAAAGGATATTTAACATGGAAACCATGAAGCCACCAAAGAGGATATCCACCCAAACAGCATTTCCTTTAACTGCATAACAGTATGTATATCCATGTATTAATGTATGCGTGTGCGTGTGTGTGTGTGTGTGTGTGTGTGTGTGTGTGTGTGTGTGTGTGTGTGTGTATATATATATATATATATATATATATATATATATATGTATATATATATATATATATATATATATATATATATATATGACAGATATACACACACACACACAGATATATAGCCACACACACGCGCACACACACATACAGGGAAAATAGTACTTCATCAGTAATGAAACTGTTGACCGAGACTCCTTAGAATCAGGTAAAAAAGAACCATGAAGTGTAGACAAACTCAGTTGAGACTTCACAGTAATCAAGTACTTGTAACTTGTTTAAAAACTGATACTTCTTTACTGAAAATAAAAGCATAGATTAGTGATTTCACCGTTAAATAGGCTTCATTTTAGCTCCCTGTATTTATAAAGGTTTTAACAGTTATCCACTTAAAGTCCTTTGTCGAAGTGGATTAGACACAAATAATAGGGATGATTCAAGTAGAAACAGTGTGCCACTTCCTTGTGCTTCCTGGGTTTAATAACTTATTAAGCAGGTAGACCCACTAGACTCACAGTTCCTTTTCAAGGGCAACTCGGAAGCAATATCTTCATAGACTCATAGGTATATACTAGGCTAACAACCATTAGAACCCTTAATAACCTAGTCGTGCAACCCAATATTTGACCAACAAACTTGATTTATATTTGATTTATAGAGGAAGATTTACTGACTGGCTCTGGCAATCAGAGACACAAGAGCCAGACCAGGGTGAATTTCTAATTACCCACCCATTGGTCCGAGTTGTGCATAAATAGGGATAGGGAGGAACTTTGCTTCACATGGATGGGGCACCTGCTCCAGAGAACAGGAATTTCACAAGAAACCTCTCTCTCTCTCTCTCTCTCTCTCTCTCTCTCTCCAACATATCCTATTTATGTTGCAAGCAAAATTTAGGTCTTTTAATCCAGTAGTTCTGATGCTGTTTGTTTTGTGGATGTGCAAAACATAAATTTAAACATAGACCAGGGATGTCTTGTATGTTACCCAAAGATCACCTCTCAGAAGTCTGTATGATACCAAGTATTGCTGCATGAGTCTGGTCAGCCACATACCGAAGGGGACATTATACTCTATGATGGGCCTGATGAGGCCTGAGTACAGTGTTATGATGACCTCTCTGGACCTACATACCATGCCCTTGCTTATAAGTTGAACAACACAGAAGGACTTCTTACTACCTTGGACACATGTTCATTGAATGCTAGGTTACTAACTACATGAATTTCCAAATCCCTGACTAGTGAATCAACTTTTAAGGGTATTTTATTGATGAGGTACTTGCCCAGAATGGCAGACTTCCCAAAAAGGTACTGAGTTTTAAGCAAAAGCTTCAGCACCAAGCTTTTGTCTGTATTAGACTCTCCTGAAGGGTGCTCTCATCTTATGGGGATTAAATGACTGCTCTCAGTTTGCAATCCTCTATAAACTTGAATAGCTAGAGGCCACTGACATTGGCTTTGACATCTGAGACATAGATGCCAAAGAGGAGTGGGCCTAGTACAGAGCCCTGAGTGACTACACTGGTGACCGGCCTCTTTGTGCAGGTGGTCTCACCAATTCTAACCTCCTGGGCCTTATCAATGAGCCAGCTAGCTATCCAGTGTACTATAAAGGGGTTTGTACCCAGTTCAATAAGTTTGTTGACAATGCCTGAGTGGGGTATTGTATCAAATGCTTTAGCCAGATTAGGTAGGCAGCATGGAAAGTTCCATTGCCTTACTGACCTTTTCAAAGAGGTTCACCAGATTCAGTAAGCATGACCTTCCTTTGACAAAGCTAAAGTGGGGTGGATCCAGTGTCTGGAGGCTTCCCATGTTCTTGCTGATAATTTCCATGATAATTCTTTCTATGGCATTGCAAATAAGACTAGTCAGACTAACAGGTCTATAGTTGCCAGAATCTGTTGAAGGTTCTACCTTATAAAGGGGGGGTGACTGTTGCAGTCTTCCATTCATGTGGCACAGAGCTTGTTTTAAGACTATAGTTAAATGACTCCAGGGATCCAGAAAATCCATGTTTCAGGCTGATCAGGAGGCATCCTAGAAAGTTATCGGGGCCCATTGAAACCATGATTTTGGCTTTAGTGAGTACAGCCAGTAAATGGTACTTGGTTACAGTTGGAGGGGTTAAGTTTGAGAGTATTACTGGGGGATGGTTGCGGGTGAGATGGAGGTAAAGTTTGAAATGAATTTGTCTGCTAGCAGGTTCGATATATCACCAGGCTCAGTGAATGTGGTACCATTAACCACCAGTTCAGCAGATGGCTGCGTGCTGTCCTTGAGGTTTCTAACATACCTGTAAAAGGCTTTATGGTTAGCTTTCACCTGGGAAGCTATATTAATCTCAAAGTTGGCTTTGCTTGACCTAATTAGCTCTATTAGTTGCCTAATTTTTTTTCCTTCAGTTGTATATCCTGTTTAATTTGGATGCAACCAGGGTGATTTGCTTCTGGGGCTAGTTACGATACGTACCAGATTTTGTCTATAGTGATGTGTACGTGGAGGAATTCCAGCATGTCATCCTGTATTACCACCCTAAAGGTATGCTTGTTATTAATACATATTGAGACACCACCACCTTTAGCCCTCATCTGTGCAGCTGCTGGTCTGAAACCTTGCACTGCCAAGGTACACTCTGCAACTTTAAACCATGTCTCAGAACCTGCAAAGATGTCTGTATTCCAGAGTATAAAGAGGGCTTACAGGGATTGTAGTTTTTTCATTTAAGCTCCTGGCATTGAGCAGTAACACTTAGAGGTTCTGTTGTGTTGATTTTGCTAAGTCAATTGGTTTGTCAGTTTGGCATTGACAAAAAGGATACTCTGGGGTCGGACAAAGCCTTAGACAGTATTCAAAAGCCTAGAGGGAAAAGCTGCAGATCATCCTTGGCAAAGCTACATGGTCTGTTGACCATGTCCTCCAAAACTGACAAATACTGGATCAGCTTAGAGTGAAATCAGAAAGAAAGCCAGTAGTTGAAATCAATCACATTTTGCTCATATTGTGGCATCATCCTCGGTGATTGCAATATGCTGCTCAAAGAGAGACTCATACCAGCCTGATACACATAGTCTGAAATAATGTCTATCTTCATGTAGTCCAGGGAGGTATATCTCAGGTCATTTGCACCTACATGGACTATGATGGTCTCATACTGGTACCTGTGGCGTAATGACTTGAGTGCATGTGTGATTTGGCACATTCTGGCTCCAGATAACCAACTAACTGTTATCTTCTCCTTGTTCAGCCTGGTTAGAGGGGCATCAGTATATCTTACAATGGAGTCCCCTGTGATGACAGTCCTGGGAAGTGTGCTTGCCTGCTGTTTGGGGCTCCACTGAGACTGACAGTATGTTTGGGGTTAGGTGACATTTTTTCTGAGTTCCTTTGGGCTTACTGAGGCATAGCTTTGACACCGGGTGGTCTAGATGATTTTTGCTGTTTAGGAATATTGCTTTTAAGTGCCTCAGCATATGTTAGTCTATGTGACTATTATGCACTATGTGAGGTAGGTGCTGTCTGTGTGGTTTCAACAAACTTGATGTGGACTTGTATGCGAGAGTTTAGCCTCTGGTATCATTGTGTAAGTACACCTCTTGCATACTGTGTCTGTTTCTTTAAGGATTAAATGGTTGTCAGTAAATATGAAACAAAGTACAGTTGTGTACACTTACAATAAATGTAGATGTTTGAGTGTATTCACTGTTGCAGTCATCACACTTGGGTTATCTGCCTGCAGGTAGCCCTCAGTCGGCCCGAATCCCAGAGTCTTGGGATTTCTGCATTGGATGCTGTCGCTTCTTCCATGACGTCAGGTCGTCAGGGGTATAAAACATGCAGATGACACCATTACATCAATTTTTCTTGCCCCAGATGTCAGGAGCCCCCAAAACAGGAAGCAATTACATGGTGTGGAACACCTCCAGTAAAAAGTAAATACCATTGCCATAAAATATGGCCAAAAAAGAGGATAGGTAGAAAGTATAGAAAAGTCAGGGGGCTGGAAGGAGGGTAAAGTACAGTTTTGTACCTACCATAAATGTAGATGTTCGAGTGTATACACTGCTGCAGTCATTACACTGGGGTTATCCTGCCGTCAGGCGGTCCCTCAGTCGGCCTGAGTTCCAAAGTCTTGGTCCGGTGTCGGTTGCTGTCGCTTCTTCCCTGACGTCAGTGCGACAGGGATATATAAGATGCAGCCGACACCATTTTCCTCAGTTTTTCTTGCCCCAGATGTCAGGTGCCCCCAAAAAGGAAGGCTATGCAAATTGCTAATAAAACATACATATGAAAAGCAATCAAAAAACTGTCAGTTACCAGCAAATACTCCCCATAGGTAGTAAAGGGTATAAGAGTTAGGTATATACCAGCAAGAAAGAGGGGAAGGAGGGAGGGTAACCTGGACTGCAGCAGTTTATACACTCGAACATCTACATTTATGGTAGGTACAAAACTGTACTATGTTCATCATGTTACACTGCTGCAGTCATTACACTTGGGTGGAATCCCAAAGCTGAGGTTTGGTGGCTGGTTCTATAAGGCATTAGGGGTGGCTATAAGGCCCTGTAGCACTGCAGTGGCAAAGCCAGCTCTGGATTTAAAGTAAAGAGGCAAGTGGTAATGCTTGGTAAAGGTATGTACAGAACTCCAAGTTGCTGCTTCCAAAATGTCCTTGGTAGGTACTCCTCTGAGGTAGGCAATTGAAGTGGCTGTTGCCCTGGTGGAATGAGACCTAATGTTGTTAGGTACAGTTGTAGCATATGCTACAAACAATTGCTCAGTTTTCCTGAAGGCTTTGGTTTTGTCCAAGTAGAAGTGTAACTGCCTGTGTATGTCCAAAGAATGCAGAAGTCTCTCCCCTTTATTCTGTGGGTTTGGATAAAAAGTTGGCAAGTGAATAGTTTGGTTTAGAGCCACACTTGATACCACCTTTGGCATAAAAGTAGGGTTTGTTCTTAAAGACACCCTGTCTTGGTGGAAAATGATGAAAGGTTCCACTGCCATTAGTGCCTGTAATTCTGAAACTCTTCGTAATGAGGTTACTGCCAGGAGCAGAGCAGTTTTCCAAGATAGATATTTTAAATCTGCTGAGTTAGCTGGCTCAAAAGGAGGTAAAGTTAATTTTTCCAACACGTAGTTGAGGTCCCAAGTTGGAGTTGGTGTTCTACGGGGCTTTCTTATGGTTTTAGCCCCTCTGAGGTACTGTTTCAGCAAAGGATTAGAAAAAATAGGTGGGTCCGTGTTGTAATGAGCAGAGATGGCAGAGGCATGGATCTTGATGGATGAGAAGGAGAGGCCTTTGTCCAGCATCTCAGTTAAATATTGTAATATCTGAGGAATATTTGGGACAAGAGGGTCAAGGCTATGAGCCTGGTTCCAGGCACAGAATCTCTTTCATTTATCCGAATAGGCTTTCCTGGTGCTAGGCCTTCTGGCCTCCAGAATGACATCCATAACAGCTCTGGAGAGAGGCATTGCTTGCCTGACTAACGAATCTGCCAGGCAGCCAGGTTTAAAGTCTTTAGCTGGCTGTGAAGTTTTTGATTGCTGTGCTGAGTCAGAAGATGTGGGATTTGAGGCAAAATCCAGGGTGGCCCTTGTGCTAAGTTCTTTAAGATTGGGTACCAGTGCTGGCGTGGCCAGTCTGGGGCAATCAGGATCATGTTTGGCCTTTCTTTCCTGGCTTTTATGAGTACCTTTAGAAGGAGAAGTGGTGGTGGGAAAGTATATACTTGTAGGTTTTTCCAGCTGAATGAGAGGGCATCCACTTTCCATGCTTGTGGGTGGTAAGTCCTTGTGCAGAATTTCTGTAGCTGGCAGTTCATTGGGGATGCAAACAGATCTATGTCCGGGCTCCACCATTTTTGTGTTATCATTCTGAATATTTGTGGATGTAATTTCCACTCGTGTGGATCCATGATGTTTCTGCTTAAGTCATCTGCCAGTGTGTTTTTCTCTCCTGGCAGGAATTGTGCTTGCAGATGAACTTGATAGGTTAGAGCTGTGTTCCACAAGGTCATGGCTTGTCTGCAGAGGGGATAAGAATGAGTGCCCCCTTGCTTGTTTATGTACCACATAACTGTGGTGTTGTCTGTCTTTAGTAGTAGTTGTCCTGGATGCAGAAGGTCCTTGAAAGCTATAAGGGCATTTTGTACAGCTAGCATCTCTTTTTGACGGATGTGAAGATGCCTTTGTTCTGCGGGCCACTTGCCCTGAATACATTTTCCTGCCATATGTGCTCCCCAGGCGTAATCCGATGCATCTGTTGTCAGTGTTTGCCTGGCTGTGGGTTGAGTGAAAGGCTGTTCCTTGTTGAGGTGACAAGCTTGAGCCCACCATCGAAACTCCTGTTGAAGGCACGGAATTAGTGGTATTACTGTTTCCAAACTTTGACAGTGTTGAGACCAGACACTCTTTAGGTACCATTGTAGTTTCCTCATATGCAAACTGGCATATGGAATTAGTAGTATGCAAGATGCCATGTAACCCAAGGCCTGCAGAATTTTTCTTGCAGGGAGTTTGGCCTTTGTTGCCATCAATTGAAAATATTGAGTCAGATGTCCTTGCTTATCTGGCGTGAGATAAGCCATCTGGGACATTGTATTCAAGCTGGAACCCAGGAATATTATCTCTTGTGAGGACACTAGTTTTGACTTCTTTTCGTTTACTGTGTACACTAGGCAACTTAATAACATTTTTACAAACGCCAGATGTTTTAGAAGAATGTCCTTGCTCTCTGCTTGAATCAGGCAGTCGTCCAGGTACGGATAAATTTGAATTCCTTTCTGTCTGCAAAATGCAATTACTGGTGCCAGGCACTTTGTGAAGACCCTGGGCACATTTGATAAGCCAAAGGGCAGTGCAGAGTATTGGTAGTGCATTGAACCAGCTTTGAATCTGAGGTATCTTCTGCAGTTTTGTCTGATAGAGACATGCAGGTATGCCTCCTTGAGGTCCAAAGTTACGAGCCAAGCCTTCTTGCCCAGCATGGGAACAAGCTGCTGTAGTGTCAACATTTTGAATTTTGGAACATCCAGGTAAGTGTTTAGAGAAGAAAGATTCAGAATGGGCCTCCAAGCTTTGTCCTTTCTAGGAACCAGAAAGAGTCTTGAGTAAACCTTGTCCTTGCTCCTGTGTTGGTACCTTTTGAATAGCTCTCATGTCCATGAGTGCTATAATTTGTCTTTGAGCCTCTGCCCATTGATTTGGTGGCAGATTTGGCAATCCTTTTAGCCTTGGCAAAGTGTGAAAGTGGAACCTGTAACCTTGAGATACAATGTTGAGAACCCATTTGTCTTTGGTGATCATATGCCAATTGTGAGAGAAAAGTGTCAGTTTTCCTCCCAGTGGAGCTGCCAAGAGAGAACTGTTTGGCAGCTGTAATGGGAAGTCATTGGGGCTGTTTTTTGTAAGGTTGAGGCCTGTCTTCCCCTTCTTTCTGGGTTGATGCACCCCATTGTTGAGGCCTGTAAGGACCTTGTGGTTGACCTCTGCCTCTTGGACGTCTGTACCTGCCCATTTGAGGTCTGTCTGTAACTGGAAAGGACCAATTCTTTGTTGGCCAATTTCTGCTAAATCGAGGAGGCTGAACCTGTAAGAAATCCTTCACCGTTTGCATAGATTTTGCCTTATCCTCCATTTTCTTTAATACCTCTTCTGCCTTAACTCCAAATAAAACATCCTGCTGCAAAGGTGCATCCAATAATTTTGCTTTAACATGATCTGGTAACGTCTGTTCTTTTAACCAAGCATGTCTTCTAATGACAGATCCTGTAACTGCTGCTCTACAGGAGGCCTCTAATGAATCAAAACCACATTGCAAAGTATGTTTTCCCACTTGTTCAGCTGCATGCAATAAATCCTGCATTTCTTTATAATTAGGAGAATCTGTGTCTGGAAGCATTTTTTGTTTTAACTGAGACAACAAATATTGCTGATATTTTAGCATGTGAAACTAGCAATTTAAGGCCCTCATAACTAAAGTTGCAGATGTATATACTTTGTTCCCCCATCTGTCTAATGCTCTGGAAACTCTGTCAGAGGGGACTGTATTCTTTGCTGAGGAGGCCTTTACCCCTATGGGGCCTTGAGAAAGAGTTTCAGGGTCAGCAGCAGGGCTTTTATAAAGAAATTTGTGAGAGTCAGGGACTCTGTAGTATCTATCAGGCTTAACTGGAGCAGGAGGTAAAGAATCAGGATTTAAACTGGATTCAGTATACACATCATCCACAATATCTAACACTGGCGGAATAGCAAGGGGTCTGTGTTGGGGTAATAAAGGAAATCTCTGTCCCTTTTCTTGGATTCTGAATAATCCTGGCCCTCCCAATGGAAATGCTCCCTCATGGTATGCAAGGTTGCCCCAAAGGAGTAGTCCTCCGGCGGAGAGGCTGAAGGAATTGATTCCTCAGCATCAGAATCCTCATAAGGGGGTAGAGAGTATCCTAGGTCTGAGGGAGAGTCTGAAGAGATGGATACCTGCTTGGATGAGTCATAGTCTGCATCCTGTCTAGGCCTTTTATCAGGAGGGGGATGGGACCCCCTGATCAGGGTGATTAGGTCTTCGGCCATTTTGAGCATCTGTCCTGGTGAATGCTGAATTTGTTTCTTTGTTTTTAAAGGAGTTTTAGCCTTAGCAGAAGATTTAATGGTTAACTGAGTAGGTCTGAAAACACCCTCTGAAGCTACGGGTTGTTCAGCTACTCCGGATCCCTTTGAAGGGTTAGTCTCGGTAGGCTGTAAAACTGGAGCATCCGAAGGCCCAGCCATCTCCACGTGGGAGTCAGAGGCGGCCTGAGGTTCTAAAGAAGCGGTCGTCAGGGGCTGCGAAGGCGCCTTGCTGAAAACTGGAGGACTGGCCTAGAAGAAGCTTCATTGTCAGTTTTGGGCCTCGGATGCCTGTCCTTGTCTTTGCGCTTTTTGTGAATTCCATTCGTCGGTAGTTCCGACGCCATGGTATAATTGAATTTTCTGCCAAAATAATGTCGGGCAAAATCAAACCAACGTTTAATAGTGCGCTTGTTAAACCTAGCACAAAATCGACAACCTGTGACGTCGTGGTCTGGGCCTAGGCATGATATACAATAAGAATGGAAATCCTTATGAGGTATTTGCTTCCCACAAGAAATACAGTTATTAACTTTTACCGACATCGGTCTGAGGCAAGAAAAAGTCTCTCCAATGGGGTACTTAGCTTTGTAGAAGTCTTCGGTTCTGGATTCGGAAATGAAAACCTCAGGAGTCGGTCGACTGGCACTTGCGAACTGCTTTTGCTTCGGACACCAGGCAGCAAGAAAGACTGAAGAAAATGGCGTTGGCTGCATCTTATATACCCCTGTCGCACTGACATCAGGGAAAAAGAGACAGCAACCGATGCCGGACCAAGACTTTGGAACTCAGGTCGACTGAGGGACCGCCTGACGGCAGGATAACCCAAGTGTAATGACTGCAGCAGTGTAACACGATGAACATCCAGGACTGCAACAGTGAATACACTCGAACATCTACATTTATGGTAAGTGTACACAACTGTGCTATGTTCTTCTTGTTTCACTGTTGCAGTCATCACACCTGGGTAGATTCCCAAAGCAGAGGAAGGGTGGAGGTAGTTAAGAAGTATTAGGGCTGGATAGCAAGCCTTGTAAGACTGCTGTAGCAAATCTAGCTCTGGATTTAGAAAAGATAGGCAAGTGGTAATGCTTGGTGAAGGTGTGTACAGAACTCCAGGTTGCAGCTTCCAGGATGTCCCTGGTAGGGACTCCCCTGAGAAATGCTGTAGAGGTTGAGGTAGCCCTAGTGGAATGGGTTCTGATCCCCAGTGGGATAGGTTTTCCATGGTGTTTGTAGCAAAAATGGATGCAGTGTGCTACCCATTTAGAGACAGTTTGCTTTGAAATGGCCTTGCTCTCTGCCCCTGTAGCAAAGCTGACTAGCAGCTGGTCAGATTTTCTGAAAGGTTTAGTGCTGTCAAGGTAGAACCTAAGCTGCCTGCGCACGTCCAAGGATTGCAGGATCCTTTCCCCTTTATTCTGAGGATTAGGGAAAAAGGTTGGTAAATGGATGGATTGGTTTAAAGCCACATTAGATACCACCTTGGGCATAAATGATGGGTTAGTCTTGAGGAAAACCCTGTCCGCATGGAAGATAATGAAGGATTCCACAGCCATAAGGGCGTGTAACTCAGACACTCTTCTTGCTGAAGTGATGGCTAGAAGTAAGGCTGTTTTCCAAGAGAGGAATTTTAACTCTTCTGTAGCAGCAGGCTCAAAGGGGGGAAGAGTGAGCTTCTCTAGTACGAAGTTAAGGTCCCAGGCTGGAGTGGGAGCTCTCCTCGGGGGTCTTAAACTGTTAGCTCCTCTCAGGAACTGTTTGATCAGAGGGTGAGAAAAGAGGGGTGGCTCAGTATTGTAATGAGCGGAGATGGCAGAGGCATGAATCTTAATTCAAGAGAAGGATAGGCCTTTGCGGAGCAGTTCTACTAGATAATCTAGGATTTGAGGTAAGGTGGGCTCGGTTGTGTCCTTTCTCTGAGACTGGTTCCAAGAGCAGTATCTTTTCCACTTTTCTGAATAGGATTTCCTAGTGCTAGGCCTCCTGGCCTCAAGGATGACATCCAGCACCTGTTTGCTAATGGTTGCTGGTGATGTATTCAGGGGATGAGCCAGGCTGCTAAGTTCAGGGTTTGCAGCTGAGGATGCAAAATCTGTCCCTCCTGCTGGGACAGCAGGGAAGGGGTCTGAGGCAGGTGCCAGGGTGGCACTACTGTCAGACTGCGTGAAAGTGGGGTACCAGTGCTGGTGTGGCCAGTCTGGTGCAATCAGGATTGTCCTTGGCTTGTCCTGTTTGACCTTGAGTAGTACTTTCGAGAGGAGGGGGCAGAGGGGGAAAGGCATAGATTGAGAGGTTTTCTCATGTAAAAGACAGGGAATCCAGTTTCCATGCTTGGCTGTGGGGAGTTCTGGTGCAAAATGTGCTCAGTTGATGGTTGTGGGGGGAGGCAAAGAGATCTACCTCTGGTGCACCCCACCTGTGGATTAGAAGCTTGAATGATTTGGGTTCTAGTTTCCACTCGTCTGGGTCCATTAGATTTCTGCTTGTCGTCTGCCAGTGAATTTATTTTGCCTGGCAGGAATTGAGCTTGCAGAGTGGATAGGAATGAGTACCCCCCTGCTTGTTTATATACCACATAACTGTGGTGTTGTCTGTCTTTATCAAGAGTTGTCCTGGAAGGATAAGGTATTTGAAGGCTGTCAGTGCATTCTGTACAGCTAACATTTCTTTTTGATTGATATGCAGGTGCATTTGTCTTGGGCTCCATTTGCCTTGAATGCATTTGCCTGCCATGTGAGCCGCCCATGCATAGTCTGATGCATCTGTTGTCAGGGTTTGAGCAGCGGGGAGGGGGTTGAGTGAAAGGGAGTCCCTTGTTGTGGTAGCAGGCCTCTGCCCACCAAAGGAACTCTGTCCTTAGGCAAGGAATGATAGGAATCATTGTTTCCAGGTCCTGAGAATGTTGACACCAGAGACTTTAAGTACCATTGAAGTTTCCTCATATGCAGTCTTGCATATGGAATTAGTAGAATGCAAGAGGCCATGAACCCTAGGGCTTGCAGCATTTTTCTTGCAGATAGCTGGGTTTGGGTGGCCAGTAGTTTGAAGTAGTCTGTCAAATAAACCTGTTTTCCTGGAGTGAGGAAAGCCATCTGGGAAGTTGTGCTCAAGCTTGCTCCCAGGAATACAATTTTTTGGCTGGGTACCAGATGTGATTTCTTTTCGTTGATGGTATACCCCAGAGAAGTTAGAAGTCTCTTTACAAATGTCAGGTGCTGAAGTAGTAATTTCTGACTGTCCACCTGAATCAGGCAATCGTCCAAGTATGGGTAAATTTGAATTTTTCTATGCCTGCAGTATGCGATGGCTGGGGCCAGGCATTTTGTGAATACCCTGAGTGCAGTAGATAAGCCAAAGGGAAGTGCAGAGAACTGATAGTGCATAGAGCCTGCCGTGAAACATAGATATTTCCTGCAAGATTCCCTTATGGAGATGCGCAGATAAGCTTCTTTTAAGTCTAGGGTGACTGGCCAGGAGTCCTTGGCTAGCATACGAAGCAGCTGTTAGAGAGTAAGCATTTTGAATTTTGGAACCACCAGGAAGGTGTTGAGAATTGACAGATTCAGGATAGGGCACCAAGAGTTTTCTTTTCTGGGCACCAGAAACAGTCTGGAGTAGAAACCCATTTGCTCTGTTGGAACAGGTTTAATAGCCTTGAAACTGAGAAGAGAAAGTACTTGCTTTTGTGCCTCTGCCCACTGGTTTGGGGGGAGGTCTGGCAATCCGCTTGGGAGTGGCAGTGAGTGGAAGCAGAATCTGTATCCCCGGGATACTATATTTAAGACCCATCTGGCTTGGGTAATGTACTTCCAGTTTTTTGCATGCAGGGTGAGTTTTCCTCCTAGGGGTGCAAGTACTTGGGCAAGGCTGGAAAGGATGAAGGACAATGTGAACTTTTTCCATAGGATGGTGGCTTACCATTCCCTGTTTTTGAGGTGGGAGCACTCCATTGTTTAGATTTGTGCATACCCTGAGACTGCAGTCTTAGTGGTCTGCTGGCCCTGGGTTTGGACTGAGAAGGTCTGGGAGGGACTGGAAAGGACCAGTTTTTTGAAGGCCAATGCCTACTGAATCTAGGTGGCTGTACCTGTAGGAAATCTTTAACAGTTTACATAGATTTAGCTTTTTCCTCCATCTTTTTAAGAACTTCTTCTGCTTCAGTGCCAAACAAACGTTCTTGGTTTAATGGAACATCTAGTAATTTTGCTTTGACATGTTCTGGCAAGATTTTTCCTTTAGCCAAGCATGCCTTCTAAGAACAGACCCAGTGACAGCAGCCCTGCAAGATGCTTCTAAAGCATCAAAACCACACTGCAAAGTATGTTTTCCAACTTGGTTTGCAAAATGCATTAACTCTTCTAAACCTTTATGTTCTGCACAATCAGGAATCAACATAATTTTTTGTTTAATTAGTTCCATAATATGTTGCTGGTACTTCAACATGTAAAACTGGCAATTTAAAGCCCTGATGGCAAGAGTAGCAGAGGTGTATACCTTCTTTCCCCATCTGTCTAAAGCCCTAGAATCCCTGTCCGAAGGGGTAGGCTTTTGGCTGTAGTAGCCTTAATGCCTTTAGGTCCCTGGAAATGGTCTCTGGATCCTCAGTAGGATTCTTAAATAGAAATTTGTGAGAGTCAAGTACTCTGTACCTGTCAAGTTTTCTAGGAGCTTGTGGCAAAGTATCAGGGGTAAGACTGGATTCCATGAACACATTATCTACAATTTCCAGAACAGGAGGGATAGCTAGAGGCCTGTGCTGAGGCAAGTTTAAAAATTCCCTGAGTCTCTTTTTGGACTGTGGGTAGTCCTGGCACTCCCAGCGGAAATGCTCTATGAGGGTATGCAGTGTTTCACCGAAAGAAAAATCCTCTGGTGGGGAAGCAGAGGGAGGTTGGGAGAGTGGCCTAATGGCTAAGGTGTTTGCCTTACAAACACAAGGTGCAGGGTTTGAGTCTCACATGGGATAATTGGCTACACTTAAAATGGCTCGCAAGAGCAGTTAGCTTAGTACTAAACTATGAGCCTATGAACCTATGGAATCCTCTGCATCAGAATTCTGATAGGTAGATAAGGTATGTCCTGGTAATCTGAGGGGTCAGAGTCATCGGACTCATGATCTGAAGAATCAGAAGGAAAATCAATTCTGTCTTTTAGAGGGGGAAGGCTGGCTTCCCCTGATTAAAGTAATAAGGTCTTCAGCCATTATACCCATTTGTTTCTGAGGCAAGGGAGCTTGAGAATGTGCTTTGGTCATCGGTTTCATAGGCATAGTGCGAACTCTGGGCCTGAGAAATGCAGTAGCTTTAGTCTGAAACGAAGTAGTTGGTTTAGTACGAACATTGGAAAGTCTGAACACAGCCTCAGAAGTCGGTGCCTGCACAGCGGCTCCGGATACATCCAAGGTAGAGACATCCACAGGTTCCATCGTCGAAGAAGCATCTCGCGGCATACCGGACTCCGAATGGGTCTCAGTAGAGGTCTGCGAATCTGTAGAAGTGGGTATCAGGAGCTGCAAAAGCGCCTCACTGAGTACCGGTGGACTGGCAACTAGCTTAATGGAAGCGTCGTCGGCAATTTTGGACCTATGCGGTCTGTCTCTGTCTTTATCCTTACTTTTTTGGAAGATCGGTAGTCGGATGGCTTATCGAAGCCATTTCAGAATATGGAGAATGAGAGAGAAAGAATTTAGCAACAAAATAGCCCGATGACGAATAGTTCAGGCGTTGAACAGGGCACAAAACCGACAGCGAGGAACGTCGTGGTCTGGGCTTAAACAGGTGACGCAGTAAGAATGAAAATCTCTGTGAGGTATTTGCTTTCCACAGGCAAGACAATTATTAATTTTTTCTGACATTGGTTAGAGCAAGAAAAAAGGATCCCCAACAGGGTACTTAGCTTTAGAAGACTTTAGATCTGAAACTCGAATAATGAAAATTTCAGGTAGCGGCCGACTGGCACTTGCGAACTGCTTCTGCTTCGGGCTCCGCTCGGCAAGAAAAGCTGATGTAATGGCGTCGGCTGCATGTTTTATACCCCTAAAAACCTGACGTCATAGAAGAAGCGACAGCATCCGACGCAGAAATCCCAAGACTCTGGTATTCGGGCCGACTGAAGGCTATCTGCAGGAAGACAACTCAAGTGTGATGACTGCAACAGTGAAACACGAAGAACATTTACTACATTGTCTCAAGATGCCCATATCCACCAAGCTGGCTACAGAGAAATTAGAAAATTGCATGTCCAAAAGGTTTAGCCCTTTGATTTGTGAGCTACAAGAGGGCCGTGTATTGTAGTTAGTAGACTATTAAGGGTGTTTTGTTTGTGCAATCTAACATGCGTGCGTTACTGAGGCAGATTAAGCCTAAAAGTGCTAAATTTTACTAACTTTAAGGTTTACATGATACTGAATTCAATTAAATATGTAGGTATTGACACTCGGGGCCCAACTAGCTTCTCTACGCTTGGTGCTGCACAAGGTATTTGCACTATTTTGCTGCTTTACAGGTTACACTTTTATGGATCATTCTACTGAAGAAAATTGCTTTCCAGGTGTTTGCTAATGTACAGGGGACTGCTAACCCACATAAATGTGCAAAATTTATAGCAGTACAAAAAGAAAAGTAACAGAAAACTAAATAATGAGCCCTCTGGCCTGTTGTTTTAGTGAAAGAGTTTGTATAAATGAGAGAGACTTTGGGTTTGCAGATTTTTTTTCTTGGGAAGAGGTGTGTAGTTGTAATGTATTTATATGACTGCAATGAGTCTAACATTTCTTGTTTGGAAATAATTCAAAAAGGAGAAAAGGTATTAAAGTGGTAATTCTATGAAACGAAATGTTTTATCTCCACAGATTTTTAGAAAGCTTCAGGAATAATGTGGAATTTTTAATATACAATTATAAACTAAACAAAAAAATAAAGTGATAAAGACTTAGGAGGGGGGACTGGTGTAAATGGATAGTGGTGAAAGACAGTGGTTAAAATGGTGCTAGTTAATTAAATGCTTCTAGGCGGGGTATAGACAGTTACAAAGGAAATGATGTTGAGGTTGACATAAAGGGAGGATAGGAGATATAAGCATAGTTGGCTGCAATAAGGTGGAGTGGAGTTCTCAGCCAGCTTACCCACTCCCCCCCTCAAAAAAGGCAGGAGGATAAGTAGCCCTATGATGGTGAGAGCAAAGTTAGTCCCCTTACAAATATATGACCTAGACTGTGACCCATGACTGAAACAGTACACTCGTTCAGGGTAATGGCAGAATACAAAAAGATGAGAGACTGTTTTCATCAGCTACTACATATAATGACTGTGTTTACTTCAGTCCCTGACACAGAGTTTACATTGTACACTGCAGCTTTGGGATGAAGCTCTCTTTTCCCATTAAATTATATGGAATATTATTAAAGATCAGCTAGCCAGTCAACCAGAATTAGGCTTCCTAATTTTAGTACTCAAGACACAAGAGAGGGGACTTTCCTAAACTTGTTTGTGCAAACTTTCCTAAACTTGTTTTTGCAAACTTTTGAATAGATAAACAGAAGACCTTGTTCTTGGGAAAACATTGTTGAAGCCATATGTTTTGTCAAACAGCAGGGGATAGATGCTAAAAAGCCCTAAGCAAGCATACTGGCAGAGGGCCTGGAGGGGATAAGAATGTTATAGGATTAAGTGTGCAACAAGCAGAAGTCTGTGGCGTAAGAGTTAAATAAACAGGAGGTCATTCATAGAATCAGAGTCTATAGATAAACTGCTGTTGAAAATAATACCAGTTGTAGTGTTACCACAACAAGCAGAGCTTCGACAAGAGAATTTAGACAAAGGCAGAATCGGCCAAACACTGGCAATAATAACACAAGAGCTGGTTAACATTGCAGCTATTAAACCAATATGAGGAAAAACGGAGAAAGGGGGGCAAAAAGATATTTATTGCAGTTTCCTAATAACAATTACTTCAAACTCGAGAAACATTGTTACAGCAATCATCTTGAATGGTAAAGCAGGTATTGGCAGTGTGAGACCTTGGCGACAAGTAATACTTTAGAATAAAATTAGCAGAGAGAAGTCATGGGTATTATGCCTCCATCCAAACAGCAACTTCTGCAGGTAAACAAACAATGCAGAAACCTAAGTACAGACATTGTAAAATTATAATGGCAAAAAGCAGCTACAGGAGTATTGTGGAACATTTTAGATACAATTACAAACTTAATAAGAAAATATACAGTAGGAAATACTTTGGATGACTTGATCATTTTATGCTCAACTTCTGAGAGAGTTGCTTGGCTATAATCACCTGCATTAGAAGCTGAAGTTAAGTACAAACTTGCAGTTTTAAATGTACTGTTTTTCATTTTTTCTGTACCTAATTGTGTGTTCCACTGAATAGTGTGTGTGCTGTGTGTCTCTCTGCTGTTTGTCCCCACCCACTCTCCCTGTTATTGTTTTGGTGTTAAGTGTTGGTGGCTCTGGAATTGCCCGCCCCTCCTGTAAGTCTGTATTTGAACACTCCTCCTGAGTCCATCTCATTTGCTCACTTAACCGAATACAGTGAGATCATATTCTGAGTCTAGTGTTTACTCTACTTAACAGAATACAGTGAGATCATATTCTGAGTCTAGTGTTTACTCTACTTAACAGAATACAGTGAGATCATATTCTGAGTCTAGTGTTTACTCTACTTAATACAGAGAGATCATCTGAGAATCTGCTTTTACTGTATTTGTGTTTCTTCCTACTTTATTACTAGGGGCATTGACTACAACTCTGAACTGAGATACAGAACAATAAGCATCCTTTTCTGTGCATTTAAAGTGTTTTTTGATTGTATCTGCTTTATTTTCTGAAAAAAAATATGTATATACTTGTTTCCCGCCTTTCTAAGCTGGTATAGTCCAGTTTTCAGGTTAGTGCTGAATTCAGGGCTGTGTTACAAATCTCTGTGTTTGCCCATACCTTACTTGGATAGAAGGAAGTTTCTCTGTTCACCTGTGAGAGAGGGGAGCTTTGAGCAGCCCATCTGTCCATGGAGGAGTGGTTTCAGCCCAGAATTAGTAGTGTATTGGCTTTTTTGGGCTAATTTCTCTCTCTTTCATTTCCCTGCTAAAAAAAATGCATTTGTCTGGTTTTGCGAGCCGGACAGCGCCGGTTGTCTAGGGTATAACTATTCACGGCTCCACAAAGTCTCCTCTTCCATTTTTCCCTTGGAACTAGACAAACTTTCAACTTCAGCACTCAAGCCATTCATTTCTCAGCCCGGCACTTGCTCAAAACTCATAGCAAGCACTTATAAACCCTAGCACTAGACCCCCCTATAATGTACAGAAGGACAAGACTCTCTATTCGACTTTACCAGCCATTCACTAAAACAGTTCATTGCACCTATCCAGGCATGTCCAAAGGGCAGTTTCAGGTGTACTCTCCAGTCCAACTGGTGAATCTGGGCATTTTGAGGCAATGTTACAACTGCCTCATGTACACAACCCTCTTCTTCTACCACCAAACGCAAACACATGCGAGAGATATTGGCATCACACCACCAGTCTCACATAGACCCATTAAACCAGCACCAGCAAAAAACACACATAAATACATGAAAACGTACTCGGAGGCTCTAAATAAAAATCTGCAAAAGCAACAGAGACCTCCAAAGCAGACATCCAAGCAACCTCCACCCCCCAACACAAACCATGAAACACATACTTCACAAAACCAGTGTGCCATGCAATCACCGCCCTTAAGGCAAAATAACACACCCAACATACTAGTAATAGGTGACTCTATAGTCAGGCACACTGACGTCCCACTCACTAGGCTGAATAAGGAGAAGGTTACAGTTAGCTGCCTGTCGGGTGCCAGGATCTGCCACATAACACAAGCACTCAGGTCACCCCAGAACAAGTACAAATACGACTCTGTCATTGTCCATGTTGGTGTGAATGACCTGAGCCGTACCTCCATAGACTACATGAAAAGAGACATGGAAGAGCTCTCTGATCACACAGCCCATGCCGGTATGACCCTGACCATGAGTAGCATCCTGCCCTCACCAAGAATGATACCACAGTATAAAGAAAAAATTATTAGTTTCAACAATTGGCTAAGTTTCTGGTGTCATTCAAAGGGGATCCAGTGTCTGTCCGCCTGGGATGACATGCTCGACAAGCCATGCTGCTTCGCTAGAGACTGCTTGCACCTGTCACCCTTAGGCTTTCGAATACTGGCCAAGGCTCTTGCCACCCCATTGTGCCTTTTTTAGGCAAGGCTCAAAAGACAAACCTACCACCATAAATAGCACAAGTAACAAAAATCTGAGGGTAATGCTACTCAATGCCTGAAGTCTAAACCTCAAAATGCATGCACTCGAGGCACTCCTCAGTATGGAGAAAATCGATATATGTGCAGTAACAGAAACCTGGTTTAAGGCTCCAGACAGCACTCCAGCACTATCAGGCTAGAACTCATACCATACATTTCAGCCACAGAACCTGGCCTGAAATACAAAAGGTGGGGGAGTATCCATATTCATCAAGGATACCCACACCTCCAGGTTAGTGGCACAGCACAATGCTTCAGAGATCATCCATGTGAAACTAACAACGGGCAAAACTGCAATTCAAATTGTAGCTTGCTACAGATCACCCACCATGTCCCAGGACCCCCATTCCGCATTTCTGGAAACACTGGGAAACATAAAGGTCCTACCAAACACCCTAATATTGGGTGATGTCAACTTCCCAAACATTAACTGGGAGAACTACACAAGTACTAACCCCCTTGCCCAACATTTCCTAGAATTTATAAACTCAAACGCCCTGGATCAACTAGTCAACACTCCCACCAGAGTTGACAACATATTGGACCTGGTCATCACTAACATGGGCAACTGGTGTTCAACACCGGAGGTCAACCCCTCGCTGGTTAGATCTGACCATAAACAAATCACTTTGGATATCCACATTCCGCCCCACCCCTGGACAAGGAAACCACATTGAAAAACTTTTCAAAAGCAAACTACACATTACTTAAGTCCGAGGTGGAAAGTTTCAAAGCCCCCCATGCTAAAGGATAATGCTGTCCAAGCTGCAAAATCCTTTACTAATGCATTCTACGGGCACCTACAAGAATGCATGGATCGTGCTATCCCAAGCAAAACCAAGAGTCACTCCTCCAAGAAAAGGAAACCAGTCTGGTGGACCCCTAACATAAACAAGCTACACAATAGAAGGAGTAAAATCCCAAGAAGGGAAGACATCCCTGATCAGTATCAGCAAGAAACTACGATCCCTCATAAAATCGTCCAAGGCGAGCTTCGAAAGAAAAATTGCCAAGGACTCCAAAGATAACCACAACGCATTCTTAAGCTATGTCAAGAATCTAAGTGGCAATGCTCAAATCTGCTCGGAGTTAGTGCAGAATGGCACAAAATACAGACAGGCTCAGTGCAAACTTCACCCCCCCCACCCCCAAAAGGGCCCATAACCATACCAGAAGAATTTAGAGTGCCTGAAATCACAGACACTCGGGTTAAAACAGCCCTCTCCAAAGCCAAAAACACAGCATCAATGGGACCAGACAGTGTTCCAGGCTGCGTCCTACACGAGCTCAAAGACGAACTAACCCCTCACCTAAACACACTGTTCAAACTCAGCCTCTTCACAGGCTACGTACCCATAGAGTGGCACACAGCAACGGTTATTGCACTCCACAAATGTTGAGCCACAACAGACCCCGGGAACTATCGCCCTATAAGCCTGACTAGCTTGGTCTGCAAGGCTATGGAGTGCATCATCATGGAACTCATTAACAGAGACATTGGAAACCTCCAAACACTGGACCCTACCCAATTCGGCTTTGTTAAGAGCAGAGTATGCCTCCTAAACCTGGTGGACTTCTTTGAGACAGTTACCAAGGCTACAGATGAGGGAAAGGTGGTACACACAGCCTACCTAGACCTCGCAAAGGCCTTCAACACTATTCCCCATTCTGATATTATAGACAAGCTCACCAGCCTGAACATAAACCCCTATGTCACAAGATGGGTTGCCAATTGGCTCACGGACAGAACCCACATGGTAAAAGTTGTGGGAGCTAGGTCTGACTCTAAACTGGTTACAAGTGGCATTCCTCAGGGCTCAGTCCTAGGACCCCTCCTGTTCGGCATATACTTCGCAGAGGTGCAGGCAAACACAGGAGGACTATGGCTGACCAAGTTTGCAGATGACTGCAAACTAGGGGCTATAACTGACTCTCCGGCTGACACAGACATCCTCCAAAAGGGTCTCACTGAGACGGATACCTGGTGTCAAAATCAAGGCCTCAAGCTAAATGCCAAAAAGTGCATAGTCATCCCCTTTGGAAAAAACAAAGTACATACAAACTACCACATAGGTAGTAGTTCCCTAAATACGGAAAATGTAATAAGGGATCTGGGGACCCAAATAGATAGTAATCTTTCCTTTGATAATCACATATCCAAAGTGGTTAGAAAATCCTTCTATGTGGCACACCTAATCACAAAAGGGTTTGCATCCAGATCAAAAGAGGTCATTGTGCCCCTCTACTCATCACTCATCAGACCCATCATAGAGTACAATGCCCCATTTGGGATGTACCTTACAAGACACCTGCAACAGCTGGAAATACCACAGAAGTACCTCACCAAGAGGATCACTGGCCTCAAACAGATGCCCTATGCAGCTCGACTGAAGAAACTCCAGCTGTACTTGGTTGCATATCGCCTACTCAAAGGTGACCTCTGCCTGACATACAAGGCCATGTCCAACCCAGAACTGATGAACATGCTCCACCTAAAGAAAACCTTATCCCCTTGAGCCACATGTTCTAGGGATCTAAACCTCACCACAACAATAAATAGGACGTGCTAGAGGAATAGATTCCTGTCCCAGAGACTTCCCATGCTTTGGAACAAGATTCCAATCTACATTAAGCCAAGCTCCTCACTAACACTCTTCAAGAAAAACCTTGACGAGTGGATGGGAAACAAAGTTTACCCCGGGGATCACTTCATTGGCTCTGCTGGACAGAGGCACAGGGAACTAATCTAAGGGGGGCGGCGAAAGCCAACACATTCTGGCTGGGCTTATAAATGCCTTTGGGCAGATAGCCTAGTACTTACCTATGGAGAACTTTATAGAAAGCAGCAAGTTACTTGATTCAATATGATATAGAGGTAGGAAAGCCAGTAAACTCCTAGAAAATTGAGCAGCAAACTGGTTTCTAAACAACGGAGTCATGACATGTACTGCCATCAAAAACTCTAAGGTTAGAAGCAAGTCTCTATTACACGTAGCAGCTCTTCCACCTTTTTGCTTGTTTAACATTGCCAAAGCATCAATTAAGCCTTAAAGAATGACAAAAAACAGTACTCCTGAAAATAAATATAAAAAAATAAAAACAAAAAGCAAAATACAAATCTTTTAAAACTTTAACCACAGAAGGCAATGGGTGCATCATAACATTATTGAATAATACGAATCGGAAGCTTTAGACAAATATGAGATCAGATGCATCAATGTTGGATAACAGCAGGGATTACTTAGGCCCTTACCACAACTGGAAAAGAGCATGGCTGCTAAGAAGGGTTGGGCAGGTGTTAAATCTGATGCTCAGAGTCCAAAGGCAGTGACTGTGACTTCAAGATGATTCCATCAGTTAGAAGTACGGCAAGCCTAAAGTGCAAAAGTACAACAGAAGGAGGGAAGGAATTCCCCAGCTTCCAGACACTTTACCAAACAGTCAGCTGTAGGAAGTCCTGTGAAGTGTTTCAAATTCTGTAATCCTAAAATAGTGAGTACAAAGTTAGTGTCAACTGCAAACAGTCTGTAGAAATGTATGAACAGCGACTAGGAGTGTATATTAATCCAGCATTGTACAACTGAGAAATATTAGAGAGAGAAGTGCAGACTCTTTTCAACAGCTATTATGGGTAAACAACTGTGTTTACTTCAGTCATTGAAACAGAATTTATTTTGCACATTACACTCTCGTGTTGAATGCCTTTTCTCATTAAAAGTATATTAAATATTACAGGGCCAGCCTTAGTAACTGTGGGGCTCAATTTATAGGTTCATAGGATGATACTAGGCTATTGGCCCAGCCTAGCCAAGAATTTCACCCATGTTCCCTCAAAGTCAGCAACTGTTTCCCCTGTCCAACAGGGACACAAGTGGTATCCCAGAGGTAAAGAGTGCTAGAGAGGAAGGAGTCTATTCCACAGATGGGGGGAGTCTTTGAGACATAAATCTACCCCATCAACAAGTTCTACTAATGTCACAGACCAGGGTAAGGCCTTGTGTGTGGGTTGTGTGAGTGAAGTTTGTCTTACAGATATGCAGCAACTCCATCAAGGCTGGGTCTGGAAAGGTCTTGTATGCCAGACACAGGTCACCTCTGAGCAGTCTGTATGAGACTGAGTAGAAGGACAGGGCTTTTAGCCTATATGTATAGGAATAGGTGTTTGAGACCCTGGATTTTCCTGGCCAGGAACGTCTGTGGTCTCTCCAACTGCTGCATGTGCTTGGAAGGCACATGCCAAAGGGGGCACTGTACTTAATAATGGGTCTGATAAGGGAGGAGTACAGGGATGTTTGACCCCCTTGTTCCTGGATGAAATACCCTTATTTATGAGATGGGCCATGTAGAAAGCCTTCCATAAAATGGAGGCAACATGGTGGTCAAAAGTTAGGTTGCTATCAACCTAGGTCCCCAAGTCCCTCACGACTGATTGCATGCTCAGTACATTGTTATTAATGTGATAATTAGTGGGGATGACATTTTCCCCAAAGGGGATAATGATGCATTTCTTGGCATTCGGTTTGAGGCCACACGTCTGGCACCGGTCATTAGTTTGGGTAAGGCCCTCTTGGAGGATGTTCAGATCACTAGGGGAATTAAAGACAGCACCCAGTTTGCAGTCATCTGCAAACCTATTCAGCCACAGACCACTGGTTTTGGCTTTCACCTCAGAAAAGTACATCCCAAACAGTAGAGGGCCCAAGACAGATCCTTGCGGTACACCACTCATTACAGGTCTACTACTAGAGGTGGCTTCCCCTATTTTGACTGAGTGAGTTCTATCAGTGAGCCAGTTAGCTACCCATCTGGTACCATATGGGTTGATGCCTGGCTGGGAGAGTTTATCTATTATGCCCGAGTGGGGAATAGTGTCAAAGACTTTGGCTAGGTCAAGGTAGGCGGTGTGCACCGTCTTCCCCTCGTTCATGGCTTTGGTGACTGTTTCAAAGAAGTAAATAGAGTTTAACAGGCATGATTTCCCTTTGACAAAACCGAACAGTGTGGGGTCAAACATTTGGTGGTTACCAATGTCCTTTTTTTATAACATCCATGATAATGCGTTCCATGACCTTGCAGATCAGGCTAGTTAGGCTGATGGGCCTATAATTACCTGGGTCAGTGGATGCTCCACCTTTGTGTAGAGGGATGACAGTGTCTGTTCTCCATTCAGCTGGAGTGAAGCCAGTGCTCAGGCTTTGGTTGAATAGGGCATCCAATGGAGCTGAGAGCTCATGCCTGTGTTCATGTAGGATACAGCCAGGGATGTTATCGGGTCCCATGGAGACTGTATTTTTTGCCTTTGAGAGGGCATTAAGGACCTGCTCCCTTGTGATGAGGAGAGGGGGCAGGTGCTGGGGATATCCTGGTTTACTGATGGGGGACAGGGGGGTGAAAGTCCTCATATAGTTTTTTGGTGTAGACTTAGAGACATTAGTGCTAGTTCCAACTGAAGGGACAGTGGCTGTGAAGCCTGTTATGCCTGCTCTGAGGAGACTCTGTACTCAGCTTTGGAAAAGTTTTTTTGTTTGGCCCTGACAAGGGGAGGGGGTCAGGGAAGATGGTGACTTCAAAAGTGATCACTTTATGGTTGGATCTTACCAAGGAGTATGACACTGTAGCTACAGTGGCTACTCATGTTGGTTAGGACCAGGTCCAGGATATTTTCACCTCTCGTATGGGTGTCGACCAGCTGATCCAATGCATTGGCGAAGTTGAGGAATCTCTGGGTGATCATGTTTGGGCTAGAACAGGTCTTCCACTCTATGGCTGGGAAGTTAAAGTCACCCAGGATCAGGCTAGAGGGTTGAATCTTGATGGATTCAAGTAAGTCCAGATAGGTGGAGTGGGCATCCTGAATCATGGTTCGGGGTCTGTAGCTTGCTATGATTTGAATAGGTGTTTCATCAACAGTTAACTGCACTTGGAGTGTTTCCTGTGCGTCATACCATTTGACCAGCCTGGAGGTGTGTATGTCTTTCATAAATATTGAAACTCTGCATCCTTTGGCTTTGTAGCCCTCTGTTTGGGGTCTGAAAGTATGGTAGGATGAGTAACCTGGTAAGGTTGGGGTACTCTCCACAGCTTTGGACCAGGTTTTAGTGACTGTACAAATGTCAGCATCCTCCAGGGTAAGAAATGCTTGCAATGAGTGCAATTTCATGCTAAGACTCCTAGTACTTAGCAGCATGACCTTTAAATTTTGTTTAAAAGAATTTTTCATGTTGACCATTTTGATGGGGCCCCCTTATCTGACCTCTATTTTTTGCCCCAACTCTTCCTCTACAAGCCAGATTCATAGACCATTTCAGATTAGGTATCAGTAATATATGCTATTACTGTGTACTAAAAATAAAACAAAACTGTTACTTATTAGCTCATATTTTGCCATAAGATACATTAAGTAAATTATGCATCTTCTGGATCACCCCCAGATCCAACATTTCCAGTAATTCTTCTCTCAAGGTCTCATTAACTTATTCAGTGTAAAGGGTCTGTTTGATGGGTCACTGAGGCCTTGTGTCTGCATGCTTCATAAGTTCATAGGAGTTTACTAGGCTGATGATCACAAATGACTTTTTTAAACCTAGCCATGCATCCCAAATTTCTGAAAAGTTCTGATACCCTTGATAAGTGTAATCAGGGACTTGGGAGATAAAACACTTACAAGCTAGGGCCTGGGAGATGAACCATTTACAGGTTGCCTGTGTCCGTTAGAGGCATAGGTGCCAAACCAGGGATGAATTTCCTGTTCACCATCTAATTGTCCAGGTTGCACTTGAATTGGGTTAGGGAGGAATTGTATTTCACATGATGGAGAGAGCCTGTTCCAGAAACAGGGTAATCTCTGTGATACATACCTGTCTCTCCAGCAGGTCCTATTTATATCTCAGGCAAGGTTTAAGTCTTTAGAATGGGTAATTCCAGAGCTGTTTGTTTTGCAGATATGCAGGAGGTCCATCAGAGTGGGGTTTGACAATGCCCTATATGTCAGGCATAGATCTCCGTTCAAAATCCTATAGGAGACAGAATACAGGGATACAGCCTTCAGGTGGCCTGCACAGGACATTTTACTTAAGCCCTGTATTCTTTTAGTGAGGAACCTCTGTGGAAGTCCCAATTGTTGGATATGCCTTGTTAGGTACATACTTAATGATAGGTCTGATGAATGCTGAATACAGTGGAACAATGACTTCCTTGGACTTAGATGTCATACCTTTGTTTATTGGTTGTGGAACACAGAAAGATTTCCTCACCACTGTAGACATGTAATGGCCAAAGGCTAGATTACTATCTGTGTGTGTCCCTAAGTCCCTGACTATTGGGTCAGCTGTAAGGGGTGTGTTGTCAATATGACAGATACCATGGGTGGATGACTTCCTGAAGGATACTATTATGCATTTCTTGGCATTTAGTTTTATTCCATAGCTCTGACATCAGTTGTTTGCCTGTATCAGCCCCTCTTGGAGAACATTTGTGTCAGTGTGGGATTCAATGACAGCTCCTAATTTGCAATCATCTGCAAATTTAGTTAGCCAGAACCCACTGACATTACCTTCAGAGAAGTAAATGCCAAAAAGGAGTGGTCCAAGATCTGACCCCTGAGGGATTCCACTTGTGACTGGCCTCTTTGTAGAGGTGGACTCCCCAATTCTAACTTCCTGGGTCCTATCTGTGAGCCAGTTGGCAATCCACCAGGGGACATATGAGTTTGTACCTAACCTTCTGACTTTGTCAACAATGCCCAAGTGGGGTACTGTGTCAAATGCCTTGGCCAGGTCAAGGTAGGCAGTGTGAACCATTTTGCCCTCATCCATTGCTTTGGTCACCTTCTCAAAGATGTCCACCAGGTTGAGTAGACATGATCTACCCTCGATGAAACCAAACTGGGTTGGGTCCAGTGTCTGAAGGTTTACTATATCACTACTGATCATTTCCATGATAATTCTTTCCATGGCTTTACATATAAGACTAGTGAGACTTACGGGTCAGTAGTTTCTAGGGTCTGTAGCTGGCCCACCTTTGTGCAGAGAGATGACTGTTGCTGCTCCATTCATGCATCATGAAGCCTGTTTGGAGGCTGTACTTAAATAGCAATTACAGAGGCCTTAATAGGTCATGTTTCATGCTACTTAGAAGGCATCCTGGGATACTGTCTGGGCCCACTGATGCAGTGTTCTTGGCCTTAGAGAGAGCATTAAGGACCTGTTCCCTACTGGTACCAGGGAGAATTATATTAGATGTTATTTCCTGAGGGAAGGTTGAGGGGGAGAGAGGGGTAAAGTTGAAGCTGATTTTATTTGCCAGTAGGTTTGCTATATCATCCGGCCCAGTATAGGTGACTCAATTTACAATGAACTCTGCACACAACTGTGTACTGGCTTTGAGGTTGTGGACATAGCTAAAGAATGCCTTGTGGTTATCCTTGGCCTGGTAGGACATTACAGTAGTGTGTGTGTAGGACTACATTAAATTTCATTAAATAATACTTGCTTGCCAATCTTTCTAGCTATTTCTTTTACATATAAAGCTAACATGGCTACACATACAGAGTACTAGAAGAAGAGATTCAGAGTAGTCTATCACATTATCACATTTGGGAAGAAAAGAGAAAAAAAGAAAAGAAAAAGAAAAGAAGAGAAAACAAAAAAATTTTTTTTTTTTTCTATAATAATACATTTCCAAAAAAAAAAAAAAAACCTCCTCAATAATACAGTCATCCAAGAAAGAGGGTCATTGCCTCCTCTACTTCTTCTCATTAGGCCATTCATCGAGTACAATGCTCCATACACCTATGAACTCTGCTAGAAAGCTGAAAATGAAGAGGAATTTCACCTTTCAACACGACAATGACCTCAAGCATACAACCAAATCAAAAGAATGGGTTAGCCAGAAGAAAATTAAATTAATGGAATGGCCCAGCCAAAGCCCAGACCTAAATCCAATAGAAAATCTATGGAGTAACCTGAAGAGGGCTGTCCACAAGAGATGCCCTCACAATCTGACATATTTGGAGCGCTTTTGCAAAGAAGAGTGGGCAAATATTGCCAAGTCAAGATGTGCCATGTTGATAGACTCCTACTCAAGAAGACTGAATGCTGTAATTAAATCAAAAGGTGCTTCAACAAAGTATTAGTTTAAGGGTGTGCACATTTATGCAACCAGCTTATTGTACATTTTTTATTTTTTATATTTTTCCCCAAACAGATTTGTTTGTTTTTCAACTGAATCATACAGGTTACAGGTCACATTAAAGGTGGGAAAAGTTTTGAAATGATTTATTGTGGTCTCATTTTTTTATATCACAAAAACCTGGCATTTTAACAGGGGTGTGTACACTTTTTATATCTACTGTACACTTCAGGTCATTCATTCCAACATGGACAATGACAGAGTCATACTTGTACCTGTTGTGGAGAGATTTAAGTGTGTGCGTGATGTGGTGGAGTCCAGCACCTGACAAACAGCTGACTGTGACTTTCTCCTTGTTAAGTCTGGTGAAGGGGACATTAGTGTGTCTCACTACTGAGTCGCCAATGACTAGAATGTTTGGTTTATTGTTATGCCTTATGGGCTGCTTTGGTTTAATGCAGGACAGGAAATGCTGTCCACTCCATTTATGAGTCTTGTGATTACTACTGCAGAGGACTACCAGTGGGAAAATGCCTTGCATTTTGCTGTAGTGATACTTAGGCAAATCTCTGGGTCATGTAATCACATGATCCTGTCAAAGTATAGTGCGAGGTCCCTAGTGGGTCACATAGGCCAAAATGGCCTACGTCTGGCCCTGGAATATTATTAAAGTTGATTAAATCTAAACACATACTACAAGTAAGGGATTACTGTTTAGTACATGTCAGAAGGTGACAGCAGGATTTTACAACCATGTGGTTCAATTATTTGAAGTGGGAAAGATTAGAGAGAAAAGTATGAATGGTATTTTTGAATAACATTAAACAGCTGCACAAGGAAGAAAATATAAAATGTATTAAATTTACAGTGTTTACAGAAATGACAGAATGTTAGCAGACATGGATTCAATGCCATGTTTGTTTCAAGGAAAAATTAAAACCAGAACATATATATATATATATATATATATATATATATATATATATATATATATATATATATATATTCATATTTATATGTGTGGGTGTATCTCTCTCTATATATATCTACACACACACACGTGTGTGTGTGTGTGTGTGTGTGTGTGTGTGTGTGTGTGTGTGTGTGTGTGTATACATATATATGTATAAGATACAATTTACATAACGTTTACAATTACTTCAATACTATTTCAGTACCTCTTACAATGTATTTATATATTACAGTTATATAATAAAATTTGAGGGACTTTCAAGATGGCTGCACACTGAGCAACAACTTAATTTCATCTCTCTCAGTGTGAAAAAATAAATTTGGAAATAAAAGCAAGTGACAGTGTCAGCTTAAGTCAGATTCAGTTACTAGCTAGTAAATACACTGCCTGGATGCCAGCAAAGAAGAAATTTAAATAACCTGAAAGAAAATCAATCAGAAAAGGTGAAGAGAAAAGACTGGCTGGTTAGAATCCTGCAGCTTCTGTGCAAAAAGCAGTTCAGTCTTCAGGTTTCATAGGATCGTAGGAAGTTACTAGGCTACTGACCCTGATGCCCTTACAAGCCTAGCCAAGAATTTACCCCATGTTCCAACAAGTCAGCACCCTGTGCCACTGTCCAGCAGGGACATAGGTGGAATCTCAGGGGTGTATTTTCTGTTCCCCATCCAGTTATCCATGTTGCCCTTAAAAAGGTTTAATGAGGTACTCTGCTTTACGTGGGGAGGGAGTCTATTCAAAAAAAGGGGGAGTCTCTGGGACACAAACCTGTCCCACCAACAAGTCCTATTGATGTCACAGACCAGGTTGAGTCTCACGTGTGGGTTACTTGAGTGGAGCTTGACTTGCGGATATGCAGCAGTCCCATCAGGGCGAGGTCTGAGATTGCTTTGTTTGCCAGACAGGTCACTTCTGAGGAGTCTGTAGGAGACTGAGTAGAGGGACAGGGCTTTTACCGTATCTGTGTAGGGTAGATGTTTGAGGCCCTAGATTCTCCGGGTGAGGAATCTCTGTGGTCTCTCCAGTTGCTGCATGTGCTTTGTGAGGTACATGCTGAAAGGGGCATTGTATTCAATAAACGGACTTATAAGGGAAGAATACAGAAATGCTATGACCACCTTTTCCCTGGATGAGATACCCTTACTAATGAGGTGGGCCATCTAGAAAGCTTTCCATGCAATGGAGGCAATATGGTGGTCAAACGTCAGTTTGCTATCCACCTGGGTTCCCAAGTCCCTCACGACTGATTGCATGCTTAGTGCCTTATTATCAATGTGATAATTTGTGGGGATGTCATTCTCCCCAAAAGGGATGATGATGATGCATTTTTTTGGCATTCAGTTTGAGGCCATGTTTCTGGCACCAGTCATTTGTTTGGGTGAGACCCTCTTGGAGGATGTCCACATCACTAAGGGAATTGATGACAGCACCCAGCTTGCAGTCATCTGCAAACTTGGTCAGCCATAGCCTACTAGATGTGGCCTGCACCTCTGAGAAGTATATCCCAAACAGCAGAGGCCCCAAGACTGATCCCCGGGGTACACCGCTTGTTACGGGTCTATTACTTGAGGTGATTGCCCCTATCTTGACTAGGTGGGTTCTATCAGTGAGACAGCTTGCTACTCATCTGGTAACATATGGGTTGATGCCTAGTTGAGAGAGTTTATCTATATACCTGAGTGGGGGAATAGTATTAAAGGCCTTGGTCAGATCAAGGTAGGTAGTGTGCACAGTCTTCCCCTCATCTATGGCCTTGGTGACTGTCTCAAAGAAGTCGACCAAATTTAACAAGCATGACCCCCACTTGGCAAAACCAAACGGTGTGGGATCAAGTATCTGGAGGTTGCCAATGTCCTTGTTAATGAAGTCCATGATAATCCACTCCATGGCCTTGCACATCAGGCTAGTTTGGCTGATCGGTCTATAATTTCCTGGATCGGTGGATGCTCCACCTTTGTGCAAAGGGATGACAGTAGCTGTCCTCCACTCGGCTGGGACGAATCCGGTACTCAGGCTTTGGTTGAATAGGGTGCCTAATGGTGCTGCACGTTCCTGCCTGAGGTCATGTAGGATGCAGCCTGGGATGTTATCGGGTCCCATGGAGGCTGTATTTTTTGCCTTTGAGAGGGCAGTTATGACTTGCTCCCAAGAGATAAGGGAAGAGGGGCAGGTACTGGGGATGTCCTGTTTTACTGATGGGAAAGACAGAGGAGTTAAGTTTTCACTGAACCTGTCTGCCAGCAGGTTGGCTATATCTACCGGGTTTGTGTATGTGGTGTCCTACACCACCAGTTCTGAGCAGATTTGGGTGCTTCCCTTGAGAATGTTTACATATGTGAAGAAAGCCTTATGATTGTCTTTAGTAGATGCGGCCAGTTTGGACTCGAAATTTGCTTTGGAGGACTTCACTAGTGCTCTTATTTGCTTGTTTAGGCTAAGGAGAGATTGCTTCCAATTAGACACCTGCTCCTTCTTGGTTCTGGACAGCAATTTTTCCCCTTTTATTATAGAATTTACTTATAGTAAACGTCCACCAGACAGGTTTACTCTTCCTTGGAGGATTTGCCCTGTCTGGTATTGCTGATTCCATGCAGCTACATAAATGCTCACAGTACTTTGGGGTAAGTTTGGACATATGTGCCAGTTTCTGTGGAGGGGGAGGGAGCTGTGAAGCTGTTTATACCTTCCCTCAGGAGGTTGTAATCAGCTTTGGAAAAGTTTTTTTGTTTGACTCTAGCTTGGGGGGGGGGGGTGACTTTGAAAGTGACTGCTTTGTGGTCGGATCTTACCAGGGATGATGACACTGTAGGGATGCTGCAGCAGTTACTCATGTTGGTTAATACCAAGTCCAAGATATTTTCACCTCTTGTGGGGCTGTCAACCAACTGGTCCAAGGCACTCTGCATTGATGAAATCAAGGACTCTATGGGAATTTGTGATTTGGCATGAGTATTTCTTCCAATCTATGGTTGGATAGTTAAAGTCACCCAGGATCAGGGTAAAGGGTTGAATCTTGATAGATTTGAAGAGGGCCAGATAGGTGGATTGGGCATCTTGAGTCAGAGTTGGAGCCCTGTAGCTAGCTATGATTTGAATAGGGGTCTTGTCAATTGTTAACTGCACCTGGAGTATTTCCTGTCCATCATACTGTTTGACCAGCCTAGAGGTGTGTATGTCTTTTATGTATATATTGCAACTCCACCTTCTTTTGTTTTGCTGCCCATGGCTTGGGGTCTGAACGAATGATGCGATGACTAACCTGGTATGGCTGGGGTGCTCTCCACAGCTTTGAACCAGATTTCTGTAACTGCACAAATGTCAGCTTCTTCCAGGGTTAAGAATGCTTGCAATGAGTACAGTTTTCATGTTTAGACTCCTAGTGTTTAGCAGCATGGCCTTTAATTTAAGTTAGATTTTTACGTTAGATTTTCATGTTGGTAGTTTTGACCTCCTGGCATTGCCTAAAAAAGGCACTATGGGTTTGTTACAAGAGATGGCTTCCAGTAATATAGGGGGAAAACAATCAAATGTACTCAGATATAATTAAAATAAATGAAACAATGAAAAAGTACATCAACTCAATTAACAAAAGGTTGGAAAAAATAGAAGCTTTTTAAGTAGCTATTCAGATGAACTGATAAAACTGCAAAAATCGGAGGCTGAAAAGAAGAAAAGGCTGGCTGAGTATGACACTTCTCAAGAAGAGTGGTTTCAACAAATGGTAGCATTAGAAGACAGAGCACACAAAAAAATGAGATTTTCTACTGTACCAGAGAAACTAGAAAGAGCAAACTGTATTAATTTTATGAAAGTACAAAAAAGCAGCTGGACTGGTACTCCACTGCAAGATTTGTTAACTGAAAGGGTACATTGAGTGTATGTTCCAAACCTGGCCATGATAAAGCAGATACAATCATACCAGCAGAAAGAGGTGATCCCAACAAAACTACAGCAGAATGGAAAAGTATTGAAAAGTGTTGCAGCAGAGTGTTTGCGGAAGAAGATTATTCGTTGTTCATTAGGCAGATAAGAAGCAAATTTATCCCAGTAATCAGGGAATGTCGAGAGGCAGGTGAGAGATTCAGCTTCTGTAACCAGCCATCTTCAGAATATTTTTTTTCCTGGAGATCAAAGGCATTTTTCATGCAAAACGGGCTAAATAGGAAATTTAAAAAGTTGATACAACAAAAAGGGAGCCAGCAAACAGAAGGGAACTCTGCTTCTCATTCTTCTAGCAATTACGTTCATAGAGAGTCTTTGCCAGTGAAACCTTTGACGTGTTCCAAAGAAAAATGCTTGAGAAACAGAAAAAAACACAGGAATTGACTAGAAAAATCAGGAGTACCTTGGACTTGAACTAGGGTCTGGTACTGGGAGATGGAAATGAACAGGAAGACCAGCAACACTGAAATTAGTGGACAAATGGAAGACAATAAAGCATTGATCACATTTGTGAAATATGATTTGTCAAGGAAAAGTAGCAGAGAAAGACTGGAGTTTTGACTTTGTTAAACTTGTGGGTGGACTGTAAAGCATATGCTGGACTTTAGTTAAGAATGTTTAGAAGGACACTAAAAGGGGAGAAAAGTAACCAAGTAAAAAATATGTTCTTATTGGTATTAAAATATTTCATGATATTAACTGCCTGTTATATATAAGTAAAGCAGTTTTGTGTAGCATATTGTCAGGGATATTTTCAATGTGGGGGGGGGGGGTCTTTTCAGTGACTGCTGTATGTGTTAAACAAATTAAAGTATACAAGTAAGTTTTTTAGTTGCCAGAAATATTGGCTTAATAGTATAGCAAGACACAAAAAGCAGGACAAAAGCAAGTTTAATGTTAATATCCTGTGCTCTTGGGCTGCTGGAGAAGGGGTAGAGTGCAAGTTCACTGATTATATTATATGTAGAATTGAGTTTTTTCTCTTACTTTTTTATGGGTGAATGTTTAGATTAATGCCCTTGGCTTGTGCTATAAACAAGTGCTTTTCAAATGTAAGTAGGCTTGAAACATAAGACAAAACAATCAAAGGCATGAAAAATGGCAAGTTTCTTAACATCTGCAAAGACATTAGTTTTTTTTCCCATAAGAAAATGCTTAGTGGGAGTCAAGTCTGCTGCTAAGGCAGCTGTACATTCTGTTCTAATAGAAATTTACAAAGATTCAATGCTAATTATTTTTACATGGAGACAAGCTGTCTGCAACTGCAAGCAATTTAACTTGAGTTTTGAGCATTCTTTGCTCAGGAAAATTCAAACTTTAAAGGTACAATGGCAAGCAGTTCAGTGAAAAATAAAGTTTGAAATTATGGGAAGTGAAGAAGAGCTAGCACCCTCTCTAACAGATTTAATACATTTAATACAACAGTGTATAATTTATATTTATCTAACTTTCTGAAAGCATACAAGCTGTATTTTCACACCTGAGAGGAGTAAAAAGATAAGAAAAGGTAAGACAATTCTACCAAAACTGCTATTATAGAGCTTATGAACATTTTGGGAGAAATAATCAATTTTCAGCAGGGAATATTACAGCTAGGGACTGGTAACTGATTTGCAACACTGAGCATGTATCAGGGGAACTGGAAGGGAAAATATAACAAAAGAGGAAAGACTTCAGAAGAAATTTATGAAAATACTTGATATAGAAGATAAGTAAAAACACCAGGTGCTCCAAAGGACACAAAACTATTTTAAAACAATAAAAATGCAACCAATATAAACAAATCAGTTACAAATAAATCTAAAATTATATGGTTTAGTGCTTTTGTCTTACTAATGTGACATCATCAGAACCATATAATCAGAACAATTAAGCCTTTTTTATAAAAGCCTAAAAAACCCCTCAAAATTAACCAATCATATGCTATCTAACAATTTAAACAACGAAGCACTTAAAGCAAACATAGCACATAAACATAAACCCTTTTTCACATAATGAAAAGGGAGATATTGCAGGTCTTGCATAAACAATTCTGTAATAAATAAATATATTAGCAAGTAAGGCAACATACATTACATTTTAGTTGATCTATCCCTTAAGCTCAATCGCAACAGAGATGTTTTCATTTAAACCAGGCAGTGCTGTAACATCAAATCTAGGCTGTCAAAACATCTCCTTATGAAGCAACTTATTTTTCCAATCTCCACTGTATATGGAAGCTTCAACTTGATCCACTCTACAAAGAACTTAAATTTTACAAATCCAGAACATATTACAGAGTGCATAGCTAAAGCACTTTTATTGTCTTTACACTGAATACTATATGTATGTTGGTATACACGCTTGTTAAATCCATTATTGGTTTTACCAATATAAAATGCTTGACAGCTGCTGCAGACTGCAAAACAGATCACCCTTTCTGACAAACTATTAAATTTGACACCCCCTAGCGTATTCTTTGATCTTACTGTACAGCCAGCATTCATATTGGCATTCTATGTAAGAACATTGATTACAATGTCCACATGTAGAATTTTTTGGAAAACTACCTAACAGGGTAACATGCTTCCTTCCCAAAATATTCTTAAAATTACTCCTTCTTTTAAAGGTAAATGTTGGTTTAATATCCTTAAATCTTTTGGTGCCCTCATCATAACCAAAAATAAACCATTTTTATCAATAATCCTTTGAATTCCCTTTGCATCTCTAGAATAATGAAATGCCATGTTAGTGTTCAAATCAAATTTCTGTTCTCTACCATGTTCATGGTCATTGGTCCTCATGTGTCCCCGTATAATAATGGGCCCATATAGACCATGACGTTCACCCCATACCTGTTCAACAACTTCATTTATTAAGGCCGTGGGGTAATTGGTTCCCTGAGCATACTTTTAAGTAGTTCAAATTCTTCTGAACATGTATTGTTGTTAGAAGTCAGCCTGGATGCCCTAATAAACTGACTTTTGACAAGACCTTTTTTCTGGTGGTAAAGGTGGCAACTAGAATAAAATATAAAAGAGTTGCAGTAAGTAGGTTTTCTATATATTTTCAATATCAATGCACCATTCTGTGAACATGTAATATTAATATCCAGGTATGATATTTCATTATTGTTGGTCTGACAAGTAGATTCCAAAAAATCAGTACTGTTCTGCATTTGCCCTAAAAATTAATTGAACAGTTCTTCGCTACCCTGCCATAAAATCAACAAGTCATCAAGGTATCTGTAATATGCTTTGCAATATTTGAATAAAGGAAATTTAAACAGAGTGAATAGTTCCCACCCAAGCAACACCCCGTTGGCAAATACTGGGGCACAAATCACCCCCATTGCCACCCACGAGCATTGTTTGTAGTATTCATTGCAAAAAAACAGAAAATTGTTGGAAAGAATAATATCCATGAACTCATGCACTAAATCATAATAAGCCCACTTCTTGGGGAATAACAGAAAATAAAATGTTAACATTGCATGTAATAAAATAACTAAACTCACTACCCACGTCTGATCTTATCGACTAAATCCCAAGAATCTCTAATAATATGACTGAATGAATTAAACTATTTTTTTTAGTTTATTATCCACAAATGGCTCAGTAATCCAGCTGGCCAAAGCGACAATTGGCAGTAAAGGTAGATCTATCATATAAGTGTGGAGTTTTGGTATATCAAAGATTCTGGGAATAACTGGGTCACTTACCATCAAAAAATCGTACAATTCCTAACTAATTTGATCAAACAAAAAAAGTTCTTCAATGGCTATTCTAACAGCCCTATAAGCGATGTTAACCTCATTAAGAGAAACAGACACATAATGTTTCCTACCTTAACCACTCATTCCTAACCCTTCTCAATCAGCAAGCCCCCCCCCTCGAACCAAGCGCATCAAAACCAATCCCTGTCCATGGTTATCAAAAGATACTAAACTAGCCTTGCACCAAAGGGACAAAAAATGGAAACAATATCAAAAACATAAAATTCCTAACACCCTCCTAGAGTACAAGCAACTACGAAATTCTGCAAAAAAAAATAATAATTAAAGACCACAAAGCCCACTACTCCAAACTCCAGTCCTTGCACTCAACAAATCCCAAAAAATTCTGGGACTCCATCTCATCCATGCTGCATCCTGGCAACAAAGAAAACCCCTGCCCAGACCCCAACCTCTCCAACCTTGAAACAGCCAGCCAGTTCAACTCATTCTTCATAGACTGCATAGCTAAACTATCAGCCTCCTTTCCACCTCCCTCCTCCACCATCACCCCCTCCTGCCCCAACCACCACCCCAATCATCAACCTTCCTCCACATCCTTCTGCCTCAAGGCCATCCCCACAAGCATTATAAAAAGACTTATCCTCAAACTCATACCCTGTTGCAATGCACCCGACAACCTTCCACCCACTTTCCTCAAGCAATCTGCAGACAGCATTGCCTATTCTTATAAATAGCTCCATACAAGAATCATACGTCCCTTCTATCTGGTGCCATGCTTACATCATCCCCTTCCATGAAAGGTGGTAAAAATACTGATACCACCAACTTCAGGCCTATTGCCATCCTTTCCCCTCTTTCTAAAATACTAGAGAAAACAATACAAGCACAACTCATGGTACACCTAACAGTAAACAATCTCCTCTCCCCTACCCAACATGGCTTCCGCCCTGGCCACAGCACCACGACTGCCCTTCTTTCCTTTCTTGAAACCATAAACCTCGAACGCAACTCAGGCAAGTTTGTATCCACACTATTCCTAGTTCTGTCAAAGGCCTTTGACACCATCTCACACACCCTACTTATAACCCAACTCTGCAACCTACACCTCTCTCCCACAACCATCGCCTGGTTTTCCAGCTACCTGTTCAACTGCCAAGCTGTCCAATGGAAAACTTCAACCTCCCCCTTCCTTCCCACACCCACAGATGTCCCACAAGGTTCTGTTCGTGGCCCTCTTCTCTTCAACCTACTCATTAACAACTTTCACCAATCCATCCCAGACTCATCTATCATCCAATATGCAGATAACTCAACAATCATCTGCTCAGCCTTCTCCCCTCTGAGTTCCTAGCAAAAACCCAACTAGCCTTCTCCAAAACAGAAACCTGGATGGAGTCTAACCATCTGGCACTAAATGCAAATAAAACCAAACTAATGTTTTTCCCTACCACAAAACTCCATTGACAAATCCACATTCACCATACAGAGCCAAAACAACAACCTCATTGAAATTGTTCCTAACACCAAGCTTCTTGGCATCATTATTGATGAAGAACTAAATTTTGACACCCACATTCACTCTGCAATCAAGAAAACCCATCAAAAGTTGGGTCTCCTCTACAGGCACAACTGCTTCTTAAGCCCCTCTACCCATCAAACTCTTGCATCCACCTTCCTACTCCCCTCCCTTATGTATGGTGCCCTTCCTTTCACCAATCTCCAACTTAGCCTTTGGTCCAAACTTAAATCCTGCTACCACAAGTTCTCCAAATTTGCAATCAATTCAAAAAACTCATCCCACCACTGCCACTCCCTCCTCACCCTCAACTGACGAGCTACCCATCTACCTCAATTACCTACAACTCACCATTGCCCACAAGCTCATCTTTAAACCTGCCAACTGTCCAGCTCTCACTACTTCCTTAAAACCTTACATTCCCAACCGCTCACTCAGATCCAAAAAACAAAATCTCCTTGAGGTCCACAAACCTGCATGACCTCCTGACAATTTACTGCTGTCCCACTCCTTAGCTAAACAGTGGAACTCTCTCCCCACACACCTACATAACCTACCTAACCATACAAATTTCAAATCTCAGCTACTCTCTCATCTTTCTTCCAAATGGGAATGCCCTTGCCACGCTCCAACTTAACCCCCCCTCATTCCACCTTGCATTGACTCATCCAACTACCTCTACTATTACTTCATCCCACCCAGAACAATCCCTCCCCTACTAAAACATTATTTTCTCTCTAATTTCTTTTGTACTAAACTCTCCAATCTCAATTATACCAATGCCCTCTCCATGCATAACATTGTCCTAACCTACTAATGGCTAGCAGCTATATATTTTGAATTGTTAAACCTACAATTGAGTTTATAACAAAAATATTCACTTTATGTAAATGTTGAAATTTCTGTATTGAATTATGTCTTTTCATTTTTGTAACATTGTGACAAGCCAATTGCAAATATCATGGAGCTTATCTGTAAATGTTTAATTAGCTGTATGAACTATGTCCTTTTGTAACATGTGAAATGTAACTTGCAATTATTGTGGAGCTTTTCTCCCCTGGCCGCCACTGAAAACGGGCTCTTCTTGGCCCAGTGGAATTCCCCAGTCATCAAACTTAAATAAATATCACATAAAAATGCAGCATTCGGCCCTGATAATCTAAATTGTACATAATGGCTAGGCCACCACCCTTATCAGGGCACATACATCTAATGCCAGTGTCCCAAACAATAGAGTCCAGAATACTTCTATCCTGCAAAGAAAGAATAAAATAATGCTGTTGACAATCTTTTTGTAATAGTTCTCTAATTTCTTTTTCACAGATTCTCTCAAATGTTCACACAGTGCGGTGCAAAGGTGGATTTGCCAGACTCCTCCTTTTTAACAGATTTGTAGAAAATGTGTCCGTTACCTGATTTGAACCATATAAAATGTCAGAATTCATCTTTCGAGTAAGAGTGTTCTATATTTGCCACAAGCAGAAGGTTACAGTTAAAAGTGGAAAGGGATGATGATGAAGCAGGGAGAAGGTTCATGAAATAGAGAAAGAGTGTAGGAATTTGGATGCAGATCTATAAAGAGAATAATAATCACAAAGAATATTTATTTTATTTTGTTTTACATTTGATTGCCAGGAGTGTCCACTGGGCCGAAATGAGCCCATTTTCAGTGGAGGCCTGGGGAGAAAAGCTCCAAGTAGACATAATAACAATATACAGTATACTGACCTAAGTAACATACAGTACATTGACATGAGTACTACATACAGTTTAAATTAAGAGTGAGTAAAGCAAAGTTATTAGTTACACCAAGCCAAAAATGTTTACATGTGCAATGAAGTAGTTTAACAGCTGTACATGTATAATAACGTTACATAAAACACAAAATACATAAGAAGAGAAAGATGACTATGTACATTGCAGGGGAACATTATATTCATAAAGCAGCAGAAAGTATTCTAAGACAAAGTCAATACGAGAATGGAGAAAGGAGATTTTGCCAATAGGGATGACTGCAAATAGGGATACAGAAAATAGGCAACAGGGGCTGGACATAACTGGAGAAAACTGGCAAAGGAACCAAGGTACTGGGAGCAAATAACTCAAGAGGGAATGGTAATAGAGTGGAATGACGTTGATTAGACGTTTGGACTGCAGGCCTTCCCTACCAGGGATTGATATTAGAGTACAGGCAAAGAGAAAGGGACAGGTGAATAAGTGAGATATCTACTCTGGTAATGTTTTTAATTGAATCTAGAATAGAAGCTGCTGTTAAAAAGGGATAATTAGTAGGGCATATAAAATACTGCATGATAACTTTAAAAATTAATCACAAGAGGCTAGAAAAGATTGTGAAGACAGACCGGCAAATCGGTCTACAAGAAAACAATGGGAGGACATATGTATGCCTCCCAAGAATGCAACAAAGTCTAGAAGGTTTGGAATATTTGCTTGGATGTACTTGCATAGATGGTTTTAAACCAAAGCAGACTTCAAAGAATTTTTCCTCCAGTAGACAGAAAATGTTGGCATTGTGATGGGGAAGAAAGAGTTAACTGGGAACATATATTTTGGGACTGTAATGAGTTGGCAGATTTAAAAAAAATCCTTACAGAGTACTCTGTCAAAAATATTGGGTGAGCAAATGGCTGTTATTAAAGGAATGATTCTTTTAAGCTCTGATACAGGATAAGACTTGCCTACACATAGTAAAGCCTTAAGCTTAATTCTGTTGGCTGCCAAAAAAATCAATTACTAGTAAATGGAAATCAAAATTTAAACCAACTCTGTCTGAAGTATTTAGTATTATAAAAGAGATAAATGAACTGGAAGAGGGAATCTTTAGAAAAATCAAGGAGTGAATTACATAGAAATAAATGGAAATTGTGGGAAAGTACAGTTGTGTAAAATCTTACCATAATGGTAGATGTCCTTGCCTTCACAGCTGCAGTGAGATTCCCTGCCGCAGAAACCCGAATGTCTGGACAGTCTACCAAAGACTACTCTTTGTTTATTTAAAAGGTATGCCGAATGTCACCTAAATGCTTCTTGAGTAGTATAGGACATAAAAGGTGACATTCAAGCCTACCATAAACAAAACTGATTGTCCCAGTAGGAACACCAGTCCAAGGAACTCAAGAGGTAATCTGTACATTCAGGAAGGCAAGAGAATAGGGGTATGGAGGGAGGGAACAAACACTGTAGCAGTGAAGGCAAGGACATCTACTGTTATGGTAAGATTTTAAACAACTGTACTATGTCCCTACATTCACTGCTGCAGTATTCATTACCATATCGGAGATCAAGAAAGCTCAAGAGGAAACTAGGGAGGGGGAAGGAGCAGAAGATTCCCCTAAAAAAACATGAAGAATGGCACTAGCAAAACCAGCCCTAGCTCTAGACATACCATCTAACTTGTAGTAGTTGGTAAAGGTATGCACAAAAGTCCAGTTAGCTGCTTCAAGAAAACAGTATCTAAGCCATTGAAAAAAGCACCAGAAGAAGCCACAGCTCTAGTAGAATGAGCCTTGACTGAAGAGGAAAGTTTCTTGCCATGAAAAGTGTAACAAAAAGAAATAGCCTTAGAAATCCAAGAAGAAATACTTTACTTGGATACAGCAAGTCCCAAAGATCTAGGATTAAAAGAAACAAACATCTGATCAGACTTTCTAATAGCCATAGTCCTGTCCAAATAAACCCTGAGCTGCCTATGCATGTCCAAAGTATGCAGCACCCTCTCAGTGCCATCTTGCAGAGAGGGGAAAAAGTAGGCAGATTAATAGACTAGTTAAGTGAAAGTTTATTAACCACCTTAGGCATAAAAGAAGGGTTAGTGCGCAAGGGCACTTTGTCCTCATGAAAGATCAAAAAAGGAGGACAAGTCATAAGGGCCTGTAACTCAGGCACCCTTATGACAGAAATAAGAGCTAACAAAAGAACAGTTTTACAGGAGCAATGCAAGGAGGCTGAAGCAGCAGGCTTAAAAGGAGCCTGAGTCAACTTCTCCAAAAAAAGCTAATATCCCAGGGAGGAGGGACAGGCTTCCTGGGAGTTCTAATATTAAGGACACCTTTAAGAAATTGCTTCACCTCAAATCTAGTAGCTAGAGGAGGAGAGAAAGGCAAACAACCAAAGATAGCTTGTAAGTGGGCCATAATAGAAGAATAGGACAAATAAGAGCGAACCAAAGAAACATCCACAGTAAATGGGTCCTGGTTGCGAGAGAGACACCAAATAGAAAACATCTTCCATTAGGATTTCCTAGTGGCAGGTTTCCTGGCCACCTGCAGGACTTGCAGCACGTCCTCTGAAAACAGGTGTCTATGAGGAATCAAAATCCAATCACCAACAGTGTCAGCTGAAATGTGGACAGGTGGGGATGGATAAGAGATCCCTTGTCTTGTGTGATTAGATCCTCCTCGTGAGGTAACTTGTGATGATTGCCCTTGACTAGATGCAGAAGTAGAGGGAACTAGTGCTGTTGCAGCCAAAAGAGAGTCACCAAAAAGATTTTGGGAGCATCCTGCTGAATTTTGAACAGGACTTTCACAATGAGAGGAAGGGGAGGGAATGCACAAAGAAACAGCCCCTCCAAAAAAATGATAACCTAGGACTCTGGCACAAAACAGAGGATGTTGTCTGTTCAGAGGGGAGGCAAAAAGATCTGCTTGAGGATTACCCCCACTTGTGGATAATGTCCAGAAACACGTCCCTGTAAAGCATCCATTCGTGGGACTGAGTTAAGGACCTTCTCAGAGTGTCTGCCACAACATTTTGAGATAAAGGGATATAAACTGACAGAAGAGTCGCCTGATATTTGACTGCAAAATCCATACCAGAAGTGCCAACTGGCAAAGAAGATAAGATTTCATTCCTCCCTGTTTGTTGACATACAACATCACTGTGGTATTGTTTGTGAAAATCTTCAGGTGCCCTGGAGAGAGAAGAGGATGAAAGGCCTAAAGCCAGCAGAAGAGCCCTCATATCTTTGACACTGATGTGCTCCTTCTGCTGATGAAGCGACCACACCTCCTGTCCCTTCAAGGAGCCAAATGTTACCCTCCATCCCATGTCTGAAGAATCTGTGAACAATTCCTGAGAAGGAAGAGGGGGATGAAAAAGAATCCCTGGATTCAGAGACAATTGCTGAATCCACCAGTGAAGTTCCTGTCTGAGATAAGGAAGAAGAGGAGCCACAAAATCTAGAGGATGTACATGTTGGAGCCACACTGACTCCAGACACCAGTGAAGTTGTCTCATGTGAAGTTTAGCCAGTGGGAGCATCGGAAATGTGGATGCCATTAAACCCAGAGCTCTCAGAATCTTCCTGGTGGTAATAGAAGTCAGAGAAAGAAGAGTGTGAAAGAAAGAAATGAGAGTTAAGGCCTTTAGAGGGGGCAGGGATGCAAGTATTGGCACCGTCTGAATCCTGCAACCCAGAGAAGCATGATCCTGAGAAGGAGTCAGAGAAGACTTTTTGAAATTTATAGTGAACCCCAGGCTCTGAAGACGTGAAATGGCAAAATGAAGATTTTGCAAAAGGGTCTCTGGAGAGGATGACTGAATCAAAAGGTCATATAAGTAAAGAAATATTTGGATCCCTCAAAGACTGCAAAAGGCAATCACAGGAGCAAGGCATTTGGTGAACACCTGTGGGGCAGTAGAATGCCAAAGGGCAAAGCAGAGAACTGAAAATGCCAGGAAGCAACAGAAAAATACAAAAACTTCTTGAAAAGAGGATGGATCAGAATATGGAGATAAGCATCCTTGAGATCCAGAGAAATCATAAAGGCCTGAGGGAGCAAGAGAAGAAACAGAACCTGAAGGGACAACATCTGAAAAGAAGGCACTTTTAAAAAAGTGTTTAGATGAGAGAGGCCTAGAATAGGTCTCCAAGTGTTCTCTTTCCTGGGCACTAGAAACAGTCTACAGTAGAACCCGTTCCCCTTTGGGACACAGGCACCTCTTGAATAGTACCCTGAGTCAAGAGATTTTGAAGAACCTCTGTGAAAAGGGAAGTTGTTCCTGAGGCCACTGAGGAATGCCCACAAAAGGAGGATGGGATTTCCACACCAGGAAGTACCTCGACAAATGACTGACAGAAGCAAAGAATCCTGGGTTATCTGAAGCAAAACAGAAAGAGAAAGGTGACTAGAAAGATGAATGTGGCTGGGAAGAGATGGACAGTCACATGACACCTGGTTTGTCTGGAAAGGAAGACTTCGGAGTCCCTGAAAACTGAGTGCTATCTACTGAGTCACTTTCCAGAAGCTGGTAGAGTGCCTCTGATGCCCTGTTCTTTCTTACTGTAACTCCTTTTTTTTACAGTAAATTCTCAGTTAACCAGTACTCATGGGGACTGGCAGATGTTGGATAACTGTAGTTTCTGGTTGTTTGCAAATTACTACTAAAAAACAGGCCTGTCTAATACTGTACCCTATACTATTTGTTTGGTTTGACTTGTTCTTAGGTTGGGGAGTGAGAAAATTCATTCCTATCTTCCTTTTAAAAACTCTAAAACATAAGGGGGGGGGACAGAAAGTGCAACGCATGAAAACTGTACTATATTCTTTGATTTATTTTTTTCTGGTTGCTTGAGTTCTGGTTAACTGAGAGTTTACTGTAGCTTCTTTATTAGCCAGACAGTATTCCTTCCTAGCCTGGATTGCCTTTTCAATCTCCTACTTTTTCCTGTTCTCCTTCTTTCTTTTGATGACTTCCTGGACTTCTGCATTCCACCACCAGCTTTCCTTCTGTACCTTATTTCCATATCTGGCTCAGCCACATATCTGTTCTGTAGTCCTAACACATGCTGTTTTGAGGCACTGCCATTCTTCTTCAACCCCACCTGTTTCTTCCTCTTGTTGGGGTGCTACAGCCCTGAATAATTGCTTGAACTGCTATACATCCTCTCCAGTCAACTTCCAGGTCTCCAGCCTGGTCTCTGTTGACTTCACAGCCTTCTCTGACCACTGCTTGCGGCTGATTGTGGCAACCAGTGGTTTATGCTGTGGGCTGACTTTGCAATCACTGATTCTATGTCAGTGCCCTTTCTTACTAGGAAGAAGTCTACCTGAGTTGCATGTTAGCCACCCTTGTATGTGGTCTTGTAACTGTCTCTCTTTCTGAGCCATGGGTTGGCTATTATTGAGTTATTTGCCAGACAGAAGTCTAGAATGGCCTCTCTTTTCATATCTTGTTCTGTCTGTCTGAACATGTGCATTCAAGAGAAAGAAATAGGAGGCCCCAAGTGAAAGACCATAATCTAGCACAGAAGCTGCTGTTAAAAAGTGGATAATTAGTAGGGCATATAAAATATTGCATGATAACTATAGGAATCAATAAGAAGACATTAGAAAGGATTGGGAAGACAGACTGGATAGGAAATTCACAAAGAAACAACGAGGGATATGTATGGCTCCCAAATATTGTATGTCACAAAGTCTAGAAGATTTAGGATCTTTGCTAGGAAGTATTTCAATAGATAGTTTTATACCATAAGCAAACTCCAAAGAATTTTTCCTCAAATGTTGGAGGTCTGATGGGGAAGAAATAGGCAACTGGAAATATATTTTCTGGGGGTGTAATGAGTTGGCAGACTTTAAAGATTCCCTGCGGACTACTCTAACAGAAATACTGGGTGAGCAAATTAGTGTAACTAAGAAAATGATTTTTTGAACTGTGATAAAGTACAGTTTTGTACCTACCATAAATGTAGATGTTCGAGTGCTAATACAGCTGCAGTAATCACAGATGGGTTTTCAGCCGTCAGGCGGTCCCTCGGTCGGCCGAATTCCAAAGTCTTGGTCCGGCGTCGGTTGTCGTCGCTTACTCTTCTGACGTCAGTGAGGCCAGAGTATATAAGACACAGCCGACGCCATGTTCTTCAGTCTTTCTTGCCCCAGATGTCAGGTGCCCCCAAAAGGAAGGCAATACATAAATAATGCTTATCTACATATACAAGCAATGCAATGTAATCCAAAAACAGTGTACGCAAGCAAATAAAACATAGCAGGATAACCCAGTCAGGTAGTATGAAGAGGTTGTTAGGCCCCATGCCTTTACCAAGTGGGGAAGGAGGGAGGGAAACCTGTACTGCAGCTGTATTAGCACTCGAACATCTACATTTATGGTAGGTACAAAACTGTACTATGTTCCTCGTGCATACAGCTGCAGTAATCACAGATGGGTAGAGTCCCAAAGCTATGCATAGGGTGGTAGGTACTAGGAGGAACTGGGTTGAGCCAGAATGCCCTGCAAATCAGCAGTGGCAAAACCTGCTCTTGTTCTGAAATATAAGGGCAGGTGGTAGTGTTTTGTGAAGGTATGTACAGAACTCCAAGTGGCTGCCTCCAAAATATCTTTGGTAGGAACACCTCTGAAGAAGGCTGTAGAGGTGGCTGTGGCCCTGGTGGAGTGAGATCTGATACCTGTAGGAACAGATTTCCCATGATAGGAATAACAAAACCGTATGCAGTGGCCAATCCACTTGGAAATGGTCTGTTTGGTAACTGGTTTCCCTTGAGCCCCTACAGCATAGGACACAAAAAGTTGTTCTGATTTCCTGAAGGACTTTGTTCTGTCCAAATAATAACGTAGCTGCCTATGGATGTCTAAAGAGTGCAGCAGCCTTTCCCCTTTGTTTTGAGGATTAGGATAAAAGGTAGGTAGGTGTATGGCTTGATTTAAGGCTACCCTGGATACCACTTTTGGCATAAAAGATGGGTTGGTACGAAGGGAAACCCTGTCCTGATGGAAGATGAGGAAGGGCTGCACCACCATGAGGGCCTGTAGTTCAGAAACCCTACGAGCTGAAGTGATGGCCAGAAGGAAGGCTGTTTTCCAGGACAAATATTGCAAATCTGTTGAGGCAGCTGGTTCAAAAGGAGGCAATGTTAATTTTTCTAGTATGTAATTAAGGTCCCAGGCTGGTATTGGTTGCTTCCTTGGAGGTCTTATATTCTTAGCCCCTCTGAGGAACTGTCGTAAGAGTGGGTGAGAAAATAAAGGGGGATCCGTGTTGAATTCTGCAGAAATGGCTGAGGCATGTATTTTTATGGAAGAAAATGAAAGTCCACTGTTCAGCAGCTCAGCAAGATACTGTAATAACTGAGACAAGTTCAGTTTTCTAGGGTCCTGGCCTCTTTTCTCATTCCAAGAGCAAAACCGCTTCCATTTTGCGGAATAAGCTTTTCTAGTAGATGGTCTTCTGGCCTCCAAAATGACATCCTGCACCTCCTTGGAGAGTAGGGTCTGTTGTGGTGTTAAGGAATTTTCCATGCAGCGAGGTTGAGTGTTTTCAGCTGACTGTGAAGAGTTTTGTAGTTGTGCTGAGTCAGCAGAAGAGGCATTAGAGGCAGGGACCAGGGAGGAGTATGTGTTAGGCTCCTCAGGAGTGGATACCAGTGTTGCCTTGGCCAATCTGGAGCTATCAGTATCATCCTCGGTTTGTCTGTTCTTGCTTTCAGAAGCACCTTGGGCAGGAGAGGCAGAGGTGGGAATGCGTAAACTGTCCATGCTGTCCAACTGAATGAAAGGGCGTCCCCTCTCCAGGCCTTTGGATGAAAAGTCCTTGAACAAAACTTTTTCAATTGATGGTTCCTGTGGGAGGCAAAAAGATCTATGTCTGGCCTCCCCCACGCTTGGATTATTTCTGTAAACACCTGAGGATGTAACTTCCATTCGTGTGGATCTGTCATATTTCTGCTTAGAGTGTCTGCCAGTGTGTTTTCCAGTCCTGGCAAGTACTGTGCTTGAAGTTCGATTTGTCTTTCCAGAGCCAAGTTCCAAAGAGTCATGGCTAGTCTGCACAAGGGGTATGAGTGTGTTCCTCCTTGTTTGTTTATGTACCACATTACTGTGGTGTTGTCTGTTCTTATCAGTAATTGTCCTGGATGCAGGAAGTCCTTGAAAGCTGTAATTGCATTCATTACTGCTAGCATTTCTTTTTGATTGATGTGAAGGTGCTTTTCCTTTTGGGACCATCTGCCCTGAATGCACCTGTCCTTCATGTGCGCCCAGGCGTAATCTGAGGCATCTGTGGTTATGACTTGTTTTGCTTGAGGCTTGCAGAATGGAAGGCCTGTGTTTACTTGACATGCTTGGGCCCACCATAGAAATTCCTTTTGCAAACATGGAATTATTGGTATAATTGCTTCCAAACTGTGACTGTGTTGAGACCATAGATTTTTTAGGTACCATTGAAGTTTCCTCATATGCAGCTTTGCACATGGGATTAGAAGAATGCAAGATGCCATGAATCCCAGAGCCTGCAGGATTTTCCTTGCAGTAAGCCTGGTACTTTTTGCTAGTGTTTTGAAGTACTGAGATAGTTGCCCCTGTTTTTCTGGCGTAAGATATGCCATCTGGGTGTTTGTGTCAAAGTTAGCACCCAGGAAGGTTATTTTCTGAGATGGTGTTAGCCTTGATTTCTCTTTGTTGATTGTATATCCCAGAGAAAGCAGTAACCGTGTCACATATGCCAGATGTTCCAGAAGTATGTGTTTGCTGTCCGCTTGGATCAGGCAGTCGTCCAGATAAGGGTAAATTTGTATCCCTTGAAGTCTGCAGTAGGCGATCACTGATGCCAGGCACTTTGTGAATACTCTGGGTGCAGTAGATAAGCCAAAGGGCAATGCAGAGAATTGATAGTGGATTGAACCTGCAAGAAATCTGAGGTATCTTCTGCAGCTTTGTCTGATTGGGACATGCAGGTATGCCTCCTTGAGGTCCAATGTTACCAGCCAAAACTCCTTGCCCAGCATGGGAAGAAGTTGCTGTAATGTGAGCATCTTGAATTTTGGTGCAGTAGAAATGTGTTTAGGATGGATAAGTCCAAAATGGGTCTCCAGTCGGTTCCTTTCCTTGGTACCAGAAAAGTCTTGAATAAAAACCTTGACCTTGTTGGTGCGTAGGTACCTTTTGAATAGCTTTCATGTTTATGAGCTTTGAAATTTGCAGTTGTGCCTCTGCCCTTTGATTTTGTGGCAGGTTTGGCATGCCTCTCATTTTGGAAGAGTGTGAAATTGAAATTTGTAGCCTCTGTTTATAATGTCCAGTATCCATTTGTCTGTTGTGACAATATGCCAATTGCTTGCAAATAATGCTAGTTTCCCTCCCAAAGGTGCTGCCAGCTGAAACTTGCTTGGCATGGAAATGAGGGAGTCATTGGGTTTGCTTCCTGTATTGTTGTGCACTGTCTTCACCACCTCTTGGTGCTGGAGTTTGCCATTGTCTGCCTCTATATGATCCTTGTGATTGCCCTCTGCCCCTTGTGCGTCTGTATCTACCTCTTTGGGGCTTGTCAGTGGCTGGAAAGGACCAGTTTTTTGAGGGCCAATTCCTGCTAAAACGTGGTGGTTGGACCTGTAAGAAAGCTTTGACAGTTTGCATAGATTTGGCTTTTTCTTCCATTTTCCGTAGTATCTCCTCAGCATTAGTACCAAATAGTACATCCTTTTGTAAAGGAGCATCAAGAAGTTTAGCTTTCACATGATCAGGCAAATTTTGTTCCCTAAGCCAGGCATGTCTGCGAATGACTGATCCTGTAGCAGCTGCTCTACTGGAAGCCTCTAGGGCATCGTAACCACATTGTAAGGTGTATTTACCCACTTGCTCCGCACTATGCATCATATCCTGTAACTCTTTTAAATCTGGTTGTTCAGGTTGAGACATTTTGTTCCTTAATTGTGATAACAGGTACTGTTGATATTTAATCATATGAAACTGACAGTTTAAGGCCCTCATGGCTAGGGTGGCCGAGGTATACACCTTTTTACCCCACCTTTCTAAAGATCTGGATTCCCTTTCAGCAGGAAGTGGATTCTTGGCAGTGGAGGCCTTCAATCCCTTGGGGCCTTGTGAAATGGTTTCAGGGTCAGCATTATGGCCTTTGAAGAGAAATTGGTGAGAGCTGGGTACTCTGTAATACCTATCAGGTTTGACTGGCGCAGGAGGCAGAGAATCAGGGTTAAGACAAGCCTCCGAACAGACATCATCCAGTATGTCCAGAACAGGGGGTATAGCCAGAGGTCTGTGTTGAGGTAACCAAAGAAATTCCCTAAGTCTTTTCTTGGAATCTGAAAAGTCTTGGCCTTCCCAATGGAAGTGTTCCCTCAAGGTGTGCAAGGTTTCCCCAAAGGAAAAATCCTCAGGAGGGGATACCGAAGGAATGGACTGTTCTGCATCCGAATCCTCAAAAGGAGAGTAAGAGTGTTCCTCTGCATCAGAATGATCTGATAAAATGGATCCCTGATCAGAGGAGGGAGAATCTTCCTCCACTCTGGGTCTCTTGTCAGGAGGGGGATGAGAACCTCTGATAAGAGTAATTAAATCCTCAGTCATTTTTAGCATCTGTTTTTTAGGCATGGGTCCTGAAGATGGGCCCTGTGCAACAGGTCTCGTGGGATGCCTGGCTGCTTTGGATTTAGTAAAGGCCTTAATTGAAAAGGAAGATGAGGGCCTAAAAACACCATGGGTAGAGGTGGACCTGTCCACATTAGTAGGCTCTACATTAGCAGGGGCTTCGGTAGTAGTCTGGGAAAGGGCCGAGGACCCAGCGGTCTCGGGTACAGAAGACACCGTCAAAGGAGAGTCGTCGGTAGTCAGGGACTGCAAAGGCGTCTCGCTGAGAACCGGACCACGTGTAGCCTGTTTCGGCGTGGTGTCGGCGGGGACCGCGGGCCTCGCGTGTCGGTCCTTTTCCTTGCGTTTTTTGGACAAAACGGTAGTCGGAGTATCCGACGACATTTTATAATCAAAAGCTTTACCAAAGTAGTGTTGGGCGAACTCCGCCCGACGCTTAATAGTGCGTTTATTGAAGGTAGCGCAAAAGCGACAGCCCGAGACGTCGTGGTCTGGGCCCAAACAAGGTATGCAAAGGGAATGGAAATCCTTATGCGGTATTTGCTTCCCACAAGAAATACAATTATTAACTTTTTCTGACATCGGTCTGAGGCAAGAAAAGTTTCCCCAACGGGTACTTAGCTTTAATGAAGACTTCGGTTTCCAATTTTTTTCGTAATTCAGGAGCTGGCCGACCGGCACTTGCGAACTGCTTCTGCTTCGGGCACCGCGCAGCAAAAAAGACTGAAGAACATGGCGTCGGCTGTGTCTTATATACTCTGGCCTCACTGACGTCAGAAGAGTAAGCGACGACAACCGACGCCGGACCAAGACTTTGGAATTCGGCCGACCGAGAGACCGCCTGACGGCTGAAAACCCATCTGTGATTACTGCAGCTGTATGCACGAGGAACATTGAATCAGAATTGCCTAATCATAGTAAGACCTTGCAGAGTTTAATTCTGGTGGCTGCCAAAAAAAGCAATTACTACAAAATGGAAATCAAAGTCTAAACCAACTGTACTAGAAGTCATGAATAAAGTAACAAAGGTAAAACAAATTTGGAAGTTGGATCTTTAGAAAAGAGTAGGAGTTAATCACATAGGAAAAATGGGAATTGTGGGAATAATACATGCAGCATAGTAAACAAGTCAAAAAAACGGCAGCTCTCCACCAAACACCAGTAAATCAACTACGGAGTGCAGTCACACAAAGAAGGATCCAACAGTAAAATAACTTTTAATGTTCAACCACGAAAAATCACACTTCACATTAACGCTCTTCCCAACACATATAGCGTTTTCGTCTCCACACTGGACTTCATCAGATGATAGTTCTAATAAATCCCACATTATTTATATACCACAATTACCACAAATAATCCAATAAAAACACTTCAATTAAATTTAAATCCACCAATCAATTTACATTTTAGGCTCATAAATATTCATACATACTTCATTTTATAATTAATTAAAATCATTTAAATAATTTATTACATCTTCATTTCTTATAAATAGTTTAAAAATACTATCAAAATTAAATTGATACATTATAAATACTAAAATTATCATTGTAAATACTATAAACATTCATTATAAAGGAAAATACACTTTATATAATGCAATAGCTCCATCTATTGGTACAATTTATATTTTGCTAAACTTAATGTCATAGCTTAGCTCCATTAAAAAAAAAAAATAAAACAATAATACATTTGTAACTCTATGGCTCCATCTATTGATACAAAAATACATTGCAACTAACACTAAAATTCATAGTTTAGCTGCCTTTAATTTTAAAAGGGGTAAAATAGACACATGTTCATTAAGTCCCGGGTATTTACTTGCTTCTAGTGTCACTTGCCACCACAACTCTCTATAACCAATAGTATCTTCCCATGGACCCCCTCTAATTCCATCTTTTATGTGTTCTATAACTAAAAAGTGAAATTTACTTTCTTTACATACCTTTGAATGTTTATATAATGCATTAGTTTCTTTTTCCTTTACTATATCATAGGTATGTTCATACACTCTTCTTTTTAAGGTCCTCTCGGTTTTACCTATGTAGAAAGCCCCACACTTTCCACAGGTAGCTAAGTATACTAGTCCCTTCGTTTCACAATTATACATCCCTTTACTACTAATCCATTTCTTCCTACTTTCTATATAGATTTTTTCTTTATTAGCCATATAATTGCATTGATTACATTTTCCACAAGCATATGTACCTATCTTTTTCGTTCCCTTAATTTTATTTTGACCCACATTTTTCTGTTCCAGGTAATCTTTTATATTGTAAGGATTCCTATACACTACTTTAGGTATACCTTTAGGAAGTCCCTCCAAATCTGTAAGTGCCATAAATCTTTCCCATTCATTAACAAATGTAGCCCTAATATTATCATTTAGAGCATTAAATTCTAGGGTAAAAGCATGCTGATATTCTTCATTATTGAAATGTACTTCTTCCTTTGTTGATTGTTCTTGTCCAATATTTATTTTTTCTCCTAATATAGTGTAGAATTTATCAATTCTTTTCTTTTCTACCTCCGTCCTGATATTGCCAACAAATTCCTTACTATATCCTCTTTCTATAAACATTCCCTCTAGCAAGTCACATTCCAATTTGAAATCATCAGTCTTACTTGTCATTCTCGATCCCCTTACAAATTGGCCTTTTACAATATTCTTTTTACAGTGTCTAGGGTGTGCACTATTATAGTGCAAAAAGGAATTACAATATGTCAATTTCCTATATACCCTAGATTCAAACCCGTTAATACTTTTATAAATTTCTATATCTAGAAATTGTAGCTTATTTTCTGAAACATTATGTGTGAATCTCAAAAAATCAGAAGTCTCTTTAATATATGTAAAGAATTCTTTTAATTTTTCTTCTCCACCTGTCCAAAAGATAACTATATCATCCAGGAACCTCTTATATAGGTTCCAACAAGTCTTAAATCTAGAATTTAGAATATGTGTTTCTTCCCAATTTGCCAATACAATATTTGCAAATGTAGGTGCACATGCTGCGCCCATAGCGACGCCTTGGGTTTGCTGAAAAAACTCCCCATTAAATATTAAAAAATTATTTTTCAATACTATATCCATTAGTTTAGTGCACGCTACCTTGTCTTTATGGCTCAAAATTCGATCTTGAAACACTTCTTCTTCAAACATTACCATACCTTTAGAACAGGGAATAGAAGAAAACAGATCCACTATATCTATTGTTACAAATAAGATATTTTTGTCATATATTTCCAATTTTATATTTCTTAAAAGGTCCCATGAATCTTTTAAAATAGCTACTTTTTTAGTCCATATATGTTTGGTTTTATTATCAATAAATTTATCAAGGGGAAATGTCTTAGACCCGTCTGCAGCCACAATAGGTCTTAATGGGGGGTCTTTTGGATTTTTATGTACCTTGGGGATACCATAAATTACTGGAATTTTAGGCTTATCAACTCTAAGAAAGGTGAGGCTATTTCCATCTATAGTCCCTTCATTATACATAGCTTCTAGTTCTATGTCTATTCTTTTATAGGCTACCATAATTTAATTTTTAGACACTTCTGTATATTTCACTTCATCTCTAAGAATTGGATTCATTTTAACTTCATATACTATAGTATCCATTAAAATAGCCCCCCCACCTTTATCCGGTTTCATTATTCTGATATTTTTATTCTCCTTTAACTCATTTAATACTTTATATTCTTCTACTTGGAGGTTCATATTGTACCTAGTTTTCTTAAAAACTTTTCTTATTTCATTTTCCATCACATTCTCCAAGTTTTTAAGTTGAGGGTGCATAGGGGGATTATATATAGATGTTTTTTTTAATTTAAATTTATATTCAACTTTATTCTGAATATCACTCTTATTAAAAATAAGATTCAAATTAATTTTTCTCAAAAATAGTTTTAGATCCAGAAGCGTTGAGGTTAAATCTCCTTTTATTTGAGGAATAAATTTGAAACCTTTACTCAAAAGACTAAAGTGTTCTTTATCAAGTACTACCTCACTATAATTATAAATTGTAAATCCATCCAAGGTATTAATAATTCCTCTTTCTTTTGGTTCCTTGTTTATTAAATTAAAATCTGGGTCAGGGGTACTTTTCACTAATGTCTCCCCCTCCCCCTTCTCCCCCCTCTCATAGGAAAATTTCCATTTTGAGGTCTATAAACAGGCCTATATTCATTCTCCAGTAAGGGAAATTCATTGTCATATTCTATTTCATTCCATAATTCATCCCTAATTTCAGGCTCCACTACCTGTGTCTTTATATTATTATTTCTATTATATTTATTATTCTTTTTATTATTATTAACATATACATTTATGGCAGGTTTAGGGTAACTCACATTGTTTTCATAATCTTGCAAGTCCCTTTTCATTTTATCCATTTTCCTAGTAATTAATCCTTTACATTTGTCTTCTATATCTTCCCTTATTTTATAATATTTCTCTCTCTCATTCACAACACCAAACATCAAATCTTTCTTAATAAGACATTCTATTTCATTAATGTCATCTTTTAAATTCATTAAAATTCTATTATTTTCCTTTATTATCAACTTTAAAATATCTAAACCACTTCTATTAAAAAGTTCAAGTAATTCTTTATGAAATATTAAGCCTAACTGTACATTATTTGGAAATTTACAAATCCTTAAACCTTTAGGAACAATGTTCCTACTAATGCATTCATTTAAATACGCATTTTCAATAATAAGCATTTTATATTTATACATACTTTTAGTTAAATTGTCCAACATTTTAGGAAAGATTTATGGCACTTACAGATTTGGAGGGACTTCCTAAAGGTATACCTAAAGTAGTGTATAGGAATCCTTACAATATAAAAGATTACCTGGAACAGAAAAATGTGGGTCAAAATAAAATTAAGGGAACGAAAAAGATAGGTACATATGCTTGTGGAAAATGTAATCAATGCAATTATATGGCTAATAAAGAAAAAATCTATATAGAAAGTAGGAAGAAATGGATTAGTAGTAAAGGGATGTATAATTGTGAAACGAAGGGACTAGTATACTTAGCTACCTGTGGAAAGTGTGGGGCTTTCTACATAGGTAAAACCGAGAGGACCTTAAAAAGAAGAGTGTATGAACATACCTATGATATAGTAAAGGAAAAAGAAACTAATGCATTATATAAACATTCAAAGGTATGTAAAGAAAGTAAATTTCACTTTTTAGTTATAGAACACATAAAAGATGGAATTAGAGGGGGTCCATGGGAAGATACTATTGGTTATAGAGAGTTGTGGTGGCAAGTGACACTAGAAGCAAGTAAATACCCGGGACTTAATGAACATGTGTCTATTTTACCCCTTTTAAAATTAAAGGCAGCTAAACTATGAATTTTAGTGTTAGTTGCAATGTATTTTTGTATCAATAGATGGAGCCATAGAGTTACAAATGTATTATTTTTTTATTTTTTTTTTTAATGGAGCTAAGCTATGACATTAAGTTTAGCAAAATATAAATTGTACCAATAGATGGAGCTATTGCATTATATAAAGTGTATTTTCCTTTATAATGAATGTTTATAGTATTTACAATGATAATTTTAGTATTTATAATGTATCAATTTAATTTTGATAGTATTTTTAAACTATTTATAAGAAATGAAGATGTAATAAATTATTTAAATGATTTTAATTAATTATAAAATGAAGTATTTATGAATATTTATGAGCCTAAAATGTAAATTGATTGGTGGATTTAAATTTAATTGAAGTGTTTTTATTGGATTATTTGTGGTAATTGTGGTATATAAATAATGTGGGATTTATTAGAACTATCATCTGATGAAGTCCAGTGTGGAGACGAAAACGCTATATGTGTTGGGAAGAGCGTTAATGTGAAGTGTGTTTTTTCGTGGTTGAACATTAAAAGTTATTTTACTGTTGGATCCTTCTTCGTGTGACTGCACTCCGTAGTTGATTTACATGCAGCATAGTGCTGGAAGGAGGAATGAGGTTTAAGGGAAGGCAGGAATGGAATGAGCTTTGGAAGGTTTGACTGACAGCGACTAAATAGATTATAAGTGATGTAGAACATCTGCAACTGAAAAAATGTCAATATGGTTTGTTTTTATTTATATGAATGTATGCTTGCCTATGTCATATGTGATAATTAAATAAAGATGCTTCCTGTTTAAAAAAAAATGATGCATACTCTGTCTATGCACATCAGGTGTCCAAGTTAAGTAGCCAATTTTACTTCTCACAAATGCAAACTAGTCCTGCTAAGCCCAACAGTGACTCTTTACACTAAGCAAATGACAAGAGGGTCAGTTACTTTCATCCAGGCAACCTTAATCCCAACCAACATCCAGCAGTTATAGCCACAATGTCTGACTGATATGCATTAGTTCGCCTCCACAGATACCTCTCAAACATTCAGATTTTCCTAACTAATCAGATTTTTACCTCATACTTTTGGTCTGTTCCTCATAAAATTGTGGCTTTCTGGCAAATCATTGAGGATTGAAGTCACTAAATAATAACACACATTTGAATTATTTCAGACTTCATATCCTTCAGAATTTGCATACTAACACATATCCTGTTATTGTAACAACTGCCTAAACTGATAAGAACAATATTTAAACTCTGTCACTATTTTCAGGCCTTTGCCCCGCATTACTTTAGTTGTTCAGATTACTTGCTAACAGATTGAGAGGTATACCTCCCCATTCAACACAATTTGCCACACATCAAATTACTGCAATCCAAGTTTATAGGTTCATAGGTAGGTACTAGGCTATCGGCCTAAGGGCCTACGTAAGCCTAGCCAGCAAGGTACCATAGCTTACGCCACCCAAGAAAGTTATTTTCCTGTGTCACTGTCCAGCAGAGACACAGAAGTGATCCCCAGGGTGTATTTGTTATTTCCCATCCAATCATCAAGATTTTTCTTGAAGAGTGCTAATGAAGAACTTTGCTTGACATAGATAGGTAGCTTGTTCCAGAGTATAGGAAGTCTCTGGGACAGGAATCTATCCCCTCCAGCGTGTTCTGTTTATTATGGTGACAAGGTTTAGGTCCCTATGCTCCACATACATCACAAAGCCAGGTTAATATTGTCGAAAATATCTCGTTGATCACTGCTAGCATCACTGCAAAAACAGTAACAACATTTAGCTCACCATGACATTCCTTTCATCACAACTGTCCCCACAAAATATGAATATCATTACAAAGACATGCATTTGGAGCATTTCTCCCCGGGCCTACACTGAAAATTGGCTCGTTCAAAGTCAGACTTTCAGATAAACAAATGTTAAATAAATAAAACAAAAATACAAAGTCTGAAATATTACCCAAAATATCTAGTTGATCACTGCCAGAATTACTGTAAAATTAGTAATAACACTTTCCTCACCACGACTATGCCATTCCCCTTCACTCTGTCCAAAATTCTGCAGAATGTCCCTACCTCTATCCATTGTACGTCATAAAAATGCAATTTAAGAAACCCTTCATGCACAAAATAAATTTTAAAAGATGCATACGTAGTTGACATAGCATAGTAATAGCAAAGGTTATGAAAAAATGTACACCATTTATCTCTTTTATAGACTAAGCTTCTCATAGAAATGCACTGCAATGCAAAAAAACCCATAAACAAGCACTTAACGCCGGTTAGACTTGCAACCAAACAGGTAACTCAAAGTGGCTACAGAATAAATTAAATGGCATCCATGTTAAAACACTGCTAAGTGAAAAAAAAAATCAAAGGCAATAAATTTAAAATATGCTCTGCTCTCCAAATTAAAATAATAAAAAAACTGCACCAAGACAATGCTACTGTCATGGAAAATAATAGTGCATGCAATAAATATATCCTACATTAAACATTTGTATTCCCACTTATTTTCTATTGTACTGTATACTTCAATGTTTCTTTTGCTTCTGCCTCAGTCATGAAAAAAGAATCTGGCCTTGATTAGCATATGCACCACGAAAACAAACAAATCAATAAAGTGAAACTAAATTACACACCCCCAGGAAACAATTAATGCAGTAAACTGGCTGAGATATATTACAGTTCACAAAAAAAGTCGTCAGCAGCCACAATCAAAGTGACAAACTGCTTGTAAATGAGGTAGTGTGCATGTGCTGTCAGGGTTACTGGCCTGTGCAATACCTGCCCCGGACACATCCGCTGACTTGTAGCACCATACAATAATAATAACTTAAAAAGGTTAAATAACAGCAACACACCACTGTTCATATATATTTGAGTATATGTCACTTGGTCGTAAACTCATATATAGAAAACTCAAATGATCAAGGAAAACTGCTAGATTTTCACTTGGTAGAAAAGATAATAAAAACAGTATCTTTAAGGGGCAAGCCCCCTGCAAAAAAACCCACCCCCTGCTAATTACATATATAAGTGTATGTGTGTGTGTATGTACACACACACACCATTTCTGACATCTCTCAACAGTGGGGAAAGGGCAAATTCCCCAATGTTTACAATCTCATTCAAAAACAAAGCCAGCAATATTCAATCAGCTGATTCGAATCAACTGTTGCCAGTTTTCTACACTCAATGATCGATCACACAATATAGCCACCAGAATGGCACTCATTTATTCACACTGTGGGGCAGACACTGTCTTCATTTGATCACTGTTTGTTAGGAGACTGCAGCCTCATCATCCCAGCTGTGGGTAAAATATAGCTCACCCACACCCTTCCAAGGTCTACTATTAGCAAATATAACAGAAATGTGAAGCACTACTGAGTGGGACATAAAAATAAAAAAAGTAAAGACCTAAACTGAGAACAATACAGTGGATCCAGTCAAAATAATGCATAAAACAGATTAATGATACATAAATCAGCAAAATAAAACAAACAAAATGATAGCAAAATGTAATAGAATAAATGAGGCTGCTGAAAAGCAGGGCAACAAAGTGAACACTTGCCAGTATTTTCAAATCAAGAAAATGAAGGCTTTCACATCCAACGAGTAGCTGTAGCTAGGAAAACAGCATTACTTCAAGTCCTTAATCATGGCTATTGACCAGAAAGAAATTACAGATAAAGTTAAGGGGGCTCGTCAGTACTTCTCAAGAATTCTTAGGGAATCAAAGGGAGACTGTCAATCCTAATAAGTCTTTTCAAATTCACTGGAGGTAGCACTCCTGAAAACTGCAAGAGGTCAAATGATTTCAAGTGTGGAAGCAAGAAAGATGTTGAAACCTACTGACCTATCAGTAAATCTTGCACTAGATAATGTTGCTTATTTACGTCTGCTAATTGAGTTGGTTTCCACCAGCCAATAGTTTATTTACTACTGAGTCCTGAGAAGAGGTACTCCATTTACACCCACATGCTCAACATATCAGCTTATCCATAAGGAGGCCTTCAGCATTGGATAACTGTTGGACTTTCCTCTTCTGCTAACCTCAGTTCAGCTGTCGTTTTCTTTGTTTCTTCACTCAGAGGTAAGCACGTCTCCTGCACTCCTCAGTTTGAATCCATCCACTAAGTAAACATAACCTGTAAAGCAATGAATAAAAAAACAACATTTTCTCACCTTACAGGAAACTCCATCTGCAATGATGGAGAGGATACCTACATATAGGAAACATTAACAGGACAATAAGTAAAGAATGCTGAGGACCTCCTCACAAACAACTGATACAAGTAAAGATATGACAGGTAAATGTTATAGCTGACTTTCAGGGTCTTCTGCACTGGGTATATATTGTGAAGAATCCTAAGTCATGAAAATTAAAACAGAAAGCAGGAGACCGGTCAAATGGCAAAATCCCTTTAGCACCAAAGTGCCAATGGAGACCAGATTCCTGTAACCACTTCCAAGCACTAACGCCTTATAGCAATGACCACCAGCTATAGCACATGTCCACCACATGGATATTCTTGTCACAAGCACTGAAATCAGATGCACTTTTAGTAAAGTGTCCAAAGACAGCAACACTTTCCAAAGCATGTTTAGCTGCTTGATGCCAAAATATACTGTAGATAATTTGGTAAGCAAATGCAAGCCCCTCCCTCCCTGAAGCAGCTGTCTGGTTTTGCATAATTCGTGCACCCTCTTCACAGAGAAGGTATTCTTATTATTATGATTTACAGACCCGAGTATATTTTAAATTTACTGATTTTAACCATGATGTGAAAGGCTCTGTCTTTCCACTGGTCGGTAAGTTCTAAGGTACATCCAGTTCATGAGAAAAATAAATATGGCTTTCTACAGCTGAAAGGCTAAAGTGCCAACCAACTACCTTTGTCATGATGACCACCTAAAACAGCATCTTCAAAGGAATACAATTCAAAAGGTTTACTTTTTGGATGGAGAGAGTGAAAAGTATATCTGTCACAAAGTTCAGATTAAAAGAAGAAGAAGAAGGGTTTTTCAAATTCTGGAAAACATGTAGAAACACACGGAATATGTCTACTGCTTAGCAGAACACTTCTGATGACTGGAAGGCTTCCCAGTCTTGACCACCTCCAAGATTCCAGCAGACAGGTACAGTGGTTAAAGGTACAATTGTGCAAAAACTTACCACAGCAGTGTATATTCAAGCAGTTCGCTGTTAAAATATTGCAGGACTCAGGACTCAGTGCCCTCCCTCCTCCAGGCCAAGTGGACATCTGCTCCTTAAGGACAGTCTGGATATTCCCTGTATAAAGCCGATGTTTGCCATGCCGTTTTAAAGCTTTCTTGCCCAGGAAGATCACACAGCATCTGCCCTGATAAGATTATACATCACGTCCTAAGGATCCTGTCCAAACAGGGACATACATGTATAATCCCTGAAGTAAAGACTTAGAGAAGTAGAGTTCCCCATGTGACTACCCTTACCTGAGTAAACCAGAAGTCCTGTGAGGGGAGGAGGTGGGAATTGGTAAATACGGGTTCAGGCATCTAGGCAGCGAGACATTCCCCTGTGGTACATTGATTGGGGACACATGGCTGAAGTGACAGTCAGATGCAGAGAAATATGACTGTTTGCAAATTCCCTGTGGGCAAAGAGAAGAATGTGTTGCCATGCCCACAACTTCAATAACCAAATGCACAGGGGGAAAACAATGTCCATGGGCCCCAAGGGAACATGAGACAGCATGCAATATGGCAGGCATCAGCAGCAGGCTGGCCAGAGGGCATGTCAGTGGCAGTAAAAATGCAGTGCACAATGGGCAGTGCCTTTATAATCAGTGTGTGTGTGTGCGTGTGTGGACGCACTACCCCCTTCACAGTGTCTAGAGAACATTACCTAAAATGCATACTGGAGCATAAATGTGACACTATAGTAGCCTGCAGGATTTCCTCCATGCTGTAGCACACTTCTACATGTTGTAGTTACATAAGTATGTACTGTACACTGAGCACAGCACTCATTACTTCTTCTGCCTCCATGTATTTGGTTATTAAAGCTGTGAGCATAGCAGTGTGTGCTTCTCTTTGCCCACAGGAAATTTTTAAACAGACATATTTCTCTGCAGCTGAATGTCACTTCAGCAAAGTGTCTCCAGCCAAATGTACCACAGGGAAATGTCTCACTGCCTGGGTGCCTGAACCCGGTAAATCCTTTGGACAGAATAGCCCATCTCAGCTCTCAAGAACAGAAGCGGCCGGCTATGGTGGGAGGGCTCACTACTGCAACAGTGATCTACTGAAACATCTACTATTATTTTATGTTCTTACCCAGTTACACTATGCACTTCACACACACTACTGCTGCAGTAGTCCTTACTACTGGGACAATTCCAAGAGATGAAGAGGCTAAGGAATTGGACAGACTGGTATAACTGGGTAGTAACAACTCCTACAGAATGGCAGTTGCAAACCAAGCCCTAGTCCTGGAAGCAATATACAGTCTATAATGTTTGGAAAAGCTGTGGACTGATGACCAAGAAACTTCTTTAAGAATAATCTGCATGCCCCTCCCCCCCCCCCCATCAAAACAGATACAGTTGTGTGGCCTCTCACAGTCCCTTCCAACTTCTTTCCATGATGGGAGTTAAAACAACAACATGCAGTGAGCCACTTACTCACCTACAAGACTCCATCAAACAGGTCCAGTGAGAAAAGTCAAATTGCACAAAAAACTTAGCACAAGAGTAAATATTCAAACAGATCACTGCTACAATACTCCAGGGCTCAGGGTTCATGGCCCCTCCCCCTCCAGGTCTGGTGGCCATCTGTTTGGAAACCATTTTCCTTCCTTCTTGGATACAAAGGACACAAATCACTGATCGATACTCTAATGTTCTTGGCGTTATCCAATTAGTACCTCAGCAAACTTTTTTCATCAAAAGACTGAAAAATTCTGTCTCCTTTGCTCTGGGAGTTGGGGAAGTAAACAGAGAGTTGGATAGTTTGTCTGAGGGAGAACTCAACTGCTACTTTTGGCATAATAGTAGGGTTGGTTCTATAACTATCTCTGCCCTCATGGAAGACTACAAAAGCCTTTATGCATATGAGTATCTGTAATTCTGAAACACTACAAAAAAAAAAAAAAAACACCAGCGCCACAAGCCTCACAAACCAATGCTCAGAAATTTCACAACATACTGAAATTTTTGAAAAAAAAATACTTTATAACAACTAGAAATGTTAGTAGTTGGAAGCCCTTCCCCAGAATTGATTTATATTTTACTCCTCCCTACCTTCCAAAATTGATCCCTTATTGTTAACAGAAGATTGTGGAGATACCTTCTATTTAAAAACATATCTATCAAAATTTCCATCTCATTTTTTAGTGTGATGTAATCTGAAATTATCCTAGCAAGCCTAAAAATTTTGCCAGAAAGGATGATAACATTGAAAGCAAAATTATGAATTTGAGAAGATGGACTTTCTTTAAATGGTTGAAACAAACATGCCTGCTTCAACACTCTTACGAATTTTTATGTTTAAGTAGTTGATTTTCACATGGGACATATTGTGAGTGAATTTCAGAGTAGTTGTTCCTTCAGTGTATTCCAGTGAGTCCTTTAGTGTGTTCCCATTGTGTTTCCTAATAATAATAATAAAATAAAGACTCGTCTAAAAATCTCAGACATATTTTAAAATATTTGGAAAAATGAGACAGAATTAAAAAAAATTTGTGTGCATAAAAATATATAATTAAGTTGGCATCCAGAGGGCACAAGCTGTCCTGACAGCCACTTCACTTTTCTGTTTAAAAAAAATTCTCATTCAGAACACACAAAATTATTATTCAAGTACCACAAAAAACATTAATGTGTACATTGGAATTAAAATCCCATGTTAAAAGGACCTCATCAAACCATTTCAAACCTTTTACATGTCGGATAACAGAAAACAAATCAAACACATTTATGGTGACAAAGTTCCCTTCAGTTAAAACTGATTGTTGGTTTAGGTTGTCTAAAAGGACCCGAGAGTCTTTCATCATATATGGGTGGTGGTTGTAGAATGCTTTCAGTATTCTGCAAAGGTAAACTGCCAGAGGGTGACTTTTAGATGCCTCTGCAGACACCATGCGGCAAAAGGGTGGGCCATTTTTATTCCTGTACACCTTCAGAATACCAAAAATTGGAGGTATCACAAGCTTTTCTGCTATAAATACTTAAGTTTATGGGGTGACAGCATGTTGCAGCAACATTATATCAGCTAATAAATTACCAATGTTGTGTTATGCAATATTAACCTCATTACGGGACAATGTACAATGCTGCTTACCATTACTCAGCAGCTGAAACATGTTACATGGGTAGTCTACGCTGTTCACGATTGCCAAACCCTAACCCTTGTTGAGCTTCATAGTCCTGATGTCGATGTTGTCCACAAGGTCATCAAGAAGCTGCTTTTCATCCTAGCTTTGGTGTAACAATAACAACCTTTTTTTGTGTGCCAGTTCTAATATCTTTTTCATACAATCTTTCAAACACAATGATGGCACAACATGCACGCATGTATGTGTGTGTGTTTGTCTTTGGGAGGACACAAGTACTATCACATCCAGTAGAGGCGTCATTACTCTTATTCTTTTTTTGTTGTTCTTAAAATAGAAACTACTAGTGAACATTTTTACTTCAAACATTGTATCATTTTTTCATGCGGGAAAAATGTAAAATCTTGCTGTAACAGATTTTGGTAAAAATCAGAAATCCTTAATCTACTGTAATTAAAAATATTAAAACTACCCGAAAAACGTTCCTTCACAAATAGGAAGTATAGAAATAAAAATCAGGAAGGGTAATTTGAACACCAAACAAGATAACACAGCTAGGCTTAAAATGTCTCTTCAGAGCAGTTAGTCGGGTATTTACCTATGAATCAGGACCCTATTGTTCTAAGTTAGAAAGTCCATTTGTAAAGGCAGCATGTGCTGTCTGGACCAAATCAATACTATTAAAAGCACCCCTGGTCTCTCCTGCCATATTTTTTGGATCATCATGGGGAAAGGGGGGGATGAATGGACAGCAATATATACAGTGAGACGTATCTGTGTGAAGAAGAAAGCACCCACTGCCTAGTCTTCTTTATGTGGTACAATGGAGTAGAACTTCCTGAGTTGCTTGTTGCTTGGAGAGGCAAAGAGGTCTAATTTTGGGCTATCGTACCCATGAACGATCTCGAGAAAATCATCCCAGTGTAACATCCATTTGCTGTGCACCAGCAGCTGAGCTGCTTAGTTAGTTTGCCACAGAGTTCAACTGGGATGGGATGTAGAATGCCTTTAAAAGGTAACCACTTAAAATGTTGGGACCTGGCTTTGCGAGTCTGGAAACATGGAGACCAAATAGCTGAAAAAACAGTCTTACATATACCTAGTCTGAAATTACCATTTCCTAGAATATGCCCTTTTTTCAGAGGTATGGTAATCTCGGAGTTGTCTTAATTTTTGTAGTATGGAAAGATTACCCCCCAACATTAGTGTGTGCAGGAAGGATTGCGCCCCTCCAAAAAGAAGTTTAAAGGAAAAGACTGATGTTCAAGATTCGCTCTTCTCCTGGATTTTCAATAATTTTTTTCAGGCTGCTAGCACTCAGCATTATCAGTGCCAATATTTCAATAGGAAGCCCTTTAAAGTAATCTGGGATTGAAGAGAGATTTCCAAGGTAGTCATGGCCAGCCTGCAAAAGGCGGAAGAAATGGGCACCCTTTTTTGTTAATGTACCACATCACAGCATAGCTGCCTCTTGTTAACTGCAAAACCCATTTCTTCAAAATAGGCTTAAGGACCCTTAGTACCTGAATCATGGCCATCATCTCCTTTATATTTATATAATTCTTTACTTGAGCTGCAGTCCATAATCCCTGCACATTGAAGCCACCTAAGCGTTCCCCTCCCACAAGCTAGTCCTTAGGCATCTATCATTTGTGTCTGCTTGTGATGTTCTTGCTTTTCAGAGGGCAGGAACATTCCTATCATTACAGAAGTACTACTTTTCAAAACCAATGTATCAGAAGGAAACACCTCAACACAAAAAAGGCAAGCCCAACATGGAGGACAACGCTACTGAAGTTTTTCTTTGAAGATTTTAACTCTGGCAACCTATTAAGTGATGTTTTCTGCAATAAGCATTGTGTTGCTGGTGTGATGCCTGTAATTAATTGCACTGCTGGACATGCCCTTTTTCGGAGGGAAGTCTCCCATAGCTCCATTCACTGCTGAATACCTCATTCTTTCCCTTAACCAAAGAAAGCTAGGCAGCAGACCCCAAAACTATCATAGAGACAGAGATTTTTCATTTGTTTTGTCACAATCTCCAGTTCCCCAATCCCCCAACAAGCAATTAATACAATTCAGAAAATGCAAACCTGCTTCCATGAAGGCTTGTTTCTAGCAGACATTCATGAATACATTCATTAGTAATCGCCTCCTTCCCCTCCCCAACAACCACCACCACCTCCTGAATGCCTTGCCTGCTATAGCTTCCATGGTTTCCAAAAGTTGCTGCCATTTAACAACCCCACCCCAACAACAGAGCTGGTTATTGGCTACTGCATTCTTCTCACCGTCCTGACCATACAGTATCTGACTGTTAACCAAACTCAGACCACTGGTTTCAAACAGCTGCATAGACTGTCATTTAGTATGTTTCTGATTAAAAGCAACTAACAATATCCTTGTAGTATCAATAGTTTATTTTTGCGGAGACATTAAAATGAATACATCCTCTTCTGGCCCTTAATATTTCTATTTTCTTTTATCTTATTCTGGAATTTGCTTGCAGAGATATCATTACTGCAGATAGATGCTACTGGCAATTCTAAATAATGGCCACTGGAGGGAGCAATAAGTTAGTATATGCTATTGAGTTTTTTTTTTTTTTTCTCTCAAAAGGAAAAAATGTTCTTCAATATGCAAAGTAGGGATATAAAAGGTGTACAGTTGATACAGACTATCCATTAGAATATAAGAGGCACCAAACATTAAAATACACTGCTGTATATGTAAATAATGCAGGCAATTAAGATAAGTGGCTAAAGTCGATACAGTAAACTCTCAGTTAACCAGAGCTCAAGCAACCGGCACAAAATATCAAAAAAATACAGTACAATTTTCATGTGTTGCACTTTCGGTTTTCTCCCAGCAGAAACATACCTTACGTTTTTAGAGTTTTAAAAAGGAAGATAGGAATAAATTCCTTCTCTCCCAAACCTGAGAACAAGTCAAACCAAACAAATAGTACAGGGTACAGTGTTAGTCAGGCCTAATTTTAATAGTCACTCTCAAGCAACCAGAAACTACAGTTATCCGGCATCTACCAATCCCCACGGGTTCCTGTTAACTGAGAGTTTACTGTATTACAAAATCTGTCACTTGTTTCTATTCTAAATATTATGCAATCAGCATAATAATGTATGCTGTTACATTTGCATACAGTTTTGCTCATTAGAGGCAGCAGAGTTTCTGAAATGTTTGCAGTATCATTAGGGTTAAGCAGTGAGATATTAGGATACATACGGTTCAGAGGCACATTGCATGCTAAATAACATTAGATTTCTTACTCTTTACCTTAACTTCTACTGTATGTGTATTACAGAAATTAAAAATGGCTAAATGTGGGCATGATATAAAGGCTCTTGCTTGAAATGCTGACTTCACTGTATTTTATAAAGCGTAAGCATATTCTGATCCATGTCAGAAACTCAGACATGTAATGTTTCTGCAAAATGCACATTTTTTGTGTCTCTTAAAATATATTTCCCTTCTACTGCTTCCTAAAGCATCAGAAACAGAAAGAAAGTACAGTTGTGCAAAATCTTACCATAACGGTAGATGTCCTTCTCTTCACTGTTGCAGTACGCATTACATTAAGTATCCCCTGCCAAGGTGGCCCGACATCTGGCCAGTATACTAAAGCATTTAGGTAGCTGTAAGGTATGCCATATGTCACACGTAGTCTCCTCACATAGCATAGGGCATAAAAGTGAGGTCTGGACATACCATCCTCAGAACTGACAGCCCCAGTAGGAACACCAGTCCAAGATAAAGAGAGGTAATCAGTACATCCACACGAGAATGGACCCAGGGGGTGAAGGGAGGAAATGAATACTGTAACAGTAAAGACAAGGGCATTTGCCATTATCATAAGATTTTACACAACTTTACTATGTCCTTCCATATCACTGTTGCAGAATTCATTAGATTAGGGAGAGTGCCAACGCTCAGGAAGAAACTTGGGAGGAGGAAAGACCAGTAGAGCTTTCTAGGAAGCCATGAAGGATGGCCCTAGAAAAAACAGCTCTAGCTCTGGAGATTTCATCCAACTTACAGTGCTTGGTATATGTATGCACAGAAGCCCAGGCAGCTGCCTCAAGAATACAGTTAGTATCCAAACCCTTAAAAAAGCACCAGAATAAGCCACAGTTCTAATAGAATGAGCCTCAACAAAAAAGGAAGGTTCTTACCATGAATGGAATAATAAAAGGAAATAGCTTTAGAGATCCAAAAGAAATAGTTTATTTGGATACAACAAGCTGATCAGATTTCCTAATAATCTTATCCAAATAAAATCTGAGTTGTCTATGCATATCCAATGTATGCAGCACCCTCTCACTGCCAGATTGCTAGGAGGGGGAAAAAAGTGGGCAAACAGGCTCCCTAAGCCCAGTGGACCTCCCCTGTCATAAAACTGGAAATAAATAAATAAACAGATTGATTAAGGGACAACTCGTTAACCACCATGGGCATAAAAGAAGGATTAGTACAGACGGACACTCTCTCCTTATGAAACACCAAAAAAGGATGACAATCCATAAGGGATAAGGGCTTGAGGCCCAGACAACAGTCTGGCAGAAGTAAGGGCCAATAAAAGAACAGTCTTCCAAGAGCAATGCTGCAACAAAGCTGAAGCAGCAGGCTCAAAAGAAGCCGGAGTCAATTTTTCCAAAACAAAATTAAGATCTCAGGGAAGAGGAACAGCCTTCCTGGGAGACCTAATATAAAGGACACCTTTAAGAAATTGTTTAGTTTCAAATCTAGAAGCCGAAGAAGGAGAAAAAGGCAGAAAAGAAGAGATAGCTGATAAGTGGGCCTTAACAGAAGAATAGGCCAACCCAGCATTGAGAAATTCACACAAATAAGAGAACCAAAGGAACATCCACAGAAAGCAGATCCAGGTTACGAGAAAGACACCAAACAGAAAACCTCTTCTATTTGCATGAGTAGAATTTCCTAGTATTGGGTCGCATGGCCTCCTCAGTACCCTAAGTAATTCCTCAGAAAAAAAGGTGTCTATGCAGAATCAAACTCATATCACCCACAGTGTCAGTTGTAAAAAGGAAGGTGGGGATGGATGAAAGATCCCTTGTCTTGTGTGAGTAGGTCCACCCTGTGAGGTAACTTGTTATGATTACCCTTGACTAAATGCAGAAGAAGAGAGAAACAATGCTGTCTTGGCCAAAAGGGAGTCACCAACACAATTTTGGGAGAATCCTGTTGAATTTTGAACAGGACTTTTGGAATGAGGGGAAGGGGATGGAACACATAAAGAAACACCCCCTGTCAAGAAAAAGAGAGAGCATCCACCTTCCAAACCAGAGGACATGGGACTCTGGCATAAAAAAGAGGAAGGTGTCTGTTCAGGGGGGAGGCAAATAGATCTATTTGAGGAGTACTGCACTGGTAGACAATGTCCAGAAACACATCCCTGTGAAGCATCCATTCGTGGGATTGAGTTACGGACCTGCTCAGAGTGTCTGCTACTATGTTTTGACCTGAGGAAGGTAAACTGCCTGAAGAGTCACTTGATACTAGATAGCAAGATCCCGCACCAGGAAAGCCAACCGGCAAAGACGATAAAATCTTGTTCCCTCATTTGTTTGCATACCACATCACTGTGGTATTGTCTATAAATACCTTGAGAGGTCCTGGGAAGAAAAGAGGATGAAAAGCCTGAAGCACAAGCAGAAGAGTCCTCATCTTTTTGACAGTGAAGTGCTCTTTCTGTTGAAGAGGTGACCACACCCACCTGCACCTTTAGGAAGCCAAAAGCTGCTCCCCATTCCACATCTGAGGCATCTGTGAACAGCTGCTGAGAGGGAAGAGGGGGATAAAAGGGGAGCCCGGGGTTTCGAGATAACTGCTAAATCCACCAGAGAAGTTCCTTCTTTACACAAGGAAGGACAGGAACTACAAAGTCTAGGAGATGTGCACGATGAAGCCAAACTGACTTCAGAAACCACTGAAACTTTCTCATGTGGAGTTTGGCCAGAGGGGGCATAGAGATGGTGGATGCCATGGACCTCAGAGCTCTCAGAAACTCCCTGGCTGTGACCGAAGCCAGAGGAACAAGTGTTTGAAAGAAGAAAATGAGGGTCAAGACCTTGGGAGGAGGCAGAGATGTCAGCATAGGCACTGCCTGAATCCTGCACCCCAGAAAAACATGGCCCTGAGAAGCAGTCAGAAAAGACTTTTTGAAGTTTATTGTGAACCTCCGGCTTTGCAAAAGAGAAATGGAAAAATGAAGATTTTGTAAGAGGATCTCTGGAGAGGATGCCTAAAATAAGAGGTCATCCAAGTAAAGAGATACTTGCATCACCTGAATCCTGCAAAAAGCAATCACAGGAGCTAGGCATTTGGTGAATACCCTTGGGGCAGCAGAGAGGCCAAACGGCAAAGCAGAGAAAGTACAGTTGTGTACCTACCATAAATGTAGATGTTCGAGTGTATTCACTGTTGCAGTCATTACACTTGGGTTATCCTGCTGGCAGGCTACCCGCAGTCGGCCTGAATTCCAAAGTCCTGGTCCGGCGTCGGTTGCTGTCGCCTCTTCCCTGACGTCTGTATGCCAGGGGTATAAAAGATTAAGCCGACGCCATTTTCTTCAGTTTTTCTTGCCCCAGATGTCAGGTGCCCCCAAAAGGGTAGGCTAAAAAACACTGCTTATAAAAGCATGCACTAAAATAAACAATACCTTCATCTACAAGCAAATACACCACATAGGTTGTATAGGATAGAGAAGTACAGATAAGGTCCAGCAAAGATAAAGGGGATGGTGGGAGGGTAACCTGGACTGCAACAGTGAATACACTCGAACATCTACATTTGTGGTAGGTACACAACTGTACTATGTTCATCATGTTTCACTGTTGCAGTCATTACACTTGGGTTGAGTCCCAAAGCTGAGGTTGGGCGGCTGGGTCTAAACAGAATTAGAAAGGGCTATAAGGACCATGCAGAACTGCAGTGGCAAAGCCTGCTCTGGATTTAGAGTAAAGAGGTAAGTGGTAGTGCTTAGTAAAAGTGTGCACTGAAGTCCAAGTTGCAGCCTCTAAAATATCCTTGGTTGGTACTCCTCTGAGGAAGGCTGCTGAGGTGGCTGCTGTCCTGGTAGAATGTGGTCTAATGCCCTTAGGCACTGATTTGCCATGTTGTGAATAGCAGAAATGAATGCAGTGTCCTATCCATTTTGAAATAGTCTGCTTTGAAATAGCCTTTCCTTGTGATCCTGCAGCATATGCCACTAAAAGTTGCTCAGTCTTTCCGAAAGCTTTAGTTTTGTCCAAGCAGAAACGTAGCTGTCGGTGTATGTCCAAAGAATGCAGAAGTTTCTCCCCTTTATTCTGTGGGTTTGGGTAAAAAGTAGGCAAATGAATGGTTTGGTTAACAGCCACACTGGACACTACCTTAGGCATAAAAGTTGGGTTTGTCCTTAGAGAAACCCTGTCCGGATGAAGATAATAAAAGGTTCCACAGCCATTAATGCCTGTAACTCTGAGACCCTTCTTGCTGAAGTTATTGCTAGGAGCAGAGCTGATTTCCATGATAAGAATTTTATTTCAGCTGTATTGGCTGGCTCGAAAGGAGGCAGTGTGAGTTTTTCCAAGACAAAATTGAGGTCCCATGCAGGTATTGGTGCTCTCCTTGGAGGTCTTATGTTTTTGGCACCCCTGAGGAACTGCCTAAGGAATGGATGTGAAAAAATAGGCAGGTCTGTATTGTAATGCGCTGAAATGGCAGATGCATGGATCTTAATTGATGAGAAGGATAGGCCTTTGTCCAGCACCTCAGTTAGATATTGCAAAATCTGAGGAATATTTGGAACAAGCGTGTCAATTCCTTGTGCCTGGTTCCAAGCACAAAATCTCTTCCATTTTTCTGCATAAGATTTTCTAGTGCTGGGCCTCCTGGCCTCCAAAATAACATCCATAACCGCTTTAGAGAGAGGTGTATTCCGAATGGTTACACTATCCGCCATGCAGCTAGATTTAGGGTTCTGAGTTGGCTGTGCAGGATTTGATTGTTTTGTTGGTTCACTAAATAAGTTCATAGATAGGTTCATAGATTAGTACTAAGCTAACTGCCCTTGCAAGCCATTTTAAGCCTAGCCAGTTATCCCTTGTGAGACTCAAACCCTGCACGTTGCGCTTGTAAGGCAAACACCTTAACCATTAGGCCACCCTCCCACCCCCAAAAATATAAGCCTTCATATCTGTAAAGCTCTTTCCAGTGGTGAGAATCAAACCTTGCACCTTGTGGTTGAAAGGCATACACCTTAACCACTGTACCATTTGGCCTTCCATGTAAGGAATATGAGGCAATGTCCAGGCTGGGCCTTGGGACAAGCTCCTTAGGATTGGGTACCAGTGCTGGCGTGGAAAATCCGGGGCAATCAGTATCATTTGTGACTTCTCTTGTCTGACCTTTAGGAGTACCTTGGGGAGGAGAGGCAGTGGAGGAAAGGCATATATTGTAAGGTTGTTCCAGCTGAATGACAAAGCATCCACTTTCCATGCTTATTTTTGATAAGTCCTTGTGCAGAATCTCTGAAGTTGGCAGTTGTGAGGGGAGGCAAAAAGATCTATGTCTGGGCATCCCCATTTCCTTGTTATCATGCTGAAGATTTGAGGATCTAGTTTCCACTAGTGAGGATCCATGAGGTTTCTGCTTAGTTCATCTGCCAGAGCATTTGTTTTTCCTGGCAAGAATTGTGCTTGCAGGTGCACTTGGTAGGTCAATGATGTGTTCCACAAAATCATGGCTTGTCTGCAGAGGGGGTAGGAATGTGTGCCCCCCTGCTTGTTTATGTACCACATGACTGTGGTGTTGTCCGTCTTTATCAGCAGCTGTCCTGGATGAAGTAGGTCCTTGAAGGCTGTCAGGGCATTTTGTACAGCTAGCATCTCTTTTTAATTGATGTGAAGATGCCTTTGGCTTGGGGGCCATGTGCCCTGAATACATTTTCCTGCCATGTGGGCCCCACAGGCATAATCTGATGCATTTGTTGTTAGTGTTTGCCTGGCTGTGGGTAAAGTGAATGGCTGTCCCTTGTTGTGGTGACAGGCCTGTGCCCACCATCAAAATTCCGGTTGCAGGCAGGGAATGAGAGAAATTAGTGATCCCAGGCTGTGGCAATGTTGAGTCCAAACACTTTTTAGATACAATTGTAGTTTTCTCATATGCAGTCTTGCATATGGAATTAGCAGAATGCAGGAGGCAATGTAGCCCAGAGCCTGCAGAATTGGCAATGTTGATTCCAAACACTTTTTAGATACAATTGTAGTTTCCTCATATGCAGTCTTGCATATGGAATTAGCAGAATGCAGGAGGCAATGTAGCCCAGAGCCTGCAGAATTTTTCTTGCAGATAACTGGGTCTTTGTTGCCAGGCTTTCGAAGTAAGAAGTCAGTTGTCTTTGTTTGTCTGGCGTGAGATAAGCCATCTGGGTAGTTGTACTTAAGCTTGCACCCAGGAATATTATCTCTTGAGAGGGTACTAGTTTTGATTTCTTTTCGTTTACTGTGTACCCTAGGTAAATTAGTAATCTTTTTACAAACGCCAGATGCTTTAGTAGAATGTCTTTGTTCTCTGCTTGAATAAGGCAGTCATCAAAGTAGGGATATATTTGAATTCCTCTTTGTCTGCAAAATGCAATTACTGGTGCCAGGCATTTTTGTGAAGACCCTGGGCGCAGTAGATAAGCCAAAGGGCAGTGCAGAGAATTGGTAATGCATTAAGCCAGCTATGAATCTGAGGTATCTTCTGCAAGATTGTCTGATTGGGACATGCAGGTATGCCTCTTTGAGGTCCAAAGTTACAAGCCAAGCCTTCTTGCCCAGCATGGGCAGAAGCTGCTGCAGAGTCAACATTTTGAATTTCGGAACGTCCAGAAAAGTATTTAGAGTAGACAGGTCCAGAATTGGTCTCCATGTTTTGTCCTTTCTTGGTACTAAGAAAAGTCTTGAGTAAAATCCTTGTCCCTGCTCTTGTTGTGGCACTGGCTGAATAGCCCTCATATCCATGCGAGATGAAACTTGTTTTTGTGCCTCTGCCCATTGATTGTGTGGCAGGTCTGGCATACCTTTTGCCTTTGGAAGGGTGTGAAAGTGGAACCTGCAGCCCTGAGAGACTATATTTAAGACCCATTTGTCCTGGGTGATCGTGTGCCAATTTTGTGAAAAAAGTGCTAGCTTTCCCCCTAAGGGTGCTGCCAAAAGATAAATGTTTGGCATTGGCAGAGGGAAGTCATTGGGACTTTTTCCTATAGGGCTGTGATTTGTCTTCTCCGCTTTTGGAGGTAGAAGCACCCCATCGTTTGGGCCTGTATGAGCCCTGGGGCTGTTGTCTGCCTCTAGGGCGTCTGTATCTGCCTCTTTGTGGCCTGTCTGACATGGGAAAGGACCAATTCTTAGAAGGCCAGTTGCTGCTAAATCTGGGTGGTTGTACCTGTAAGAAATCCTTCACTGTCTGCATAGATTTAGCTTTATCCTCCATTTTCTTCAACACTTCTTCTGCCTTAACACCAAACAAAGTATAATGCTGTAATGGAGCATCCAATATTTTTGCTTTAACATGATCAGGCAGAGTCTGTTCCTTTAACCAAGCATGCCTTCTAATGACAGAACCTGTTACAGCGGCCCTGCAAGAGGCCTCCAGTGAATCATACCACATTGCAAAGTATGTTTTCCCACTTGTTCAGCTGCATGCAATAAATCCTGTAATTCCTTGTTCTCAGAACATTCAGAATTTGTCAACATTTTCTGTTTTAACAGAGACATTAAGTATTGCTGATATTTAAGCATATGAAATTGACAATTTAAAGCCCTTACAGCCAAGGTAGCAGAAGTGTAAACTTTTTGCCCCCATCTGCCCAGTGCCCTTGAATCTCTATCTGAGGGCACAGGGTTTTATGCAGTAGCAGCCTTGACCCCTTTGGGACCCAGAAAAATAGTTTCTGGGTCAGCAGCAGGGTTTTTATATAGAAATTTATGAGAATCTGGAACCCTGTAGTATCTGTCTGGCTTAACAGGTGCAGGAGGTAAAGAGTCGGGAGACAGACCGGACTCTGAAAATACATCATCTGCAATATCTAGAACAGATGGAATAGCAAGAGGTCTGTGCTGAGGTAGTAAAAGAAAGTCTCTGAGCCTTTTCTTAAAATCTGAATAATCTTGGCTCTCCCAGTGGAAATGCTCCCTCATGGTATGCAGGGTTTCCCCAAATGAGTAATCCTCAGGAGGAGAAGCTGAAGGAATAGATTCTTCAGCATCAGAATCCTCATAGGGAGGAATAGAGTATCCCTGTTCTGAAGAGGAGTCAGAGGAAATGGAAACCTGATCAGAGGAATCATGTTCAGTATCTTGCCTAGGCCTCTTATCAGGAGGGGGATGGGAACCCCTGATCAAAGTAATTAGGTCTTCAGCCATTTGGAGCATCTGCTTCTTAGGCATGGAAGTCTGTCCTAGCGATTGCTGTACTTGTTTCCTTGTCTTTAAAACTGTTTTAGTCTTTGTCTTGGATGCTGAAGTTGGCTTGATATAAAGCCGTGTAGGTCTGAAAACACCCTCAGAAGCCGATGTCTGCTCAGTGGCTCCGGACCCATCTGAGGGATTAGTTTCCGAAGGCCCAATACCTTGTGTATCCAGAGGCCTAGTTGTCTCCACGTGGGAGTCGGAGGCGGCCTGTGGCTCTGAGGTAGCAGGTGTCAGGGGCTGCGAAAGCACCTCACTGAGAACTGGCGAACCGGCGACTGGCCTAGAAGAGGCTTTGTCGTCGGTTTTGGACCTTGGAAGCCTGTCCTTTTCTTTTTCCTTGCGCTTTTTATAACTCTGGTCGTCAGTTGTTCCGACGGCATTATGTAGTTAAACCTTCTGCCAAAGTAATGAAATGCAAAATCGTACCGACGCTTAATAGTGCGTTGGTTAAATCTAGCACAAAACCTACAACTAGCAACGTTGTGGTCAGGGCCTAGACAAGGGATACAGTAAGAATGAAAATCCTTATGAGGTATTTGCTTCCCACAAGAAATACAGTTGTTAACTTTTTCTGACATTGGTCTGGAGCAAGAAAAAAGTTTCCGCAATGGGGTACTTAGCTTTATAGGAGACTTCAGATCTGAAATTCAATTTTGAAAATCTCAGGAGTCGGCCGACTGGCACTTGCGAACTGCTTTTGCTTTGGGCACCGCACGGCAAGAACGATTGGAGAAAATGGTGTCGGCTGCATCTTTTATACCCCTGGCACATTGACTTCAGGGAAGAGGCGACAGCAACCGACGCCGGACCAGGACTTTGGAATTCAGGCCGACTGCGGGTAGCCTGCCAGCAGGATAACCCAAGTGTAATGACTGCAACAGTGAAACACGATGAACATCTGAAAATGCCAGGAAGCAACAGAAAAATGTAAAAATTTCTGAAAAGGGGATGAGTAGGGATATGGAGGTAAGCATCCTTGAGATCCAAAGAAACCATAAAAGGCTGAGGAAGCAGCAAAGGGAGCAAAGTCTGAAGGGATAACATTCAAAAGGAAGGGACCTTCAGAAAAGTATTCAGATGAGAAAGATCCAGAATGCATCTCCAAGTGCCCACTTTCCTGGGGACCAAAAACATTCTGGAATAAAACCCATTCCCCCTTTGAGCAGATGGGACTTCTTGAATGGTTCCCTGAGTCAAAAGATCCTGAAACACCTCTGAAAAAAAGCTCAACTGTTCTTGAGGTGGCTGAGGAATGCCCATAAAGGCGGAAGAGATTTTCAAACCAATGATGGATGAAAACGAATGATGGAAAGAACCCAAGCATCTTGGGTTATACTTAAGCAAACAGGGGCAGGCAGAGAAAGACGAAGAGAAGAGGAATGTGGCTGGGAAGAATTGGGTAGTCAGACAGCACCTGGTTTATCAGGAAAGGAAGGCTTCTGAGTAGGAGGGGTCTGTGTAGACTTAGTGGGGGAGCCCTCCTACCACCCTTTTTGCCTTTAGGAGGAGGATGAGACTGCCTTCTAACAAAAGCTGGTTTAGTAGGACAGTTTCTCTGAAATTTAGGCACTGGTGAAACAAAAATATGTTTCAGATCCTGTAACTCCTTGCCTTTCTCCTGCAGGGACTTGAACATTTCAGCTGCAGCAGCACCAAACAAACATTTATTGTCCAGAGGAGCATCCATCAACTTAGCCTTAATATCATCAGGCAGAGGCTGAAGCCGTAGCCAGGAATATCTCCTCAACAGAGCCAGAAGCAGCAGCCCTAAAGGAAGCATCTGCTGCATCATAACTATATTTAATGAAATGGCGAGCTACCTGGGAAGAAGCCCCCAACAGAGACGAGGCAGAAGTCTTACCCTCAGAATCACTCAGAAATAATCTGACAAGCCTGAGAAAGGACAGCCAAAACATACCTGGTCATATGAGTGTGATAATTAACAGGTCAAAAGGCTAGGATGCCAGAAGTATTTAAAGTAAACGTTTTTTTAACAAGCCTTCCCATAGTCCTTCTGTCCTTAGAAGGAAGAAGCTTACTCAAAGGCAGTAATTTATAAGGCTTATTGGATGCCACAGATACCACAGAAGGGTCAGCAGATGGACACTTGTAAAGGACTCTGCAGTCTTCAGGGACTGTGTAAAACCAGTCTGGCTTCTTAGGAGCAGGGAGCTGAGAAGCAGAAAATAAAGCATCCAATAAAGCAGCCAAAACAGGAGGAACAGCAGAGGATCTAACAGATTCCATTTGAAGGAGCTCATAATTATTCCTCTGCACTTCAGACACTTGGAAACAAATTTTATTTATTTTTATTTTTATTTTACATGTATTTATTTTACATTTGTTGACCAGGCTAGTCTAACTGGATATATGTCCATTTTCAGTAGAGGCCCGGGGAGAAAAGCTCCAAGCATGAACAGTGACAAAATTTACAATATATAAAAAGACACGTAAAATCACAGTACAGAGGAAACATTGGTCAAAAGAAAAATTATACTAAACACAATAGTAAGTTTGAGCAAGACCCAAATTAGGAGAGAAAACCCTTTTATTTTATCCTCATACTATGAAGGAAAGTGTAGTGACTAGAATTAGAGGCATAGGTTAGAGGAGTAGAGAAAGGGGTGAGAGCATGAACAATCCCATTTAAATAACTCCATCATCCTGGCAATGACATTCTCAAAAGAAATCTCCTCAAAAAGTGATTCAGGACTAGTAGACTCCTCTTCCTCAGAGCCATACTCCAGGGGGGAAGGAATCTCTGTAGAATAGGCCAATGATTCCTCATCTGAATCTTCCACAGATGAATCCTAATCCCTAGAGCTCTTGAGAGGGGAAGATGACCAAGAAAGAGGAGGCATGGCAGAGACCCCTGATGAAGCTTTAAGGACATAACAGCAATTAAGGCCTGTGTAAAATTATGCCCTTCACTTTGAGGGTCCTTAGGAACAGCAGAAATGTGTTTTGTCTTTTGCTTATTTTTTAAGGAGACGTCTGCCTTATGAAATATAGAAGCCATGACGTTGGCCTACACTCGATAACTGTAGTTGGGACCTCCTCCCTCACCAGTATTTGAGGACCCCCACCCCCTCAAGGCCCTTCAGTGATAATCAGCCATGGTTTCTCCTGAACATCCGAAATGGATGTCTGTGACACCTCCAAGGACATATGAGCAGCCAGATCCATGGCGGCCTCCAAACTGGTCATGGCAGTAGAATCCAACCCAGGAACAGGGCGAACGTCTGGGCTTTCATCAGCCTCGAGAGAGGTCTGATATAGGAGGCACAGCCAAAGAATCTGATCTGACTTTTTTGGCCTTGTTTGAAGAAGACAGCTGACCCTCAGGTCGGGAAGTACGCTCCATCGCGTCTCTCACTAACAGCTGTTTTTTCAGGTAAATAGTGAGGGATGAAAGACGACTACACAAGATCTTTGGAATAAAAGCCTGACAAATAGTATAGGATGTACAATACTGAGAAGCACCTAAATGAAACAAGCACTGCTCGTGACGGTCTTTATGGGGAAACTGTCTCCCACACTGGCATTTACCCTTTCTGAATGACATAAAACTCACAACAACACAAGAATAAAGGGCAAAAAGAAGATATGCAGAAAACCCCCAACTGGGCATTTATCTGTACAGCTAAGTACACCAGCAACGACTCCGGTGATTAGACCGATGATCTGAGATGGCGGCATTCAGACTGGTGACAAAGAAGTTCTGAGGATGGTACCTCTAGACGTCATCTTTATGCCCTGTGCTATGCGAGAAGCATACATTAGATGTATGGAGTACCTTAAAGCAACCTAAAGGTTTTGGTATACTGGCCGGACATTGGGCCACCCTTGGCAGGGGGATCCCTAATGTCATGAATACTGCAACAGCGATAAGGAAATGAAAGGACATTTGTTATTATATTGGAAAGGATCACATAACTTAAGTGCAAAAGGAAAACTGCACACGTGTTTGTGGTGGAGTGTTTGATGGAAAACTAGCAATGGCTGCAAGACAATTAATGGACACCAACTATTGCCTGGTAGTAATTTTTGCTGGTATTGGCACTTTGTCAAAAGATACTTTTCTCAAATGTCCGTGTTTTTTTAAGAGCTTTTAATGCAAAGGTGTAGCCAGGAACATACTTTTTAAGCTTTATTTAGTTCAGGGATCCTGGCATGTACATTGTATTTGACTACTGTTTAATTAAATATTTTTTAAGTCTGGTCTGTAAAGTTGTGACCTGAGCTGTTTCTTCAGGTCTGCTTTATGTATCAGCTGGTGAAGCTTATCTGATATCCTGAACTGTTTAAAACATACAAATGCCTTGTCTTTTCATTTCCAGATCTTACATAATAGTAGAAACTCTACATGGGACACTGACTGAGGTTTTGTACTCCGGCTTGAGTCTTATAACTGCTGTACATATAAATATGTGCCCAAAAGTAGCACTGAAGGACACTTGTACAAACAACCCATCCTTTATTCCTTTCATAAAAAAGAATGCTTTAACTGGGTAAGCTCACTGGACAATTGGACACACAGTCACTTCTTCAGGGGTGACCTGAGAGCAATTTCTTCTTGAATTACAAGTTCCACTTCTGTAGGATGTAGGCACTGAACAAGAACATATTTCACAACGATAATTATTTTCCGTTCAGGGTGTACCGATACCCTCTATTATAATTACTTACACATGTGAATCCTTTGCATCCTCGGGTAGGGACTGAATAATAGAGTATTCATGGTTACCAATAAGCATTATCCGTAAGCTTTACGATAGAATACTGATGCTCATCATTGTGGTCATTAGTACATATCTTCTTTTCACAGTAAATGAAACCCAGTATCTGCCATTTGTAACGTAAGAATGTTTAGCATTCTGCTAATATTTGCAATTATGTATAGTATCTGCTCTTATGGGAAATGTGCCACTCAGAGGTATTTCATAGTTGCTTGCCGTAATAGCTATAACAGATGTTTGCACAATTATTTGCTCCCCATTAATTTTCTGTATTTATCATATCTCTCACCTGCTAAACAACCCAGACTTCATCTCCTTTCTTGTTAGCCATCCCACCCACCTGTTTCAAACTATCTAAAGCATGTACCTGAATCAATAGCTGTTATTTTTACCAAATATTATTAGATACTTCTTTGTGTTCCACCCTGTATAACAAACACAGCAAAACCAACAGCACCTGACTTGTAACTTTAGACAGGGTCTTTGTACAATAAACTCTCAGTTAACCAGCACCCATGGGGATCGGTAGATGCCGGATAACTGTAGTTTCTGGTTGCTTGAGATTTATTATTAAAAATAGACCTGACTAATACTGTACCCTATACTATTTGTTTGGTTTGACTTGTTCTCAGGATGGGGAGGGAGGGAATTTATTCCTATCTTCCTTTTTAAAACTCTAACACTCTAAAAATGTAAGGTATATTTCTGCGGGGGGGGGGGGGGCATAAAGTGCAACACTAGAATATTGTACTGTATTTCTTCAATATTTTTTTTTGCTGGTTGCTTGAGTTCTGGTTAACTGAGAGTTTACTGTACATCAAGTCTATGTCAGATAATCAAGTTTCAAAAACTCATAATTCATACGGTTGAAACCATATGATCGAGTGTCTGAAAATTTGATCATCAAAAAAAAAAAAAAAACACGAAAAACCCAAAAATCTATCTTTATTTATGCACCCCACACCCCCTAGACTGCAGCAGTGTATGCACTCGAACATCTACATTTATGGTAGGTACAAAACTGTACTATGTTCATCGTGTTACACTGCTGCAGTCATTACACTTGGGTAGAATCCCAAAGCTGAGGTAGGGTGGCTGGTTCTATAAGGCATTAGGTGTGGCTATAAGGCCCTGCAGCACTGCAGTGGCAAAGCCAGCTCTGGATTTAGAGTAAAGAGGAAGATGGTAATGCTTGGTGAAGGTATGTACAGAACTCCAAGTTGCTGCTTCCAAAATGTCCTTGCTAGGTATTCCTCTGAAGTAGGCAGTTGAAGTGGCTGTTTCCCTGGTGGAATGAGACCTAATGCTGCTAGGTACAGTTTTCCCATGGTGTGTATAGCAGAAACGTATACAGTGTCCTATCCATTTTGAAATGGTCTGCTTTGAAATGGCTTTTCCCTGTGCTCCTGCAGCATATGCTACAAACAATTGCTCATTTTTTCTGAAAACTTTCGTTTTGTCCAAGTAGAAGCGTAACTGCCTGTGTATGTCCAAGGAATGCAGAAGTCTTTCCCCTTTATTCTGTGGATTTGGATAAAAAGTAGGCAAGTGAATAGTTTGGTTTAGAGCCACACTTGATACCACCTTTGGCATAAAAGTAGGGTTTGTTCTTAAGGACACCCTGTCTTGGTGGAAAATGATGAAAGGTTCCACTGCTATTAGTGCCTGTAATTCTGAAACTCTTTGTGCTGAGGTAATTGCCAGGAGCAGAGCAGTTTTCCAAGAGACATATTTTAAGTCAGCTGAGTTAGCTGGCTCAAAAGGAGGTAAGGTTAATTTTTCCAACATGAAGTTGAGGTCCCAAGTTGGAGTTGGTGCTCTACGGGGCGGTCTTATGTTTTTAGCCCCTCTGAGGTACTGTTTTAGCAAAGGATTAGAAAAAATTGGTGGGTCCGTGTTGTAATGAGCAGAGATGGCAGAGGCGTGGATCTTGATGGATGAAAAGGAGAGGCCTTTGTCCAGCATCTCAGTTAAGTATTGTAGTATCTGAGGAATATTTGGGACAAGAGGGTCAAGGCTGTGAGCCTGGTTCCAGGCACAGAATCTCTTCCATTTATCCGAATAGGCTTTCCTGGTGCTATGCCTTCTGGCCTCCAGAATGACATCCATAACAGCTTTGGAGAGAGGCATTGCTTGTTTGACTAAGGAATCTTCCATGCAGCTAGGTTTAAGGTCTTTAGCTGGCTGTGAAGTATCTGATTGTTGTGCTGAGTCAGCAGATGTGGGATTTGAGGCAAAATCCAGGGTGGATCTTGTGCTAAGTTCATTAAGATTGGGTACCAGTGCTGGCGTGGCCAGTATGGGGCAATCAGGATCATCTTTGGCTTTTCTTGCCTTGCTTTTATGAGTACCTTTGAAAGGAGAGGTAGTGGTGGGAGAGCATATACTTGTAGGTTTTTCCAGCTGAATGAGAGGGCATCCACTTTCCATGCTTGTGGGTGTTAAGTCCTTGTGCAGAATTTCTGTAGCTGGCAATTCATTGGGGATGCAAACAGATCTATGTCTGGGCTCCACCATTTTTGTGTTATCATTCTGAATATTTCTGGATGTAATTTCCACTCGTGCGGATCCATGATGTTTCTGCTTAAGTCGTCTGCCAGTGTGTTTTTCTCTCCTGGCATGAATTGTGCTTGCAGATGAACCTGATAGGTTAGAGCTGTGTTCCACAAGGTCATGGCTTGTCTGCAGAGGGGATAAGAATGAGTGACCCCTTGCGTGTTTATGTCTGTCTTTAGTAGTAGTTGTCCTGGATGCAGAAGGTCCTTGAAAGCTGTAAGGGCATTTTGAACAGCTAGCATCTCTTTTTGATTGAGGTGAAGATGCCTTTGTTCTGCGGGCCACTTGCCCTGAATACATTTTCCTGCCATGTGTGCTCCCCAGGCGTAATCCAGTGCATCTGTTGTCAGTGTTTGCCTGGCTGTGGGCTGAGTGAAAGGCTGTCCCTTGTTGAGGTGACAGGCTTGAGCCCACCATCGAAACTCCTGTTGAAGGCAAGGAATAAGTGGTATTACTGTTTCCAAACTGTGACAGTGTTGAGACCATACACTCTTTAGGTACCATTGTAGTTTCCTCATATGCAGTCTGGCATATGGAATTAGTAGTATGCAAGATGCCATGTAACCCAAGGCCTGCAGAATTTTTCTTGCAGGGAGTTGGGTCTTTGTTGCCATCAATTGGAAATATTGAGTCAGTTGTCCTTGCTTGTCTGGCATGAGATAAGCCATCTGGGCCATTGTATTTAAGCTGGCACCCAGGAATATTATCTCTTGTGAGGGCACTAGTTTTGACTTCTTTTCGTTTACTGTGTACCCTAGGCAAATTAGCAATCTTTTTACAAACGCCAGATGCTTTAGAAGAATGTCTTTGCTCTCTGCTTGAAAAGACAGTCATCCAAGTATGGGTAAATTTGAATTCCTTTTTGTCTGCAAAATGCAATTACTGGTGCCAGGCATTTTGTAAAGACCCTGGGCGCAGTAGATAAGCCAAAGGGCAGTGCAGAGAATTGGTATCTTCTGCAGTTTTGTCTGATAGGGACATGCAGGTATGCCTCCTTGTGGTCCAAAGTTACGAGCCAAGCTTTCTTGTCCAGCATGGGAAGAAGCTGCTGTAGTGGCAACATTTTGAATCTCGGAACATCCAGGTAAGTGTTTAGAGAAGAAAGATCCAGAATGGGCCTCCAGGCTTTGTCCTTTCTGGGAACCAGAAAGAGTCTTGAGTAAAATCCTTGTCCTTGCTCCTGTGTTGGTACCTTTTGAATAGCTCTCATGTCCATGAGTGCTGTAATTTGTCTTTGAGCCTCTGCCCATTGATTTGGTGGCAGATTCGGCATTCCTTTTAACCTTGGCATAGTGTGAAAGTGGAACCTGTAACCTTGAGATACAATTTTGAGAACCCATTTGTCTTTGGTGATCATATGCCAATTGTGACAGAAAAAAGCCAGTTTTCCTCCCAAGGGGGTTGCCAAGAGAGCAGTGTTTGGCAGCTGTAGTGGGAAGTCATTGGGGCTGTTTGTTATAAGGTTGAGGCCTGTCTTCCCCTTCTTTCTGGGTTGAAGTGCCCCATTGTCAAGGCCTGTAAGGACCTTGTGGTTGACCTCTGCCTCTTGGACGTCTGTATCTGCCCCTTTGAGGTCTGTCTGTAACTGGAAAGGACCAATTCTTTGCTGGCCAATTTCTGCTAAATCGAGGAGGCTGAACCTGTAAGAAATCCTTCACCGTTTGCATAGATTTTGCCTTATCCTCCATTTTCTTTAATACCTCTTCTGCCTTAACTCTAAATAAAACATCCTGCTGCAAAGGTGCATCCAATAACTTTGCTTTAACATGATCTGGTAAAGTCTGTTCTTTTAACCAAGCATGTCTTCTAATGACTGACCCTGTAACTGCTGCTCTACAGGAGGCCTGTAATGAATCAAAACCAGATTGCAAAGTATGTTTTCCCACTTGTTCAGCTGCGTGAAATAAATCCTGCATTTCCTTATAATTAGGAAGATCTGAATTTGGAAGCATTTTTTGTTTCAACTGACACATCAAATATTGCTGATATTTTAGCATGTGAAACTGGCAATTTAAGGCCCTCATTGCTAAAGTTGCAGATGTATATACTTTCTTCCCCCATCTGTCTAATGCTCTGGAATCTCTGCCAGAGGGGACTGGATTTTTTGCTGTAGAGGCCTTTACCCCTTTGGGACCCTGGGAAATAGTTTCCGGGTCAGCAACAGGGCTTTTATAAAGAAATTTGTGAGAGTCAGGGACTCTGTAGTATCTGTCTGACTTAACTGGAGCAGGAGGTAAAGAATCAGGATTTAAACTGGATTCAGAATACACATCATCCACAATATCTAACACTGGCGGAATAGCAAGGGGTCTGTGATGAGGTAATAAAAGGAAATCTCTGAGCCTTTTCTTGGATTCTGAATAATCCTGGCCCTCCCAATGGAAATGCTCCCTCATGGTATGTAAGGTTTCCCCAAAGGAGTAGTCCTCTGGTGGAGAGGCTGAAGGAACTGATTCCTCAGCATCAGAATCCTCATAAGGGGGTAAAGAGTATCCTAGGTCTGAGGATGAAGCTGAAGAAATGGATACCTGGTCGGATGAGTCATAGTCTGCATCCTGTCTAGGCCTTTTATGAGGAGGGGGATGGGACCCCCTGATCAGAGTAATTAAGGCTTCGGCCATTTTGAGCATTTGTTTCTTAGGCATGGAGGCCTGTCCTGGAGAATGTTGAAGTTGTTTCTTTGTTTTTAAAGGGGTTTTAGACTTAGCAGAAGATTTAACGGTTAACTGAGTAGGTCTGAAAACACCCTCTGAAGCTACGGGTTGTTCAGCTACTCCGGATCCCTCTGAAGGGTTAGTCTCGGTAGGCTGTAAATCTGATGCGTTCGAAGGCCCTGCCATCTCCACGTGGGAGTCAGAGGTGGCCTGTGGTTCCAAAGAAGCAGTCGTCAGGGGCTGTGAAGGTGCCTCGCTGAAAACTGGAGAACCGGCGACTGGCCTAGAAGAGGCCTCGTCGTCAGTTTTGGGCCTCGGATGCCTGTCCTTGTCTTTGCGCTTTTTGTGTATTCTAGTCGTCGGTAGTTCTGACGGCATGGTGTAATTGAATTTTCTACCAAAATAATGTCAGGCAAAATCAAACCGACGTTTAATAGTGCGCTTGTTAAACCTAGCACAAAACCGACAACCTGTGATGTCATGGTCTGGGCCTAGGCATGGGATACAATAAGAATGGAAATCCTTATGAGGTATTTGCTTCCCACAAGAAATACAGTTATTAACTTTTACTGACATCGGACTGAGGCAAGAAAAAGTTTCCCCAACAGGGTACTTAGCTTTGTAGAAGGCTTCGGTTCTGGATTCGGAATGAAAATCTCAGGAGTCGGCCGACTGGCACTTGCGAACTGCTTTTGCTTCGGGCACCGCGCGGCAAGAAAGACTGAAGAAAATGGCGTCGGCTGCATCTTATATACCCCTGTCGCACTGACGTCAGGGAAGAAGTGACAGCAACCGACGCCGGACCAAGACTTTGGAACTCTGGCCGACTGAGCGACCGCCTGACAGCACGATAACCCCAAGTGTAATGACTGCAGCAGTGTAACACGATGAACATCCAAAGGTGACAGAGTGTGAAATAATGGAAATCAATACAATTTATTTCCCATATAAAGCCGTTTTTAATTCTGCATGGGACTTTGAGATATATAATTATAGCAGTGTTTCCTTTTGATGTGCTTATGCTTATTTTTTAGTAGAGGTAACAATTTTGTACCTAACACATATAGTGATATTATTCGACTTGTATGTGATTTAAAATTATACGTTTGTAATTTAAATTTGAAGTATATGTACAGAAAACAACTGCAAGTTGACGGTGAACCTGTCCTGAGAATACCTAGTGTATGCAACCCGGAACTGCATGACTTGTTAAAAGTGTTTGAAGGTGCCTGTGAGTTTCACTTCAGACATTTTTTGAAGTATAAATAACAACTGAGGAAAGCAATATTTTGAAGGAATTGTGTACCAACCATGATATAAGATGCATGATATGGGGGGGGGGGGATAGTAGTTATACAACGGGATGATTATGTACAGAGAATGTTTTAAGTTTTGTATAGTGAGACTTATAGTCAAGCTTCTTTAAATGAAGTAAATGTGGCTTATAGGAAAATTGATTACGATTTTTTGGACATGTTGACACATGACCAAATAACAGTCACTGAATATAATTATATGACCGTCGAATTTCCTAAGCTCCCAGTAATTTTTCGTTATACCAAAGATCCATAAGGATCTTAATAATCCCCCCCCCATGCCCAGTTGCTGATTCTGGTTGGTCTAAAACTAGCTGTATAGCAAAATTCCTTGATAACAAGTTAAAAAATTGTGTTTCAAAGCTTCCTTACATTTGTAAGAATCCATGGCACTTTTTGTCAATGTGTAACAGTTTAAAACCTACATATGATGAAATTTTCATGACTATAGATGTGAAAGTTTTGTTCAGTTGCATACGCCATCAAATTGGTATGGAATGGTTTGCAGAATTTTTACATGATGTGATGGAACTCAACCAAGATGTTAACACCTATTGCCAGCTGATGGATATAGTAGTGTTAAGATATAACTTAATTCAGTTTGAAAGGCACTATTTCCAGCAGAACCAGGGAGTGGCCATGGGCTCTGCCTGTGGTCCACTGTATGCCAACATTATTATGGCCTGGTGGGAAAGATTTTTTTTTTCACTAGCAGATTTCCTACCTATATCTCTGTGTATGCCCGGTTTCTGGACGATTTGTTCATTTGCTGGAAGGGACCCCCAAAGGAAATAAGTTCATTTGTACAATATATCAATCAGACAACTGGCTTTTTGAAATTCACTTACACAGTGGGTACAAATTGTATTGTGTATTTGGATGTTGAATTATCCAAGACAGAAGGTGGGGGAATTAAATCTAATATATAAAGAAAGCCCACATTTTCTTTTATTTACACTACACTAGTAGTCATCCACTACATGTTAAATGTGGAATCATTAAGGGGCAACTTGTAAGAGCAGCCTGAATGGTTTCTGAATTTAATGATTTTTTTGAGTGAATGCGATGTAATGGGGCAGATGTTTTTGGATATGGGGTATCCCTTACCTTTGATTCGTAGTATAAGGGATGAAGTTATAAGGAAGCGAAATACTGGATTTTATGTACCTCTAATGCAAGGGTCAAGTTCCCCCCCATTCAACTTGATACACAGAATCATCACATGAGTTTATGACCAGTAGTAATCTAGTTATGGCCAAGAAAGGAGTTCAACATTTACTAATGATACTTCTCTTTGTCCTTTTGTTACTACATTCTGTGAAGACAGCTATATGGTAACTGATATTTTAAACAAAAATTTAAGTATTATAAAAGGGGACTTAAATATGCTGGACACCTTTGGACCAACCCCTAAGGTAGTATATCGAAGGGGTAGTAATATAAAAAATATTTTGGAAAGGAAATGTATTGATACCAGGACACTGACCTGTCAGACGGCACCATGTAGTATGTGCCATCAATGCCAACATATTTTTATTGGGTCCAACATTAAGGTAGTGGCAAGACCATAAAAATAAATGGCAAATATAGCTGCTATTCTCGGGCAGTGGTTTATATTGCCCTGTGCACACAATGCAATGGATATTATGTGGGCAAAACACAACGTAAATTGTCACAAAGAATTTATGAGCATTTTTATGAAATAGCACAACATAAGGAAACCAATGCTTTATATAGACACTTATAGGTATTTCCCCAACACACGTTTAAATTTTTGGTATTACAGCAGATACAAAGTGAAGCTCGTGGGGGACCATGGAAGCTATATTTAGAAGAGAAAGAGGTATGGTGGCAGATTTATCTGAATGCTACTTGTCCACTAGGATTAAATGACATGGTGTCTGTTTCTAGTTTGCTTAAATTAAAAGCCTATGATACAATTACATTCTTTATTTAAAGTGATGTAATGTATAAATTCAAATGGTAGATGGATGTAATGCAACATTGATAGTGCTGTGAATGTTTCTTTAAGGAACATGTATTTTTTTAAACTTGTAGGTTTCTGAATTTTTAAATGAAGCATGCGGGGGTGTTTACTTGATGTCATTGGCTGCTGGTAGTTATGACACTGGTATAAATGGCTGAGCATGTTTGTAAAATGGTGTCTGAAGAAGTTTGGTGATTTTAAACCTGACGAAAGCGCTTACCAATAAATGGTATTTTACTGGATTTTGCAACTGTGGTTCTCATCCTTTGCTGCTAATTTTTGATATACCTGAGATATTGCTAGTTGCTAGTAATTATGAAAATGAGTATTCCTAATATTCTAATATATACTTAATACTTGAAAAACCAAGTGACTTACAAACTGTAGAATGACATCAGGTAAAACCTTAGATTTTGTAGACAAAAACTAATGTTGATATTTGCACTGTAAGATGCACATCACTAGAGAGAGTGTTATTTATACTGCTAATTATGCAAATAAACATGTTTCATATTTTTGTAAATATTTCAATAAACATGCACTCAGGTTAAAGTCTGGTTGTAATGTGAATGCTTAGGTCTAGTAAACAAAAGTTATACATGTAATATATGTCTACGTTGTACAGTTTCCAAGATATGAGAATTTGTTTGTGAAAGTTAAGCAAAAAATATAATTTGGGGTTCATGTGCATTATAATATATTATAGTATTTATGGAAAGACTATGACTGCTCTATCCTGACCATTATCACCATAAAGAACAATTCTTAATGGTAACAGTGCTGTTTGGGTAGTTGTAATAGCTTTTAGTGTTCACGAAATATTAATATTTATCTATCTCATGCTTTTAAACTATTTTTCAGAAAATGCTCTGGAAAGCAAGTAGGCAAGTAGTATAGGCTGCTAGAGGTGTGACATTCCACATCACACTGGTGTTAATGAGTTAAACTAGACACTTCATGCAAAAAAATAAAAAAGTCACAGGCTGGTCTCAGGAATGGAAGTGCTGCCAGTACCATAACAACTAGAAAAATAAAGCAACTTCGTATTGAATGTATTTATAAAAAAAAACTAACAAAACTCGAAAACTTCTTCCAAGAGTACTCAGCTGGTTTTATGACAGCTGTGCTGGTGAGCTCATAATACTGGGAAACATTAAAAAACCTTGGAATAGAGAGAATGAACATCACCCTCTCCACAATTTGAAATCTATTAGATGCTCCCAACTAACCACTTATCAAATTTAACCCAATAATGGAGCTGCAAATACTGTAGACTGGATACTTTCAATAAAGCCAAGGAATTTGCTCGTGAGTGGAACACTACCTAAGCACCTCAACATCCACAACCTCACATTTAAAATAAGAATAACTCATCTGCCGAAAAATGAAAGCAACACCAAGAAACTGGGAATGAACTACCAAATCACAGAACTCCAAAAGATCTGTCTACAACAGACTCAACATGTCTACATGATCATCATATAAGTAACCCTGATGTAGATGCATAACTCTTCCACAACATATAGCACTATCACAGACAGATGCAGGTGTAAAACAATCTGTCAAAAGCTGAGATCCAGGCAAGAGGGCTTACACATCCTTAGGGAGGCAGGCTATCACTAACGAAATTCAAAGAAAAGTAGAAATAAAAGCAAAATGCAAATAAGACTGGCTAAAGAATATCACTACGCTAACTTCCACAATAAAAACAAAGACAAAACAGCTGTATTCTGGGTAACAGTAAGTTTAAATGCTTGACAATAACAGAGAGCAGAAGATAATCCAATAAATCTTTCAATACAAAGACACAGCAGATATTTTCTCAAACTACTTCAGATCTGTTACCAAAAATACACAAACTGAAACAAAAGCTTGGATCACTTAATGAGTTTCTTATATCCTGAATTCACATCCAAATCATCTGAAATGGAAATCTTAAAGAAAGTATAGTTATGCAAAATCTTACTATAACAGTAGATGTCCTTCCTTCACTGTTGCAGTATGCCTTACATTAGGGATCCCCTGTCAAGGGTAGCCCGACATCCGGGCAGTATACCAAAGCCTTAGTTACATGGACATCGTACATCACATGTATGATCCTTGCTCACTGCATAGGGCATAAAGGTGACATACAGATGTACCTTCCTCAGAAATGAAAAGCCCCAGAAGGAACAACAGTCCAAGGAGTAAAAGAGGAACATGTGCATCCAGAAGGAAAAGAGAAAAAGGGGGAGGAGGAGGGAGGGAGCGAGCGAATACTGCAACAGTGATGGGAAGAACATTTACTGTTATGGTAAGAGTTTACACAACTGCACTATGTCCTTCCATATCACTGTTGTACTTAATCCTTACACTAGGGAGAATACAAAAGCTCAAGAGGAAACTTAGGAGAAGGAAGGTCCAGCAGAGCCCTCAATAAAGCCAGTGCAGAAAATCCAGCTCTAGCAATGGAAACCATATCCAACTTATAATGTTTGGTAAACGTATGGATAGAAGTCCAAGTAGCTCCCCTCAAGGATGGAGTTGGTAGCCAATCCTTTGAAAAAAAGCACCAGAAGAAGCCACAGTCCTGGTAAAATGAGCCTTAACAGAAGAAGAGAGGCTTTTCATATGAAAAGAATAACAAAAGGAAATGACCTTACAGTTCCAGGAAGAAACATTTTGTTTAGAAACAGCCAAACCTAAAGACCTAGGATGAAAAGAAACAAAAGGTTGCTCAGATTTGAGAATGGCTTTAGTTTTATCTAAATAATATTTGAGTGGTCTTCGCAAATCCAAGGTGTGAAAATACTTCTCAATAACAGATTGTGGAAAGGCAAATGAATAGACTGATTAAGAGAAAACTCATTAATCAGCTTGGGCATAAAAGGATTAGTAAGAAGAGACACCCTGTCCCTACGGAAAACTAAAAAAGGAGGTACAGCCTTCTAGCTGAAGTCCAGTCTTTCAAATACAATGCTGTAAAGAAGCTGAAGCTGCAAGCTGAAAAGGAGCCCGAGTCAATTTTTCAATAATAAAATTAAGGTCCCAGGAAGGAAGAATAGGCTTCTTGGGAGGCCTGATATAAAGGACACCTTTAAGGAATTGTTTGCCCTTAAATCTAGAAGCCAAAGGAGGAGTCAAAGGTAGACAAGCAGAAAGGTGAGCTTTAACTGTACGCTAACCCAGCGCTGAGTAATTCCGACAAATAAGAGAGAACCAAAGGAACTTCCACAGAAAGTGAATCCAGGTTCTGAGGAAGACACCAAACAGAAAATCTCTTCCATTTGGACAAATAAAGATTCCTGGTTGTGGGTTTCCTGGCTTCCTGCAGAACCCAAAGCACGTCCTCATAAAAAAGGTGCCTAAAAGGTATCAAAACCCGATCATCCACAGTGTCAATTGAACCATGTACAAGTGGGGATGGATGCAGACCCCTTGTCTTGTGTGAGTAGGCCCACCCTGTGAGGTAGCTTGTGGTGATTGCCCTTGGCTAAGTGCAGAAGAAGAGGGAGCCAATGCTGTCTGGGCCACAATGTAGTCACCAACAACACTTTGGGAGAGTCTTTTTCTGTCTTGAATGGGACTCTTGGTGTGAGAGGTAGGGAAGGGAAGGCATAAAGAAACATCCCCTCCAAAGAAAAAGAGAGGGTGTGCACCTTCCATGCCAGAGGACTTTGAACTCTGGTGCAAGAGAGAGTAAACTGTCTGTTGAGAGAGGAGGCAAAACGACCTACCTGAAAAGTACCCCACTGGTGGGCAATGTCCTGAAATGTTAAAGACCTGCTCAGAGAGTCTGCCACAATGTTCAGTTCTGAAACAGCCTGAAGAATCACCTGATACTGGACAACCAAATACCAAACCTGAAGACCTAGTCTGCACAAGAGGTAAGACTGTGTCCCCCACCTTGCTTGTTGATTCACCACATCACTGTGGTATTGTCTATAAAGATTTTGAGGGGCCCTGGAAGGAATAGAAAATGGAAAGCCTGAAGAGCCAGAAGAAGAATCCTCATCTACTTGATTCTGATATGATCCTTCTTCTGACAAAGGACCAAAGGCCCTGAACCTTTACAGGGCTGAAAGAAGCTCCCCACCTCACATCCAAAGTATCTGAAAATAATTCTTGAGAGGGGACTGGAGGCTGAAAAGGAAGTCCTGGGTTGAGAGGCAGTTGATGAATCTACAACTGAAGCTCTAGCTTGAGGCATGGAAGAGGAGGAATTGGAAAGTCCACAGGATGAGAACGTTGAAGCCGGATTGACTTTAAGAACCACTGTAACTTTCTCATATGAAAGGCTGGCTAGAGGAAACACAGGCATGGTGGAAGCCATGTACCCAGAGCCCTTAGAAACTTCCTGGCTGTAACTGAGACCAGAGGAAGAAGGGACTGAAAAAATGCAATCAGAGTTAAAACACTGGGAGGTGGCAGGGATGCCAGCATAGAAATGAACTGTAGCCTGCATCTGAGAAAAACGTGATCTTGAGAAGGAGTCAGGAAGGACTTTTGGAAATTCACTGTAAACCCTAGGCTCTGAAAGAAACAAATAGCATTTGAAAGGAAGGAATCTTTAAAAAGGTGTTGAGGTAGGAAAGATCCAGAATGGGTCTCCAGGTGCCTTCTTTCCTGGGAACCAGAAACATTCTGGAATAAAAACCGTTCCCCTTTTGAGGAGCTGAAACTGCTTGTATGGTGCCTTGAGACAAACGGCTCTGATGGAAATCCAGAAAAAAGGGTGGTTGTTCCTGAGAAGGGTGAGGAATGCCCAAAAAATGAGGAAGGGATTTCCATACCATGTTATACGCCCCGACGAGCAGGGAAAGATAAAATGATAGAGTAACTTGGTTTAAGAAACAGGGAAGAAGAGAGTCAGACAGAACCTGATTTGTCTGGAAAAGGTAACGTCTGAGCAGACTTAACAGGAGGAGTTCTTCTAGAACCCTTTTTACTTTTGGAAGGAGGGACAAACTGTATATGTACAAAGGCAGATAATCCCTCTGAAATGTAGGAATAGGGAAACAAAAACGTGTCAATTCCTGCATAGTTTTACCCTTCTGCTGGAGAGACTTAAAAAGCTCATCAGCTGCAGAACCACACAGATTTTTATTGTCAAGAGGAGCATCCATCAATTTGACCTTAATATCATCAGGCAAAGGCTGAAGGCAAAGCCAGGAATAACACAATAACACAGAATCAAAGGCAGCAGCTAAAGAAGAGACATCATCTGCTTCATAGCTACATTTAATGGAATGGTGAGCCACTTGATTAGAGGACCCCAACAAAGAGAGGGCCAAAGCCTTCCCCTCAGAATCTGGACAGTCTAAAATAACTTGAAAGGTGTGTGGAAGAAGGGCCTTGTCATATGGGTCTGGTAATTCAGAGACTGAAAGCCAGGGTAGCAACAGTGTACACCTTTTTGCCCAATCTTTCCATGGCCCTACTGTTCTTGTCAGAGATAACCGCTTAGTAGAAGGTAAACACTTGGAAGGTTTATCAGAAGAAACAGAAATAACAGAGGGATCAAGAGAGGGGACACTTGTAGAGAAAGTTACAATCAGGCACCTTATAAAACCTATCAGTTTTTTTAGGAGCAGGGTACTGGGAATCAGGAGCCTGAGAAGCTACTGAAAATGTGTCCAACAAAGCAAGTACTGGAGGAAAAGCAGAGGGCTTAGGAAACTCCATTTGGAGGAGTTCATAATATCTCTTCTATACATCAGAAACCTTAGTGCAGTCCCAGTTTGAAAAAAAATCCATCATACGAGAGATAGTACCCCCAGAAGAAATCTCCACAAAAGAAGAGTCTGCACTGATAGAATCCTCCTCCTTAGAACAAAAATTCAGTGGACAGGGAATCTGGGATGAATAGGCCAAAGGCTCTTTATCAGAGTGTAAGACCTCATTAGAAATGTCCTGCTCCCTGGGCCTCTAAACAGGAGTAGAGGATCAAGGGGGGGACTGGGACAATGACTTCTTGAGTGGGCTTCAAAGCTATGAGAGCATTAAGCATTCCTTGTGTAAAATTCTGCCATTCATGCTGAGAATCCTTAGGAGGAGGGGAAATATGCTTTGTCTTCTGCTTCTTCTTTAATGGGACATCAGCCCTACACATCTTGGGAGGTTCGGACCTCTGATGACACTCAATCAACATACTGTGAATCTCCTCCCTAACAAGAATCTGTGGAGCACCCCTCAGTCCTTCATAAATTATCAGCTGTGGTTCCCCTGAACATCTGAAACAGATATCTGCAGAGCCTCCGTGAACATGGGAGAAGCAGAATCCATGATGGACTCTGAAGCAGTCACTGCACAGGAATCCAGCAGAAAAAAAAACAAGCGATCCTCCGGGCTTTCACAAGCCTCAAGAGACATCTGGGGTAGAAGGAGTTACGGCAGAAGACATCAACCTACCTTTTTTGGTTTTCTTCTTAGCAAATAGCTGACCCTTGGGCCGGGATGATTCCACCATTGTATACTGCACCAACAACTTAAGACATTAGTTTTCCAGGTAGCTGGATAAGAAGGAGAGACGACGATGAAAAGTTTTAGGAAAAACACCTGACAAACAGGGCTGTCTCCCATACTAGCATTTTTCCTTTCTGGATGACATGTAATCTTATAACTAGAAGTAAAAGGCAAGATAACAAGAAAAACCCCAACAGGGCATTTATCTGAAATGGCTTGGTAACCACAAGAAGAAGGAGCATTTACCAGGGGTGTCCAACCTTGTAAGCACGCAATAAGTGGTATGGTACTTGGGCACCCAGGTTGATAGAAACTTGACTTTTGGCCACCACGTTGTCTCCGTTGTAAGGAAAGCTTTTTACATGGCCCACTTCATTAGTAAGGGTATCTCATCCAGGTACAAGGAGGTCATAACATCCCTGTATTCTTCCTTTACAAGAGCCATTATTGAGTGCAATGCCCCTTTTTGCATGTGCCTCAGCAAAACGCCCTGCCAAATGAAAGACTACAACCATTTCTGACAAAAAAGGTCAAAGGGCTAAGTTCACTTAGTTATCCAAACAGACTAAAAAGCTTCTTGCTTTCCTCTGTCTCTCACTGGCCCCTATAAATTTCATCATTGGCTTGCTTTCCAGGCTAAGAAAGATCCTGCCTTAAGAGACTTCCTCTACCTCAGAAATACTGGTTATACTTAAAACGCTCACTACAAAGACCACAGCCTTCACTGCAACATAAACAAGCCACTTTTTATGGACAGGTTCTTGACACAAAAACCTTCAACTTCTGTAAAAAGCTCCTCTCATTATCAAACAATGTAGTTCAGCAACACGATGGCTGGATGGATAGCCATAAATGTACTCCTTGAGTAAGTAGCATAGCCTCCATCAAACCGGATGGAAAATCCACATACTAACCTTTCCCAGCTGGATGGCTAAGATCTAATATTGGTTACTCAAGTCTAGTTGCCCAAGAAGAGGGGCATGTTTAACTAAGAATTCCATTTGCAAAATTATATGCAGTACACATGTTAAATATCTCCCCCTTACACACACACACACACACACACACACACACACACACACACACACACACACACATATAAAGCCCCTACTTGTAAAATAGGCAACCTCAGTAATCACATGACACCCACTCAGTGAATGAAATTGTCTGGATGTCAAAATATCTGGAAAAAAAAATCATAATAGAGATGGATTCATCCATGTAATTTCCCACCACCAAAAAGACCATCAATAAATCAACAAACAACTGCTTGGCAAAAAGTAAATCAATAAGAAAACCATAAACTATAATGCTACATACTGGTGTAAACATATAACTTGTGTCAATCCCCAGGTTAATCCATACCAAAAGATTGTTTCAGAGCTTCAGCTATGTACAAACCGCTTTCTCCTAGAGCTTCAGCTATGTACAAACAGCTTTCTCCTAAAAACTTAACTCATTGATATTTGCCTTGCTGTAATTATAACTGTAAAAAAAATGTTTTTAAGTTTATTCTGTACCTCAATGATTCTCACTGTTACGAGATGTAATCTCTGCCATATTGTATGAGTACTACATCCATAATTTGCTGTCTCTCTCTCATGTATTGTATTATATTGTTTTGTGTTATTTTTGGAGCTTTTCTCCCCGGGTCTCCGCTGAAAATGGACCTGTGTCACTCAGACTTTCCCGGTAAACAAATGTAAAATAAAATAAAATAAATAAAAATAAACTTCCCTCCAATCTAAAGCCATTTGATATTCAGACATTTTAATTTGTGCAGAAGTTACTCACGACTGACAGTTTACTGAGCTGTAATGCTGACCTTCGCTTTTGAAAAAACAAATTCCCAGACTTTGTCAATAGCTCAAAGTGTAGAGAGGATTATTTATTTATTATATATTTATTTATTTTTGGAAAACATCTTTAAAACTGTTAAATTGATTACACACCCAGAAACACAGAAAAGTTATTGTGATTATGTAAACCACAGACTGCTGCAAGAAATCAAAGTCACATTAGCACTCTATGCTTATGTCCGAACAGATGAATCATACCTGTCAATTCCAAAAGAAGTAAAGTAGCTTAATAAGAAGGTTATTTGGAAGGTTACATGGCAGTTTATATTGGAAATAAGCAGAGATATTAAAAAGGCTCTGTTTTTCATAATTATGCCGAAAAGTCTTCCAAGGTAAATGCAACTTCTGATTTAGTATGGAACCATACCTCTCAACCTTAGAGCAAGAAATCTGGACAAAGCGAAAAATAAAAGTGGGACACAGGTCCAAAAATAGTTATGCATCACAGACACCATTGAAACAATTGTAGCTGCAAACATTATACATCACTTATAATCTTTCTATCCCATCATTGTCAGTTAAACATTATATGGCTCATTCAGTCCTGCCTTCTTTTGCATCAAAGAAAACCATGCTTTGAAATGACAAATGCATTAAAAATAATAAATAAAACACATTGCATCAACATCCTGCAACTTCCTACCTGCAAGCAACCACAGAGCTTTTACTGAAAATAGGGCTGCTTGTTTCCCCAGAATGACAGCTCTCCCTAATTAAGTCTAATGGTATACAATCTACCAGTATCTGGACTACCTGAAATAAATTAAATTATGGCCTGTAAACTGAAAGTACACTTTGTTTAATTAAACTATATTTCTAAGCCCACTTACTATATTTTTTCAGTAACATCCCAATATCCATTTCCAGGTCACTTTACAAGACATTGGCAGTGGTAGACTTGGCATCCTTCAGAACCCCACAGGTTCACGCTAATACATTGTCCATTAAATGTAAATATCCATCCACTGTAAATGGCAAGAAGCTATGTCTTAAAAAATCTACTTCTGGCATGCGTACCCAAGTATTAGGTTTTGAAACAAAGAAACATATCCTCCACAGTCTGCAAGTCTCTGTCTTTAATAATCATCTACTGTTGCAGCACTCCCAACACGTAAGCACACACATACACACTAAAATCCCCAACATTTAAAAAATGACATTGTGCCCACTTGATTTGCCAGTATTGATGATCCGCCAAAGCTATGCTTACTGTTGTCCAATCTACCACTGCTTAGAAACCAGCAATGAAAAAACAGTACTAGGTGCTTTTTTGTTTGTCTGAAAAAACAATACAACTTTATATGCTACAGTCCTACATAGTCAGTCCACTACTGACCCATTAACCCTAGGCTGCTGTCTCATTCTTACTCCCTGGAACTGCATTACCTTGGATGACTACTTTTATTTCCTAAGCAAAAGACACAAATTGGAAGATGAGGCAAAAATCCAGACATTCTTTGAAAATCCATACAGTTAAGAGGTATGACTTCATGTTCAATACAACACTCTCCCTGTCAGGAAAGCCGCAATTTAGTGAAAGTGTACTCAATGTATTATATATTTGTGAGCTAACTTGTTTGTGTTCAGTAGGTAGACTGACCATTATTAGCCTCTTTGTGCATGCATCTCTCTCTGTCATGCACACACATACACACACACACACACACAAACTCTTCTTCTACTTTCACGCACACAATTCTGCTTTCATGCATGCACTCACTCACTCTGTACTTACCTATTAACACAGGTAATGGCTGTCCCTTTCAAAGGCAACAGCGGCAAATCCATACACGAGTCCCTCTTCAGCAAGAACACACACACAACACACACTGACTGTTCGGCGCAAAATAATGGCGTAAACACACTGACCTTTTTTTGGCTCAAAAACAAAACTAGAAGGCTGCTTTGGCGCATGCGCACATCAACATTAGCGTTACAGGTCACGGGAGTGAAAAACACAAAACAAAAAAAAAAGTGTTTTGGGGCATGCGTACATCAATGTTGCAGTTAGAGGTTGAGGGCCGCATGGAAGTGTTCTGAGGGCCGCAGGTTGGACACATCTAATTTAGACCAATGATCGAAGATGGGATTCAGATTGGCAGCAAAGAAGTTCTCAGGAAGGTACATCTGTATGTCACCTTTATGCCATACGCCATGAGTGGGGAGCATACGTGTGACATACGATGTCCCTTCTCTCCTGGTATATTATCAAAAGGTTGCCAAGGTCTTCCAATAAAATTCTTTTTCATAAAAACAGGTGACAGACACTTAGCACCTATCTATCCAAATTTAGTACAGTTGTGTACACTTACCATAAATGTAGATGTTCGTGTGTATTCACTGTTGCATCCATCACATTTGGGTTATCTGCTTGCAGTAGCCCTCAGTCGGCCTGATTAACAAAGTCTTGGGTCCTGCGTCACTTGCTGTCCCTTCTTCCATGACGTCAAGTCGTCAGGGATATAAAACATGCAGCCGACGCCATTACATCTGTTTTTCTTGCCCCAGATGTCAGGTGCACCCATAATGGGAAACAATTAAATCTATAAATATACAAGGTTATACCTCCAACAAAAAAGCAAATACACCAAAAAGCTTTTGAGCATAGTAAAGTAGAGTAGAGGTACAGCCAAAAGAAGAAAGGGAGCTGGAGGGAGGGTAACCAGGCCTGCAACAGTGAATACACTCGAACATCTACATTTATGGTAAGTGTACACACCTGTACTATGTTCTTCGTGTTTCACTGTTGCAGTCATCACATTAGGGTAGATTCCCAAAGCTAAGGATGGGAGGAGGAATTTAGATAGCATTAGGACCAGCTGTAAGGCCCTGCAAGACTGCAGTGGCAAAGCCAGCTCTGGATTTAGAGAATATTGGCAGATGGTAATGCTTGGTGAAAGTATGTATTGAACTCCAGGTAGCAGCTTCTAGGATGTCCCTGGTAGGGATGCCTCTGAGAACGGCTGTAGAGGTTGATGCAGCCCTGGTTGAGTGGGGTCTGATCCCCTGTAGGATAGGTTTTCCATGGTGCTTGTAGCAAAAATGAATGCAATGGCCTATCCATTTGGAAATGGTTTGCTTTGAAATAGCCTTCCCCTCTGCCCCTGCAGCAAATGCCACCAGCAGTTGGTTAGATTTCCTTTGAGGTTTAGTCCTTTCCAAGTAGAATTTAAATTGTCTGTGCACGTCTAAGGAGTGCAGCATCCATTCCCCTTTGTTCTGTGGGTTAGGAAAGAAGGTTGGCAAATGAATGGACTGATTAAGGGCCACACTGAATACCACCTTGGGCATGAAGGAGGGATTGGTCCTGTCTGTATGAAAGATGATGAAAGGCTCCACTGCCATGACGGCTTGTAATTCAGATACCCTTCTTGCTGAAATGATTGCTAAAAGGAAAGCTGTTTTCCAAGAGAGGAATTTTAAATCCGCAGTGGCAGCTGGCTCAAAAGGAGGAAGGGTGAGCTTTTCCAATACAAAGTTAAGGTCCCAGGCTGGAGTGGCTGTAGAGCCTACTCAGAGGCGATCTCTGCCTAACACACAAAGCTATGTCAAACCCAGAGCTTTTAGACATGCTCCACTTAAAGAAATCCCAATCCCTACGAGCTACACGCTCTAGGGACCTAAACCTTGTCACCACAATAAACAGAACATGCTGGAGGGATAGATTCCTGTCTCAGAGACTTCCCATACTCTGGAACAAACTACCTATCTATATCAAACAAAGCTCCTCATTAGCACTCTTCAAGAAAAATCTTGATGATTGGATGGGAGATAGGAAATTCACCCCAGGGATCACTTCTGTGGCTCTGCTTGACAGTGGCACAGGAAAATAATTTTCTTGGGTGGCGAAAGCCAGGGTACCTTTGGCTAGGCTTATATAGGCCCTAGGGCCAATAGTCTAGTACCTACCTATGAACCTATGGAGTTGGGTCTCTCCTGGGTGGTCGTAGATTTTTGGCCCCTCTGAGGAACTGCTTAAGCAGTGGATAAGAGAAGAGGGGAGGTTCTGTGTTATAATGAGCTGAAATGGCTGAGGCGTGAATTTTGATGGAGGAGAAAGACAGGCCCTTGTAAAGCATCTCAGTCAAGTATTGTAAAATCTGAGGTAAATTGGGCTCTGCTGTGCTCATCCCCTGAGATTGATTCCAGGCACAGAATCTTTTCCGTTTTTCAGCATAAGATTTTCTAGTACTAGGCCTCCTTGCCTCTAAAAGGATATCCATCACAAGTTTACTGAGGGATGGTAAAGGAGAGATTAGGTAATTAGCCAGGCTACTAGGTTCAGTGTATGAAGCTGAGGGTGCAGAATTTGGTTCTCCTGCTGAGACAATAGGGTAGGAGTCTGAGGCAGGTGCCATGGGGCCAACAGTGACACACTGCACAAGAAGGGGTACCAGTGTTGGTGTGGCCAGTCTGGTACAATCAAAATCATCCTTGGTTTGTCTTGTTTGATCTTTAGTAGTACTTTGGAGAGCAGAGAGGAGGAAAGGCATAAACTGATGGGTTTTTCCAGCTGATGGACAGAACATCCACTTTCCAAGCTTGTTTGTGGGGAGTCCTTGTGCAAAATTTGTCCTATTGATAGTTCTGGGGGGAGGCAAACAGGATCTGGGCTCCCCCATTTGCTTGCCAACATGTTGCAAATCCTTGATTCCAGCTTCCACTCGTGTGGGTCCATGAGGTTTCTTCTTAGTTAGTCTGCGAGTGTATTTAGTTTTTCTGGCAGGAATTGAGCTTGCAGATGCACTTGGTAGCTCAGGGCTGTGTTCCACAATGCCATGGCTAGTCTGTATAGGGGGTAAGAATGTGTACCCCCCTGCTTGTTTATGTACCATATAACAGTGGTGTTGTCCGTCTTTACCATTAATTGTCCTGGAAGAATGTGATCCTTGAAGGCTGCCAGAGCATTCTGTACCGCTAACATTTCTTTTTGATTGATATGCAAGTGCATTTGACTTGGGTTCCATTTGCCCTGAATGCACTTCCTTGCCAGGTGAGCCCCCCCATACATAATCTGATGCATCTGTTGTTAGGGTTTGGTGGCAGGGGGTGGTGTGAATGGTAGTCTCTTGTTTTGGTGGCAGTCCTCTGCCCACCAAAGAAACTCTAGGCGTCGGAAAAGTATGATAGGAATCATTGCTTCTAGATCCTGAGAATGTTGACACCATAGGCTTTTTAGATACCACTGTAGTTTCCTCATATGCAGTCTTGCATATGGAATTAGAAGAATGCAGGAGGCCATGAACCCAAAGGCTTGTAGTATTTGCCTTGCAGATAGCAGGGTTTTGTGTGCACTTGTTTGAAGTAGGGTGTCAAATGAATTTGTTTCTCTGGCATGAGGAAAGCCATCTGGGAAGTTGTATTCAAGCTTGCTCCCAGGAATATGATTTGTTGACAGGGTACCAGGTGTGACTTCTTTTTGTTTATGGTGTACCACAGACAAGTTAGCACCCTTTGTACAAAGGCCAGATGATTCAAAAGTATGTCCTGGCTTTCTGCCTGAATTCAACAATCGCCCAGGTATGGGCATATTTGAATATTTCTTTGCCTGCAAAATGCGATGACTGGGGCTAGGCACTTTGTGAGTACCCTGGGTGCAGTAGATAAGCCAAAGGGCAGTGCAGAGAACTGGTAGCGATTGTAGCTTGCTCTGAAGCATAGGTATCTTCTGCAAGATGCCCTGATTGGGATGTGCAGGTATGCTTCCTTTAAATCGAGTGTTACCATCCCGGCATCTTTTCCTAGAATAGGAAGCAACTGATGAAGAGTCAGCATCTTGAATTTTGGAATCACCAAAAAGGTGTTTAGAGTAGACTGGTCCAGAATAGGACGTCATGAATTGTCTTTTCTAGGTACCAGGAAAAGTCTTGAGTAGAAACCTTGTCCTTTTTCCTCTTCTGGTACAGTTTGAATAGCCTTTATGTTTAAAAGAGAGAGTATTTGCTTTTGAGTCTCTGCTCACTGATTTGAGGGTAGATCTGGCCAACCTTTTGGCGCTGGTAATGTGTGGAAGTGAAATCTGCATCATTGGGACACTATATTTAAAACCCATTTGTCCTGGGTAATGAGTTCCCAGTTTTTGGCCTGCAAACCAATCTTTCCCCCTAAAGGAGCATTCAGCTGATAAGTGCTTGGAAATTTTAAAAGCAAGTCATTGAGTCAGTTTTCCATAGGGGGGAGTCTTACTACTCCCAGATTTGGAAGCGGAAGCCCCCAACTGCTTAGTCTTGTGCGTTGAAACTCAAAAACTAAAATTTCAGGAGTCGGCAGACCGGCACTTGCGAACTGCTTCTGCTTCGGGCACAGCACGGCAAGAAAGACTGATGTAATGGCGTCGGCTGCATGTTTTATAGCCATGATGACCTGACGTTATGGAAGAAGGGACAGCAACCGACGCAGGACCCAAGAATTTGTTAATCAGGCCGACCGAGGGCTAATGCAAGCAGATAACCCAAATGTGATGACTGCAACAGTGAAACACGAAGAACATCTGAATATACTTCAGTTAACTTAGGCAGACTACAGATCTGAACCTTTTCAAAAAATTATGTGAATCTCACCTAAGCTTTCTAACACACTGCACTTCTTGTCACATGACACTGTATACCATAAACAACAAAACTATCTTCCACTCCTACCTGAATGCAGAAATATACCTGTGATGACTTATTATTACACAACTTTTATGACAAATCATTAACACCTCTGTTACTTTAATCACCTAAAAAATATCACGCTTCCCTTTACAGCACAAATTACCTATACAACTTTCATGTCATACTTGTGTAACCTGTAACAATCATTGCTTCCAGGTGTACTAAAATTACCTATACTAACATATCTTTTCTCTCTCCCCTACATTCCCAATCCCCAAACAGAAACTAATATCAACTATTTCAATGAACTAGTAGGACATTTAATCCTGTGCTTTACTCCTCTTATCACTGATAACATTATAGGCTTCTCTCTTATTATTCCATGCATGAATACCTGCAAACATTGGTATACTGCAAAACATTGTGTACATAAAGTTGAAACAGCTTTGTAACTTTTTCCAGTCAAACTTCCCAATCCCCTCTGAAAATAGGGTTGGCCCAACAGGGCTAACATGGGCAACAAAATGTAAAGAAATACATAAAATAAATTCAAAATGGTACATTTGTGTGTTTTTTCTTTATATCCTAAGAACATGACTTTATGCCTCAGAATCATGACTGAGAAACCATGTATTCCTACTGTTAAATCGGTTCTATGTTTCAGCTCTTTCGGAATATCCATTATTGTAGATTTTAGTGCCAACTACAAGTTATACACAATCAAAGACCAGGCAGAATATATTTAGAAAAGCATTACGTGTTCTTAGGACCTGCCATTGAGGTACACCACTAGTCACCACTTAGAGAGCCCAGCAGTCAGAGAGAACTTTACTATCTCCTAGGTGAAGTCTGACATTCACAGATGAATTTCAGCACATAGTATAAGTACTTTACTGTAGGACATACATGACCTTGTCCCACCCTATTTGTTCAGGCAATATAACTATGACTGGGTGCACAATCTGACTAGTAGTAGTTCTGGTTGCAGATGGACACAATGTGCCCTAAGTTGCATAAGGGGCTGCTCTTAGCTCCACAGTGATGATGTATAACCCATTGTCCAGAAAAATCCAGAAGCTTCGGGAATGTATACTGTTTTTAGAAGAGTGAACCACTCCACAAGGGGGGATCCACCTTGGATCTTGGGAACTACCACCCCATCAGTCTGACGAGCCTGATCTGCAAGGCCATGGAACGTATTATCATGGAACTTATAAACAAAGACATTGGCAACCTTCAAACACTGGACCCGACCCAGTTTGTCTCCTAAACCTGATTGACTTCTTAGAATCAGTCTCCAGTAGCTGTGGATGAGGGTAAGGCGGTCCACACAGCCTATATCTGGACCTCACCAAGGCCTTCAACACCATCCCCCACTCTGGAATCATAGATAAACTTACTAAGCTGGGCATTAATCCTTATGTCACTCGATGGGTTGCCAACTGGCTTACTGACAGAAGCCAGACTAAAAGTAGCCGACTCCAAATCCAGCTCCAGATAAGTGACAAGTGGAGTACCTCAGGGTTCAGTCCTGGGACCGCTCTTGTTTGGCATCTACTTCTCTGAAGTACAGGCCAACACTAAGGGACTCGGGCTAACAAAGTTCGCAGATGACTGCAACGTGGAAGCCATTATTGAATCCCCAAATGATGTGGATATTCTACAGAAGGGCCTTACAGAAACAGATGCTTGGTGCCAGAGCCATGGGCTCAAGCTCAATGCCAAGAAATGTATAGTTATCCCCTTTGGGAAAAACATGTACCCATGAATTACCACATAGGTGGCAGTACACTAAACACTGAAAGTGTGATAAGAGACTTAGGGGCACAGGGGGACAGTGGTCTCATCTTCGATAACCACATCGCCACAACAGTCAGGAAATCCTTCTATGTGGCACACCTCATCACTAAGGGCTTTTTATCCAGAAAAAAGGAGGTGATTGTCCCACTGTACTCATCCCTCATTAGACCCATTATAGAATACAATGCTCCATTTGGTATGTACCTCTCAAGACATCTGCAACAACTGGAAAGGCCAAAGAAATACCTCACTAAAAGAATCACAGGCCTAAAGCAGATGCCCTATGCTGACTGTCTAAAAAACTCCAGCTATACTCTGTGGCATATTGTCTATTCAGAGGCAATCTCTGCTTAACATTTGACAACCACGTGGCCAAAGTGGTTAGAAAAACATTTTATATAGCCCACCTAATCATGAAGGGATTCACATCTAGATCAGGGGACGTCATCGTGCCTCTTTACTCATCCCTCATCAGGCCCATAATTGAGTACAATGCCCCTTTTGGGATGTACCTTACCAGACACCTGCAGCAACTGGAAAGACCCCAAAAGTACCTCACCAAGAGGATCAAAGGGCTCAAACAGATGCCATATGCTGCCCGGTTAAAGAAACTCCAGCTCTACTCAGTGGCATACCGCCTGTTCAGAGGCGATCTGTGCCTGACGTATAAAGCCATGTCCAACCCGAATTAATGGACATGCTGCACCTCAGAAAATCCAAATCCCATCGAGCTCACGCTCGAGAGACTTGAACCTCAGCACTGAAATAAATAGGACATGCTGGAGGGACAGATTCATAACCCAGAGGCTCCCTTCACTCTGGAATAAAATCCCAGTCCAGGTTAGGCAGAGTCCCTCATTGACTCTCTTCAAGAGGAATCTTGATGAGTGGATGGGAGATCGTAGGTTTACCCCGGGTATCACTTCTGTGTCACTGTTAGACAGAGGCACAGGATACTAACCTCGAAAAAGGGCATAGCAAAATAAATTTAAAATGGGTGGCGAAAGCCAAACACATTCTGGCTAGGCTTATAAATGCCCTAGGGCAGATAGCCTAGTATGAACCTATGAACCTATGAACATACAAGGCCATGTCAAACCCAGAGCTGTTGGACATGCTATACTTAAAGAAATCCCAATCTCCCAGAGCCACACGCTCCAGGGATTTAAACCTCATCATCACAATGAACAAAACATGCTGCAGGGATAGGTTCCTGACCCAGAGACTCCCCAGACTCTGGAATAGACTGCCCATACATGTCAAGCAGAGCGCCTCTTTGGCCGTCTTCAAAAGGAACCTTGAATACTGAATGGGAGATAGGAAATTCACCCCGGGGATCACATCAGTCACACTGCTAGACAGGGGTCCAGGGAAGTAAATATTGCAGGAAGAAATAGCCTGGGAAATTGTTATGGCTAGGCTTGTACAGGCCCTAGGGCTGACAGCCTAGTACCAACCTATGAACCCTGTCCATGAGGGCATCTATTGACAGGCTCTATGCTGGATTTCCAAGTATAGACCACCAAAACCATTGATTTGTAAGAAACCCAAAATTTTATGAGGAACAGACCAAAAATACAAGGCACAAATCTGAACATTCTGCGAAATTTTGGACAGTTGAGAAGTATGCTTGGACGTAAATTGGGTCAGATGGGCAGGGAGTCAGCTGGAGAGATCAAAGAAAACTAAATGTGAAATCAAGCTGTCGTATAAATGCCTAGCAAACTCTTCTGGATGGATGAACTGAAATTTCATCTTCATAACAGCTTCTGCTGACGCCAAGGCAGGATATAAATGTGAAGTCCAAATGAATCATGTTCAAGACCTTAACAGTGAGATGGTGGCAAGACGTTGTAATTAAAAGGTGGTCAATGTCTGCCAGAGTGACAACTCTAGGACCTATTGCTGGGCAGTAGGAAATAAGGAAGCCATCAAGTTAAAGAAAGGGGTTTCTGTAAAATGCTAAGAAATGGGTTCTCCAGATATGAGTCAACAATATCGACAGGCAAGGAAAGCAGCAGTAATGGCAGCTACTGGAGTAAATTCCCAAGTGGGAGAGACTTGTAGCAAAGTCACAGGGCAGTAGCTTTTTGCCTCAAAGGAATTCTGGTAAACCATCCAGCAAATCAGGAGTGGTGGGTGGGCTGCAGCCCATTTTCAGCAAGGATGAAGAAATGCTGACCTAAAATGGGGCATCGTCAGGGAGGTAAGGAATATTGTAAATCTTAACTAAAATCAAAATGATCTATGTTAGTACCACACATTTGTTTTCATTTTTAATGATTTAAAATGACCAAACATTAACTAGAGAGCATAAACTAGGTTGTCAGATCTGTTACTACTCAAACAAACACAAAATCCAAACGTACCTTCTTAATTAGCAAGCATCCCCAAGCAAACTTTGTTAAAAAATTGTCATATATTTTGCGAGTCTTACATAACAGCAACAGCCTAAATGCCATCATGAATTTCCTTCTCACATGTATTTTGTCTCAAGAAAAGGGTTCCCTTTCTGCTAATAAGTTAAAGGTAAAATAACAACAGAATACCAGACCTAAATGAATCTATGTGACACACTTAAACACACACATTCACTCACCTTCCTGTAAGCAAAAAAAAAAAAAAATAGAAAATATGACTGTCAACTACAGTGCTCATAAGCTTTGCATACTGGCAAATATTCACAGGATAAAAGTCCAGTAAACATTTAAATAAATGAAGCAAACATTCTATGGCAGGACAAGTAATAACACTTGGCCGTTTCTCCAGAGACTAGTTGATAAAATGAACATTGCAAGATTATATCTACACAGGCAGCAGTTACACGGCAGCTCATAATAAAGAAGGAAAAACCACAAACCACATTCATAATCATCCAATTCCTTCATGTGTGACATGTCCAGATCCTCTGTCGGCTGCTCAAGCCACAGTCTTTTTTAAGTGCAAGCAGTAAGGCAGCACATGCAATAACGTGAGAATGCATTATTAAGTTACGACCGAAGTTAGGCAGACAAACTTACCAGATGTATGCTTTATGGTGCTACATCTGGAAGACGTATGGCTCTTGTCTTTGTATAACACCTGAATGTGCATGGCAGACAGAGCTAAAAGCATCCATTTAAGTTTTATAACTACAAGAGGCAAAAAAGCATCCTTTCATGCTACAGGTGGGTGCATTTATTGTAGCAGAATGAAAAAAACAATGTCTTGCATTAGAGAAGTACTTCTTTATATATAGCCCAATACCATACTATTCCTGATGCATAGTGGATTAAAAGAAAGCATACTTTTGTAGGGGTTTTGTTTGTTTGCTTCGTGTTTTGCTAATGATGGTACCTCCAGTTATACACAGCTATAACCTGCCTCTAATGGCATTAAATCTAATTTCTTGTATGTATGAGTTGTACCTAACACCGCAACTCTTACAGCACTATACAGGTTACTACATTTCTGTGCTAGGGATAAAGTACAGTTTTGTACCTACCATAAATGTAGATGTTCGAGGATCCACATTGCTGCAGTCCTAACCATTGGGTAGTCCGCTGTCCAGTCGGCCCGAATACCAAAGTATATGGCTGACGTCGGTCAAGGCGCATTAGACTGATGTCAGGACGTCAGGGTACTAATGCGCATGACCAACGTCATATCCTCAATCTTTTCTTGCCCCAGATGTCAGAAGACCCTAAAAAGACAAGGCCCAAACCAAAACACCAAAAAGCCCTGCATCAAACATATATACAATATATACAAATGTACAAGAATATATATATATATAAGCCCACACCACCACCCCTAAACACAGAGGGGAAGGAGGTTGGACTGCAGCAATGTGGATCCTCGAACATCTACATTTATGGTAGGTACAAAACTGTACTATGTTCTTCATTCCACATTGCTGCAGTCCTAACCATTGGGTAGAATCCCAAAGCAGAGGTAAGGGAGGCTGGCAAATCATAAGGAAGCAGGAGCTGTCAACATGCCTTGCAAAATAGCTGTGGCAAAACCAGCCCTAGATTTAGAGTAGAGAGGAAGGTGGTAATGCTTAGAGAAAGTATGCACTGAACTCCAAGTAGCTGCCTCCAAAATATCCTTAGTTGCCACCCCCCTTAGAAATGCTGTTGAAGTGGCAGTAGCCCTAGTGGAATGTGGCCTAATCCCAGCTGGAATCTCCTTGCCATGATGGGAGTAACAAAATGAAATGCAAAACCCAATCCACTTAGAAATAGTTTGCTTAGACACAGGCTTGCCCTGAGAACTCAAAGCAAAAGAAACAAACAATTGCTGAGACTGCCTGAAATCCTTAGTCCTGCTTAAATAATAACGCAACTGCCTATGTACATCTAAAGTGTGCAAAATCTTTTCCCCTTATTTTGGGGATCTGCATAGAAAGTAGGCAAATGAATAGTTTGGTTTAAAGCCACACTAGAAACCACCTTAGGCATAAAGGAAGGATTAGTACGTAATGATACCCTATCCTTATGGAAAATCAAAAAGGGCTCTACTGGCATAAGGGCCTGCAACTCAGAAACCCTTCTTGCAGAAGTAATAGCCAACAAAAAGCAGTCTTCCATGACAAGTATTTCAATTCAGCAGTAGCCGCAGGCTCAAAAGGTTGTAGAGTAAGTTTTTCCAACACAAAATTGAGATCCCAAGCAGGAGTAGGAGCTCTCTTATATTCTTTGCCCCTCTAAGAAACTGCTTGAACAAAGGATGCGAAAACAATGGTGGGTCACAATCATAGTGAGCTGAAATTGCTGCAGCATGAATCTTAATGGAAGAGAAGGACAAACCTTTGTCCAATAACTCAGTAAGATATTGAAGAGCCACACTCAAATTAGGCTCAGAAATCTCCAAATTCTTTGCTGCACTCCAAAATAAAAATCTCTTCCATTTTTCGCATACACTGTACACTTTTCTTGTACTAGGTCTTCTAGCTTCCATAATCACATTTAAAACTTGTTGAGGAAGTTGAGACCTGCTGTGTTTCAACACAGAATATGCCAGGCTGTTAGATGAAGAGAGTGAAGCTTGACATTGAGCAGGTGACCGTCCTTCTGAGATAACAGATGTGGAATCAAAGGTAAAGGCCATGGGGGCTGCCTTACCAGACTCCTTAGTAGTGGGTACCAGTGTTGCCGAGGCCAATCTGGAGCTATTAAAATCATCCTTGGCTTGTCTTGTCTGACCTTTAGGAGCACCTTTGGAAGAAGAGGCAGAGGTGGAAAGGCATACACATGAAGATTTTTCCAACTGAAAGAAAGAGCATCCACTTTCCAAGCTGTATGATGAAACCCTTTGTGCAAAACTTTGGCAGCTGGTGGTTTAGTGGAGAAGCGAACAGATCTATGTCTGGAGTTCCCCATGACACTGTCAATTTCTGAAATACATGAAGATCCAGTTTCCACTGTGGGGATCCATGATTTGTCTGCTTAACACATCTGCTAAGGAGTTCTGTGCTCGGCAGAAACCTTGCCTGAAGAGTTAGTTGCAGGCTGAGCGCAGTCTCCCATAAAATCATTGCTTGCCTGCATAGAGGATAAGAATGTGTTCCCCTTGTTTGTTGATGTACCACATGACAGTTGTGTTGTCTGTTAGAATCAACACCTGCCCAGGAAGAAGTAACTCCTTGAAAGCCATTAATGCAAACTGGACTGCTAACATCTCCTTCATGTTGATATGTAGATGCTGTAGTCTGGCAGGCCACTTGTCTTGTATCCACTTTCCATTTAGATGAGCTCCCCAAGCAATGTCCGAGGCATCTGTCGTTAAAATCTGACTCGCCTCTGGCCGGGTCACAGAGAGTCCCTTGTTTAGGTGACATTCCTGAGCCCACCACAAAAATTCTTTTGAATGCAAGGTATTATTTGAATGACAGTGTCCAAATCCTGGCAGTGCTGTGTCCACACATTTTTGAGATACCATTGCAGCTTCCTCATATGCAGTTTGGCATTGGGAAGCACCAGAATACAAGATGCCATGAACCCTAAGGCTTGAAGGACTGTCCTTGCAGTCAGCCCGGACTGAAGAGATAGTTGATGGAAGTAACTGGAAAGATTCTTTTGTTTGTCCGGGGTTAAAAAGGCCATCTGGGCTGCTGTATTCAGTCTCACACCCAGAAAGCACATGTCTTAAGAGGGTACTAGACTGGACTTTATTTCGTTCACAGAATACCCTAGGCATCTTAGCACTGCTATGACATATCCCAGATGCTGTAGAAGGACTTCCTTTTCTTGAGCCAGAATCAGGCAGTCGTCCAAGTAAGGATAGATTTGAATTCCGTTTAGCCTGAAGTAAGCTATCACTGGAGCCAGAACCTTTGTGAATACTCTGGGCGCAGTAGATAAGCCAAAGGGCAATGCAGAGAACTGATAATGAGAATTTCCAGGCAGATACTTCCTGCAACTTAGTCTTATAGGCACATGAAGGTAAGCTTCCTTGAGATCTAAAGTTACCATCCAATGATCTTTGCCCAGCAGAGGTAAAAGCTGTTGTAACGTCAACATCTTGAACTTGGGAATGTCCAGATAAGTGTTGAGGATAGATAAATCCAAAATTGGTCTCCACGTGTTCCCCTTCTTTGGTACTAGGAACATGCGAGAATAAAATCCTAGGCCCCTTTCTGGTACAGGGACTGGCTGAATGGCCCCTATTTGGAGTAACAGAGAAATTTGCTTGTGAGCCTCTTTCCTTTGTGGAGGAGGAACGTCTGGCATGCCTTTGAAAGGGGGCAATGTATGGAAATAAAACCTGTAACCGTGGTGAATGATATCCAACACCCATCTGTCTTGAGTGATTAAATCCCAATTTTCTTTGAAAAGAGACAGTCTTCCTCCCAAAGGAGCTGCCAGGCGAGAATCTACTGGCAGCTGAAAAGACAGGTCATTGGGTCTGTTTACGAAAGGACTGACCCCTGCCCTCACCAGAAGTCTGAGCAGGTGAACCCCTGTTCTAGGCCTAAAAGAACCTTGAGCTCTGCCCCTACCACGTCTAGACCTACCCCTAGACTGGGAATCATAAGCAGGATATGTCCATCCCTTAGTAGGCCAATTTCTACTAAACCCGGTGGCTGCACCTGCAAAAAATCTTTAACAGTTTGCATAGACTTAGCTTTGTCCTCCATTTTCTTTAAAACTGCTTCCACAGGCGAACCAAATAACACATCAGACTGTAAAGGAGCATCCAAAATCCTAGTCTTAACATGCTCTGCTAAATTCTGATCCCTCAACCAGGCATGTCTGCGAAGAACAGAACTAGTGGCAGCCACCCTCAAGGAGGCCTGCACAGCATCAAAACCACATTGCAAAGAATGCTTACCCACTTGTTCAGACACATGAACTAAATCCAGCAACTCTTTACACTCTATACCTTCCGCCAAAGCATCCACCTTAGATTTCAATTGTGAAAGGAGATAATTTTGATATTTTAGCATGTGAAACTGACAATTCAACGCTCTCATGGCTAAAGTGGAAGAAGTATACACTTTCTTTCCCCATCTATCCAAAGCCCTTGCCTCTTTATCAGTGGGAACAGGATTTTTAACAACAGAGGCCTTAACAGCTTTAGGCCCCTGAGAAACAGTTTCCGGGTCTGCCCTAGGACTCTTAAACAGATACTTATGAGCTTCAGGCACCCTATAGTACCTATCAGGTTTAACAGGGGCAGGAGGCAAAGAATCAGGGTTCAGGAAGCCTCTGCAAAAACAACTTCCACCACATTCTCCACAGGACGAATAGCTAAGGGCCTAAGCTCGCGTAAAAACAAGAATTCCCTAAGCCTTTTCCTGGAATCAGAGTAATCTTGGCCTTCCCATTTAAAGTGCTCCCTCATGGAATGCAGAGTCTCTGAAAATGAGAAATCCTCAGGAGGAGAAGCTGTAGGAGTGGAATCATCCACATCAGAATCAGAATAAGGAGGATACTCCTGCAAGTCTTCCGCAGAAGACTCAGAAGCCTCTGAACACTGTTCAAAACTCTCAAACTCAGGTTCCACCCTAGGCCTCTTATCAGGAGGCTAATCATAGTAATTAAATCTTCTGCCATTTTAAGCATATGTTTCTTAGGCACAGAACCTGAAGTGCTAGGAGAAGCCCCACTGAAGCTAAACTTGGCCTACCTCTCAAAGGAGTTTTGGAAACAGAAGGAGAGGCTTTAACTACCTTGGGAAGAGAGGGAAGAACAGTTACCTGAGAAGCCCGCTCAGCCTGGCCTACCTCCTGAGAGGCACATCCTGTAACAGTAAAGTCTCTGCCTGAGACTCCAAAGAAACTCCTGGCAAAACCTCTGGCTCCACTGAGCCTTCTAAAGAACTGGTTCATCAACCCTAGGCTTTGCTGTTTCGGCATTTTATAATTACAACGCTTCCCAAACACTAACCTGGCACAGTCTAACCTTCTTGTTAAATCTAGCACAAGAGCGGCAACCAACAACGTCGTGCTCAGGCCCTAAACAAGGTATACACAAAGTATGGTAATCCCTATGAGGTATCTGCTTCCCACAAGAAATACAGTTATTCACTTTTCTGACATCCGGTTAAATACTGAGGCAAGAAAAACCAAAATGTAGCCAACTTTGATTCGGTCTGAAACTCAAACTGCTTCTGCATCGGACCATGCGGCAAAAGACTGAGGATATGGCGTCGGTCATGCGCATTAGTACCCGACTGGACAGCGGACTACCCAATGGTTAGGACTGCAGCAATGTGGAATGAAGAACATCCACACTTTTCCTGGACAAGGCACTGCAAGTAAACTCTTTTCATTTGATACAGACTATAAGAAACGTTGCAGTACTGAAACCACGTCATAAATAAAAACTTCATTTCCAAATAACTTGATTTGGTTATTCAGAATACTTTGCAAATGTATGAAAAATCCCAGCCCATACCATACATGACATCATCAGAGGGTGCGGTCATTTATGTGAAAGAAGAAATAACATATCATAACTCATAACACAGACTTATTATTTTGCAGAATAGATCCCACTTCACCATCTACAGTATACCTGCTAATGTAATACAGCACAATAAAAAAGGTATCTGGAAGGATGACGTGCTCTTTACTATAACATGGCATGACAAAATATGTCACTGTTCAAAGGAAAAATATTGCTGGAGAACACTAAAATACAAACAATGTATATTGACTTTAACAGCTATACTGTAATTTCTGTACTAGCCAGTTAATATTTCTATAACGACGTGTATTTGGCAACTGTGACTCTTACGCATTTGCTGTTTATTTGTGGCTTAAGGATCTTCTCTGAAGATGGGCTGCTGTCCATTGGGCTAACTCAGTTAGCAAAATGTACATAAATAAAATATGCTTCTTTTGTTTCTTATAATCAAACAATAAGTAGCATGGACTGATCACATTAAATAAATGTCTGCATAATGCTCTAAACTGGCACAATTCTTAGTGCTGATTTTATGACATCAAAAATGAACCAGAGGGAGTATTTAGTCTATCTGACAAAATGTTTCTGAGTCACATTGACAAAATTAAATTTTTGCTTACTTAAACTCCTACCACTTTCTAATTTAGTTTTTTGCATGTATCTTTACTGTTACTCCTTTGTATATCTTATACTATAGTTTTATATTTTATATTTTGCATTTTTGTATTTTTTCTATTCCATATGTCTTTGGAGCTTTTCTCCCCGGGCCTCTACTGAAAATGGACATGTATCCAGCTAGACTAGCCTGGTCAACAAATGTAAGATTAATAAAATAAATAAATAAATAAATATAGGTAGTATGTGATATACATTTGTGTACACGTATCTTAACATAACCTTTCCTGTAAAGACTGCACACCCTCCAAGTCATAGAAATCAGAATGATGCATGAACTTTGGAACATTAGTAACATATTTCATCACTGAAGGACACAACATAAACTGCCATTCACTCACTCATTTTTCAATGTGCACTTGATCCTATCCAGTGTTGCATGGAAGCAAGACAGTTTCCTCAGATGTACTGGGCAAAGAACCAATCCTGGACAGGATGCCAGTTCACTAAAGAATATACACCCCACTTGAACCCATGAGCAATTTGGGGGATCAATAAATCACAGGTCAACATGTCTTTGAGATACGGGAAGAAGCTAGAGAACCTGGCAGAATCCCATGTAGAAGAACAGGGGAAGGGACATGCAGACTCTCACAGAAGACAAACAGCCAAGAACCAATAATTGAGAGGTAGCAGTGGTAATGTTGTACCTCTGTCACACCAGTCTAGTTTTATTTGTGTCAGATAAGATCTGCACACTGAATGAGTTCTTTACTTTATAGCTAGTCAAGCAGGGTATCCAAACGAGCTAAGCCCATTTTAAGTGGAGGCCAAGGGGAGAAAGCACTACATTGTAATATAAGATGATGCATACGTCATTCTAAACATTTACTATTAACACTGTGAAACTCAAATGAGCACACTACAATATCTAAAAAGATAAAACTTAAACATTACTCAAACCATACTGTAAAACATACTAGAAACCTATACAAAAACAACATTTTTTGGAGAACAGTGCAATGGCATGCTTTAAAAATTACAAAATGGAAAAAGAAAATGTGCAACAATAACCATATATGATGTAAAGCATATAACATGTACAAAACTAACCTACTGCCAAGTGTGAAACCCAAAACAGTGAGCAGTAAAACTTATCACACCTTTGTTACATATACTAACTTAAGACTGCTGTACCTCCGAGAAGGGGATGCCATGAGGTACTGTGACCTCAAAATCAGTATATACCCCCCTCATTTGCACTTATAGGGCTGCTATTTGAAGGTTTGTGGTTACAGCCCTCAGAATTTCAAGAGGTACCCACACAAAAATATACAACATGTCTAGATATCATAACTTGACTGTTACACATTCAAAAAGAACAAAACAAAAAGATAGGGGGATGGGGTAAGGAAACTAATGAGAGAGGCCAAAATGGAGCTAAAGGGGGTGTTAAGAGGGGCCATAGAAATAAGGGCTGTGACCACGAGGAACACAAAATGAAAAAGGAAGGAAGGACTGGGGGATAGAAGTTTGGAAGGAGAAAAGGGGTAGAGGGACACAGATGTAAGGGTGTATGCTTTACTAAACCAGGATAAGAGATGGGACAGATTTCAACCACTACAAGAAGTTTCTCCTACTTATTAGCTTAGTCTATGCCAACATATACATGGCATTAGCTGATTATGAATTTTATGTATGTATATAGGTAAATTGCTTCTTGGAATTCTACATTCGATTGCATGTATCTATTTTGAGAAAGATACTTCTGAGGTTTTTGGCAGATTTCTTGGGAGTACGAAGTTGATAAGAATGTCTGTCATCGTTACTTAACTGCCAAAGCTTCCCTTCAATTACGGCATAAAGATTAATGTAAAAGGTAGAATTGTTAATGTCAGTTTGCAAACTGTTACATGTAGTGAAACTACTATTTGTGCAGTTAGAAATTAAACGGGCTCTTGGACATTACTGCTGCTTCTCTTCCTACTGTAACTGATAAGGGCTCTTGGACATTACTGCTGCTTCTCTTCCTACTGTAACTGATAAGGGCTCTTGGACATTACTGCTGCTTCTCTTCCTACTGTAACTGATAAGGGCTCTTGGACATTACTGCTGCTTCTCTTCCTAGTGCAACTGATTGCTCCAGTGTACCTAATTCCCACTTGTGTCTCGCTGCCATTGCACCTGTTACACACCTCTCAACTGTCCAGCTTATCGCACAATCTCCAGCTTTTTCACACATATTTTTGAACTGTCCCCCTCCTAAAATGTGTTGCTGACTACCAAGTCACTGAGATTATCTGACAATAGAAGTCAGTAGGTAATGATGTATCTATGCCGTATATGTAGCAGCAGACAGGTTAATTTTACTTTTCATTAAGTGTTGTCGGTAAAACACGATATCCAGGACTTTTGGTGTTATTCCTATTCCTGTTTCCAAATGTGATACAATACTAACTTGGAGTTTACACACACCTTCTGACTTGCAGATACAGTTGCTCCGCGATGATATTATGAATTACACCAGGTGAGACGATGATATTATGAATTACACCAGGTGAGACGTGGCTGTGATAATACATAAGTACCTATTGTTATTTAACAGTAGAATAGTAAGTACAGACTAGAATAGAACATAATGCAGGAGGGGTTATGTGGAGAATAGCAGCACAGAAAAAAATAATCCAGTGAGACAGTTTATGAGTTAATAAATAAAATTGTATCTACTGTACAATCTTGTTACTACTGTATCAATCCCTCCACACGTACATTTGCTTGTTAAATACATCTTTAAATGTTTTTTTGCCTTTCATGAAATTGAATTAAAAGTTTTAACTGCACTTTTACAATTTCTAGTATTCTACATCTGCTTTGATGGCTCCTGTTCGTGCCTAAAAAAAGGTCCATGGATCAGTGCAACATCCTGGTAATCAAATGTAAATGAATGAATGAATAAATACATAAAATACACAGTGAAATGCATGAGACGTGAGGGGAAACTGAGATAACATAAATAATATATACACTAATGATAGTAATTTAAGTGATACCACTGTTTCAGATCTGGATTACTATCAAATATTCCACAGTCAAAATAAATTCCTACCTTAAATATCAGATAAGAAGTTCGACTTGGAATGTCAATAAGGTAAGAATGTCACAAACACACTTATTGTTGTGACATCAACCTTTCTCAATATCCAAAGACTGCAGTCCGACACTGCACATCACGTGATGTGACAATTTTTGCAGGGGGGCAAGCCCCTCTGCACTCTCCACACCCCCTGCAAATTATATATTCCAACTCCGAGATCACACTACTGTGGGGGAAAGGGTATATTTCCCAATCCCCATTGAACCACAATCTCTAGTTCATATGTGAAAATGCACTGTGTATTTGCTGAACTGGGACTCGCAAAAATGAAGGTTCGGCAACATGGGATTCAGCCAACTGTACTTCGACATCCCATGGTCACCGAGCCTTCACTCGAAATTGTGACTGTAAACCTTTAGATCTAATGGGAGGAAAGTCAGGGAATTAGCTGGACTTTAAAGGAGTAATGGTGAGTAATAGGGGAAGACAGAGAGAGAGAGAGAAAGCAGATTTGACGTTTGGATTAAGTATCTTGAACAGATTAACAACAGTAGCGGAGTACTAGTAATCACCATAAGAGTTCTTAGTAAAGTGTTTTCTGCAGCAAGGTGGCATTGGAAGCTATAATCATTCTTAATGGATTGTAAGAGGCTATTATGTCAGAGAGGGGAAGGCATAATGAAGAATAAGTTGGTGAACACTGAGGGGTTGTGGCAAGTAGAGGTTAGTTATATTCAACTTGTGATAATTATGCAGCAGGGATGGGTGCACAGAGATTAGCGAGAAGCAAACCTAACTATAAGGTTGTATTTTATCAAACTGAAATCAATGCAAAAATATGGAGAACAGCACCTTGTTCAGTCTTGATCCCATTTGTTTTGGTTACAAAGCTGGATGACTTCTACAGACATGCAAATCAAGCTTTTAAAATTATCATGCAGAACTCCTAGATGGAGTGGGTCTATATCACATTATTGAAAACTGATAATGTCGAACGGCCATAACATCGAAAGTGACGTTCATCGAAACTGTTCTTGTGGGAGGCTGCACCCCCACACCCCGCTTATTATATATGCCATCTCCGAAGTCCACAAAACAGACATACATATTTAAAGAAAAAATGACAAAGAAGCTGCTGCGGTTGGCTGTCTGTGGTAAATAGCATCTAGTGAGTTTTACTGGCATTAATAAACAAGCTTGATTTGGATAGTCAGTCTTCAGTGTCACACATTGCTTATCAGAAAGAAGTCTGGGCCACCAAAATGGAGGTCACTGAGCAAAGGAAACTGTTACCTGCATACTCCACGTTATTACTAAGGCATGGGAGTGGTGACAAGATGACATTAACAAAGAAAACTAATTCAATTTTAAATTAATTTAACTAGTAATGAGCAAAGAAAAGAACATTAAAGCATGCCTTGTTGACATGGCAGGGTTTATAGTGCTGATTCCCTCCCAAGTTATCTGTGACTGTTGCAACAAATAACTCTATCATGGGGTACAAGGCAGTGGTTTTAGGTGAGTTATAAGTAGCCGAGAGTGTCAAATACTTTGAAAATTAAAAAAAAAACAATACTGTAGTAACCTTTCCTGAACCAAGTTTACAATGGACAGATTTAGATAGGGATAACAGGAAAGTATCAGTGCAATGGTTAAGCCTGAAGTTACACTGAGAGTTAAAAAGAAGATTACAGATCAAGTGCTTTGTTTATGAACACATTTTTACACAACTTTAGATACAGGAAAGGCAGCAAGATCACTGTATAGGCCCATGAATTATCACCTTTATGATGTGGAAGTAAATGGTGTAGTGGTACATTGCTCTGACCATGGTGTACAGGGCTCTGAGTTTAAGACCTGGCAGGGCTGATAATTTTGTATACACCTATGAACCTATACAATTCGCCCCGGGGATAACTTCAGTGGCTCTACTCAACAGAGGCACTGGGAACTAAGGTTGGGTGGCATGATGCTAGGGTAATTCTTTGGAGATGCCTGTAAAGGCCCCAGGGCCATTAGTCTAGTACACACTTATGAACCTATAACAGCCTGTTTTCAAAGTTTTAGGGAGATCTTCCATTAAAAACTGACTAATGATTACAGTTAATCATTTGCAAACCAAAAGAAATTTCAATTTTAGTCATGAGATGTGGTAAACTATTAGCTGCCAAAAAGCAGGACTTGTGGTAAGGCAAAAAATTATGACATACAGCAAAGCCAGTTGTGTCAAATTTAAACTGCCTGCTGTAGAAGGCTGAAAAAGGAGCACTGTAACTGTTGTGGCTGCATGGATTGCTGAGTGTGCAAGAATGTTTGGAATAATGTATTGAAAGAGTCAATATAACTTAATGGCAACTACACAACTGGTTAGCTCAAGGAGGGGACACAAATATACAGCTTCTCTTGGATGGAAAAGTTTACCGAGTCTGATAGCATTTCTAGAATTTCTTGCAGCTGTGGGAGTTTGATACAGGATAATTTCTGGTGAAGAAAATAGATTTTTTTTCTCTTTGGACAGCAAGTGTTTTTAGTTAGATTTGAGTATTCATGGTTGAGTTACAGAACATGTGGTGACTGGATAGTGTGGTAGGCCTTGCAGTGACAATGTTTCAATGTCAGATTCCTCAGTTTTGATGTACTTAGAGGGAATGTCCAAGATTTTGCATCTTTTGCAGATAAGGGAAGGTTGGTTGACAGCAATTAGGAAAGTGTTGTTACAGACGTTAACTGCATCATTTAAACTGAGGTAAACCAATAGTTAACAGTCAGACAGGATTTGATTGAATAGGAGGGTTCTGTAAGGTCAGATGCTGTACGAAGTAGTCAGATGCTGTAAGACAGCAACTTTGCTATTTCTAGATGTTATACCTACAGACACCAAAAACAAAGGCATGGTCATTGACAGACTCAGAAAACAAATGATCTTTAATGGAATCCAGTTTAGCTTACTAATGCTGCCTGCAGCTTTGTCAGTTTGTATAATTTGAAACAGGAGTTAAATAAGGTCTTTGAGTCTTAATGGATTTGTGGTGTGGACCCTGTCATTTCCATGCCCGTGAAATCTCTAATAAGGCAAACACGAAAGGACCAGCACTAAGGTAAACCGTTGGAGAGTCACACCACACAATGCAGAACCAAAAGACTCCAAAATGTCAGAAACACAGAGTGGAAAATAAAATGTGCACTAGAGAAATAGAAATGATATGTGAATTGCTTGGAATTGTAAATAATAGTGTGTTTATGTTTTATGAATATGTGTATCATCAAAGAAATGGCATGGCTAGGAGTACCTCCATAGTCAACACCTATGCAAACATCACTGTAGTCCAATGTAGTACAATGTTTTGTATATAACAGTATGCAAAGCTTTTAGAGATAAGTACTCTTTTTTTTCAAATGCTTTGTTGAAGACATTTCTTTTTATATGGGGTGGTAACAGCACTGATTTAGAATTATTTGTGGATTATTTAAATAGCACTACTATTTTTTGTGTTTTACAGAATAGTCAGAAACAATTAATTATTTAGATGTTAACCTAGTCAAAAATGGAGATAGTACAACAACATCAATCCATAAGAAAAAGGTACAAGCAAACCGATACGTTAATAGGAAAAGCATGCATGCACCCCATACTTTCAGAGCGATCGTAGAGAGTCAATTGCTGAGAGTAAGTCGGTTGAATACAGATGATATGCAATGTCATCATAAAATTGATGAGATAATAGTTGAATTTGGGTTGTGTGGGTATACTGATGTTATGCTGCAACAAATTAAGAATGATGTGATAAACAGTAAACATAGTAAAGCTAGCCCTTATTTCGGCATGGATCAAAGTGGATTGGATATCAATAGAAAACCTGATAACATTGATTGTGTGCGGTATCTGACCACATACAATAAGAGATCAGAAAGGGTCAAGAATATAATATCTAAGAATTGGAAAATCCTAGAAACAATGCCTGAAATTAAAAAAGTAGTGGGGGAAAGACCTTGCTTTGCATATAACAAATGTCCGAGTCCAAAGACACAATTGTGCTATAAAGATATGTCTGAAAATATTCCTAGAAAAATTTGAGAAAAAAGGTTCCTTCCCATGCTACAGTTGCAAGTGTTGTACTGATATTAAGAGGCATACTGAATTTACCCACCGGTAATGGGTAAAAATACTTAATGTTATGCTACTAGCAACACATGTAATATTATATACATGGCAAGCTGTAATAGACTCTCTGCTTTTTACATAAGAAAATGTACAAGGAAATTCAAGGACAGAATAACTAAGCATAAATCGGAAATATAGAGAGGTACTTAATAATGCCCTCAGTAAACATATGATAGATGCAGGTACTGACCATAGATTTTACTTTAGAGTTACTGATATCAAACGAAAAAGCAGAAGGGGTGGTGACATAAATAATATCCTTGAAACAAGTGAATATCAATGGATTGCATGGTTGGAAGCAGATTGTGCACCAGGTCTAAATACAACAGTTAGTATTAAACCAATCTTAAAAAGAAAACAAATGATTTTAAAATAATTAACATCATTATATTAACTTTTATAAGTTTTATGAAGTAATGTTGAATTTTTTTCATGTTACTGGTTTTACTTTATGGTTTTATCATTGGGTTGTGTCATGTGATAATTTCTTAGAGCTATTTAAAGGGTCATGTGATGAATGATTTTGAATCTACACTGACGAAGGGTTATGCCCGAAAGCTTTGTAGTTTGTAACTTATACCCAAAGAAAATTCCTGTATATGACAATTACACTCCAACAGTTCAAGCCCTGCTAGGCTAGAAGAAATACCAGGAATATCGGATAAACCACTGAACGTTTCTTTTATTACTGACAATTGCTACGGAGGCAAAACTTGGTTTAGCGCTTTCATCTAGATAACTAGATTTCCTCAGAACAAACAATACAGAATCCATGACACTTAAATATTAAAAAATCCCGCCCTTATACATCAATTAAACAATTAAATATATTGCGTCACTATTTAAAATTTAAAGAGAAGATATTTTTTTCTCTCATGTTAAAAAACACTGTACAAAAATCATTTTTATATACAACCTTATAACTAGTTGATATCATTCATAAAAATATATGACAATTAAAACACATTCAACATTTATCTATCAAGACATATTATACTAATAATATACATCAAATTCTATGTGTTTAATAACTTAAAATGTATATCTAAAGCTATTATGTACCCTTTCTCCTTATTAGATATACTGGTTATGTCACCTACAGTTTAAACTAGTTTTTTTACCTATCTCATGCACTTCATACTATCCTATTTACATCCACACAAACATTTCTTGCAACCTCTGTTCTAATAAAATCACCTTATATGTAACTCATTGTGTATTTTAGTGTATGTCTAAAAACACACAATCTAGCGCATTGTATGCTGTATATAATGCTAGTCTATTGAACACATATATCTGTCTGTACTTGAGAAATTGTATTTTGCTATGTCCTTACTAGTGGTTTGGTGGGGATGACTTCATTTAATCCCAGATGTGTTGCTGCATCTAATTTTAACTGCCATTTTATTTCCTTTTCACTAACAATTGATTTTATATTTCCTCCTCTGGGGTTAGGTACAATCACCTCTAATATTCCAAATTTAAAGCCCACACATCCTGGGTTATTTAATATATGACGAGACAATGCATTATTAGTATCATGTTTGTTGATACAATAAATATGGTCATATATTCTATTTTTAAGAAAGCGATCTGTCTTTCCTACATAATAGCTTTTACATGTGTCACATATAGCTAAATATACTAAGTGTTTTGTTTAGCAATTTCCAAATTTAAAGATTATCTTTGTCTTTGTCTTGTTTTTTAAAATAATAATATTGCCCTCATATATATATCTACAAAAGTTACAACACCCACATCTTATTGTGCCACTTTTTTGTTTTGTGTAACCTTTGTAATGATTTTGTTTCTTTTCTATAATTCTTTTTAAACTACAAAACAGGGAATAGTTTAAAAAGAATTATAGAAAAGAAACAAAATCATTACAAAGGTTACACAAAACAAAAAAGTGGCACAATAAGATGTGGGTGTTGTAACTTTTGTAGATATATATATGAGGGCAATACTATTATTTTAAAAAACAAGACAAAGACAAAGATAATCTTTAAATTTGGAAATTGCCAAACAAAACACTTAGTATATTTAGCTATATGTGACACATGTAAAAGCTATTATGTAGGAAAGACAGATCGCTTTCTTAAAAATAGAATATATGACCATATTTATTGTATCAACAAACATGATACTAATAATGCATTGTCTCATCATATATTAAATAACCCAGGATGTGTGGGCTTTAAATTTGGAATATTAGAGGTGATTGTACCTAACCCCAGAGGAGGAAATATAAAATCAATTGTTAGTGAAAAGGAAATAAAATGGCAGTTAAAATTAGATGCAGCAACACATCTGGGATTAAATGAAGTCATCCCCACCAAACCACTAGTAAGGACATAGCAAAATACAATTTCTCAAGTACAGACAGATATATGTGTTCAATAGACTAGCATTATATACAGCATACAATGCGCTAGATTGTGTGTTTTTAGACATACACTAAAATACACAATGAGTTACATATAAGGTGATTTTATTAGAACAGAGGTTGCAAGAAATGCTTATGTGGGTGTAAATAGGATAGTATGAAGTGCATGAGATAGGTAAAAAAACTAGTTTAAACTGTAGGTGACATAACCAGTATATCTAATAAGGAGAAAGGGTACATAATAGCTTTAGATATACATTTTAAGTTATTAAACACATAGAATTTGATGTATATTATTAGTATAATATGTCTTGATAGATAAATGTTGAATGTGTTTTAATTGTCATATATTTTTATGAATGATATCAACTAGTTATAAGGTTGTATATAAAAATGATTTTTGTACAGTGTTTTTTAACATGAGAGAAAAAAATATCTTCTCTTTAAATTTTAAATAGTGACGCAATATATTTAATTGTTTAATTGATGTATAAGGGCGGGATTTTTTAGTATTTAAGTGTCATGGATTCTGTATTGTTTGTTCTGAGGAAATCTAGTTATCTAGATGAAAGCGCTAAACCAAGTTTTGTCTCCGTAGCAATTGTCAGTTTGTAACTTATCTTGGATGTATCTTGGAATAAACTTTGATTTTAATTTTTCCAAGCTGCGTTTCTAACATTTTAGAGTCTTTTGGTTCTGAAATCTCTAATAAGGATCAGTTCAGTTTTAATAGTTGTTGAGAATACCTGAAATGTATTTTCAGTAATACTGTTTTATTTTATTTTTTTTTTTTTCTTATTCTTTGTTGACCAAGTTAGTCCCGCTACATTAGTAGAGTCTTTTCAGGGGAGACCAGAGGTGGTACTTATGGCACTAGAGGAAATTCTGCCAGGCATTGGGGAAGTTCTCCTACTCATTAGTGAGTGGGGGACGCTGCTTGTTGTGAGACTTTCTTCTTCCGGTCTGGGTGCAGTAATGGCGCGGAGAAGCAGTAAGGAAAATGGTGAATGTGCGCAGTGTAATATATGGTGGGAAAAGAGTTTAGAGGTTGGAGATGATGTTTAGTGTGAAGAAAGTCAAACCTTCACAAAAGGAGGGAGTGGACGGTGAATAGGCATGTGAAGGCATAAAGGAGATGCTGGTCAAGAAGGGACTGCTGCATGTGGAGAATGATGTGAAGGTTCTCAAGCCTTCGCAGGATTTGGAGTTTCTATTTCAAGAAAGGTTGCTTGAAGGAGAAAGAGATCCCAGACATATTATTACAGCCCTCCATTGTGAAGGTTGTGCAATGTTTACTTACATGATTTAATCAAAGTGAATAGGGGAGTGAAAAATCTTTGTCATGAGGGAGATCCTGGAAAGAATACAAGAAGAAGTAGTAGAGGAAATAAGAGCAGAGAACAAAAAGTCACACACAGAGACAGTGAAAGAAAGGAGAAAAGCAGAATTAAGGATAAATCATTTTTTAGTGAGAAGCAGCAGCAAAAAAGAGACATAACTGAATAGGTATGACATTTGGGATAATATATCACCACTGGATATATCACCTAAAGAGGTAAGAGTATTTATTCATATTAACAAAGGCACTTTTTGTGACTTTTTTTTTGAATCAGGACAATATATGGGGAATTTTTTGGAACAGTATGATGTATAGAAAAACTGTAATCCCTGAAACTCATATGTTATCCAAGTATTCAATAAAGAGACAAAAAAGAAAATCGATCTTCAGTTTCGAACTGAAGTAGAAAAAGAAGTATTAAAAGACTGCACGCAAAGATGTTACAGACATTACAAAAAATTATGAAACCAGAGGTTTATGAACTGGGGTTTGGGAATATGGTGCTGTATTAAAATGGAAAATGAAAAAATAATACATATTCCAAGCATGAAAAATGTAGACGGAAACAAAGATACTTTGAAATATTTAGGACAAATGAAAATGTGTTTCTTTTTTTGTGGCAAGAGTGATCATTTAATTAGCAATTGTAATAAAAGGAAGTGCTATATTTGTGGTAAAGTGGGACATGAGGCTAAAAATGTGAAATGGCGTTTGTTTATTTATTTGACATCTGTTTACTGGGAAAGTCTGACTGTGGTCCTAGAATCCTATTTTCAGCAGAGGCCCAGGGAGACAAGCTCCAAGGTACATGGTAATTAATACTTTACAACACAATTCTTGTACAACAAAATATACATGTAAAAAATTGCAATGGAAGAGACATGCCAAACATTCACAAAGGCAACAAAAGTAGGAGCTCCACTACAATCCTGATTAACTACCAGAACTGGAAAAAGGGAGGACAGACAGCACAAGGAGAAACACAGGAGCAGACGAGGGTGAAGAAGGGAATCAGTGTACGTGACAAAAGTAGCGGCCCTGGGAACAGAGGAGAGATGCGAGGGGCAACAGAGGCGCAGTAAATATGTAAGTACAAATAAAAAACAGAAGTAGGAGGGAGAGAATGCAGTGAAAACATAGTGAGGGGCAGAGCTTGTTGAGGAGGTAGTCAGAGGAGCAAAGGTTGTTGTAAAAGGTAGCCTAGGCAGAGGGATATAGAGCTAAGTGGGCTTAGAGCAGATCAGATCCATGCTTTGCTTAAGAATTTTTCCAGTGCATACTTAAATGAGAGAAAGTTAGAGTTATTTCTAATATTTGATGGAAGATTATTCCAGGCTTTGGCGATGTGATGGGAGTAAAAGCATTTTCCAGCATTTTTATTGAATTTTGAAATGTGGTTTATCTACTCTTTGCCGTTTTGGGAGAAAAAGTATGCATTTTGTTTTACTGGGGTTAAGTAGCATTTGGGAGTTGTTTAACCAGAGTCCAATAGATCAAAAAAGCTTCTTGGATCATAAGTTGCAGGTTGGGTAGGTTATGTAATGAGCAAATAACAGGTGAGTCATCAGCATATTGAATTAATTTTGATTTCTTAGCAGATAAATGAAGATTATTTATAAAGATGTTGAAGAGAAGTGGCCCAAGGATGGATCATTAGAGAACCCCTGTGATGTTTGGTAAAAAGAGAGAAAAAGAGCCATGCCGCTTAATTGATTGTTGTCTGTCTATGAGATAACTTTTGAACCATGCAATGGAAGATGATGTGAGACTAAGAGAGGAAAGGTCTTTTAATAGCTTAGTGTATGACACTGTATCAAATGCCTTACAGAGGTCTAGAAACAGTGAGAAAAAAGTTGACCAGAGACTCTAGCATAATTTATGGCATCCATGAAGAATAAGAGAACAGTAAACGTGCTGTGATGTGGTCTCAAGCCATGATGTGTTGGATACAGTAGTGTCTTATGGACAAGATAATTAATGAGTTGTAAATGGATACTTTTTTCAAGTATTTTGGACAAAAGTGACAGGATTGCAATGGGGAAGTAGTTAGATCAGAGGAGTTCCCTCCTTTATGTAGTGGAATAACGCAAAACTTTTTCCAGATACATGGGACATATGATTGAGAGATTGATCTGTCAATAAGAATACTTACTAGGTAAGCTAAGGACTCAGCAGCAAGCTTGATGTATTCTGCAAGGAGAATATCTGCAGAGACTGAACTGGGCTTGAGTTTTAGTAGAGATTTCTTTATGAAGTTGGTGGAGATAGGGTGGAGTGTAAAGGTTAAAGCAGTAGCAGTGGAACATGGCGTGAAGGCAGCATTTATACTCGCTTTAGAGGTATTTAAAGCAACAAAATGATCAAAAGTAGGTACAGCATGGGTATTGTTTGACACAAGGTTGCAGATGCTGTCGAAGCGACAGAGTGTGGCAGTTTCACTAGAGGATTTACCGGGATAAGGACTAGGATTATGTTTTGTGCCTGGTTTGAGAAGTGAGCTGACTGATGACCAGAATTTTTGGGGGTTATGAGAGGTGTTAATTTGCAGCTGGTATAGATTTTTTTTTATCAGTGATAATGAGATTTTTGACTTTGTTATGGAGTTGTTTGCAATATAGTAGTTTGCCAGGAGGTTTGGATTTTTGACATTCATTCCATGCTTTGTCTATTAGTGACATTAACTGTTTGGTGGCACATGATAGCCATGGGGTATGACTGGTTTTGATTCTTATAGTCCAAGTGGAACTAAGCTATTCAGAATGGTTTGGAATTTGGTATTAGAGAAATATACAGCTTCATTGAAAGGATGAGTTTTTAGGGTCACCTAATTAGTGGATTTTAATATGTTAAGAAAGGTCTGTATATTAAGGTTTATGGGTTACGGCTAGTCTTGTATACATGTTTATTAGGAGCATGTTTTGATATTCTAATGGCAAAGGACGACAGGTGATCGCTAAGAGTGTTACGAATGGTACCTGGATTGTGTTTACTCACTTGGATCAGATACTAGAACTCAGTTTAAGCTTGATCCTTGTGTACTGTTTTTGTCGTATCATGTAGGGGTTGCTTCTATTTGAGAGATGTAATAATTTATGGAGACAGTGGGGGGAGGTAGATTTAAAAGCTAGCCAATTTATGTTGACATCACCAAGAATGATCATTTCATAAGAGATATTTGTAGAAATCCAAGATAGGATGTTTTAAAGTATTGGGGTGTTTTGACCTGGGGGATGTAAATGACTATTATACACAGATTCCTTTAGTTGTTTATTTTTAGGATAGTTATGAGTAGTTCAGCATTATTGAATTTAGGGATGTATGTGGTCAGAGTAATTAATAACAGTGAAGAGACTATTGTAAAATAAGGCAATTCTACTTGATTTTGTATGTAATCTATCTATTCTGATTAAATTATATCCTGGGCGGAGTGTTTTGACATCTTTTATGTTAGGTTTAAAGCAGGTTTCAGTGGCAGCTAAGAAATCAGGTCTACGTAATGCAACCCGGTAATGGAAGTCTGAGATTTTGTTGCAAATGCTTTGAAAATTGAGGATAATGAATTTCAGATTTTTACTATGTGATGAGTTTGTATGGTGAGGGGGGAGGTAAGGGGTAGAGGTTGGGCCTGGACTGGGATGAACATCATCAGAGAGGGAGATTAATGAAATGTAGGTGGGCAGTCATTTGAGTATAAAAGGGAATTTAATTATATAGCAATGAGGCTTACTGACTTTGGAATTATACTGTGAAAGTGTTATTTTTGGAGAGGGTAAAGTATTAGTTTGAAGTAGACTAAGTGATATATTAGAGAAACTTTGTATTGGGAGGAATGGCTGTGGATGAGGTTATGGAAGTGATATGGGAATTGATATTGGATATATGGTAGCTTGTTTAGTGAAGAAGGAAAAGAAAATCTAAAGATAGGTTGGTTAAGAGTGTTAGTGTTGAGAGAGGCATGGTGTTTGCTTAGAGTGGGTGCAGTAGGATTTTGAAAATGTTGTTGTCATTAGAGGCGGTAACAATATACAAGGAGGTAGATGTAGCTAAGGGTAAATGAAAGTGGTTTTGGTTGAAGATTGTTGTGTAAAGATGGAAGGTCTTATGGGAGGAGGAGGCAGTTATGTATAGGCCACAGAATGTTTTAATTGGTTGGTTTGATTAGGGGGAGGAGTTTGAGAGGTATAAGTCTGTAAATAGTGGGGGTGGGTGGAATTTGGGGGTAGCCCATGTGTAGCAAGGAGAAATGGAGAAGGCACAACCCAGTAACAAATGCATGAGTGTCAAGAAAAACAATCAGTAAAGACAAACTAAATTTTGGTTTAATGGTAACTACTATAACTACTGAACAATTGCATGGGAGAAATAACAGGCACAGATTAGGTAGACAGCAGGAAGGAGACCACAACAAAAAGGGATTATTAGGAGTAAATAAGCGAGGAGACCAGAAAATAGAACTGAGAAACAGGTGGACAAAGGGAAAAATAATTAACTGGAAAATAGTACAACAGGGTAGAAATCTATGGTGAGGAATAATACTCGGAAGAGAAAAATGGATAGTAGTAAAGGGCAGTGTGTGTGTCCCAGCAATGTGCTAGAGAGACGATTAGTGGTGTTAACAGGTAATGTGGATTATACAGTAGCTGCAAGACATAAAGCAGTAGGTTGCAGGCAGGACCTGAACACAGGGGTCTAAGTAAATAGGTGCAGCGTATTCACTTTTGTTCAATGGTCTACCTCAGCAGTACATTCGGGGTGGTGGAAGTAAGTCTTTACCTCCATTAGCTTGCACACATCACTGCAGACACAGGGGAAGTGTTCTAGCAGAAAACTGCTCATGAAATCGGTTAATAATGCCTGGACCCATTCCGCCAGTTTCTGAGCCACCATATCTGACTGGGGACAGCCAGGAAAGCAACCCCCAAATTTTCTTTAATTTTGCAATTTTTATTTTCTCACAATACTACTAAAAGGATGAGAATTTTTCCATTACAGCACCCTAGCCTCTATCACCACAGAATGGCCGCCATCATGATAAACCCTGTGTATCATGATGGAGTGAAATGTAAACAAATGCGGCATTTATGGATGGACTGTTAGGAAAATATAGAAGGTAAGGAAAAAGGGGGTGGGAAGGAACAAGAAATAGTAGAAGAACAAAGTATAAAATTAGATCAAGAAAAAGGCAGGAAGGCTGAATAATGACAAACAATAATGAGATAGGAAAAAATGGAACATAAAAGGATAGAAAAAGAGGGAAATGGAGAAATAGTAGAAACGAGTAAGGAAGAAGATATTAAATGAAGAGTGATTAAGGGAAAGACGATCTCTATTAGCAAAAGGATAAATGATGGAAAAGAAAATTCAAGAGTGTAGGTCTGAAAGAAAATAAAAATGGTAAAACATACAAGGGAAATTAAGTAATATACAATAAAAGAAAAAAAAATAAGAATTTTAGCAATACATTTGAATAGAATAAAGAATATCAAAAGAAGGCTATGTGTGTATGAACAGTGTACAACACTTAACAGAGATATTATTATACCTGAAGATATGAAAACTTTAACAGAAGGGAGCGATTACACATAGAAAAGTTATGGGAAGGTGAAATTATTTGGAATATAGGAAAAGAAACATGCTCAGGTATAGGAATATTATATTTAAAATCAATAGAAACTTTGGATAATACCTTAGTTGCACTGGGTAAAGTAGATGTTAGGTGGAAAAAGCAGGTTTATAAAATTTTTGCAGTTTGTGTACAGATTACCAATAAAGAGATGCTATGTTCAAAAGAATTTAGAGCATGTAAGTGTGAATGAACATGGAGATATTATTAACGGAACATTTTAATTGCATTTTAAAATGAAGAAAAATGGGGGGGCTGATGTTAAGATGGTAGCAGAGCATAATACACAGTGGACCTACAAAAGGAATAACTTAAGAACAGAGACAGAAACTCTTATAATTTCTGAAGGTTTGAAAATTATACAATAAGGAAGAAAAGTTACATCTTTTTCAGATCATTTGATAATTTAGATAGAAATAGGTATTAAAAGTTTAAATGAAAAACGATTTAGACGAGGAAGGTAAAGAAAGGGTCAAGCAATTATGGAAAAATCATGTAGATATGAGAGTGTTTAAGAAAAACTGGATGTGTTGGTGGATACATTTTAAAGAAAAATATAATAAATGTTTCTTGGAATGGCAAAGTTTAAAAAGAAAAGAAGAGAAACAAAACTATAAGGAAGTTATGAATCATTTAGAGAAGCCGAAATAAATAAAGTACTTTATTAAGGATGAAAGAAAAAGGGAAGATATATGAAATGAACCAACAGAAAACTAAAAAAAACATGTTTAAGGAGAGATATTTTACAAGGGAAAAAAAGAAGAGGTTGCACTTTATTTAAACAAGACATTAAGAGAGAATAAAAGAATAATGAGAAAGGAGAAAATGTTAAAACGCATCAAGAAACAATGGATGTAATAAAGGAATATATAGAAAAGACATTTAAAAAGTAGAATGTTAAAAATTAACTAAAGTGGATAATGGAGGGTTAGAAAAAAACAACTGTGGAAGAAAACAATATTCAATATTCAGTGGGTATTGGTATGAGTATAAATAAGGATAAAAGTAAAGGCTTAGGAATAATAGGTAAAACAGGAGGTATTCAAATTTATCAAGAAGAGATGGACATAATAGGTATACAATTTGGTATTGCCCTTTACAGAAAACAACAAGGGGTAATATAATATAAAAATGTATGGAATATATGTTTGTTTTGGAGGATATACAGTTGTCATATAGAAAGAAAATATATTTAATCAGTTCAGTTTTATTTGGAAAAGTGCATACTTTGCAACTGTGTTTATATTTCCTAAAAAGTATGAAAAAGAATTAATGCCAATTGTGTTCTCATTTACATGGGGATTTAGATTAAACACAGTGAAAAGAAAAGTGTTATATGTTAAAGAATAGGAAAGAGAACTTTGTTTAGTGAATCCTGTAGTTTATGCAGCATCACTGGATTTTTATAAAGTGTTAATATGGTTAAAAGAATGAAATCTTTGATAAGCTTAATAATGAAAGAAAACTATAAGGACATATGGGAAAGAGTAAACGGGAAAGAGGGAAAGGGTATTTGAATAAGGAAATAAGAGTATTAAATTTTGTTATGGAAAATATGCATAGGTACTACAGAAAATAATAGGAAAGAATTGTATTTAAATATAATGAATAAGTATTATTGTGCATATCCATGGAAACAATTAGAACATGAAAATAAATAAAAGCCATAGCCTAAGCCAGGTAATTTAATTTCAGACTATTTTTTAAAGTTAGCTGGACTGAGATTAACCTCCTCTCTTCCAGTATCCTCTATTACAATACATTCATTTCAACAGTTGCAATACAGTCTGCCATACAGGTGCATTTATTTTCTGTCCAGCAGAACCCACAGTTGGTACATTTTTAATACAAGCAACTTCACAAATACGTTTTCAACACAAGCACCTGGACAAATAAGTTTGATATATAAATGACATATAATTCTTTACAAAATTTCAGCTAGCTATGCTAGCATATGTTACACATCCACTGCCCTACTTCTCCTTAGCTGGCAATATCTCACATAATCACAAGGCACATTCCACATAATAACTTAAGAAAATGCCTGAAAGCATATCACATACAAACTGCATCACAATGACGTGGTATGCGATTAGTACCAGAGTGGGGATGTTATTATGCTACATAAGGTACAGGCAGGTACTTCTCAATGAAGGATCTGTGCCATACTGTGTTGAGTGAAAAGCAATGCACAAAGCAGTGGAGTTGAAGAGTGAACAGAAGGACAGCTGAATAAAGGAGGACAAGAATAAGTATGTCTGAAGACACCAGAACAGATGTGAGGCAAAGCCAGGAATAGAAATAAAGTACATAAGGAAAGCTCATGGTGCAATACAGAAGTCCACAATGCTATCAAAAGAAGGAACACAGGAAAAAGTGGGAGAAATAAAAATGGACCAGATTAAGAAGGAATACTGGTTGGCTAACAAAAAGGATAAGAGGGTGCACTCAGTGGCAAACAAGTTATCAGAGAAACCCTACCAGCATCTGGAAAGTAACTCAGCAGATAACACAAAAAAGTCAAGTTGCAAGGCAAAGGCAGAAAAATAAAGACAGTCGCAAGACACCCTTCTTAAGGGATGATAGCAACAATGGACTCATGAGACCTAAGGACATAAAAGGCAGACAGAAGGAGAACTTCCAGTAGACTCTAAATGAAGAAAAGCCCACAAAAGCTGTAATGTACTATGCACAGCATATGATGAAACTGGAGGAAAAAGAAACCAACACAGAGGAAGAACAGCACTAGGTCAGGGAAGGCAGCAGGCTCAGATGAATTCACAGTGGATATGATCAAGCTGACTGGTGAGTTATGGAAAAAATGGCTCTTGAAGGTACCCATAGGAGTAGAGAGAGAGAGAGACAGGGAATCCGAGATAACTGGAAAACTGGCAGTCTAGCATCAGCAAACAAGAAAAAGTAAACAATGAGAACTCTTAGCAGCAAAAAGGTATCAAACTCCTATCACACTGTATCAAAGGGCTGGGTAGGGTGACTAATCCAGCCAGAAACTTGTAGTCCATTGGCCATTTTGGGTCAATTCCTAGCTCTTTTCAGCCCCCTGTAATAAAGCCCGCTTTAGCGCGCTTTTTCGCTTGTATTCAACTCAGCACAGCTCCTCGTGGTGTACTGCAGAGTTCTACAAGCAGCAGAGAGCAAAAGAGTGACTTTTTCCTGATTTAAGTATTTTTTTCTGGCTTTTTGATTATTTACTGCTTAGCGACTGCTTTTTCGCCTGTTTATACAGCTCTGCATTCTATTTAAACTGTTTTTGTGTTGATTAACTGTTTTGCACTTTTAAAAAGTTAGTTGTTGCTTAATTTTACCTGTAGGCTAACACACTCAAGTGCGCTAGCCGCTTAAAAGCATTTATAGCATTTACTGTCTGTTCTTCCTCTGTTTTCTGCAAAGAAGAAAAACAAAAACAAAAAAAAAAAATCTTGTTTTCCCGCCTTACTGAACTAGAATAGTCCAGTCTTCAGAGTTTGCTGACCTCTGGGCTTTGTCTTGGTTCCTGTGCTATTCCATATCCTTATTTGGATAAAAGGAAGTGTCTTTGTTCACCAGTGGGAGTGGGGATCACTGAGCGGCCTGTTTGTCCCTAGAGGAGTGGTTCCAGCCAGAAACTTGTAGTCTATTGGCCATTTTGGGTCAATTCCTAGCTCTTTTCAGCCCCCTGTAATAAAGCCCGCTTTAGCGCTTGTATTCAACTCAGCACAGCTCCTCGTGGTGTCCTGCAGAGTTCTACAAGCAGCAGAGAGCAAAAGAGTGACTTTTTCCTGATTTAAGTATTTTTTTCTGGCTTTTTGATTATTTACTGCTTAGCGATTGCATTTTCGCCTGTTTATACAGCTCTGCATTCTATTTAAACTGTTTTTGTGTTGATTAACTGTTTTGCACTTTTTAAAAAGTTATTTGTTGCTTAATTTTACCTGTAGGCTAACACACTCAAGCGCTAGCCGTTTAAAAGCATTTACTGTCTGTTTTTCCTCTGTTTTCTGTAAAAAAAAAAAAAAAAAAAAAAAAAAATCTTGTTTTCCCACCTTACTGAACTAGAATAGTCCAGTCTTCAGAGTTTGCTGATCTCTGGGCTTTGGCTTGGCTCCTGTGCTATTCCATATCCTTATTTGGATAAAGGGAAGCTTCTTTGTTCACCAGTGGGAGTGGGGAGCACTGAGCAGCCTATTTGTCCCTACAGCAGTGGTTCCAGCCAGAAACTTGTAGTCTATTGGCCATTTTGGGTCAATTCCTAGGTCTTTTCAACCCCCTGCTATAAAGCCCGCTTTAGCGTGCTTTGGCGTGATTTAGCACGGAGTTGCCCATAGAGCACCATCGGGCAGCGCTGGTTAAACAAGGTTGAACTATTTCTGGCTCCGAAAAGTCTGCTCTTCAATTTTTCCCTTATAACTTCTCTACTTGCAATCTAAACAGTCTATTCTCTATCTCAATAGCTCAGCACTTGCTCCTAAAGCATTTTTATATAGGTAAAGTACTTGTATACTAAACAAAGTACTACATTAGCCTAGAATTCCCTTGAGTACCCATTTCCCTATAGGTCCCTTCTGACTCAGTTACACAGCAAACTTTTTCACTTTTTCTAGCATGTCGAAGGGTCAGTTGCTAGCGTCCTCTCCTGTTCAGCTGGTGAATCTGGGCATCTTGAGGCAATGTTACAATTGCCTCATGTACACAGACAACCCACTCCTTCTCCCACAAAACACAAACACATGTGAGAGATGCAACTATATAGCCAAACTGGAGGCTGAGCTCTCTCAACTCAGGACTGGCAAGACCAGACAGGAGGAGAAGGAAACCACGCACACCACAAACCCAGTTTCACATAGAACTATCACAACTGCAAAACAAACACATAAACACACAAAGACATACTGGAGGCACTGATCAAAAATCTACCAAAACTACAGAGGCCTCCAAAGCAGACACCCAAGCAACTGACACCTCAAGACATAAGACATGCAACACATAGTTCTCAAAGTCAGTGTGCTAAACAGTCACAGCCCTTAAGGCCAAACACAATGCCAGACACACTTGTTATAGGTGACTCCATAGTCAGACACACTGACGTCCCACTCACCAGACTGAACAAGGAAAAGATCACAGTTAGCTGCCTGTCAGGCGCTAGAATCCGCCACATAACACAAGCACTTAGGTCACTCCACAGCAAGTACAAGTATGACTCAGTCATTGTCCATGCCGGTGTGAACGACCTGAGACGTACCTCCCTGGACTACATGAAAAGAGACATAGAGGAGCTCTCAGATTATGTAGCCCAGGCCGGTATGACCCTGACCCTGAGCAGTATCCTACCCTCACCAAGAATGATGCCACAATACAGAGACAAAATGATCAGCTTTAATAATTGGCTTAATTACTGGTGTCATTCTAAGGGGATCCAATGTCTGTCTGCCTGGGATGACATGCTTGACAAGCCACGCTGCGCTGAGGGACGGCTTGCACCCGTCACCCTGGGCTTCCGGATATTGGCAAAGGCTCTTGCCACCCCATAGTGCCTTTTTAGGCAAGGCTCAAATGATAAACCTACCGCCCTATAAAACAAAAATGGAGAAAAACTAAGGGTAATACTGCTCAATGCCAGAAGTCTAAACCTCAAGATGCACGCCTGAAGCCCTCCTCAGTATGGAGAACATCGATGTTTGTGCTGTGACTGAAACCTGGTTCAAGGCTCCTGAGAGCACCCCAGCACTATCAGGTTATACCTCATATCATGCGTTCCGGCGCCAAAATCCAGACCGAACTACAAAAGGAGGGGAGTATCCATATTCATAAAGGATACCCACACCTCCAGGTTAGTGGCAACGCACGAAGCATCGGAGACCATCCAGGTGCAATTAACCATAGGTAAAACTGCCCTACAGTTTGTAACATGCTACAGACCACCTTCTCAAACTCAGGAAACCCACACAGCCTTCCTGAAGACACTGGAGAGTATAAATGTCTCTCCAAACACCATCATATTGGGTGACTTCAACTACCCAAACATAGACTGGGAACATTACTCAAGCCCCAACACCCTAGCCCAAAGGTTCCTTGAGTTCATAAACTCAAATGCTATGGAACAACTAGTCACCATTCCCACAAGAGGAGAAAATATACTAGACCTGATCATCACAAACATGGGGACAAAATGCTCCACACCGGAAGTATATCCCTCATTGGTGAGATCAGACCATAAATTAATCTCACTGGAGATCCACATCCCGCCACCACCCCCAAAAAGACCACAGTGAAGAACTTCTCAAAAGCAAACTTCACACTTCTTAAGACTGGAGTGGTATCCTTCAAGGCCCCCGAGCCAGTGGAAACCACAACCCACGCTGCTGAAACCCTTACAAATGCCTTCTACGAGCACCTCCAGGAATGTATGGATCAAGCAATCCCTAATAAAATCAAGACCTTTCCACCAAAGGCAGGCGCCCGGTCTGGTGGACTCCAGCCATAAACAAACTCTACAACAAGAGGAGAAAGCTACTACATGACAGAGCAAAATCCCTAAATGGGAAGGCATCTCTGATCAATACTAGCAAAAAACTACGATCACTCATAAAATCATCCAAGGCCAACTTTGAGAGAAAAATCGCTAATGACACAAAAGACAATCATAAAGCCTTCTTTAGCTATGTTAACTCCCAGATATGCTCAGAATTAGTCCAAAATGATAAAAATCACTGAACCCACAGACATTGCCAACATACTGGCAGACAGGTTCAGTGCAAATTTCTCCCCCCCCCCCAAAAGGACAAATATCTATCCCACCAGGCTCCAGCCTCCCCAACATCTCCGATGCCCAGGTGAGAGCTGCTCTCTAAAGCAAAAACACAGCATCAATGGGACTGGACGGTGTCCCCGGCTGTGTGCTACACGAACTCAATGAGGAACTAAACCCACACATAAGGCTGCTGTTTAATCTTAGCCTTACTACAGGATACGCACTCAAAGAATGGCGACGGCAACTGTGGTCCCACTCCACAAAGGCGGTGCTTCTACGGACCCTGGAAATTACCGCCCATAAGCTTGACGAGCCTTGTCTGCAAAGCTATGGAGAGGATCATAATGGAACTCATAAATAAAGACATTGGGGACCTACAGACACTGGATCCTACCCAATTTGGCTTTGTCAAGGGCAGATCCTGCCTCTTGAACTTGGTCGACTTTTTCAAACAGTCACTAAGGCCATTGATGAGGTAAGGCAGTTCACACAGCCTACCTTGACCTAGCAAAAGCATTCGACACAATACCCCACTCGGGCATCATAGAAAAGCTCACCAGCTTAGATGTAAACCCATATATCACAAGATGGGTTGCAAACTGGCTCAAGGACAGAACACACAGGGTTAGAGTTGCTGGTGCCATGTCAGACTCTAAGCCGGTCATGAGCGGTGTCCCACAGGGCTCAGTCCTGGGCCCACTCTTGTTCGGCATTTATTTTTCTGAAGTGCAGGCAAACATAGGGGGATTGTGGCTGACAAAATTTGCAGATGACTGCAAACTGGGCACCATAATTGACACTCCATCAGACACAGACATCCTCCAGAAAGGTCTCATAGAAATGGATAACTGGTGCCAGAGCCATGGCCTTAAGCTAAATGCCAAAAAATGTATAGTCATACCCTTTGGGAAAAACAAGGTAACCCCTAATTACCACATAGGTGCTAATTCATTAAACAGGGAAGAAGTTATCAGGGACCTGGGGACCCAAGTTGACAGTAAAGTACAGTTTTGTACCTACCATAAATGTAGATGTCCGAACTGGATAGCATCTGCAGTCATAACAAGTGGGTTGTCCTGTCGTCAGGCAGCCCTGCAGTCGGCCGGATTCCAAAGTCCGGGTCCGGCTTCGGCTGATGTCGCACCCCTCCCGACGTCATCTCTGTTGGTCTTCGGGTATAAAAGCATCAGCCGACGCCATTTTCATCAGTGTTTCTTGCCCCAGATGCCAGTAGCCCTCTTGCAGGCTAAAAATTTTGGATAGATGCCAATGTTTCCAAATAGATAGAGGTAAACACAGCAATAAGCATATATGTACAAACAACACACCACAAAAGACTCCCCAAAAGCTAGCTATTAGGAGGGTAAACACCCTAGGAGTACCACAGAGGGGAAGGAGGGAGGGTAATCCTGACTGCAGATGCTATCCAGTTCGGACATCTACATTTATGGTAGGTACAAAACTGTACTATGTCCTTCATGGATGCATCTGCAGTCATAACAAGTGGGTAGAATACCATAGCCAACTAGGGAGGAGGAAAAAGTAGATTATGGTGTGTTTAGGATCCCTTGCAGTACAGCAGTGGCAAACCCTGCTCGGAGTCTGGAATAAAGAGGCAAATTATAATGCTTGGCAAATGTATGCACGGAGGTCCAAGTAGCCGCCTCAATAATGTCTTTGGTTGCCACCTCGTAAGAAGGCTGTGGTAGTGGCTGTTGCCCTTGTAGAATGAGGTCTTATGTTCTGTGGAATTGGTTTTCCATGGAAGGAGTAACAGTATCGTATGCAATTTCCTATCCATTTGGAGATTGTCTGTTTGGAAATAGCTTTTCCTTCCCTTCCTGTTGCATAGGCTACAAAGAGTTGGTCAGTCTTTCTGCTATTTTTTGTTCTGTCCAAGTAGTAGCGTAGCTGTCTATGTACATCCAAGGTATGCAGTATTCTTTCCCTCTGTTTTGTGGGTTGGGAAAGAAGGTAGGTAGGTGGATTGCCTGGTTTAAAGACACTCTGGATACCACCTTGGGCATAAATGTAGGATTAGTCCTCAAGGACACTCTATCTTGGTGGAAGATTAGGAAGGGTTGCACTGCCATTAAGGCCTGTAGTTCTGAAACCCTCCTTGCTGAAGTAATTGCCAGTAGGAAAGCAGTTTTCCATGACAGGTGTTGTAGGTCTGCTGTTGCTGCTGGTTCAAAGGGTGATAGTGTCAACTTTTCTAGCACAAAGTTTAAATCCCAAGCTGGTAATGGTGGTTTCCTTGGAGGTTTTCATTCTTGATTCCTCTGAGGAACTGCCTGAGCAAAGGGTGCGAAAAAACAGGTGGATCAAAGCTGTATTCTGCTGAAATAGCTGATGCATGTATCTTGATGGAGGAGTAGGACAGGCCTGAATGAAGAAGTTCGGCTAGATACTCCAGAATGTTAGGCATATCTATGTTTGACACATCTTTTCCTCTTCCGACTCCAAATGACAAACCTTTTCCATTTTCCAGCATAGTTCCTTCTTGTTGAACTAGGTCTTTTCAACCCCCTGCTATAAACCCCGCTTTAGCATGCTTTGGCGTGATTTAGCACGGAGTTGCCCATAGAGCACCATCGGGCAGCGCTGGTTAAACAAGGTTGAACTATTTCTGGCTCCGAAAAGTCTGCTCTTCAATTTTTCCCTTATAACTTCTCTACTTGCAATCTAAACAGTCTATTCTCTCTCTCAATAGCTCAGCACTTGCTCCTAAAGCATTTTTATATAGGTAAAGTACTTGTATACTAAACAAAGTACTACATTAGCCTAGAATCCCCTTGAGTACCCATTTCCCTATAGGTCCCTTCTGACTCAGTTACACAGCAAACTTTTTCACTTTTTCTAGCATGTCGAAGGGTCAGTTGCTAGCGTCCTCTCCTGTTCAGCTGGTGAATCTGGGCATCTTGAGGCAATGTTACAATTGCCTCATGTACACAGACAACCCACTCCTTCTCCCACAAAACACAAACACATGTGAGAGATGCAACTATATAGCCAAACTGGAGGCTGAGCTCTCTCAACTCAGGACTGGCAAGACCAGACAGGAGGAGAAGGAAACCACGCACACCACAAACCCAGTTTCACATAGAACTATCACAACTGCAAAACAAACACATAAACACACAAAGACATACTCGGAGGCACTGATCAAAATCTACCAAAACTACAGAGGCCTCCAAAGCAGACACCCAAGCAACTGACACCTCAAGACATAAGACATGCAACACATAGTTCTCAAAGTCAGTGTGCTAAACAGTCACAGCCCTTAAGGCCAAACACAATGCCAGACACACTTGTTATAGGTGACTCCATAGTCAGACACACTGACGTCCCACTCACCAGACTGAACAAGGAAAAGATCACAGTTAGCTGCCTGTCAGGCGCTAGAATCCGCCACATAACACAAGCACTGAGGTCACTCCACAGCAAGTACAAGTACAGTCATTGTCCATGCCGGTGTGAACGACCTGAGACGTACCTCCCTGGACTACATGAAAAGAGACATAGAGGAGCTCTCAGATTATGTAGCCCAGGCGGTATGACTGACCCTGACCCTGAGCAGTATCCTACCCTCACCAAGAATGATGCCACAATACAGAGACAAAATGATCAGCTTTAATATTACTGGGTGTCATTCTAAGGGGATCAATGTCTGTCTGCCTGGGATGACATGCTTGACAAGCCAGCCACGCTGCAAGGGACGGCTTGCACCCGTCACCCTGGGCTTCCGGATATTGGCAAAGGCTCTTGCCACCCCATAGTGCCTTTTTAGGCAAGGCTCAAATGATAAACCTACCGCCCTAGAAAAAAAAATGGAGAAAAACTAAGGGTAATACTGCTCAATGCCAGAAGTCTAAACCTCAAGATGCACGCCCTTGAAGCCCTCCTCAGTATGGAGAACATCGATGTTTGTGCTGTGACTGAAACCTGGTTCAAGGCTCCTGAGAGCACCCCAGCACTATCAGGTTATACCTCATATCATGCGTTCGGCCAAAATCCAGACCGAACTACAAAAGGAGGGGGAGTATCCATATTCATAAAGGATACCCACACCTCCAGGTTAGTGGCAACGCACGAAGAATCGGAGACCATCCAGGTGCAATTAACCATAGGTAAAACTGCCCTACAGTTTGTAACATGCTACAGACCACCTTCTCAAACTCGGAAACCCACACAGCCTTCCTGAAGACACTGGAGAGTATAAATGTCTCTCCAAACACCATCATATTGGGTGACTTCAACTACCCAAACATAGACTGGGAACATTACTCAAGCCCCAACACCCTAGCCCAAAGGTTCCTTGAGTTCATAAACTCAAATGCTATGGAACAACTAGTCACCATTCCCACAAGAGGAGAAAATATACTAGACCTGATCATCACAAACATGGGGACAAAATGCTCCACACGGAAGTATATCCCTCATTGGTGAGATCAGACCATAAATTAATCTCACTGAGATCCACATCCGCCCCACCCCAGCAAAAAGACCACAGTGAAGAACTTCTCAAAAGCAAACTTCACACTTCTTAAGACTGGAGTGGTATCCTTCAAGGCCCCGAGCCAGTGGAAACCACAACCCACGCTGCTGAAACCCTTACAAATGCCTTCTCACGAGCACCTCCAGGAATGTATGGATCAAGCAATCCCTAATAAAATCAAGACCTTTTCCACCAAAGGCAGGCGCCGGTCTGGTGGACTCAAGCCATAAACAAACTCTACAACAAGAGGAGAAAGCTACTACATGACAGAGCAAAATCCCTAAATGGGAAGGCATCTCTGATCAATACTAGCAAAAACTACGATCACTCATAAAATCATCCAAGGCCAACTTTGAGAGAAAAATCGCTAATGACACAAAAGACAATCATAAAGCCTTCTTTAGCTATGTTAAAAACCTGGGTGGAAACTCCCAGATATGCTCAGAATTAGTCCAAAATGATAAAAAATCACTGAACCCACAGACATTGCCAACATACTGGCAGACAGGTTCAGTGCAAATTTCTCCCTCCCTCCCCAAAAGGAGAAATATCTATGCCACCAGAGGCTAGCCTCCCAAACATCACAGATGCCCAGGTGGGAGCTGCCCTCTCTAAAGCAAAAACACAGCATCAATGGGACCGGACGGTGTCCCCGGCTGTGTGCTACGAACTCAATGAGGAACTAAACCCACACATAAGGCTGCTGTTTAATCTTAGCCTTACTACAGGATCTGCCCAAAGAATGGCGTGACGGCAACTGTGGTCCCACTCCACAAAGGCGGTGCTTCTCACGGACCCTGGAAATTACAGCCCATAAGCAGCGAGCCTTGTCTGCAAAGCTATGGAGAGGATCATAATGGAACTCATAAATAAAGACATTGGGGACCTACAGACACTGGATCCTACCCAATTTGGCTTTGTCAAGGGCAGATCCTGCCTCTTGAACTTGGTCGACTTTTGAAACAGTCACTAAGGCCATTGATGAGGGTAAGGCAGTTCACACAGCCTACCTTGACCTAGCAAAGCATTGACACAATACCCCACTCGGGCATCATAGAAAAGCTCACCAGCTTAGATGTAAACCCATATATCACAAGATGGGTTGCAAACTGGCTCAAGGACAGAACACACAGGGTTAGAGTTGCTGGTGCCATGTCAGACTCTAAGCGGTCATGAGCGGTGTCCCACAGGGCTCAGTCCTGGGCCCACTCTTGTTCGGCATTTATTTTCTGAAGTGCAGGCAAACATAGGGGATTGTGGCTGACAAAATTTGCAGATGACTGCAAACTGGGCACCATAATTGACACTCCATCAGACACAGACATCCTCCAGAAAGGTCTCATAGAAATGGATAACTGGTGCCAGAGCCATGGCCTTAAGCTAAATGCCAAAAAATGTATAGTCATACCCTTTGAGAAAAACAAGGTAACCCCTAATTACCACATAGGTGCTAATTCATTAAACAGGGAAGAAGTTATCAGGGACCTGGGGACCCAAGTTGACAGTAACCACTCTTTTGACACTCACATTGCCAAAGTGGTTAGGAAGACCTTCTACATTGCCCACCTGATCATGAAGGGATTCACATCCAGATCAGGAGAGGTCATTGTACCCCTGTACTCTTCACTTATCAGACCAATGATTGAGTACAACGCCCCATTCGGAATGTACCTTACCCGACACCTGCAGCAGTTGGAAAGACCCCAAAAGTTCCTCACCAAAAGGATAAAGGGCTCAAACATATGTCATACGATGCCCGACTGAAGAAACTCCAGCTCTATTCAGTCGCATACCGTCCTGCTCAGAGGTGATCTGTGCCTGACATACAAGGCCATGTCCAACCCGGAATTAATGGACATGCTCCACCTCAAAAATCCAAATCCACCAGAGCCATGAGAGCAAGAGACTTAAACCTCAACACGGATATAAATAGGACGTGCTGGAGGGACAGATTCATCACCCAGAGACTCCCTACACTATGGAACAGAATCCCAGTCCATGTGAGGCAGAGCCCCTCACTGACTCTGTTCAAGAGAAATCTTGACGAGTGGATGGGAGATCGTAGGTTTACCCCGGGAATCATCTCTGTATCACTGCTGGACAGAGGCACAGCAAACTAATGGGTATAGTATTCTCATCCTAAGGGGTGGTGAAAGCCACACACACTCTGGCTAGGCTTATAAATGCCCTAGGGCAGATAGCCTAGTATGAACCTATGAACCTATAATAAATTAATAATCTACAGTAGCAGAAAGTCAGATGGGAAATGAGCAGTTTAGATTCAGGTAAGGATGCAGTACAATCAACCCAATGTTTGCAGTGAGACAGACAATGGAGAAGAACCTGGAGATTAGGAAATATTCCATACATTGAGAAAGCATATGACAAGAACTGAAGAAAGCTGTTTTAGGCAGTCCTATGATGGTTCAAAGTCCTGGAAACAATGGAAGAATTAGTGCAAGCAATGTACAAGTAACCAATGACACAAGTAAATGTGGGAGTGGGTTTGCATCAAGGTTCCACTCTGAGCCCACTGCTGTTCATACTGGTCACTGACTACATTAACAAACAGTTTGGAAGGGACAGATCAACCAGAAAGTGGTAAGGAGGTTATATTTTGAAGGGATTTGAAAGAATGCTATGGCTAGAGTTAAGACAGGTAGGCAGGGATATAACAAGGCTGAATGCATAATAGAAAGCACTAGTCATGGGATATAAAAGGAAGGTGAATAGAGATGTGCTAAGAAATTCAGAGCAATGTAATACCTGTCTGTCTCCCACAAAAAAAACATTCAATAAAAAACATTTGACAAAAAATGCATTTGACAGTGTTTAAGAATCCATGGAACACACATGACATACTTTTTACACAGCGAAGGAAAATATGATGCTTATTAAACAGTATCTACACTGATGAAGGCTTTGTATTGATTCAGCCAAAATTGTTTTGTCTTTAAAGAATATTTTTATTAAAGTATTATTTGGTGCCATTATATGCTGGTCTCTTCATGATTTTTGGAATGCTTTTCATTTAAATTGAGACCTTGCAGCTGCTGTACTCGCAGAGTTTCTGTAGTTTGCGTTCTTTTGAAAACAGTCAGGGATGACCTCTGCTTCATACAGATGAGGAGCTTATTCCACATTGCAGGGTTTCCTTTGAGACATGTATCAGTCCCTCCATCAGGTTCTGTTTATGTTTCAGACAAAGTTCATCTTCTTGGATCTAGTGTTTCTGGTGGTGTTTGTCTTGCATATGCAAGAGATCTATCAGAGCTGGACCCAAAGATGCCTTAGATACTAGGCACAGATCCATTCTTAGTAACCTGTAGGAGACTAAGTATACAGAGATATGACTCTAAGATGATCTGTGTAGGACAGGGTAGTCATATCCTGGATTGTCCTGATAAGGAACCTTTGAAGGTCTTCTAACTTTTGCAAGTGCCTGGCAAAGGGGGTATTGTACTCAATGATGGGTCTAATAAGAGCCGAGTAGAATGGTACTATTACTTCTTTGGACCTGGATGCCATACCCTTGCTTATGAGCCAGATGGCACAGAATGACTTTCTTACTTTCTGGGCTATGCGTTGGTCGAACGCAAGATTGCTATATACAAATGTTTTTATCAATGAAGTAATTGGCTTGGGTGGATGCTTTCCCAAAGGACACTATAATGCATTTCATTGCATTGACTTATAATCCATGGCTTTTGCACCATTCACTTGCTTGTGTTAGACCCTCTTGTTGATGTCATGGAGGAATCTATTATAGCTCCTAATTTACAGTCGTCTGTGAACTTTGTGAGCCAGAGGCCTTTGGAATTAGCCGCGACTTCCGAGAAGTAGATGTCAAACAGAACAAGCCCAAATCAGAGCCCTGCGGTAATCTCTTGGTGGAGGTGGTCTCACCAATACAGACTTCTCGGGTCCTATCTGTGAGCCAGCTGCAAATCCACTGAGTTATGCAGGGATTTATGACCAGTTCTGAGAGTTTGTCAACTATACCTGAGGGGGATATTATATTGAATGCCTTAGCCAGGTCCAGGCAAATGGTATGCACCATTTTCCATTCATCCATAGCCATGATAACCCTCTTGAAGAAGTCGACCAGGTTAAGTAGGCAAGACCTACCCTTAAAGCCAAACTGGGATGGGCTAGTGTCTGTGGGTTGCCCATGTCCATGTTTATTTGTTCCATGCCTCTGCATATTAGACTTGCCAGATTAATGGGTTTGTAGTTCTCAGGGTCAGCAGACAGCCCACCCTTACGAAGAGAAATGATTGTTGCAGCATTCCATTCACCTGGCACTTAACATGTTTTATAGTTGTAGTTACAGAGTGTCTCAAGTACTTCTGCTAGGTCATGTTTTAGGCTGTTGAGGAGGCAACCAGGGATATTGTCAGGGCCCAATTAAGCAGTTTTTTTTGTTCTTAGCAAGCACCTCCAGGACATGCTCCCAGTTGATAGTTGGAGAATATACTACAATAGATTTCACAGAGGAGCTAAATTTATCAGCCAGTAGATTTGCTATGTCATCCTGGTCAGTGAAGGTTGTGCCATTTACCACCAGTTCTGCACACTGCTGCATATTACCTTTAAAATACCTGACACAGCTGAAGAAGGCCTTGTAATTGTCCTTAGCCTGAGAGGCTACCCTGACCTTGTACTTGGCCTTCTTGGACTTCATTAGACCTCTCACTTTATTATTTAGTTAAATCAGAGAGCTCTTGTCTCTACAAGAGTTGCTCTTTCTGATTCTAATCATGACTTTTTTATTTTGTTATACAGCCTGTTATGATAAGGATTCTCCAGAGTGAGGACAGCTTGTAGGGTGTACAGTTTCTTGTTTAGCCTCCTAACTTTAAGCAGTAACACCTTAAGATTGCTTTGATTTTTTCTTTGCTATGTTGGTAGTTTTGTCATTTTGACATTGCCTAAAAAGGCTGTAAGGGGATGGATAGAATTTTAGCCAATATCTGAAAGCCCAGGGGGACAAGTGCAGACCATCTGTAGTAGGGCAAAACAAAGGGGTCTGTTAATGCTGTTCTCCCATACTGACAGACACTGGATTCCCTTGAAGTGACACCAGAAGCTAAGCTAATTATTAAAATCAGTCATTTTCTCTTCATATTGTGGTATCATCCTTGGTGAAGGTAGAATGCTGCTCAATGCAAGACACATACCCGTCTGTCACATATATTAAAAGAGGTCCATAATATCTCTTTTCACATAGTCCAGTGAGGTAAACCTCAGGTCATTTACACTCACATGAACTATGACAGAATCATACTGGTACCTGTGTTGCAGTGACGTGAGTGCGTGTATGATACTGCAGATAGGCAACTAACTGTTATCTTCTCCTTGTCCATCCTGGTGAGAGAAATATCTGTGTGTCATACATTAGAATCCTCTATAACAATACTACAAGGTGAAGTGTTTGCTTGACTTATGGGCTTTGGTCTTGGGGAATCACTGGGTGTAGGCTTATGTGTAGTTTTTGCTTTTGGTGTGTGTTTTATTGATTGCTGATGGTCAGTGTTGGTGTTTGATGGCTTTGGAGGTCTTTGAGGTTTGAAGAGGTTTCTTTTAAGTGCCTCAGCATAAGAAAGTCTACAACTGCGGTTAGTGGTATGGGTGAAGGATGTAGTGTGTGCATTTTTGACAATCTTGTTGTAAGTGAGATTTTTGCATCCAAGAAGTTATGTATGTCCATCTCTCGCATACTGTGCTAATTTCTTTAGGGATTAAAAGGTTGTCAGAGTACAGGAGACAATTGCTACATTATCTCACGATGCCCATATTTACTAAGCTGGCCACAGACAGATTAAGAAATTGCAAATTCATGTTGTCAGGACCTGTATTAGGATTGGGCTATTTTGGTTTAGGGTCTTGGTTTTACAGGGGGCACCTGAGCAGTCCCTAGGATGAAGGCTTGATGTTAGACAGTGCTCTGATCTTAGCTCTGTATGACACCATCTAGTTGCCCTAACATTAGCTCCATGCAAAGCTTTTCTGTGTTACAGGTTAAAGTCAAAGTACTAGCTTTATACATTTGCTACTAAACAGGGTACTGCAAACAACCACTAAGCAGTGAACAGCAATATGAAAAAGCACCTAATTTATAACAGACAGAAGAAGCTCAAAACTAACTTCTGTGGCCTCTGGCCAATACATGACTAAACATTAAGCTCCCTGAAGTGCCTCCCAACTGAGAGAGACCAGGTTAACCCCTTCTGCCACAAAATGGATGATCCTAGAACTTCTTAATGTAAAAGCACAGCAAAAGTAGCACTCAAGTGAGATTAACACCCAACTAAGTCCCTAAAAACCCTCTGGCTGATGAAACAATCTCACTTTCAGCTTCCCTGTGTATTTCCCAACTCAGACTGACCAGGCTTCTTTACTACTGCCACTAGAATAGCAGTCTTCTTAATGTAAAAAGACACTTTGGTTGGCCAAAAGTGAAAAGGTACAAGCAAGGTGCAACAAGTAACTGTCACTGTAAGTTCTCTTGTGTGTTTTCCAACTCAGACAGACCAGGCTACCTTTCCACTCATACTAGAATTGCAGTCCCTGCCTTCTTAATGTAAAAACACACTTTAGATAGACAAAAAGTGAAAAGGTATTGGAAACAAATCAAATAACTAGCTACAACAAGTAATTCTCACTTTAAGCCTCCATGTGCATTTTCCAACTCGTTTAGACCAGGCTGCCTTTCTACTCCCACTAGAATTGCAGTCCCAATCTTCTTAATGTAAAAACACACTTTAGTTAGCCACAACTGAGAAGGTACCAGAAACAAGTCTAACAACAAGCTACAAGTAATTGCAAGGCAATTCAAAGGAAGACAAGCCAACAGTGAGGAACACACACACACACTTTAAAATAATTTAAAAGTATACTAACAGTCTTAGGGGAGGGCGTTCCCAGTTTCTTCCGTCAGTAACCCAGAGATGCTGGAATGTGCTGAAGGCTGAGGGGCGGAGGCCTAGAAGGGCATGTACTGACCTAAAAAAGGGATTTTTACTTTTTCTCTTCTACTGTTAACTGTGATAAAAGATGCACATACATGATATGTGTTTAATAGCTGCATATGGGGCGAGCTGGAGTTGCATTAACAATAATTCAATATAAATTTCATTTTAAAATAATAAATAGAACTACTGCCTTTCATCACCCCATTCCAAGTGTGAATGGGACATATACTTTCACCTAAATGCATGGCCTTTGAATATACCATTCACAAAGATGGCCTGTGTGCAAACAATCTGAATGAGTAAATGAAAGAAGGACAGACGTTTTAACAGGCAATGTTAAACTCTGGTTTCTGTTTGGTATTTGGGCAGTCCAATGCTTAAAACTACATACTGGTGAACAACAATTGTAATTGCTATATGGCATGGACTCTATGGTTTCAGTCTGTTTTGGCCACAGTCCAGATAGCATAGTGTTTACTTTATATTGTGAATGTGGATATAGTGAAGACAGATTGGCCATTTCCAAATTCAGAATAAAAAGTACACAGTGAGCTGTCCGTACTATAGTCAGAAATAGACTAAAACCAGACTCCATGCCTCTGCTTCTGCTATGTCCTTGCACGTTGAAGACAATAAATGCTGGTTTCTGAGTTTATGGTTTCTGAGTTTAATTAAAAGGATACATGCGTGCGCACACACACACACACACACACACACACACACACACACACACACACACACACACACACACACACACACTGTCAAAGACTTTGCTAATTAAATTTGCATTATGAGTTTTCAGTCCAACTAATAAGTCAACTGTAGAAATAATATTGAAACAGAATACAAATTTGAATGTAAATGTTTTGGGTTGGAGAAAAGTACAGTTGTGTAGCTAAACTTACTATAACACTAAATGTTCAAATGATCTTTGCTGCACTAGTCTAATGTGTATTATCCTGAAAAGCTTCAGGGCATCTCCCACACATCCAAACCATCAGTTTGCTAGACAGGGGTCCAGGAAAGTAAATAATGTGGGAAGAAATAGCCAGGGAATTGTTATGGCTAGGCTTGTATAGGCCCTAGGGCTGATAGCCTAGTACCAACCTATAAACCTATGAATCAGATTAAGCTGGACTAGCTAAAAAGATTGCTTTGGGAGCAAACACCTTCACAGCTTTCATGCCAGCTGATAGAGAAAGGATGACCCTTGAGAAGACATTGCTAGGAATAATAAAAATAAATGCCCACCCATTGCCATAAAAACACACCAAAATCAAGGGGGTGGAGGGAGGGAGTGGCTACTGCAGCAGTGATAATTCTAACATCTACCGCTACGGCAAATTTATTTACAGAACTGTACTATTTTCTTCATATTGATCATTGTTGCAGTAGCCTAAGCTGTACGGGTAGATTACCATAGCTTAGAACAACTGGGAGATGGAAGAAGGGTCCAGGAGACCCTGGAGAATGGTCCTAGCAAAACAACTAGGAGTATATACACTATAGTGTAAAAGTATGTATAGAGAAACCAAGCTGCTGTTTCTAGAATACTGCTGAAATTCAACAAACAACTTATCTCTGTCCTCAATAACCTATCCTTCTCTCAGTCAGTCACCAACTGGTTTCAGAGTTACCTGTCTGACCACCAACAGTCCGTTGTATGGCAGAATGACATATCTCCCCAACTACCTGTCTCCATAGGGGTTCCCCAAGGATCCATCCTTGGACCCCTACTCTTCTCTGTTTTCACCAATAATCTAGCCTCTGCCACCAAACATGGCACACTCATACAATATGCAGATGACTCAACCATCATCTGCTCAGCCCAGTCCCTACCCAAACTGCAAAAAGTCACACAGGAAGCCTTTTCCTCTGTTGAAACTTGGTTATCCGATGCCCAATTAATACTCAACCCAAACAAAACTAAACTACTCATCTTTCAACCCACCAAACATACTCAAAACAACTCTCACTTTAACATCACAGCAAAAGACAACACCACTATACCCAACTGAACACACCAAATTGCTAGGAGTGGAAATAGACAATAAACAAAAATTTGACATTCACATATCCATGACTATAAAACAAGTCCACAAAAAACTAGGAGCGTTATACAGAAATAAGCAACATCTCACCAAAGCAGCAAAGATTTCAATAGCAAATTCTCACCTTACCTCCACCCTACTTTATGCCTCTCCAATATATACCAACCTAAGGCAATGCGATCTAAACAAGCTAGAGACCTGCTACAACAAAATTGCCCAGTTCGCGACAGGTGCATCCTACCATAGTCACCACTGTCTCTCACTTGCTGAACTGGGCTGGCTTGAACTCCCTCACCTCCTTCAATGGTATCAACTCTCACTCGCCCACAAACTAGTAAACCATCCACTAAATGTCCCATCCCTCCAGAATCTACTCCAACCCTATCGCACCACCAGACCACTAAGATCCAGCAACAGAAATCACTTGCAGATCACTAAAGCCAATAACTCTGCTAGTGAAGCACTATTCTCTTGCACCATAGCCAAATTATGGAACTCCCTCCCACCCACAATTACCTCCATACCATCATGCACCCACTTCAAAACTTTACTAAAAGCGCACCTAAAAACATGCTGGCTATACCCTTGCAACTCCCACTCTAATATCACTCACCCCATCCAACCACTACCTTTCTTTCCACTCCACTAACTACCTTGATTGTAGCAAGCTCAGATGCTCATAAGCCTAGTACTTATTATACAGCAGGAACTTCTTATTGTAACATTTGTTAATGTCTGTTATGTACTTCACAGATAAAGATTCTAGTTGTCTACTGATGTACTATATGTTCTTCATCGGTAAATATGTTGTAAGTAATTGCTATGTTAAATTGTTAATTGCTATGTAATCCAATGTAACTACTGTCTGTTTATTTTAACTGGGGAGCTTTTCTCCCCAGGCCTCTGCTGAAAATGGACCTACGTCCAGTCGGACACTCCCGGTCAACAAATGTACATAAATAAATAAATTCAACCCTTTCCAGAAAGCCATAGGTGAAGCCACGACATTGGCAGAATTGGGCTTGATCCTGTCTGGAATAGATTTGCTGCAGTTGGAATAACAAAAGGTAATAGCTTGAGACATTCATTTGGAAATAGTCTGCTTTGACAGAGGTTGTCCCTTCTCCTTACCTTCAGAAGAAATAAATAACTGATCAAAAGTTCTGAAAGATTTGGTAATATCAACAGAGTACGTGAACTGTCTGTGGACATCCAATGTATGAAGTATCCTTTCTCCCTCGTTTTGGGGTACAGGAAAAAACAAAGGGAGATGTGTAACTTGGCTTTAAGTAAATGTGGATGCATACCACTTTAAGCATAAAAGGACTCTTAGTTCTCAAGGAAACCCTGTCCTGTGGAAAATGAAATAAGGCTGACTCACTGTGATGATTGGAGGTATTGCCAGCTATGCTGGGAAAAGTAGGGCAGTGGATGTTTACATATGCCAGCATAGCTAGCTAGGGTTTTGTAAAGAATTGTATGTTATTTGTATATCAAACTGATTTGCACAGATGATTGTGTTGAAAATGTATTTGTAAAGCTGCTTGTGTTAAAAATGTACCAACTGTGGGTCCTGCTGGACAGAAAAGAAAATCACCTGTATGTCGGACTGTATTGTAACTGTTGAAATGAATATATTGTATCAGAGGATGCTGGAAGGGAAGAGGTTAATCTCAGTCCAGCTAACTTTGAAAAAAAATAGTGTGAAATTAAATTACTTGGTTTGGGCCATAAAGATTGTATTTTACAGTTCTGATTGCAGCCAGAGATGAAATGTCTGTGAAAACCAGGACTAGGAGTCCTACTGTGTTGTCCTTAGGGGTGAACTAATTGCTACACTGGAAAGGTGGTAGTTTTAAAATTGTTTTATAGCTTCCAGATGCTACAACACATCTCAGAAAAGCTCTATCTGTAAGAATGGTAACACATATGTGCTAAATTATGGTTCAGTTTCTAGCAAAGGAGAAGTGTGGGAACCAGAGTTAGATGAACAGATGTATGTGATGTCATTCTGCAATCCAGCACTGAAATGCTGTTTTAATACTAGATTAGACAGAAGTCTCAGTTCAGTCTGTTTTTGAAACCTGACCAAAAAGGAAGTCCACTCACCCACTTCATCTTGCCTTGCATTAGTAAATAACCAGAGAATAGTAATTATTTAGATCAGTCATGAAAATACAGTGAGATTAGTTAAGTATTTTTTTCTGTGTCTGTGTGAACCTTTCAATCTGTGTTATTTTTAATATTTCCTGTAAATGAAACTCTGGTGTTTATTGTAAACAGATATTTAGTATTTTCATGTTCTTTTATTATTAAAACTATAAAATTTTCATTATGACTGGTCTTTTAGAGAATATTTTAACCTTTGAGAGTACTGATATTTGGTGACAATGTGGCCACTCTTGAAAGCCTTGCTGCATTGGCCAAACATTGCCATTTGTATTAGTATTAATTCTAGTCAGTATAATTGGGTACCCTTATAAGTGCCTTAGAGTAGCTGGCTTTAGAGTATTCTCAACAGAAAAGAAGACACAGCCCTCGAAATACAACCAAGGAACACACAATACCAAAGGGCTGCAAGGAGTCACTGACAAGAACTCGGCTCCACAAGAAAGTTTAATCCACATAAAATTAACGCCCAACACTACACATATGCTTTTGTCCTTCTACAGACTTCTTCAGACAAAGATGTGCAAATAGTGCCAATAAACTTAAATACATTTGAAATAATTAATCAGCCAGTAAAAAACATCTGAGTAAAATATATTAAACCACATTAACCCGTACTAAACTGTGCCAGAAAATGCATACAGGTATATGTATGTAACCTCAGTAATACATATAACTAATAAATAAATAAATATATAAATATATAAATAAATGCTTAAATACTTAGATGACAGTGCAGGTTTCTATATAAAACATTTTACAAAGTTAAAAAGAAAACTTTAGAGTGTTCCGATGACAGTACCTACCTACCTTATAGTCTGGGCAGAAGTGGCATAGCTGGTAAATCTGTGCCACCCTTTCCCAGATGTGTGTGTGTGTGTGTGTGTGTGTGTGTGTGTGTGTGTGTGTGTGTGTGTGTGTGTGTGTGTGTGAGAAAATCAAATCTCAAGGAGTGTGTGTGTCAGCTACTTAGATCAGGGATACACAGCACTGGTTTCACAGAGAAGACGGTGGAGGATTTCACTTGGAACACTCAGCTGAGGACTCAACTCTACAGCTGTGCCATGGAGAGTCTTACTGGGGGCCTGGAGAGAGTAAGAGAGAGGGAAACCCAGTCCCCAGACTGAGTATGTTCCCTGTGTGCTCTTAAGGGAAACTGCTTGGTGCACAGAGCTGAATCTGGAAATACTGTGCATCTACATTTGTTCGAAAGTGAACATCCCTCATCGGTGTCCATGGTGAGGACTGAGACTCCCTGATCACTGGCCCAGAGCAGGGGTGTCACATTCACATAAGAGCTTACAATTCAAATGCTCTTCTTGCAGAGGTCAGAGAAAGCAGTAAACTGTTTTTTATGTTAAGAACCTCAAGTCAGCCAGATGAGCTGGGATGGCACAGTGGTGCAGCGGTAGCACTGTCACCTCATAGCAACAGGTTCTCCAGTTCTATTCTCGGCTGGGGTGCCTTCTGTGCGGAGTCTGCATATTCTTCCTGCATTTGTGTGGGTTTCCTCCTACATTAGAAAGCTATGCATCTGGAGCGTTTCTCCCAGGGCCTCCGCTGAAAATTGGCTTCATTCCAAGTTGGACTTTCCCAGTTAATAAATGTTAAATAAATAAACAAATGGAGCAAATGTTATCTTCTATAACACAAAATGAATGTCCCAAGGAACAGCCACTGGTTTTCTTGGAGGTCTCTTATGCAAAACCCATTTCAAAAACATTTTGACTCTGGAATGCTTTGAAAGAAGGGAATCCATCAGCAGACATGCTGAAATGGCAAACAAATGAACCCTGACAGATGGGTAAGACAGGCAACAGGAAAACAACTCTCACAAATATTGTAAAACAAGAGAAACTCACATTTACCATTTGTTAATATATGATTTTGTAGTAGAAGGCTACCGCCTGCAAATTCTCTGTAAACAGGTGGCTAAAAGGTATTAAGACCTATCACCCGGGCAGTCAGTTAAAGTTGCTTGGGGGTTGGGATGTATACAATATCCCTGTTTTTTTTTTTTTTGTAAACAAGAAAAATCTTTATCACTTTTGACATAAGTAATCATACATTTACATAAATGAAAACAAACTACTTTGACATAATTTCTGTTGCAAACATTTTGCATCAAGTCATAATCTATCCAGTCATTGTCAAACATTACAAAGCTTATTCAATTCCTGCCTTCCCTTAAACCTCATTTCTCCTACAAAACATTATTCTGCATGTACTGTTCCCACAATTCCCTTTTTTCCTATGTGATTTGCTCCTACTCTTTTCTAAAGATCCCACTTCTAGTTGTTTTATCTATGTTACTATATTTACTACAGTTTGTGAAAAATTTGATTTCCATTTTCTAGTAATTGTTTTTTGGCAGCCACCAGAATTAAATTCAGCAAGGCTTTACTATGTCTAGACAATTGTGATGCTGTATCACAGCTCAATAACATAATTTCCTTAGCTACACCAATTTACTTACCCAGTACTTCTAATAAAGTAGTCTGCAGGGAATTTTTAAAGTCTGACAAGTAAGTAATTACACTCCCACATATATGTTCCCATTTACCACTTTCATCCCTGTTCTTGTGTGTCTACAGCCAGTATGTGAGGAAACTTGTGGTAATTGCCCCTGGCCAATGCCAAAAGAAGGGGAGAACCATTGTTGCCTGGGCCAGAAGCGAGTCACCACAGTGATCTTGGGGAATTCCTTCTGAATCTACAGAATTACCTTGAATATCAGTGAAAAGGTTGGAAAAGCATACATGAATATTCCTGTCCAAGGAAAGGAAAAGGCATCAGTCTTTGAGGTCTTCTTGCATGAAGTCCCGGAGCAGAATTTTACCAACTGTTTGTTCATCGAGAAGCCAAAAAAGCCTACTTGATAAACTCCAGACAGATGAATCACATCTTGGAAGAACCACTGATCTAGTTTCCATTTATGAAGGTCTGCTTTTGTCCTGTCCAATTGGTCTGCTACACAGTTTTGCTCAGATAGGCTGTAAGAAGCAGAACAAGAATGTGCTGTAGAGCTATATCCAGTGATAACATGGCTGGTCTTCACACGGGGCAAGACCTTCTCCGTTGCTTGTTTATGCACCACATCACTGTGGTACTGTCTGTAACAACTTGAAGTTGTCCTGGGGACCAAGGATGATTTAGAGAGTTGAGTGCCTTGATAATTATAAGCATCTCATCTCAAGCATTTACATTTATGTGCTTGTGTCTGTCTTTGTTGTCCCAAACACTTTGCACTTTTTATCCCCTTTAACAAAGATCCCCAAGCAAAGCCCAAGGTGTATGTGGTAACTGACTGTTTTCTAGCAGGCGGGGAGAGGGAGAGACCTGGATTCAGGGTATCTGATGTCTTTACCATGTGGTTTTTCTTCTCATACATCCCAGAACAGGAATCTGAAAAGATAATAAGTGTTGGTGCTGGCACCAAAACCATACCTCTCAACTGTCTAGATTTTCAGAATGTCCAGATTTTGCTTCATATTTTTGGTATGTTTCTCATAAAATTGTGGTTTTTCTGATAAACCACTAGCAAATCATTGAAGACTGAAATCAGAAAATAATAACAGACATTTGAGTTTCAGACTTCATACCGTTTAGAATATTCATGCTAATGCAAAATCTGTTATTCTGTCAACTTTCTAAGAGCAATGCTTAAAAATGTCTCTAATTTGGGGCCTTTGTTCCCCCATTATTTATAGCTTTGTCCATATTTCTTGTTCTAAGAGGTTGAGAGTTATGAAAGAGAATTCATATACCACTGTATCTTTCTCATGTCGAGTCTGGTCAGAGGTATCATGAGAATCATAGATGCCATAGGACTCAGAATCCTGCGGTATCAATTCTTTGTTCACGAAGGGAACCCAACAGCCATAGAAAACTTTTAGTTATGTACTCACCATAACTTCAGATGTTTGGGATCCATCTCGCCTACATTCTCACTGATGGGTTCGGAGCCGATCCCTCGGCTCCGACTCGGCACGCTTATGCCAAAGAGCGAAGTCTCTTATTGGCTGAGCTTACTATATCCCAGGATGCACCACTACCAGTCCCCCAGATCTAGTTTGTCCGCATACATGCACACACGCACGCACTGCTTATATAACATCGCCAGATGAAACAAGATAAAAACAGTAGAACTCAAACCGTTCAATCTCTTCTGATCTCCAAGGCAGGGGAAGGAGGGTGGGTATTAGGAATGTGAGATGGATACGAAACATCTGAAGTTATGGTGAGTACATAACTAAAAGATGTTATGTGATCCTATCTCGCCTACATTCTGACTGATGGGACAGCGTCCTAGCACCTGAATCCTGGGTGGCTCACTGGAAAACACTCCTGAGTACCGTGGAACCAAATGATGCTCGCCCTTTAGATGCCACATCCAATTTATAGTGGGAAATGAAAGTGTGCGGGTTGGACCAAGTAGCCGCAGCACAAATCTCAGAAATAGCGAGCTTGGAATGAAATGCAATAGAGGTAGCCATAGCTCTAGTAGAGTGAGCTTTGACAGATGTTGTAAGTTGCTTATTTGAAGAGGAATAAGCCTGAGTTATGCAATCTCTAATCCATTTGGCAATAGTAGCTTTAGTGATGGTTTTACCCAGTTTATTATCTGAAAAGGACACAAACAATTGGTCTGTTTTTCAATTTGTTGAGTCCTGTCTAGATAGAAGCGCAATTGCCTGTGAACATCCAATTTATGCAAGGTGTATTCCGCTTTGTTTGAAAATTTTGGAAAGAAAACTGGTAGCTCTAGAGATTGTTGGAGACAGAGATTAGAACAAACTTTTGGAACAAAAGATGGATTAGGCCTAAGTGATACTCTATCCTTGTGAAAAATCAAGTACGGTGGTTTGATAGATAGGGCTTGAAGTTCTGAAACTCTTCTTGCAGAGGTAATTGCAATTAAGAAGGCAGTTTTCCAAGACAGATATTTCAACTCACATGTAGCAGCCGGTTCAAAGGCGGAAGATGTTAAGGCATGTAGTACCTAATCATGATCCCACGGAGGTGCAGGATGAAAAACTGGGGTCTTAAAAGCACAGCACCTTTCATGAAAGTTTTACATAATCTGCTACTCATCAACGGTGGGTCTATGGATTCATGAAATTTGGAGATAGCTGCTAGTTGGACTTTAATAGTAGAGACTGAAGATCCTTGATTAAACAAGGATGTTAAAATTTCAAGACCTCTGGTATCGGGCAGTAATAGGGTCTAAGCCTCTGAGTTGAGCCCAGATAGCAAACCTCTTCCACTTACTGTGATACAATTTCTTAGTGGTGGGTTTGTGGGCTGAAGATAAAATGTGAATAACTTCCGGGTCCAAGGTGTGATTTCTGACTAAAGTCGGAAGTGGAGGAGCCAAGCTGTTAATTTCAAAGTGTGAAGGGACTGGTGCTGTTGTCCCGACTGATGAATCAGAAGGTCCGGAGTTAGATCCAAAAACCAAGGACCGTCCAGAGCATATTTCTGTAGGTAGGGGAACCATACCTGACGAGGCCAGTACGGAGCAATTAGAATCATTGTGGACCCCAATTGGGAAGCTTTCTGGATGACTTTGGGGAGGAGTGGAACCGGAGGGAAAGCGTAAAGCAGTCCTGTTGGCCAAGGTTGGACTAGAGCATCCGTAGCTGCTTCCCCTTGACGCGGGGTCAAGGAAAGAACCTTTGCACTTCGTGTTTTGTGGTGTTGCAAACAGGTCGCAGCACGGAATCCCCATCTTTTGAAAATCTGAGCTGCTACTGTTTTGTACAGGGACCACTCGTGAGGAGAGAGAATAGTCCTGCTCAGTCTGTCTGCCAATACATTGGATTTTCCTGGAATGTGGGTCGCTACCAGGAAGCGGTTGGTAGCCACTGCCCATTCCCACACCCTCATGGCCTCTCTGCAAAGGGGGTAAGATCTGGTCCCTCCTTGTTTGTTTAGATACCAGACCACCGACATGTTGTCTGTGTGGATAGCAATAATGCCTTGAGGGAGAAAGTTGTGGAGGGCTTGTAGGGACAGAAGTACAGCCCTCATTTCCAACACATTGATATGGAGAAATGTTTCGTTTGGAAGCCAAGAACCCTGAACTGACCTGCCCAGACAATGCCCCCCCCACCCCGTCTGGGAGGCATCCGTCGTCAAGGTGGCTACCGGAGGGGGCATAACAAAAGGTCTTCCCTGATTCAGATTGGATGGCAGAAGCCACCAGCGGAGGTCCCGTTTGCACGTTTCTGTAATCAGTATGTGATGATTGAGGGGGAGATCCTGAAAGGACCATTGTGTCGATAACAGCCACTGAAGAATCCTCATGTGCAATCTTGCCAGAGGAACTAGGAGAACCGTGGCAGACATTGAACCTAAAAGTTGCAGGACCAACCTGGCTGGGGCTTTGGATCTTAGAAGCAGGGCTCGGACTTGACCTTGTAATGTTTGTATCCTTTCGGTAGAAAGGAAGATTCGCATCAATTTTGAGTCTATCTCTGCTCCTATGAATCTTATGCGCTGAGAAGGCAGCAAGACAGACTTTGACCAGTTGAATGTAATTCCCAGGGAAGCACCCAGGGAGATGGTGGCTTGTAGGTTCTCTAGTAGTAGATGCCTGGTGGTGGCAGTCAGGAGCCAGTCGTCCAGATAGGGAAACACTTGGAATCCGAGACTCCTCAGGTGAGCAGTCACTACTGCCAAACACTTGGTGAACACCCTAGGGGCTGTGGTGAGACCAAAGGGCAGTGCACAAAATTGGAAATGACTGTCTCCCAGGCTGAAGCGCAGATACCTCCTGGATGCCTGATGTATCGGTATGTGATAATAGGCGTCCTTGAGATCTATGGAGCACATCCAAACATCTTTCTCCAACAAAGGGAGAATGGACTGTAAAGTGACCATTCGGAATTTGGACTTCACGACGGACTGGTTTAGTTTGCTGAGATCCAAAATGGGTCTCAGGTCCCCTGTCTTTTTTGGCACTAAAAAGAACCTTGAGTAATTTCCGGATCCGATCTGGTCTGTGGGGACCGGTTGGATGACTCCTTTTCCTAGCAGCTTTGAAGCTTCTACGGCTGCAATTTCCCTTTGACTGGGTGGTGGGTCCGGGATTTTTTTGGACGGTGGGGGTGAGTGTGTGAAGGGAATGGTGTAACCTCCGGCGATAATCCGAAGCACCCATCTGTCCTGAGTAATAGACTCCCAGGCTTTTAGGTGCTTGGCAAAACGACACCCGACTGGCTCCGGAGCAGCACAGCCGGGCAATCCCTCATGGAGTGTGGGAGGCTGAAGAGCCACGAAAGGACTCGCGGTCTCCAGTGTTGCGGGGCCCTCTGCTGCCTCTGGGACGGCATCTCCCAGAAAAATTTCCCCATCCTCTGCCTCTGGAAGGGGAATCTTCCTGCTGTTGAGGGAAGAATTTCTGTGATTTGCGGAACCACATCTTCCCTCCTCTTTTAGCCTTGGGATAAGGCCGAAAGGGAGTGGAATAACGTGCTCCTACGGCAGATAAAGTCTTTCCCTCTTGCTCACAGCGGGTAAGAGTGTCTTTTACCTTGGGTCCAAACAAAGAGGACCCATCAAAGGGAGCGTCGGCAAAGGAAGACTTGAAGGCCTACGAAATGACACAACGGAGCCAGGCTTGCCTCCGTAGAGCCACGCCTGTGCCTGCCGCTCTACCCGCCCCTTCGGCCGCATATGAGATGAGCCTCATGGACGAGTTAGAAATCGAGGTGAGGATAGCCAACTGAGAGCTAACCGACTGGGCTAGCTGCTCAGGTAGGTTACCTGAGAGGGAATCTGAGAGCTCCTTGACCAGATCCCTCTGTAGTCTGGTGAAATGTGCCAAATAATTCAGGGACCTCAGAGTAAAGGCCGCTGAAGTCAGGGTGCGCTTCCTGTACCGGTCCATGCTCCTAGACTCCTTATTAGGAGGATGGACGGACGTTGAAGCCTCTGCCACGTCCTGCTGGGTAAATCAAAAGTCGAACGCCAGAAGACAAAACCACAAATTAATAAAATACACCAAGTGAAGCTTTTTCGTCAGCCCAAGTTTTGAGCAACTGCTAATTACATTAACATATTTATACTCTCACGTCACTAATATATTCATTGAGATTATTAAGTTAAAGAATCCAAACACAAGTATTTAATACATAAAGTAAAAATATATATACTTGTCTCTCAAGAAATATATATATATATATAAAAATGTGTATAAAAATAATGTAATATATATTCTATAAAAAAAGTCAAGTTAAGCTCAGGTTTACTAGTAAAATTGTGTAGTATTTCATTGGTGTTTTTCCAGTACTTGTAACATCCTGTAAAGTTGAAACATGTCACATTCTCTTGATACCAAGTCAGATATCTAAATTACTAAATATCTTACCACTAGTATTATAGTATAATTACAGTTCAGAACAAAAATTTTTTTCAAAACTAGTTAATTCAGTACTAAAATTACTAAAATTGTAAAATCTAAAACTGTAACAAAATAAACCTGTTCCAAAAGGGTCAGGATGAACTATACAAAGGAAGAAACCTTAAATACAAATAGCTGTAAAAACCTAAGTATAAAAAAGTTTATACAAACTATAATGGGTAATATGTAGAAAAATGTATGTGAAAATGTGTCACATGTGTTGAACATAAAAAGTCATATATACAGTGCTCCGAGTAGTGTAAGTACTTGAATCATTTAACTACGATTCAGACTTCTAAGTTTAAGTAAGCAGCCTATATTGCAATGGTCGTTTAAACCTGGATGGCAAAAGGCATAAGCACGCATTTGCAAAGTAAGTTTCGCTCTTCTAACAGTAAATTGTAGGCCGCCTCTAATATTAGTCTGAATCTGATCCAGTGCTGAAAATTTGAAACTGTGCCCTGGGTGCATGGATATGTGTTTAAATAGGCGTTTTCCATTTTGTTGTTCTGTATAGCATATGTATGCTCATAAACTCTTTCTTTAAACTGCCTTTCAGTCTTCCCTATGTAGAAAGCTGAACAAAGTGAGCATGAAGCTACATATACTATTAATTTAGAACTACAATTTAATTTATATCTAATTTTATTGTTGATAGTAATCCATTCTCCACTGTACATATGTTTACACATACTACAATTCTCACACATTTTCATTCCATTCCTTCTACTAAAGTTCTTACTAGGGTTACCTTCCAAAATGTTTTTCAAATTGTAACCCCTTCTATAAACAACTCTGGGATAGTTACATAGTTTCTGAGAAATACTCTTATCCTGTTGGATTATTGACCAGTTTTTAAATAACAATTTTTTAATAAGGTCACTGTCCGTATTGAAAGTCGTGATAAAACTAGTTCTAAACTCATTACTAAGCTGGATTTTAAAGTCTAGACCGTCACTCTCTTCCAAAGGGCATGTTTGGCTAACTTCTGCTGTAACGTCTGCTGTAGCATGTGTTCCCTGGTCAAAAGACTGATTTAAAATGGGAATAATAATACCATTAAGTCTTTTAAACCTTACTTCCTCGACAATTTCTTCAACAAATTCAAACGGGTAACCTCTCTCACTGAAAAAGTTAGTAAGTAAGTCACATTCAGAATCAAAGTCGCTAGGTAGGGTCATCATTCGCTGCTTTATCATCAATGGCCCTTAACTATAGACTTTTTCTGTGTGATAGGATGAAGGCTTGAAAAATGTAAGTAAGAGTTGCAGTAAGTCTCCTTTCTATGTATTTTAGAAAAATATTGGTTATTAACAGTATCTTTTGATAGGTTCAGTAGTCAATAGAAACTAATTGAAAATTAGAAGTGAACCTAAAGAAGTCTGTAGTGCTGTTAAGAAAGTTTAGTAGCTTGTCTGCTTTTCTTTGATTGCCCTCAAAAGAATAAAGATATCGCCCAGAAACCAAGTGAAATATAAACTGGTGTTCCCAATATGCCATAACAGTATTTGCCAAACTGGCTACTGGGGACCCCATTGCAACACCACATTTTTGCAAGTACAATTTGTCATTGAAAGTAAAAAAGTTATTGGTCAAGATGATGTCAATCAAGGTTGTCACTGTAAATATTTCATTTGCTGAAGCACCTTTTTATGTAAAACAAGTTAACCCACTCTATAGCCTCTAAGTGAGGAATTGATGAGTATAAGTCAATAACATCTACAGTGACAAAATTGTATTCTTCATTGTATAATATGTCATTAAGATTTCTCAAAAATGACCACGAATCTTTGCAAATCTGAACTTCAGTAGTTAAATATTTTTTTAGAATACTGTCTACTAGTTTAGCTGATGCATATGTTATAGAATCCCATCTATGAGTGTTCTAAATCGGGCTTCAGAAATATTTTTATTAATTTAACATAATTGGGATCCTAGGCCAGTTCGTACTAATATAGTGATAACTATCTAAGTCAATGTAACCATCCATGAATAAGTCACTGTAGTAACTTTTAATCATTCTATATGCAGTATTTACTTCATTTAAGGATACTTCCTTGTATGTTTCATTAGCTAAAATATTTTCTACTCTATCAATGTAGTCAAAATTGTTGAATAAGGTAATTCCCCCACCTTTGTCAGGTTTAATAGCCCTAATATTAAGTGTTTTAAAAGTAGATAGTACTGTTTGTTCTTCCTTACTAATATTGCTTCTCTGCCTGTTTTTCCTATAAATTCCAGAATATGCATTGTTACTAATACTACGCAAGTCTAATTCCATAATGTCTTCAAATGTAGACAGTGTAGGATGTAACATAGGATTATATTCACTCACAAGTTTAAGTGGTTGTTTGACTGACGGAGCATGTTCTAAAAGAATACTAAGATTTAATTTCCTAACAAATAGTTTAGTATCCTTAATACACTGTACCAAGTCCATACTTTTAGTAGGTACAAAAGATTGTCCCCTAGAGAAAATATCAGCCAGAGAAGGTTCAATATCAATGCAAGAAAAATTATAAATCACAAAATCCCCTGCTTTGTTGTACACAATATTAGGGGTATTCACTTCTCGGTCTATCTCTTCGGTTTGTATGTTGGACCGAATTGTTTTTTTGATTGTTGTTGTTGATAAAAGTTCTGCTGATAATTTTGATTATAGTTGTTAACATAATGTCTCTTAGGAATAGCCCCTGAGTTCTGTCTGTCATAGTTGTTACCCTGATTAGATGAAGTAGTCCTGATAGTCCCTGTTAGGTGTAAGTTGTCTCGCCAGCCCAAGTCGTTTCTCAAGCAGCCAGCCCAAGTGTTATTATTTCTATTATTCGATCTGTCGTCAAGAGACTAAATTGGGTTCAAGACTAGTGTCTTAAGTCTCTAAAGCACTAGCATCATTAACTGTAATGTCATTAGAAACATTAGTCTGTCTCTAGTAAGCTTTTTGTTTTTAGTAAACTTTAATTTATTCAGAAGTTGGTCAATAGATGAAAAAATTTATATCTGTTGAATTCCAAATGATCTCAACTTCTTTGCTAAGTTCTGTAATTTGAAGTCTATAGTGTTTTATCATACATTCCATAAGTGCGAGACCCTGCTCATTGAATAAGCTCATTAACTCAGTATGAAATAAAGAGTTAAACAGCAGTCTGCCTTAAACCTTTAGTAATTAATTTACTAGTAAACCTGAGCTTAACTTGACTTTAAGGATATGTTATATGTTTTTTATAGAATATATATTACATTATTTTTATACACATTTTTATATATATATATATATATTTCTTGAGAGACATATATACTTGTATTAAATACTTGTGTTTGGAACTTGCTTGCTGCTGTCAGCTGTGGAAGTAGTAATACTTGGTTGGTTGGGTTCTTTAACTTAATAATCTTTGTTAATTGATACTCTCAATGAATATATTAGTGACGTGAGAGTATAAATATGTTAATGTAATTAGCTTTCTTAGTCTGAGGAAGTTGCTCAAAACTTGAAATAAAAAAAGCTCACGTGTATTTTATTAAATTTGTGGTTTGTCTGATTTATTTAGTTTGTTTTTTCATCACCGAGAACGTCCTGCTGGGTAGCAGATGCCACCACCATGGCATCTACAGCCACGCCTTTAGTTAAGAACTCCTTCTCGGGTGGGGCAGACAAAAATTTGTTAGGGCGAGAAGGCACTGATTCCACAGTATCTGGATGTTCCCACGCCCTCCGACAAACCAAATCCAGGAGCTCGTCGAAGGGCAGAGACACTCAGGAGGCGGAGGGCTGAGCCCGAAGGCCTTGAGAAACACTGACTCATCAACGGAGGGGGGTTTGGAATTCCAGCCGCCTCGTTGCTTAAGGATCTCTAGAATGTCTGCAAATGAGACATCATCCGAGGACGACTTTGGGGACCCCTCCGCATCATCAAGATCAGTGTCCGATGTAAGAGACTCGTCGGGAGTCCACGTGCTTCCTCTTGCACGATCTCTTCCTTGGGGCTCTTCGAAGACAACTCGAAGAACCCTCAGGAGGAGGGGAACCCCAGTGGGGTAACCTCAGGCCCGGGGCTCCGCTGCCTAGAGACAGGGGAACTGCCAAAGACCCAGTCTCCATGCCCAGGGAAGGTGCCGGTAAAGCCGTAGAGATGGCCGAAGAAGACTTGGCCAAGGCACTCCTCATAGCTCTGAAAGCCGGACCCCCAGAATCCTGGGAGTGTCCGGTCCCCGGAGCCATGATAGCAGACGGAAGTCCCGCGGCTGAAGCACCGAGAGGGAGGCTCGGAACTGACAGCATTGGTCCCGAAACGTCACCCCCGGGTCCAGCCGAAGAAGTCCGTGTGCTAAACTCGGACCCGAAGGCCGGGGTTGGAGTAAGGGTCGGAGCCGACCCCAGGATCTCTACTGGCTCCATCAGCACCTGCTCCGACGGAGCCGAAGTGGTCGGAGGAGGAATGGCAATGGAGTGGGCTATCGGCTCCGAAGCCAACTGGGTCGGAGCCGAAACAAATTTTTGAAAGACTGGGGACTGGAACAGTCTTTGGAGCACCCTGTCTTTGTCCGAATCTGACATCCTCGATGACCTGGAAGAGACCGAACGGGTCCGAGTAGGTCTCTCCAACGGCTCCAAGGGACTAGGGGACCGGCTCGGCGACTCGATAACTATCGGCGCCGAAGGAGTGTCCAAACCAATTTCCATCGGTGAAGAGGACTTGGCCAAGGAGGAAGTGTCTGAGCGGACAACCTTCGGCTCCGAGATCAGTGGAGCCGATGAAGGTGACCCGCTCTCGATGCCCCAGCCGCCGGCTCCAACCCAGAGGAGTTGAGACTGGAGGCATCGAGGCAGACCGTTCCACCCTCGGCTCCAAGTCCGTGGAGCGAAGGAGAAGCCTGCCTATGTCTTTTGGCGGTCGGGTCCGACGGACTGGTCGGAGCCAACGCCCTTTTCTTTTTAGCAGGAGAAGGAGAGGACGCTAATGCTTCTTCAAAAGAGGGTTTTATAAGGCCTTTCAAAATAAGTTTATTTTTCCTCTCTTGGAGGACCCTCGAGGAAAACGTGTGACACACGCTGCAGGACTCCTGCAAATGTTTGGCGCCCAAACAATATACACAGAGAGTGGTCATCTGTGATTGACATTTTAAAACTGCACTTAGTGCACTTCTTAAAGCCCGAAGGCCTAGGAGCCTGAGACATTATAGCAACAAATTTAGTAACTCTATCACAGAAAAACACACTTTTTTTTTTTTTTTTAAATGACTGTCACTACAATGATTAGCTTACGGTTGCCGATTAAGATTGACAGTCCGACAACTACAGAAAAAATAACTAAAGGGAATCCTAGAACCCCTAAGGATTTGAAAACAATTGACTGACAGGGAAAGGCCCTTCAATTCAAAGGGGCCTCTAGTCAGAACAAACACACAACCACACACAAAATTTTCCACAAAAATACCAGTCACACACAAAAGTACGGTATAGCTGTTAAAACAGCTTTTTGTTATAGAATTAGAAAATTCCTGACAGAAAAAGTTAGTGAAAAACACTACTTAGCTCAGCCAGCTCGAGACCACGTCTTTGCTAGTTAGCGGCAAACGAGATCTGGGGGACTGGTAGTGGTGCATCCTGGGATATAGTAAGCTCAGCCAATAAGAGACTTCGCTCTTTGGCATAAGCATGCCGAGTCGGAGCCGAGGGATCGGCTCCGAACCCATCAGTCAGAATGTAGGCGAGATAGGATCACATAACATCATTGCTAACTCCCAATCCAAAGTAGCTGTATGTGCAACACCAAAAGGATCTGAAGAGAAAAAACTGGAAAAGATCTAGATATACATCTATGCTTTTTTCCTGTGGGGAAAAATGCTCTTTGCACTGAGGTTCACATGGAATCCAAGCCTGCATAGAAGACCTCTCACCAAAGAGAGAGATTCCTGCCACTTTGAAAGAGTCTGCACAGACAAGTAAATCATCTAAATATAGAAAAAACGTGGGTACCCTGTAGTCTGTGATGTTCTACAAAGTACAGTTGTGTACACTTACCATAAATGTAGATGTTCGAGTGTCTTCACTGTTGCAGTCATGACTGTAGGGTTCTCCCCTGCCAGCAGGCAGTCCTCGGTCGGCCAGAATCCCAAAGTCTGGGTCCGGCGTCGGCTGTTCAGCCATGCTCCCTGATGTCAGAGCGCCAGGAGTACAAAGCTGACAGCCAACGCCATGTTCTTCAGTTTTTCTTGCCCCAGATGTCAGGAGTCCCAAAATGAGCAAGGTCCCATATCCTTTGCAAATACACCTCAGAAGAATGGTGAAAAAAGGAACCACACAAAAGTAAAAATAAGAGGGGACAGGAAGGAGGGAAACCCAGACTGCAACAGTGAAGACACTCGAACATCTACATTTATGGTAAGTGTACACAACTGTACTATGTTCATCGTGTTTCACTGTTGCAGTCATGACTGTAGGGTAGAATCCCAAAGCAGAATGAAAGGGAGGTGGTCATAAAGAAGAAGGGGCGGCTAAAAGGCCCTGCAAGACTGCAGAAGCAAAGCCTGCCCTAGACTTAGAGTAGAGAGGTAGATTGTAGTGCTTCTAAAAAGTATGCACTGAACTCCAAGTTGCAGCTTCCAAAATGTCTTTGGTAGGAACTCCCCTGAGGAAGGCAGCAGCTCTGGTGGAATGAGTCCGTATACTCCCTGGGATTTGCTTTCCATGGTGTGAATAACAAAATCTGATTCCATGAGCAATCCATTTAGAAATGGTCTGTTTTGAAATGGCTTTACCTTGGGAACTTGAAGCATAAGAAACAAAGCATAAGAAACAAACAATTGCTCTGATTTTCTGATGTCCTTGGTTCTGTCCAGGTAAAAACGTAGTTGTCTGTGTACATCCAAGGAATGTAAGATCCTTTCCCCTTTATTTTGAGGAGTGGGGAAAAAAGTTGGCAAGTGAATAGTTTGATTTAAAGCCACTTTGGAAACCACCTTAGGCATGAAAGTAGGATTAGTCCTTAAAGACACCCTGTCTTGATGAAAAATAATATAAGGTTCCACAGCCATAAGAGCTTGCAACTCTGAAACTCTCCTGGCAGAGGTCAGAGCTAACAGGATGGCTGTTTTCCAAGATAAAAACGTGATGTCAGAAGAGGCAGCAGGCTCAAAAGGAGGTAAGGTGAGTTTTTCCAAAACATAGTTGAGATCCCAAGCAGGAATGGGAGGAGATCTAGGAGGTCTTAAGTTCTTAGCTCCTCTGAGAAACTGTCTCATGAGTTGGTGGGAAAAGATTGGAGGGTCTGTATTATAATGAGCGGAAATAGCAGAGGCATGTATCTTAATGGAAGAGAAAGAGAGACCCTTATGTAAGAGATCTGTCAGGTAAAGTAAAATCAAAGGAATGTTAGGAAGAACAGGATCAGAATCCTGAGACTGCATCCAGGAACAAAATCTTTTCCATTTTCCTGCATAAGAATTTCTAGTGCTAGGACGTCTGGCTTCTAAAATGACATCCATAACCTGCTTGGGTAGGAGAGAATGAATCAAAGACCCTGGATTAACCAGGCCACCAGGCTGAGAGTTCTGACATGGGAGTGTAGAACCTGACTCTCGTGCTGGGACAGAAGGTTCGGAGTCTGTGGTAAAACCCAAGGGGGCTCCAGACATAGGTTCTTCAGAGTTGGGTACCAAAACTGTCGAGGCCAATTTGGGGCCAGCAAGATTATCATCTTGGGTTTGTCCTGTTTGATCTTTAATAATACCCGTGGAAGAAGAGGAAGAGGCAGAAAGGCATATCCCGAGAGGTTTCTCCAACTGAATGATAGTGCATCCACTTTCCAAGCTTGTTCATGGAAAGTCCTGGTGCAAAAAATCTGTAGTTGATGATTGAGGTGGGATGCAGAGAGGTCTATGTGAGGACATCCCCAGACTGCTGTTATCATCCTGAATATTTCGGTGTCCAGCATCCAGTCATGTGGGTCCGAAAGGTTTCTGCTCAGACTGTCTGCCAGGAAGTTTTGCTTCCCTGGTAGAAACTGAGCTTGAAGGTCCAGATTGCAAGCTAGAGCTGTGTTCCATAGATCCATGGCTAGTCTGCAAAGGGGGTAGGAATGAGATCCCCCTTGCTTGTTTATGTACCACATAACTGTGGTGTTGTCTGTCCGTATCAGTAGTTGTCCTGGTTGTAGAAGATTCCTGAAGGCCAACAGAGCTTTCTGAACGGCTAACATTTCCTTTAAATTGATATGCAGGTGCTTCTGATCCTTTGTCCAAAGGCCCTGCAGGCAGTTGCCCTGAAAATGGGCTCCCCATGCATAATCTGAGACATCCGTGGTTAGTATCTGAGTGGCCGGAGGCAGACAGAAGGGTTTTCCTTTGTTTAGAGTACATGCCTTGAACCACCAAAGGAATTCCTTTTGAAGACAAGGCAGGATGGAGATCAGTATGTCTAAACTGTGGCAATGCTGCGAACATACACTTTTTAGGTACCACTGTATTTTCCTCATATGTAGTCTTGCATATGGTACGAGAAGGATGCAGGAGGCCATGTAACCCAAAGCCTGCAGAAATCTCCTTGCAGATAGCTGAGTTAAAGTTGCCAAGGTTTTGAAAGTTGAAGCCAGCTGTAACTGTTTTTCGTGTGTCAGAAATGTCATCTGGGTTGTTGTGTTTAGAGAAGCGCCCAGAAAAATTATCTGTTGTGAGGGTGTAAAATTTGACTTTTTTATGTTTACAGTGAATCCCAGAAACGTGAGAAGATTCTGAACAAACTGTAGATACTGGAGTAAGACCTCCTTGCTGTCTGCCTGAATAAGGCAGTCATCCAGATAAGGGTAAATTTGAATTCCCTTGAGTCTGCAATAAGCTACTACTGGAGCCAGACATTTGGTGAAGACCCTGGGCGCAGTAGACAATCCAAAGGGCAGCACAGAGAATTGAAACTGCCTCGATCCGGCCTTGAACCTGAGGTATTTTCTGCGTTCCTGCCTGATGGGAATGTTTAAATATGCCTCCTTTAAATCCAAAGTTACCATCCATGCATTTTTGGTCAGCATTGGAAGTAGCTGCTGTAGAGTTAGCATCTTGAATTTTGGTATCTCTAGAAAAGTGTTCAAGACTGACAGATCCGGAATGGGTCTCCATGAATTTTGCTTCCTGGGGACTAGAAAGAGCCTTGAGTAAAAGCCTTGTCCCATCTCTGAAAGTGGAACTAGTTCTATGGCTTTCATAGCCAAAAGAGCTTCCACCTGGTTTAAGGCCTCTGTCCATTGATGTTTTGGAAGATCTGGCCATCCGCTTGGCCTTGGTAGGGTACGAAAATGGAATTTGTAACCTCTTGAAACCACATCCAGAACCCACTTGTCTTGGGTTATATGAGTCCAATTTAGGTGAAAAAGAGCAAGTTTTCCTCCGAGAGGGGCTTCCAGGCAAGAAGTTCCTGCAGCCCAACAGAGGGAGTCATTGAGTCTGTTTCCTATGAGCTTGCGACCTGTCCTCTCCTCCCCTAGGGGTGGAAGCAGTCTACTGTCTTGGTCTATATGAGGCTTGTGTTTGAGGCCTTCCTCGTGAGCGTCTGTATCTACCCCTCTGAGGCCTGTCTGAATTGGGAAAGGACCAATTTTTTGTAGACCAATTCCTACTAAATCTGGGTGGCTGTACTTGTAAGAAATCTTTAACTGTTTGCATGGACTTTGCCTTGTCCTCCATCTTTTTAATCACCTCTTCAGCTTTAGATCCAAACAAAACATTATGATGAACAGGAGCATCCAATAATTTAGCTTTTACTTGATCTGGCAAATTTTGTTCCTTTAACCATGCATGCCTTCTAATTACTGTGCCAGAGGCAGCAGCCCTACAAGAAGCCTCCAAGGCATCAAATCCACAGTGTAAACCATGCTTACCAACTTGTTCAGTGGCATGCATTAAGTCATGTAATTCCTTATCATCTGCACAGGCGGAAATGGAAGTTAGCTTTTGTTTTAAAACAGACAGGAGAAATTGCTGGTATTTCAGCATATGAAACTGACAGTTTAAAGCCCTAATAGATAAAGTAGCAGAAGTGTACACTTTTTTGTCCCATCTTTCTAAAGATCTGGAATCCTTCTCAGTGGGAATGGGGTTTTTAGTAGAAGCGGCCTTAACTCCCTTAGGACCCTGAGAAATGGTTTCAGGGTCCGCAGTAGGGTTCTTGTATAAAAACTGGTGGGAATCGGGAACCCTGTAATATTTGTCAGGCTTAACAGGAGCTGGAGGAAAAGAGTCAGGGGTTAAGTTAGCCTCTGAAAAAGCATCATCCACAATATCCAAAATAGGAGGGATAGCCAGGGGTCTATGCTGGGGAAGAAGAAGAAAATCCCTTAGTCTTTTCTTAGATTCCAAATACTCCTGTCCTTCCCAGTGGAAATGTTCCCTCATTTCATGCAAAGTTTCCCCAAAAGAGAAATCCTCAGGGGGAGAAGCTGAAGGTATGGATTCCTCAGCATCAGAATCCTCACAAGGAGGGAAAGAATATTCCTGGTCAGAAGAAGAAACTGAAGAAACAAAAGCCTGATCAGAGGAGTCATAATAAACTTCCTGCCTTGGCCTTTTATCTGGAGGGGGATGTGAACCCCTAATCATAGTAAGTAAGTCCTCCGCCATCTTAAGTAACTGTTTCTGTGACTTGGGAGCCGGATCAGAAGAGGCCTGTGTTGCAGTCTTTGATTTGGAAGGAGTCTTTGCCTTTGTCTTTGGCTTTGCCTTTATTAGAAGCTGAGTAGGCCTGAAAACCCCTTCGGAAGCCGGTACCTGCACAGCGGCTCCGAACCCATCCGAAGGAGCATTGTCCGAAGGTCCTACAACAGAAATATTCAAAGGCCTAGTTGGCTCCTTGTGGGAGTCCATTTTGGCCATCCCGAAATGGCTGACGACAGGGGCTGCAAAAGCACCTCACCGACGACGGCCGAACCTGAATCTGGCTCTGCTTGTACGATATCATCAGATTTGGACCTCGGAGGCCTGTCTTTGTCCTTGCGTCGTTTGTGAACTCCGGTAGCCGGAACCGTATCCGACGACATTTTGTAATTAAAACGCCTACCGAAGTAATGAAATGCAAAATTGTACCTTCGTTTAATTATACGTTGATTGAATCTAGCACAAAACCGACAACTAGCTACATCGTGGTCAGGGCCTAAGCAAGGAATACAGTAAGAATGAAAATCCATATGAGGTATTTGCTTCCCACACAAAATACAATTATTAACTTTTTCTGACATTGGACTGGAGCAAGAAAAAAGTTTCCCCAATGGGGTTCTTAGCTTTGAGTAGGAGAAGAAAGTCTTCGGACTGAAGTTTGTTCAGAAAAGATTGTCAGGAGTCAGCCGACTGGCACTTGCAAACTGCTATCTCTGCACGGCAAGAAAGACTGGAGAACATGGCGTCGGCTGTCAACTTTGTACTCCTGGCACTCTGACGTCAGGGAGCATGGCTGAACAGCCGACGCCGGACCCAGACTTTGGGATTCTGGCCGACCGAGGACTGCCTGCCGGCAGGGGAGAACCCTACAGTCATGACTGCAACAGTGAAACACGATGAACACCTGGAGCTACACACTTTGTGAACACTCTTCGGGCAGTGGATGACCAAAACGTTAAGGCAGAGAATGGATAATGTGACCCAGACATACAAAACCTTAAGAAACATGTGAAGCCTTAATGGATAGTAAGGTGATGATAAGCATCCTTTAAATCTAAGGTTACCAAAATATCTGAAATAGTGAAGAAGGAGTATGAGATTGTGGTATGAAAACATCTTCAATTTTGGCACTATCACAAACTGATTTACAGAAAAAGTCATACCTGATCTGCAGGTATTTTCTTTCATTGGCTCCAGAAACATTTTTAATGAAAACCTTTTCCCCACTGAGAAAGAATAACTATTTCTATTACCCCTGATAAAGCATGTGTTGTAGGAGCGGAGGGAACAGAAGGTTTTGGTTTAGTAGATGTGGAATAATTCACTGCAAAGGATGGACCATCTGCACCCTTGCTGAATCAGTCTCAGAACCCATTTGTTGGAAACAGCCTGTTGCCAAAGAGAGAAGTGGAGATTCAGACTTTCTGGAAGGGATATGAGACTGCCAAGGTGGGACAGAGGACAAGACCCCTTACATAATCATTCTGACTTATTTGACTGTCCTTTGTTTTGCAGCATTCCTGCTTTCTTTTAGGGAACCTCTCCAGCACATTGCTGAGACTGTTTGCTTCTTGCCACAGTTGGATAAGGGGGCAAACAAAACTTGGGAAATTTAGAGAAGGAGGGATTAAAAAATCTGAGAGATTACCTGTATCAGCTCTCATCACATTTTGGGACTAAAATCTCTATCCAAAAGTGAATTTAAAATGTAATGTTTACATCCTCTAGGGGGTTCTCAGAATGAAGCCAGGCAAACCTCCTCAAAACAGTACCAGTTGCAACCTCAATAGATGTAATATCTACAGTCATAAACACACTTTAAATGAGTATTGACCTGAAAAATAAAAGAAACCAAACCACACAAAGGAAGGATTAGAGCTAAAATGTTTGGCAGCAGCTGGATTAAATAACGCTATAGCTGATGTGTCATGTTTGGGAAGAGTGTATAAAAACTAAAAAAGACTGGTTAACTTTATACATTTTATTTGCCTTTTTAAGGACAGCAGGCTGGGCATCAGGAAAATTGCAGGCAGTATCACACACTTCCTCCAGAGCTGACAGAACTGGAAAAATGGGCGAAGGTTTTAGAAATTCCTTCTGTAGCAGCTGACAATGGGTGGGTTTGGCACAATGCTCAAGGTCCTCAACTTATAAATACAAGGTACAGGCTTTGACTCTGACCCAGGGATATTGGTTAGGCTTAAAACGGCCCTTCAGGCAGTTAGCCTAGTATTCAGATATGAACCTATGACAGCATTTCTGAGAGACTGAGAAACCTAAGTGTTCTCCCACTGAATACACTTGCACATTCTGGAAATAGTCTAAGAGAAAGAAAATCATTGACAGGGAGAGTCAGGTAACATGCTATCCTCAGAGTCTGAATCAGAATTCTGAAGCAAAAAACAAAGTATTTGTTCCATCACATTTCTATCCAGCTTTAATTTTTTTTTTTTAATCTCTTCAGGAAAAGGGGAATCCCTTTTTCTCTTACCAGAGACCAGCTGATATGAAAGGTCAATAGACTGTCCAAGACCCTGAGGCAGACTTAATAAACTACTCTTGTTCAGTGAAACTGGAGCAGGAGAAGCTACAGGTTTTGTTTTCTGTTTCTTTTTGACAGGAAAATTAAGGCAAACATATTTTTAATGGCAGCAATAGCTTCCTCAGGGATGGGCACAACATTCTGGCTAAGTAGGGGCACATTCCCTGCTCCTTCTTGCAACACCAACAAAAGTGTCTATCCTTGTCCACTAAGGGGACCCCAACAGCTGCAGGGGGCATTGCTAACCTCCCATCTGTAGCAGCTGTATTTGCCACACCAGAGGGATTTGGGGGGGGGGGCAGTGGTCTGAAGAACTAGCTTGGCCACAGCAGTCTCTCTCACCTCCATCTGAGGCAAATTACCAGGCTGCTGTGGCGGCAAAGGCTGGTTAGTTAACTTTAACACCTTTATTGAATTATCACTTAAGACAAGGGCAAACATATATTTGTATAAAAGAAAATGTGAGGAACTATCAGCTAAGAATTATGAGTAATGATCCTTAAGATATAAGAAAACATTTACTATAAGAAAACATTTCTTGACATTTACTCAGATAAATGTTTATTGACTGAGCAGCACTAAACACTCCTATGTGGTGAAAACCCCTACACCTCCCATGCACTGGTATATTATAATCACTTGAAGTAGCTGCTTCACTCTTTTTCAATTTCTCCAAATCTTTTGGGTTTCTAATACCATGACAGGAATGGACCCCATTCCTAAGTCAAAGTACAATTAAAGCGCATGAAATTAGTATTGTTTCAATCTTTGATGTCAGCCAGAAGTGCTCTTCACAGCACCTGCAATGTACCCAGTAATGACTAATTCTGCAATTCATATGAAGTTACATGGACTGGTAACATATCTAAATACGATCGTAGATCCTTTTTTATAAGACCCGTTGCTCCTACTACTACTGGAACTGTCTGGGTATCTTTCTTCCACACTGCTCTCATTTCTGCTTGCAAATCCTGATATATTATGACTTTGTGTCTCTTTGTATACAAAACACTGTAGTCACTGGGTGTGGTGATTTCAAAGATCAATGCTACTTTTGTCTTCTTTTCATGGACCACTATAAACAGTTTTCTAGCATCTATCTTTTGAACTGTTGGTAATAGATGATCCCATGTAATGTAGACCATCATTTTCTTTGATGCTTTTTGGCTCATGTTTCCAGTGTTTTTCAGCCACTTCAGTACCGTAATGTTTGCACAATCCCCAGTGCAACAGTCTTGCCACATTATTATGCCTTTCGGTATGCCATTAGTATGTCACAACCAGCAATGAAGTGTGCAACTGTTTCCAATTCTGTTTTACAAAACCTACATTTGTCTGTTTCTCCCACATGTTCAATGGATTTTGTAAACCAATGTGTACGTAGCCAACTATCTTGAGCTGCCAGTATTAACCTTTCATCTCTTGGTTTGAATTCGCCTCTGCTTAAACATTCCTATGTTTGATCCTGATCAACATGAGGTTCTTCCAGAAGTTTTCTATACTTGCAACTATATTTATGCATTTTCCACATTTCTTGCCTTCTCATCTGGTCCTTCATATTAAATTCTTTCTTTTGTTTTTTGGCATTCCATTCCTGCTTGATGCCGATATGCTTCTGCTAGCGTAAGCAGGGAAGTCACCTTAGATTTATTCTCCTCATATTTCAAAATTTGGGCCTTGTGAAGTCAACAGATATCTGTACAGTCCCATGATTGCAGATCTATACATGTAATCAATTCCAAGGAAGCCCATGCCTCCTTCGGAACAGGGAATATATAATCTTGGTATGCACTGATTTTTATAAATCATTTGGTGTGCATGAAGCATCCCTTCTTGCTTTCATGTCTAATCTATTCAACACGTTTTGGGGGCAGTTAATCACTCCAAAACTGTAAGTAAGGACAGGAAGAGTAAATTGATTTACAACTTGGATTTTGTTCCTAGATCTCACCTCTTTTTTTCAGGGTTAATTTAGGCCTTCTAAAGTATTCCTAAATTTTATTCGCATTTGTTCATATTTTACTGATGATCCTTCATCAATTCTTAAATATTTATACACTCCCTCTTGCTCAAATTCTTTTATATCACATTCCTCTCCCAAACTGATGCTTTCTTGGTGCTACAGTTTTCAGGCTTTAAACATGCTTTTGCACATTTATCAAGACCAAATGACATTCTTACATCATCTGAAAAAGTTTTGACAACTTGCACTTGTGCTTTCAGTTCCTCATCTGATGAGGTATACAGTTTTAAATTATCGACAAAGAGAAGATGAGAAGTCTTTACACATTTCTGTTTTTTAGGAGCCAAATTATAGCCATGGCCTAAGCTGTTAAGTAGACGGGTTAATGGGTTAAGGGCAAGACAGAATAGCAGCAGTGACAAAGTCACCATGGAATATCCCCCTTTGAATTTTTATCCCTGGAATAATCATTTGTCCTTTGTCATGGCTTAATTGCAAAGTGGTCTGCCACTGTTTCATGGTCACTGTAATGAATTTGATCAGTGTAAGGTGCATCTTATACATTTTTAAGTACTCTTTTATCCATAAATGTGGGATACTGTTGAATGCTTTTTTGTAGTCAATCCATGCCATACTTAGATTATTCCCCTTTTTACAGTTCTCCACTATGACTTTAACAACAAATGATCTTTTGTTCCACAAGACTTTCTTTTATTGCTCTTTTGTTCTATTACCATAATTGAGTTTCCTTCTAAATGACTATAAACTCTGTCAGCATCAATTGCAGTGGGTATAGTTTTGAATTTGCTGGAAGGGAAGTTATTGGTCTATAATTTTTAGGGTAGCTTGCAGGTTCACTCTTAAGTAGGAGCATTGTTTTTCCTGTTGTTAACCAGGTTGATGGCTGTTCAGGGTGTGCATATTAATAATTCTTACTCATGGCTAAATCTTCGTGCAAAGATGTTAACACTTTTTAACCAGAAGTTAGGTACTGCATCTGGGCCTGGGGTTTTCAAATTAGAGGCTTTTCTTAAGTTTGTTTCAATCTATCTGGCTGTTACTTCATCTCATTTCAATATCCTGTACCTTTAAACTTCTTATTCTTTCTTTACTTCTTCTATCCATTTAGCATCTTTGTTATGTTCCACAGGATCTTTATAAATACTTCTCTAAAATGTATCTATTTCTTCTTTTTTTGGTGGCCTTTCAATTCCTTTTGCCTTGCTTCCCAATTCTCTATAGAACTTTTTGAAGTCATTAATAAATTGCTTATTTTGTACTTTTCCTTTATATTTATCTGTGTATCTTCTAAGTTTTTCAGCCTGTGCTGAAATTTTTAGTTTATTTGCAATAGTGCATGATAGATCCTTATCTGTTCTAATACTGCATATTGCTTTTTTCATGTCTATCTTCCTAAGTATTTTGATTTGTTCTCTCTTCTATAGTCTTCTAACAGTGAGACTTCCTGTCTTAATTGCTTTATAATTTTCTCTATTCGATATTTCCATGATGGTATTTGATTTCACCCCTTCCTTTCCCTCACTATCCTGTGTTCTTGTAGTAGAACTTTATCAGTTATTAATTTAGCTGCACAGTAATATATCCTGTTTACTTCTGCTATATCACATGGATCTCCATGAACAGTCCTAATTACTGTGTTCATTTGTTTTATCAAACTTTTGACTTTTTGGGGTTTTATTGACCTTCTGCAGTCTAGTACTTTCACTGATCTTAATGTGTCTTCTTCTTCCTTCGGCTTTTCCCGGTTAGGGGTTGCCACAGCGGATTACCTGTCTGCTCATGACTGGCAGTGGAGTTTTACGGTGTCGAGTTGCCAGCCTGGCGGCCAACCTTCCACAGAAGGCACACACACACACACACACACACACACACACACACACACACACACACACACACACACACACACACACACAACACAACAAACACACACACACACACACACTCACTCATGCCTAGGGCCAATTTAGAGTATTCAATCCACCTACAGCATGTCTTTGGGATGTGGGAGGAAACCGGAGCACCCAGAGAAAACCCACGCGACCACAGGGAGGACATGCAGACTATCTATCTCTATTAAATCAAGCAACTCTTCTCTTAGCTCATTTTCTTCTAAACTAAGGGCACATTTTTTGTTTTCAATTTCCTGCAGGCATTCTACAGAAAGTTCTGTAGTATCATCCTGTGGCACATTCTCTTCAATTTCAGCCTGTGCCATCTGTTGCTCTACCATATGGGAACTAACTGGTCCATCACTCCTCAATATTGACTGCATCAGAGTTTCCACAGTTTTCTGTTCCTTCCCTTGCTGTCCAACTTCAAGTGAACATTTATACTGGTTTACTGGGAAGGCTCCATATGACACCTGACCAATTGCTTTCCTGTTCCACTGGTTTCCCCTTAATTTGGATATCCATTGCTCTATCCTGTTGTGGTGTTTTCTGAATTAGATTTTCTACACTGAATTCTTCACTTTGCAGGCATACCATAACCTCAGTTTCCATTTCTTTAACTTCACCATTACTATCTCCTTTTCTACTGTTCCTCTTTGTTTTCTGTAAAGTTTTCCATATCAGATTTCTTTGCCTGTATTTCTTTTCAGATATCTTTGGAGCTGCTCTTTTTGTATTGATTAGTTTTGCTTTCTCCTTTGCATAGATATTACATCATATTAAATTTCTTTTTCTTTCCCATGTCCATATGTCTTCTTCAGATGTCTCCTGACGTTCCTGTTTCTCTTACTTTGAAGACTCATTCCATCTTGCTGTGATGTAATCTGTGTTAGACCTTCTACACCAAATCATTTACTTCGCAGGCATTCCATAACTTCAACTTTACTAATATTCTTTTATTCATTCCCTCTTTGTGATATTATTTTTTACTGTGAAATTTTCCATATCTGGATGCCTTTGCCTGTATTTCTCTTTGATTATCTTTGCGGCTGCCTTCTTTAATATTAATTAATTTGGCTTTCGCCTTTGCATAAATACAGCACCATATCAAATCTCTCTTTCTTTCCCATGTCCATATTTCTTTTTTATACTTTTCAAAAATCTCTAGGTTTTGTTGTTTATATTTTTGCACTTCCTCAAGTGTTTCCTTTTCCAAACAAATTTTCTTGGTCTATATATTGTTTTTCACAATCTGTTGTATTAATGAGTATACATTTTTATTTGAAGCTTCTGACAGTTTTTCTTGGGGAAGTATTTTTCTTTCCTCTAATTTCTCTCTTAATCTTTTTGTATATCTTGTGTCTGGAAATTCTGGGCTTTTTGCATAATTGTAATAATATTACTTTATTATAATAAAGTAATAGTATAAAATTAATATTTTCCTGAATAGCTGAGAATGTTACATGTTAGAATGATGAAAGTTATCTGTCTACAAACCATTTTCCAGACCAGTTAAACTGCTACTGATTTTGAAGCACGGCTACAACAAAACTGCATGCAGAAATATAACTTTCATTATTTAACATATAACCTTCACAGCATACCTCACAACTGTCCAGATTTTCGCCTCATATTTTTAGTATTTTCCTCTTAAAATGTGTGGTTTTCTGTTAATTCACTGAGGGGTGAAGTTACTAAATAAACACACACATTTGAGTTGCAGACTCCATATCCTTTTCAAAATATATCCTAACACAAATCATGTTATTCTACCAACTTTCAAAGCTTATAAGAGCAATATTTAAAGTGTCTCTCTCTTTTTGGTCTTTTGTCCCCTCGTTGTTTTAGGCTTTGTCCAGATTTGTTGTAATGAGAGATTGAGAGGTATGCCTCTGAAAAAAGCTTTAAAAGTATTTAAAAAAAAGATGTTCTCTGAAGCAACCTGCCTTATATGTAGGAGTCTGAACCATTTATACACCTCAACCTCACTTACGTAGGATTTGAACCCTCTACATACCTCAACCTCTCTTATGTAGGAGTCTGAACCCTCCACATGCCTCAACCTCTCTTACGTAGGAGTCTAAACCCTCTGCACACCTCAATCTCCCTTACGTAGGAGTCTGAACCCTCTACACACCTCAACCTCTTCTTACGTAGAAGTCTGAACCCTCTACATATCTCAACCTCTCTTACACAGGAGTCTGAACCCTCCACATGCCTCAAACTCCCTTTTGTAGGAGTTTGAATCCTCTACACACCTCAATCACCCTTACATAGTAGGAGTCTGAACCCTCTACACACCTCAACCTCACTTATATAGAAGTCGGAACGTTCTACATACCTCTCATCCTCTTAGCCTAAAATAATGGGGAGACAAAGGCCTAAAAATAGGGACAGATTTTAAATAGTGCTCTTATAAACTTAGAAAGTTGACAGAATAACAGTATTTGTGTTAGCATGTATTTTCTGAAAGGTACTGAGTCTGAAATTCAAGTGTTTATCATTATTTAATGACTTCAATTCATAGGGATTTGCCAGCAAACCACAAATTTTATGAGGAACAGATCAAAAATATAAGTCAAAAATCTGGACATTCTGTGAAATTCTGTACAGTTGAGGGCTAGGAGTCCCTCTCCACATTTATGAATGCACACACATACTCAGGTACACATGTACTCATGCAGATTCTCATACACACTTGCACGCACTCACGCACAGTCACATATACACACCCACTCACACATGCTCGCATACACGCTCTTGCAAACACTTGCAGACAACCAGACACACACACTTTCACCTTCTTAAAGGACAAGAGTGTGATGCCTTTCTACACACTCATGCATGCATACACACACACACACACACACACACACACACACACACACACACACACACACACACACTTCTTAAAAAAAAAAAAAAAATCTGAGCCAGGACTCCTGTCAGGACACAGTTCATGAATTTATTTAAAGTGGGGTTGCCCTTGCAGTAACCAGTAAGACGAGCAGAGGGGATAAGCTTGGGAACAGCTTCTGGACCCAGCTATATTGTAGGAGCAATCAGCTCAAAAGTCTCCAAGTATAAAACACAAACAGCAATAGTGAGGGTGGAAGGAATCTAAACTTAGAAAAATGCCTAGGCCCAGCAGAGAAACCAAAAAGCAATGCAGACTATTAAATGTCACCTGCTCTCTCGTTTCACTGTTAGTTTCCATTTAACTTCTGATGCAAATTTTACTTGGATAGTAATTATCATCAGTGTAATTAGAATATGCATTTTATGAATCCTTCATTCCGGCCTCTGTGTTAATAATGCAAATTAAGGGAGCACATACATTGCCATTTGCATACCTAGTTCTTTGAACACTGTTGCTTTATCTGCCATTCCACAGTTTGATTTTCTTTTTGTGTATTGCTGTCTCTCAAGATAACGCTGCATCACTGTCACATTAGTTTCGTAGTAACGCCACAGTGATTACCATCTTGAAGTTATCATACGTTCCAAAAGAACTGCTCCAGCCCAGCAACTTGGTGCTGCATTCTGGGTATACAACTGTGATACCTACTACATATCACATGACTGCTTCAGCTGTGGATGAAAGATAAATGGTCTGGCGACTGTTTTCACAAGCAAATCCATCTCTAACACAGTTCTGTAACTTCTTACAAATGTCTACACACAGTGCTAATATTTATGTCAAAAAAAAAAAAAAAAAAAGAGTTCACGCATCCAGGGCTAGAAAGGGATAAATCCATTTAATCCCTTCTACAAATCCAAGCATTTCTGTCTTGGTGTTATTCTTCAGACTACTTCCAATATATTTCACATACCACAATTCTTATGAACGTTGAATATTCTACCTCCACAGCTGAAATGATTATAAAGTATCAATCAGATGACTGCAAACTAGGAGCCATAATCGAAACTCCTAACGATGTGGATAAACTACAAAAGGGCCTCACTGAGACAGATACCTGGTGTCAAAGCCATGGCCTGAAGCTCAATGCCAAAAAGTGTATTGTCATCCCCTTTGGTAAAAACTCTGTACCCATGAACTACCACATAGCTGGTAGTCTACTGAATGCCGAAAATGTGATGAGACCTTTGGATACAGGTGGACAGTAGTCTCTCCTTTGATAATCACATTGCCACAGTGGTCAGGAAATCCTTATACGTGGCTCATCTCATCACAAAAGGATTCTCATCCAGAAAAAAAGAGGTAATTGTTCCCCTCTACTCATCACTCATTAGACCCATTATAGAGTACAACGCCCCTTTTGGTATGTACCTCACAAGACATCTTCAACAACTGGAAAGACCACAGAAATACCTCACAAAGAAAATTACTGGCCTCAAACAGATGCCCTACGCAGACCGTCTCAAAAAACTACAGCTTTACTCCATCGCATATCGCCTACTCAGGGGTGATCTCAACATACAACGCTATGTCAAACCCAGAGCTGTTGGACATGCTCCACTTGAAGAAATCCCAATCTCTCCGAGCTACACACTCTAGGGACCTAAACCTTGTCACCACAATAAACAGAACATGCTGGAGGGATAGATTCCTGTCCCAGAGACTTCCCATACTCTGGAACAGACTACCTATCTATGTCAAACAGGGCTCCTCATTAGCACTCTTCAAGAAAAATCTTGATGATTGGATGGGAAATGGGAAATTCACCCCAGGGATCACTTCTGTGGCTCTGCTCGACAGGGGCACAGGAAAATAATTTTCTTGGGTGGCGAAAGCCAGGGTACATTTTTTGGCTAGGCTTATATAGGCCCTAGGGCCAATAGCCTAGTACCTGCCTATGAACCTATGAATCAGCCTAGTTAACTATCCATATAATTTTCATAATCTGAAAATGTAGCATAAACCCTAAAACACAAAGTCCTGAATATACGATCCCTGTAACACTTCTTACAAACAAGCAAAGCTGCAGCCTACACAAATGGCTTACTATGTCTAGTAGCTGAACTACTTCAAACACTATTATTATTTCTTCAATCACATGAAGTACTTACTCATTTCCATGAAAAGCTGCCTCTTCTCGGTCATGGTCTTCCGTCTTCTTCCACTCTCCTCAATCATTCTAAAAAAAAGTTTCACAAGGAATATCAACATGAATGGTCTCAACAATTCAACTGATTTGCAGTATATAACTTGAGAGAAAAACATTGTTCTACACTCAAAGAAACACTAAAACCATGTCAATGACTACATTATAAATACAATCAGACTTCTTAATCAACTAGGCCTCTAATGTAACTGACTTTTACTTCTTGGGTAGCACATTCAACTAACCAACTGCCTTAACAATGGATGGTACAGATGGTCTACTGAAACAGAAAACTTAGATTCCTCAGTGCTCCTAACCCAGTACTGGGTACATGCTAAAACTCCATAGTTTCAGAAGATGCTTTCCCCCCTTTTGTACAGTCAGACTTCTGATTCCTTACAACACAAACATAATTCAAGTTCTTCTAGTTGTGGTTCCTTCATGGCTGCTTGGCTGCTTCTGTATGAGCCTCAAAGGCCAATCCTATTCAACATGAGGTGTATGAAAACATTCACCACAAAAGAAGAGCTGGGGACACAATTCTAGCATGTCACGGGGGGAGACACAAAGCAGACACTATTTTTCAGAGTGTGACATACTTCCCCTGCCTTCTTCTGCTAACAATACCACCAAACCATTAATTTCTTGAACAGCACACAATTAGCCATACAGTGTCATTCCCATAAAAGTAGGGGTCCGTAAATGGCAGTCATAACTTATCTGCTGGCAGGCTTCTTTGAAAGTGTAATATGTATTTTGTTTTCCTATGTTAATTGCAAAAGTGTAGCAGGACATGAAAATAACTGGTATTCATAATGATGTGGACATATCAAGTGACCATTTTTATGCAGAGAGGGACTTTTTATTGTCCTTCTCGACTAGCTTCACGTCTGGGGTAGGCTACCATTATAAGCACCCCACCACTACTTTCTGACTGAGGACAGCCCTATTTCAGAAGCATCTTATTAATTAAACCTGCAGCAAATCAAAAATATTCATCCAAGGGACTTGCAAAATCTACCACTAACACAATGCAATCTTCCCAAATAATATATGGTGTTTAATAAAAGCACGGGTCCATTTGTGTCAATGAACAAATATGTCTCTGAATTACATAAAAGCGATGTCCTGTAGTTATAAATCTGGGATGCAAAAAAAAAAGTGCTTAAGTACGGCAGCTGCTAAACAGACATTTTGGAAGAGTAAAGCAGGGACACTACAGGTTTCTGCACATTACTTGCCCTCTTATTCATCACAGTTAAAGAAGCAAATCCACAATAAATGCGTGAACAGAATAAAGCAAATAATTTCTAAGGTAGTAATGTAATCTCCTCAATTTAACCAGCTGTACAGTCAAAATGCCACAGTTGCATGTTTTTCACTTTTTACGTAGGCAGTTTTTGTTTTAACACCGTAATGCACACTGTTCACCTATATGTGCTTTACCATTATACCATGAAAGCTTCAGGCCAAAAACAGATGATTAAACATAAATCCCCAAACAAAGTTCCCATTAAATGTCACAGATTAATGGTCTAGAACATTAGCATGGTGGCTCAGTGCAAGAGCTTGGCCTAGAGCTGAAGTTCAATTCGACTCCCAGGCACTACGTGGAGTCTTCAAGCTCTCCCAGTGTCTGCACAAGCTATCACCATGCACATCATTTTCCTCCCACCTTGCAAAATATACTGCTTCACTGGCTATACTAAGCTGTAGTCATACATGTACATATGTTTTTATCTTTATAGTGGAAAAGGTTAGCAGCTTCAAGTATGTGAGAGATGTAGATGAGAGAAAGGAAATCTGAATGAAGAGGTCAAATTAAATCAAATCAAAATCAGAGGTGCTGCAGCCAAATTGTATAAAGTGACAGCAGTAGTTAGTATGTGAAAGAAGAAAACTAAAAACACAGAAAAGCAAGGTTAAAAAAATAGGTGCATCCAGTCCTTCTGTAGGACATAGAAAGTTAGAAAGATTAAGGTGAAGTGCCCAAGACAGGCAGAATGATGCACAAACTTGGAAGAGATAGGAAGAAGACAAGAGGAGACCGAGATGTTCAGCCAAGAGACTGAACAACTACAAGAGAAAAGACCTGTGACAGTTGGGCATGACTGTCAAAGAAGGTAGGACAACAGTTCTGAATTGAGACAGATGGTCACAGTTGATATGACACTCCAATCTGAGATAAGGAATAAAGATGATAACCATATATAATAGCATGCACACTATACTAACATGCTTTCACCCTTGTGGCTACAGACCAGCCATCGTGCACAGTTAAATTAAAGAAAAAATTGTCTCTGTGTGTGTGTTTCTGTGTATACGTATATATGTATGTGTGTGTGTGTGTGTATATATGTATATATATATATATATATATATATATATATATATATATATATATATATATATATATATAAATATATATATATATATATATATATATATATATATATATATATATGTGTGTGTATATATATATATATATGTGTGTGTGTGTGTGTGTGTGTGTGTGTGTATATATATATATATATATATATATATATATATATATGTGTGTGTGTGTATATACATATATATATATATATATATATATATATATATATATATATATATATATATATGCAGACATATGAAACCTATGTGTAGATCAACTCCATATTCATCAAGGCTGTAACTCATCTAATCAATACAATGAGTTTTTAAATGTGAGCTTGTTTATATAAGTTAGGGTTATAGTTGGGGCCATTCCTCCACAATGCCCAGAGCAGAAATTCAGTCTTGGGTAGAAACATACATACATGTATATAACATAGGCATATCACACACACATACACACACACACACGTATATATATATATATATATATATATATATATATACACACACACACACACACACACACACATACGTTATTCTGCAAGTTCTAGTTGAGCTACTCACTGAAGACAGAAACTTGCCAAATTTTGGGATGTACTCTCTTTTTAAATGCATTAAGCAGACTGACTCACAGAGACAGAAATAATGGAAAAACATCAATTCCATATTTAACCTTTTGGACTGGAACAACGAATAGATGTTCATGAATGTGTATCCATCTTATCCTCAGTCTGATTTCTTATTCTAAACATTGCACCTTTTATACTTAATTCCCTCCTTCCAATAACTGCAGACTCTTTTTTGGCGATTACTTCCTCACTGTCTCTCACATACTGCCACAGTTTTCCCCTGCTTCTGCATATTCAGCAATGAGCTGTGACAGATCCAGTCCAAGAACCACAGATTTCAATTAGTATGTTATAGACACAGTCCTACGATTTTGGTCTGCTTATTTATCCATAGCCTTCCTAGATTTATTGATTTTCTTCATAAAATCTAACCAGTTTATGGGTACATCCATTATCAAAGAAATAAATAAGCAAAACCTATACAAAGACTTCCTATCACTAATTATATACAGTCCAGAATATTAAAATATTCTTCTTCTTCTTTTGGCTTTTCCCGGTTAGGGGTCGCCACAGCGGATCATCTGTCCACTCATGATTGGCAGTGGAATTTTACGGTGTCGAGTTGCCAGCCCAGCGCCCAACCTTCCAAAGAAGGCATACACACGCACACACTCACACCTAGGGCCAATTTAGAGTGTCCAATCCACCTACTGCATGTCTTTTGGATGTGGGAGGAAACCGGAGCACCCAGAGGAAACCCACGCGACCACAGGGAGGACATGCAGACTCCGCACAGAAGGCATCCCAGCCGAGAATCGAACCAGAGAACCTTTTGCTGTGAGGCGACAACGCTAACCAGTGCACCACCGTGGCTGCCCAGAATATTAAAATATTACACTGTGTAAAATAAGATATTGTGATTTGTGAAGACTGGTATCATTTTGAATGCTCAGGGATTAAGCAGCTGCTGTAGTATCCCATGGATACTGCATCCAATTCGAACCTGCATATGGCACCCCCCCACTGGGTCCTGCTGCTCATCCATGGAGAGTATGCAGGTGTCATCCACTTCCCTGGTGTCCTGCTACACAGCCACTTAAAACCTGCAGGTGGCATCACCCCACTTCCAGAGCCCCCGGGTCCTTTCGCTCATCCTTTAAGAACATGCAGGTGACAGCTTACAAACTGCAGGTGACATTCTCAATGACATCCTGCTGCACAACCACTTAGGTGGCATCTTTCTCAGTTTCCTGTTGCAGATCCACTTAAAAGATACATAGAAGTTATTCTAGGTGACCTGCCGCACATCTACTTAGGGCTTGCATGTGAAAACGTCTCTGATGTCCTGCTGCACACCCAGTTAGAACCTGAAGATGACATACTCCTTGCCATCCTCTTGCATATCCAATTAGGTGGCACACTTCCCAGTGTCCTGTTGCACACCCAATTAGAAGACACAAGTGACAACTTTCCTGGCATCCTGTTGTACACCCATGAATACTACCAACTGCTCTGCTGCACCTGCTGCACATTTACTTACAATAATGCAGCTGCCATAATCCCTGGCATCACTCTGCACATCCAGTTAAAAGCTGCAGGTGGCATACTTCCAAGTGTCCTACTGTAAACCCACTTACAAAATGCATAAGGCAACTTCCCTGATAACCTGTTGCACATTCTCACAGGACCTGCAGGTGGTATTCTAACTGGTGTCCTGCTGTACATTTTCTTAAATTTGCTCATGGCATCCTGCTGGCTCAGCAAACACTTTTATCCCAGTGCCTAATCAAGATATTATAATAACCTGCCAACCAATAGCCTTGTATTTGCCTTTGAACATATAGGCTAATGACATTGTGGTTTCCTTCAACATTAAAAATATGTACTACATTTTGGGGTCAGTAATATGTATTGTCCTTACTCTATAAAGTGTGAGATGGTGCTAATAGTTGTAAATGAAAGGAACCTTAGGAAACAATGCACACAAATTGGAAAATTACAAGTCCTGTTAGCATTGTTTTTAAGTGATAATTCTTAATAATGTGGGACATATTACTATACTGTTACATGAAGGCAACATGATGTTATGCTACCGCTGTATAAATCCTTCATTCATCCCCATCTTGAATTTGGCAGGGTTGTTTGTTCTTTAGAAGAAGCAGAAAAAACTAAACAAGAAAGAGTCTAGTGGTATTTTCCTGTAAAGTACCTAAGTTATAAGAATAGGCCAGGTGCCTTACAGCTGTACTCAGTTTTCTATAGGCTTTATAAAAGTGTGTTAATCATGGTTTACACAAGTATCAATGCTCAGTGCATCGACTTTGAGACTTAGTCTTACAACACATCAGCTGAATATAAAGATATATATATGTTAAAAAAGGGGACCAGTTCAGAACTACCAAAAGGAAGTTATTTTAGTAAAATATCTCTATGAAATTACTAACCTCTTAGTACACAGCAAGTCCCAAGCTTACCCAGGTTTAAACTCTACCTTTGGCTATTAGAACCATCCAAAATCTTCTCTACATATATACCTACCTTCCACCTGGAACTGTATGTGAACTAAGCCTCCTTGATTACCAAAATTATAATGAAACATATTTTGTATTTTTCTAGTCTTATGCTATATTCACCAAAAAATTCCTCCATGCTCTAATTACCTCTAAAAATATTGTAATTTGTCACTACTATTTGTCTTGCCACTGGATTGCAAATTGTGTTTTTACTTTGCTAATTTGATTGATAATTATATATTACCAATTTATCAAATTCTGCTTTGTATTGTACTCTGGAGCTTTTCTCCCTGGGCCTCCAATGAAAACGGGCTCAGAAGGGCCCAGAGACATTCCCGGTTAACAAACTACAAATAAATAAATAAATAAATAAACAAACAAACAAACAAACAAACCTGACTGTGAGGAATTGTGTTACTGCCCAGAACAGTGAGAAGTATGCATCTCTATAGAGTTGTAAACTTGTGTAAATCTCTTTTGAGGTTCCTTTGACTGCAAAGTCTTGCCACACTTAGCACTGAATACAGCAGTGGGTTCTGCGGCATAACCACTTCTAGATCCTGCAGGTGGTATCCTCTCTGGTGTCCTACTGTACATTGGTTTCTGCTGCACATCCACTCAGGAACTGTAGATGGCAACCTCTCTCATGTCTTCCTACACAGCTACTTCATTTATTTAGACTCTGCAGATGGGAAAAAAATACACTAAAGGAGGAGTGCAACTTGGTGCGCAATCTGTTGTTTATCAGCTGGATCCTGAACAAGTCATCTTCTTTCTTTTTAACTGGGAGGACTATTCTATTCAAGTACTAACTCCCTTGCCCAACGCTTCCTAGAATTTATAAACTTGAATGCCTTGGATCAACTGGTCAACACCCCCACCAGAGGTGACAACATATTGGACCTGGTCATCACCAACATGGGCGACCAGTGTTCTACATCGGAGGTCAACCCCTCACTGGTTAGATCAAACCATAGACTAATCACTCTGGATATCCACTCCCACCCTCAATCAAGGAAACCACCGTGAAAAACTTTTCAAAAGCAAACTTTACTTAAGACTGAGGTGGAAAGGTTCACAGCCCCCATGCTAAAGGACAATGCTGTCCAGGCTGCTGAATCCCTTACAAAGGCACTCTATGAGCACCTGCAAGAATATATGGATCGTGCTATCCCAAGCAAAACCAAGACACACTCCTCCAAGAAAAGGAAACCAGTCTGGTGGACCCCTGCCATAAACAAGCTATACAATAGGAGGAGGAAACTAGTACAGAAAAGAGTAAAATCTCTACAAGGGAAGACATCCCTGATCAGTATCAGCAAGAAACTACGATCCCTCATAAAATCATCCAAGGCTAGCTTCGAAAGAAAAATTGCCAAGGACTCCAAAGATAACCACAAAACGTTCTTTAGCTATGTCAAGAACCTAAGTGGAAACTCTCAGATCTGCTCTGAGTTAGTGCAGAATGGCACAAAATACACTGAACCGACTGCGATTGCCAACATTCTGGCAGACAGGTTTAGTGCAAACTTCACCCTCCTCTCACCCCTTAAAGGGCCCATAACCATACCAGAAGAATGTAGATCCCCGGCAATCACTGACACACAGGTTAAAACAGCCCTATCCAAAGCCAAAAACACAGCTTCAATGGGACTGGACAGTGTCCCAGGCTGTGTCTTACACAAACTCCAAAATGAACTAACCCCTCACCTAAACTCAGCCTCTCTACAGGCTACGTACCCATAAAGTGGCGCACAGCAACAGTTATCCCACTCCACAAAGGTGGAGCCACAATAGACCCTGGGAACTATTGCCCTATAAGCCTGACTAGCCTGGTCTGCAAGGCTGTGGAGCTGATCATCATGGAACTCATTAGCAGAGACATTGGGAACCTCCAAACATTGGACCCTGACCAGTTTGGCTTTGTTAAGGGCAGATCATGCCTCCTAAACCTGGTGGACTTCTTTGAGACAGTTACCAAGGCTTTAGATGAGGGAAAGGAGGTCCACACAGCCTACCTAGACCTCGCAAAGGCTTTTGACACCATTCTCCATTCTGGTATTATAGACAAGCTCGCCAGCCTGAGCATAAACCCCTATGTCATGAGATGGGCTGCCAATTGGCTCAAGGACAGAACCCACACGGTGAGAGTTGTACACTCAAGGTCCGACTCTAAACCGGTTACAAGTGGCATCCCCCAGGGCTCAGTCCTGGGACCCATCCTGTTCGGTATATACTTCTCAGAGGTATAGGCAAGCACAGGAGGACTATGGCTGACCAAGTTCGCAGAAGACTGCAAACTGGGGGCCAAAACTGACTCTCTGGCTGAAACAGACATCCTCCAGAAGGGTCTCACTGAGACGGATACCTGGTGTCAAAATCATGGCCTCAAGCTAAATGCCAAAAAGTGCATAGTCATCCTCTTTGGAAAAAACAAAGTACCCGCGTGCAAACTACCACATACATGGTAGTCCCCTAAATACAGAAAATGAAATAAGGGATCTGGGGACTCAAGTAGATAGTAATCTCTCCTTTGATAATCATATTGTCAAGGTGGTTAGAAAATTCTTCTATGTGATCCACCTAATCACAAAAGGGTTTGCATCTGGAACAAAAGAGGTTATTGTGCTCCTCTACTCATCACTCATCAGACCCATCATAGAGTACAACGCCCCATTCGGGATGTACCTTACAAGACACCTGCAACAGCTGGAAAGACCACAGAAGTACCTTACCAAGAAGATTACTGGCCTCAAACAGATGCCCTATGCATTCTTTTTATACTTGGTGGTTGGTATTTTAACTTATTGTCTTAACATTATATTTATAATATTGTATTCAATTTGTAATTTCTGGAACATTTAGGTTAATTTATTGAAAAATCAATAGTAGGACTTTTTAGATGGGTGCTTAGATCAAAACATTGATTAACTTTAGGGCTTTAAATGGACATTGTCTTATTTGCAATTTATTTCTGTGTTTTAGTAGTGTATGTAGTTCATCTATGGATTTTAATGTGGCATATTTCTTTAAATTTTTAATATTTAATTGGTCCCTCGTTAAGGGATCATTACTTAAGGCTGGGTTTTCCTTATTATGTGTGTGTATGTTATTTTGTTCTGAGGAAGTCTCCTATTCATTGAGGGAAGAAAGCGCTTAACATTGTATACTATTATCAGCAATTTAATAAATCGTGTGATTTTAGCTGTTCTTGTGGCTGGCTTCCATTCCTGTGAAGTGTTCTGGAGTTTCGTATTTTAATCTTGTGGAGGTGTTTACCACAGGGATGGAGGCTGGTGGCACTATGAACAGTGATATTTTTGATTTATTGCAGCAAATTCAACAACAATTGGCTGCACATACTGTTCAAATTCAGACCTTATCTGAGAAACAAGGGAATAATGATGTGTTTGGTAGCCTAGGCTACCCTTTAACCCAGCCAACAATGGTTGCCAACGGCTCCAATGGGGCTGAAAGACAGCAAGGCAACTTTATCAGGTGAAATGTCCGTTAGCATTGAAGAGTCGAACGGCATTTTGAAGGGACCTTCAAAATGGGAGGACAACACTTTTGCCTTTAGTGGAGAAAAAAAGATTGGGGAACTGTGTTCCAGCTGAAAGTTCCTCGATAATGGACAAAATCAAGGTATTTGAAAAGAACTTGTTAACTTATAAAAAGTTACAGAGATATCTTACTTGCAAAAAAATATTGAAATGGAAATGGTCCCTCGTGGGCTGAGATTTTGGAAGTATCCCAATGGGGCCAAGGGGAATGCGGAGTTATTAAACTAATTACATTGCCTATTTGATAATACTGGATTACAAATGATGAGACTTATGGTTAAACATAACATTCAGGCAGCTGAAAATGCAGTGAAAGAATTGGATGAGTTGAATCAATCCATTACAAAAGACATTCAATTTATCAGAAATCAAACTTTATATAATAATGCCTTTTCAAATGTGACAGCAGCGTGTAACCTTATTTTTGCACGAAAAACTAATAAAATTAAAAAGGATATGAATGAGAATGCAAGTCAAAGGGTGTATCTACTGTCAGCAGGAAGCAGTAATAACGAAGAGGATAAGACGAATCAGGGAGCGGATTCAGATGAACGAGTGCTGTACAATGGGGGAGGTCATAAGGATAACAGGCACTACTCCTAGTCTCTTTCAAATTAAGTGAAAGTGAGGCAGAGTCAGGAAGATTAAGGGAAAGGAGCAGCAGCCGCATATTTTACCGAGAAATCAGTGGGATTATGGCAAGCAGGGGGCACGACCAAAAACCACCGCCACCACCAAGAACAACAAAAGGAGCAAGAGCCAACAGCGGATGATTTAATGGACCTGGCTTTGGAATTATTTCATTCCGTAAGTACTGTACCCGTCAATGACTATGAGTTTGCTCCTATTGTTGACCGTTCCTTACTTAATGAAAGTTTACATTTCGGTGATGACGTGATTGAGGTAAGGGAGGTAAATGTGGGTCCTTCTATTACTTCAAGTGACATTAATGTGGACAGTTTTGAAACCTCCAATGTGGACAGTGTTGAAAATGTATCTGTAGTTATTAACAGTATTTTCAATACGTAAAGGGGAAATCCAGTAGAAGTGGCCACGGTCGTTGAACCTTCTGTCATATATAATACAGTTAATGATTTTAAAGTATACAATTATTCTACAAAACATATAGATATTGAACACGCAAATGTTTCAGCCAAGGGTTTCACATTTGTGCCTTTTAGAAGGGCAAAGGTGGATAGCACACTGATTGATTTAAAAAGTTATACTAGGAAACTAAATTTTAAAGTTTGGTTTAATTCACAAGATGGTGGGATGAAAAAGGATGGATGTCTGAGGAGACCCAGTATGTTCAATCCGCCGTTAAATAATATTGTTAGGTTATTTGAAAATAAATGTGAAAAAGATATAAGAAAAGTTTTAGTAGGAAGGTCTGAGCAGGTTCTAACAAATATGACATCTATTGAGGAGGGCCTGCTTTTTGTTCTGGCACATGATGTTGATATCCGTTTGATGAAACCTTTTAAAGGTAATGGCATAGTCATTATGAATAAGTCTGACTACTTAAATGGGATCAATGGCTTGTTATTAGATGGTACATATGTTGAAAGTTCCCTTAATGAGATACATGTCATGTATAAGAAAATCGATTTATTAATTGATGATATGTTATATCAGGGTCAAATTAATGAGGAGGAGCACGCATACATGGTTAATAAACATCCAATGGTACCCAATATATTTGGAATTCCCAAAATACACAAAGGGCTTAGGAATCCACAGTTTAGGCCCATAGTAGATGGTAAGTGTTCAAAAACCTGTTTTATAAGTACATTTCTAATTAAGAAATTACAGATTGGCTTAAGAACATTTTCTTACATATGTAAAGAATCTTGGGAATTCCTTGATAAAGTGGGTCGAATTAAATTCGATGAAAACAACATTTTGGTCTCAACAGATGTTATAAGTCTTTTTACGGAGATACCGCATGATGAGGGATTGTCTTGGTTAGAAACCCAGTTATTTAATACTGGTACATATGACCAGGACACCATTAATGTATGCATCACACTCATGGAAGTGGTGCTCACAAATAATTATTTGTGTTTTGAGGGTCAGTACTATAGACAAAGAACGGGGGTTGCCATGGGTGCTGCATGTGCCCCTGTCTTTGCTAATTATATCATGTCATACTGGGAGCAACAATTAGTGTTTTAGAGTGTATTTAAACCAAACATCATCTTTTATACAAGATTTTTGGACGATTTGTTCATTTTATGGAAAGGCACCGAGGTGGAGCTTGAGCATTTTTATGCCTACATAAATGATACAGTTATCTTTTTGAAATTCACACACCAACATAGTAAGAAAAGTATTGTGTATTTGGATGTTGAGTTATTTATTACTGAAAGGAATGTTTTAAAATCAAGAATCCATCGAAAACAAACGTTCTCTAATTCTTATTTAGAGTTTACAAGCGTGCACCCATTATTTCAAAAAAAGTCAATAGTCAAAGGACAACTGGTTAGAGCAGCCCGGATGATTAGTTCTGATGTAAAAAGTAAGGTTTATTTTGAACATGTTTAAAGTTAGGGGATATCCAGAGGCCTTACTAAAGGAGATGGGTCAGGAAGTTTTGGATAAACGAGAAAAGGGCTATTATAAACCAATTTTCTTTTTTGGAAAGGATGGTAATAGTGCGGTGGTTCAAAAAGTGGATTCTATTAGTAGTCTAGGTTTCATTACTTGTTTTAACCAAGATGTGCAAAAGATAACTGAAATTATTTGCAATAATTGGGACATTTTGCAATTTGATGTGAATATAGCCCAAAAAGTGGGCAATGAGCCAAAAATTGTTTATAAAAGAGACACGTCCTTTAAAGATATCTTTGAAGGAACAAAGGCAGATAGCACCTTCAGTTCAAATAGAGCAAAAGGGAATTTTAAATGTTAGCATTGTAATTTTTGTCCTCACATTTTGGAGACCGGAGACACATTTGTATTAAATGGAAGGACTCTTAGGATTCATGGACATTATAACTGTATTACCACTAACGTGGTATATCTGGCCAAGTACTTAATGTGTCCCACTTTTTATGAGGGAAAAACGGTTAGACCATTTAAGAATAGGATAGGGGAACACCTATTGGATATTAAACATCGTAGGCAAAGTCATGCATTGGCCAGACATATTCAGCAAACGGGTGATCACACACACCTTCAAATTTTTAGTGATACAGCACTTAACCAAAGACCCACAGGGGAGATGTTTAGATGTCCATCTGGACATTTGTGAATTGAGATGGCAGCTCAGACTTGATGTCGCAAATTGCCCTGGTTTAAATGAGGCTATCAGTATTTCTAGTGTTTTGAAATTGAGACATATATTAGAGGTTAGATATTGAGACTAATATTGTTTTTCAACGTTTTTATAATTAACACAATTTATGTCTCCATCTATGACAAATACTTCACATATGCATTCTTTTTATATTTGGTGGTTGGTATTTAACTTACTGTCTTGACATTATATTTATAATATTGTATTTGATTTGTAATTTCAGGAACATTTAGGTTAATTTATTAAAAAATCAATAGTAGGACTTTTTAGATGGGTGCTTAGATCAAAACATTGATTAACTTTAGGGCTTTAAATGGAAATTGTCTTATTTGCAATTTATTTCTGTGTTTTAGTAGTGTATGTAATTCTAACCGGGAAAAGCCAAAAGACACAACATATTTCTTTAAATTTTTAATATTTAATTGGTCCCTCATTAAGGGATCATTATTTAAGGCTGGGTTTTTCCTTATTATGTGTGTATACGTTATTCTGTTCTGAGGAAGTCCCCTATTCATTGAGGGAAGAAAGCGCTTAACATTGTATACTATTATCAGCAATTTAATAAATCATGTGCTTTTAGTTGTTCTTGTGGCTGGCTTCCATTCCTGTGAATTGTTCTGGAGTTTCGTATTTTAATCTTGTGGAGATGCCCTATGCAGCCCGACTGAAGAAACTCCAGCTGTACTCGGTTGCATACCACCTACTCAGAGGTTATCTCTGCCTAACATACAAGGCCATGTCCAACCCAGAATTGATGGACATGCTCCACCTAAAAAAAAAACAAATCCCTGAGAGCCACACGCTCTCTAAACCTCACCATAACAGTAAATAGGACTTGTTGGAGGGATAGATTCCTGTCCCACAGACTCACCATGCTTTGGAACAGGATTCCAATCTACATTAAGCAGAGCCCCTCACTAACACTCTTCAAGAGAAACCTTGACAAGTGGATGGGAAACAGAAACTTTACCGCGGGGATCACTGCAGTGGCTCTGCTGGACAGAGGCACAGGGAACTAATGGCTCTGCTGGACAGAGGCACAGGGAACTAATTTAAGGGGGCGGTGAAAGCCAACACATTTTGGCTAGGCTTACATATGCCCTCGGGCAGATAGCCTAGTACATACCTATAAAACAGATCACAAAAGCAAAAATGTCCACTGGCCCAAGTGTTCACATTGAAAGGTCTGCTTATGGCAAAACTGTAGCAATAATTTCAGTTAGGAATGTGTTCAGTTTATACACTTCAAACTACATCCAATAAACACCACTTTTTGTTAACTCTCTTAAAAAAGCACTTCTCCCATTTGCCAACACCATCAATTCATAGGTAGAATACAGCACAGTCTCACAGAATTAAATGGCAATATCCTCTGACTGCCATCACACACCCCACCCTCCAAACTCTTCTTTGCAACCTTGTCAAGGAAACTATTCTACTTAGACACAGAAAGGGAAAGCTGCCTTGAAGCAATCTAATTTGCATAACTTCCACTTCCTTTCATTTATGTTGACATTGTGATGCCCTCTGCGCAGACTGAAAGCTGCATCACAAATCCCTCTATTAAACATCTGGTATGTAGCAAACTTCCATTCTATAGTAAAACATTAATACTGTTAGCAAAGGCAAAAATTTCATCCTGTTAGCAAAGGTGACATTATTCTTGTCTCCACAAGCCACTGGGCAAATATCTGGTTAACACCCCCCCCCCTCCAAAAGAAAAAAGAAAAAATATATTCAGCATTCACCTTTTTTTTAAGGTGGGGAGTGAGTAATTCTGCTGAATGTAAGATAATTTATAATTAATGTGCATTTCTAACATAACTAGTCATTGAGCAACATTCTAATGGTGTACTGCCAATAAAATTAGAAATATTCATTAAAATTGCCTCAAAAGAAGACTCTTCCATTGATAAACAACAGTACTGCACCTGCCATACATACCTCAGACTTTCAGAATTCCAAAAATCATCCTTGACTTGATAATAACCAACACTTTAAGTCCTTAAACATATTAATTATTAACATAATACAAAATGTTTACAGATAAAAATAGAAAAAAAAGTCATGGCTCATAGTTTGCTGCAGTAGTAAGTCCTCCAGCAAATTATTATTTACTGCTTAATGTCTGGCTTGAGACGTATTGTCATTTCTGAAAGGTTTCTGCGAAGGCCACTGAACACACTGCTGAGTAACTCTGAGCTGTGACAAAATGACACGCACATTTGTCCTTCACCATATCCTAGGAATGTTCTGGTCAATAAAGAAAGGAAGGAAATTATAATCAGTGAAGTATTCATAACTGTGTAATGACCTCAAAATATCCTTAAAGCATTCTGAAAACCAGTAGCGTAATTAGAGTTGGCTGAAGGGGGCAGCAGCCCAGGGTGCAAGTTGATAGGCGGTTTGAATGGCAGCTGCCAGTTGATCTGTAGTGTAGTACCAGTATTCATTTCTGTGCGAGTACTTCTGAATGCCAGTACACAAATGAATTTCAACAGTGCTGTATTGAAGTGGCTTGGCTATAGCAGAGGCAGTCTTTTTCCCCTCCTCAACTTGGAGTTAAGGAGCACAGAAACAGGACCTCACTGGTTGCTGAGTTGTAAGAGAGCCAGCCACATCTGAACAGAATTTTTTTTTGCTCCTCAACTTAGAGTTGAGGGGTGCCAGATCAGGGATTGGCAATGGGTGTTGGCTGAGCCAGTTATAGCTATGCTAAAACCTGTATGCTCCGCTGATATTAAAATATCCCTGCGTCCACATAATTCTCTATGGATTATCAATTTTTCTGCATGTAATCAGTCAGAAAGTTTTAACCCACAGAAAAATGCTTCTATTAGAAAGTTTCTAAAACACACTTTTAATACAGGATTATGACTACATAGTGTTAATGTAATGTCTTGACCTTGTGGACCATCATGGTTGAAAGGGGTCCTTGGACAAAGTCTACCTACACAGTTAACAAACTATAATTAAATAAATGGATAAACTGTGATCACAGCTAAGTTGCATTTTGTTTAAGACATGAAATCAAGAAACTAACATTAAGAATGGTGAACTTCCTGACTTGTTTTGAAAGCACGCAAAAGGCTCTTTGTAATAAATGGGAATTTTTAGCTGTGGCAGTGTATACCACTTTACACATTTTAAAGCTATCAGTTGTCACTTCTGACTACTATGTGGGTGGCAATAAAAGGTGTGTTACAGCTTTTAGCTAGTTTCTGATGCAGTTATGTGGTGATTGCTATCTGTGCAGCAGAGCAAAATTGCTTAATTAAAACAGTAAGATTAATCCTCCACATAACTTATTACAGCTAGGTTCTTACATATGAAACTCGATATACAGTATCATTTTCTCTTCATTTTGAAACAATAACAGTGCTCTATGTATTGTGTATGTATTAAGCAAAAAATCATTTTTAAGTTGTTTGTATCTCATACAACCTTTTGCTCCCCTGTATCTTTCACTTTGTACTAATTTTCCATGTTTTAAGGTATTTTAGTAAAAACAGACTATACAAATATTACATTAGCCTGTAATACAACTTGTGATATCATTGCTTCCTAAAGTTTACATTCTCAGTAAATTACCTCAGCTGCATTTATATTTTTACTTCTTTTTTGTCTGTGTGATGACTAGAGGTACTGCCAGCACAGCTAGCTGGAATTTTGTAAATAATTATATGTTATTTGTGAATATCAAACTGATTTATACAAGATGCTTGTGTTACAAATGTATTAGAACTGTATGTCATATGTTATTTCAAACTGATTTATACAGATGTTTATGCTGAAAAGGTATTTGTAAAGTGCTTGTGTTTAAAATGTATTCATAGTGTGCCCTACTGAAGAGAACATAAATGCACATACACTGTTGTAACTGTTTAAATGTATATGCTTTAACAGTGGAAACTGGAAGGTTAACCTCAGTTCAGCAAACTTTAAAATATAATAATGAACAAAGTCCTACTGCCAAAAGTAAACCACACAACACGTCTCCAAAAATTAAAATAATGTAGAACAAGTAAAATGAGATGCAGGAGGCTGTAAAATCCAGTATACAAGGCCTTTACCTAGTGCAACAACACAAGCGCTTTCACAAATATGTTTTGAACACAGATGCAACTCATATGTTTACGTTTAGGGCTATAGGGATGACCCATGAGAATATGAGACAGGGTGATGTCAGTAACAACACAGAGAATTTGGAAGGCCATCTGGGTGGTTGTATCCAAGCTGGCACCCAGGAAAATTATTTGTTGAGAGGGTATTAATTTTGATTTCTTTTTGTTGACTGTGTATCCCAGGAAGTTCAACAGTTTTATTACAAACGCCAGGTGCTGCAGTAATATGTCCTTGCTGTCCGCTTGGATCAGGCACCATTAGGTACCATTGAAGTTTCCTCATATGCAGCTTTGCACATGGGATTAGTAGGATGCAAGATGCCATGAATCCCAGAGCCTGCAGGACTTTCCTTGCAGTTAGCCTGGTGAAAGCTGCCATTTTGCTGAAGTATTGAGACAGTTGCTCTTGTTTGTCTGGCGTGATGTAGGCCATCTGGGTGGTTGTATTCAAGCTGGCACCCAGGAAAATTATTTGTTGAGAGGGTATTAGTTTTGATTTCTTTTTGTTGACTGTGTATCCCAGGAAGTTCAACAGTTTTATTACAAACGCCAGGTGCTGCAGTAGTATGTCCTTGCTCTCCGCTTGGATCAGGCAGTTGTCCAGATATGGGTAGATTTGTATTCCTTGTAGTCTGCAGAAGGCGATTACTGATGCCAGGCATTTCGTAAACACTCTGGGCGCAGTAGATAAGTCAAAGGGCAATGCAGAGAATTGGTAATGGGTTGAACCTGCAAGAAATCTGAGGTATCTTCTGCAATCTTGTCTGATAGGGACATGCAGGTATGCCTCCTTGAGGTCCAATATTACCAGCCAAGACTCCTTGCCCAGCATGGGAAAAAGCTGCTGTAATGTGAGCATCTTGAATTTTGGCACCTGTAGATACGTGTTTAGGATGGATAGGTCTAAGATAGGTCTCCAATGTTTGTCTTTCCTTGGTACCAGGAATAGTCTGGAATAAAACCCTTGACCTTGTTCTTTTGCAGGTACCTCTTGAATCGCTTTCATGTCCATGAGAGCTGAAATTTGTTTTTGTGCCTCTGCCCTTTGATTCTGTGGCAGGTTTGGCATGCCTCTCATTTTTGGAAGGGTGTGAAAGTAGAACCTGTAGCCTCTGTCTATAATGTCCAGAATCCATTTGTCTTTTGTAACAATATGCCAATTTTTTGAGAATAATGCCAGTTTTCCGCCCAAAGGTGCTGCCATTAAAGCTTTGCTTGGCAGGTGTAGGGGGAAGTCATTGTGTCTGTTTTCTAAATGACTGTGATCTATCTTCTCCACCTCTTGGGGTTGGTGCTTGCCACTGTCTGGCTCTGAAAGATCCTTGAGGTTGCCCTCTACCCCTTGGGCGTCTGTATCTGCCCCTTTGAGGTCTGTCCGTGGCTGGAAAGGACCAATTTTTTGAAGGCCAGTTTCTGCTGAAACGTGGAGGTTGTACCTGCAGGAAATTTTTCACTATTTGCATTGATTTCACTTTTTCCTCCATTTTCTTTAGTACCTCCTCAGCTTTAACACCAAACAATACATCTTTTGAAGAGGTGCATCTAATAATTTCGCTTTGACATGATCTGGTAAGGTTTGCTCTTTGAGCCAAGCATGCCTACGTATAACAGACCCCGTAACAGCAGCTCTACATGAGGCCTCTAAAGCATCAAAACCACACTGCAAGGTATGTTTACCCACTTGCTCTGCACCATGCAACAAATCCTGCAACTCTTTTAAATCTGGTTGTTCTGGTTGTGTCATTTTGCTTTTCAGCTGAGATATCAAAAACTGTTGACACTTTAACATATGGAACTGACAGTTTAATGCCCTCATGGTTAAAGTGGCCGAGGTGTACACCTTTTTCCCCCACCTTTCTAAAGCTCTGGAATCTCTCTCTGAAGGTAATGGGTTTTTAGCAGTAGAGGCCTTAATTCCCTTGGGACCCTGTGAAATACTTTCTGGGTCAGCAGTATGGCTTTTATATAGGAACTGGTGAGAATCAGGAACCCGGTAATACTTGTCTGGTTTAACAGGAGCTGGAGGCAAAGAATCTGGATTAAGGCTGGCTTCTGTGTACACATCATCCAATACATCTAAAACAGGAGGGATAGCCAGGGACCTATGCTGGGGGAGCAGAAGAAATTCCCTGAGCCTTTTCTTGGAATCTGAGTAATCTTGGCCTTCCCAGTGAAAGTGTTCCCTCAATGTATGCAGGGTTTCCCCAAAAGAGTAGTCTTCAGGGGGGGGGGGAGACCAAGGGAATAGACTCCTCTGCATCACAGTCTTCGAATGGAGAATAGGCATAATCCTGGTCCTCAGATTGTTCTGAGGTAATAGAAGCCTGATCTGAGGAAGGGTAGTCTTCCTCTAATCTGGACCTTTTGTCAAAGGGGGGGTTGAGAACCCCTGATAAGAGTAATCAAATTCTCAGCCATTTTAAGCATCTGCTTTTTAGGCATGGGGCCTTGAGAGGGGGTCTGAGGACCCTGTTTTTTGGTTTTCATGGCTGCTTTAGATTTAGTGAAGGATTTAATAGAAAAGGAAGAAGGATTGAAGACACCTTGAGAAATGGCAGGCCTGTCTAAATTCTGAGTTTCCTCACCAAGAGTGGCGTCGGTATCTGCAGTAGGAATGGGGACCAAGGAGCCTGCGACCTCGGGTACTGAAGACACCGGTAATGTAGTGTCATCGGTACTCAGGGGCTGCGTAGGTGCCTCGCTGAGCACCGGAGAACCAGTAGTCAGCCTTAGCATGGTCTCAGTAGACTGTGCGGCCCTCGTATGTCGGTCCTTATCTTTGCGTCTTTTGCTCAAAACTGGAGTCGGAGTATCTGACGACATAATATAATTAAATTTTTTGCCAAAATAGTGAAGGGTGAACTCCGCCCGGCACTTAATAGTGCGCTTGTTGAATCTAGCACAAAAACAGCAGGCCGAGACATCGTGGTCTGGGCCTAAGCAGGGTATACAGAAAGAATGGAAATCCTTATGCGGTATTTGCTTCCCCCATGAAATGCAATTATTAACTTTGTCTGACATCTGTCTGAGGCAAGAAAAGTTTCCCCAACGGGGTACTTAGCTTTCAAGAAGACTTCAGCTGAAATACTTTCGTAAATCTCAGGAGCTGGCCGACCGGCACTTGCGAACTGCTTCTGCTTCGGGCACCGTGCGGCAAGAAAGACTGAAGAAAATGGTGTTGGCTGCCTCTTTTATACCCCTGCACTGGCGTCAGGAAGAAGCGACGACAACTGATGCCGGACCTAGACTTTGGAATTCGGCCGACCGAGGACCCGCCTGACGGCAGGATAACCCATCTGTAATGACTGCAGCTGTATGCACGATGAACATCAAACAAAAAATATTAATTTAAAAATATAGATAATTAATAGATTTGTGGTGTACAGATGAAATTTGGAACATAGGTAGAATACATACATAGTACACAGGTACAGTACATACATTGTAGATTAGCCAGTGTTTGTGAGTAAGACTGAAAACTATTATCAAGTACTCTAGATTTAGAATGTATACCTTATCCGCTTTCACTAGCCTGGGGAGCAATCATGGCACTGCCAACTTTGCTCAAGAAGTTGCCTGATGAGGTCTTTAAAGGAGGCTTTGGATGATGTATTTTGAATGATAGTGGGGACAGAGTTCCATTTTTTTTAGCCACTGAACTACTATATAGCGCATCTCCAAAGCTATTGTAGCTGTTGGTGACTTCTAGTAGTAGTTTGCTTGATGATCTAAGAGGCCTTTTGGCTGAGTGATGTTGTACTAGGTTTTTGAGGGCAGGACACTTATTGGGGAGGTAATACATAGACAGAGCTGATTGTAGGTTAGGAGGTTGGGCAGTTCAAGCCAGTGGAGCTGTCTCAAAGCAGCACAGTGATGAGTTCTATATGAGCAATTTGCAGCAAAGCAGGTAATTCTGTTATAGCAGGCTTCCATTTTGCTTAGTTCAGTTTTGTTGAGATTAGTCAGAATGGGAGATGCATAGAGTAAGGTGGACAGAAGTTGGGAGCGAGCAATGGCTGATCTTGTGTTGTTGGTAAGAAATGGTTTGATACGGTAGAGTGATCCCAGTTTGGCATGTACTTTTTTAATAGTTAAGTTGAGATGACTATCAAATTTTAGGTGAGAGTCTAAGGTTATTCCCAATAGCTTAGCCTGTGCCACTGGAGCGATTGGAGTAGCATTTGTGGAGTAGATAGTGAATTGACTGTTATCAGTGTGTTTTTGTTAGAACTGGTTATAATCATAAGCTGAGTTTTGTTTGGATTGAGGATAAGATTGGCTTTTGTAAGGTAGTTTTCAACGTCAGAGAATGCTAGTTGAGTTGTTTGCAGGAGGGTGGGAATGTTTTGTGCAGCACAGATTTAGGTAGTGTCATCTACATACTGAATGATAGATGCATGCTGTGTGGAGGTATGGAGGTCATTTGTGAAGACTGTGAATAGTAGTGGTCCTAAGATAGAACCCTGTGGGACTCCTATAGTTATGTGCAGCTGAGGAGAGAGAGAATTTTCCCATTTCACAGCTTGGTACCTGTCAGTTAAGTAGCTTTGGAACCAGGTAAGAGTGGAATTTGATAGGTGATATTGGCTTAGTTTGTTTAGCAGGATTTGGTGTGAGACTGTATCAAATGCTTTGGACATATCCAAAAAAAGAGTTGACACCTGTAGGCCTTCATTTTTGAGACAGTTTACTGTGTCTGTGAAGCAGAGGAGGGCTGTAGTGGTACTATGGGCAGGTCTGAAACCATGCTGAGTAGGTGACAGGATGTTGCTGTCTAGAAGATAGTTTAGCATCTGGGTATGGATGCATTTTTCTTGGATTTTGGCCAGGGGGGAGAGTAAAGCAATGGGTCTGTAGTTATTAAGTTCAGTGGAGGTCCCGCCTTTATGTATGGGTGTAACATAGGATATTTTCCAGAGTTTGGACACATAGTTGTCAACAATTGATCTGTTTATGAGAGTGGAGACTGGAATAGCAATAGCATCTGCTGTGAGTTTCAAGAAATAGCTGGGGAGTAGGTCGGCTGCTGTTGATGAGGTTTTTAGTTTGGAGAGCATGCTTTTGATTGAAGTGGTGGAAACTGTTTTGAGGGTAAAGCTTGTATTAGTGTTTGTGTTGGGGGGTAGTGAGGAAGGAACTGTCCTGTGATATTAGGATAGAACTGAGTTCACAAAGTGGGAGTTGAATTGTGTTTCGATGGGAACTTTAGTGTCAGGGGTGGTTGGTTTGGGGGTAGCCTTTTGGGTGGATTTTAGTAGCTGGTTTACATTTTTCCAAAATTTTTAGGGGTTGTGCTGGTATTTGGTTTGTAATGTTGTGTAGTAGGATCTTTTGCCAAGCCTAATGCATTTTTTTGCACGGTTGCGCAGTTCTTGGTACTTGGTTAGGCTTTGTGTTTCTTTGTTTTTTTTATAGTAAAGCCAGGCAGTGTCTCTGGACTTGAGGATTTGTTTGGTTTCTTTACTGAGCCAGGGGTTTGTAGAGGTTCTAACCTTGATTTTGCACAATGGAGCGACAGTGTCTAGGTGTTGTAGAAATGTTTTGTTGAAATATGCTACAGCCTGTTTAAGTGGGAGGGTTTTTAGGGGGGTCCAGTCACAGTTACAGAGTAAAGTGTTGAGGACCTCAGGAGAGAAATTTTTGTGTGTTTCTAGTGGATATATAGTTAGTGGGTTTGCATATGCTTCTTCTACTACGTATAAAGTATATTATGTTGTAGTCACTTAAGGTGTCTGGGAGACTGCCTGTGTGAGGGTACGATGTGGGGTTGTTAGTTAGGACCCAGTCAAGGATGGATTCCCTTTTTGATTTTGTTGTTACATCTAGTTGGAATTTTGACTAGCTGCTGGTATCCACAGAGATTTATTAGATTACTTGGTGGTTCTGATATACAGGTGAGCCAATCTAGGTTGAAGTCCCCCAGAATAAGAGTTTCTTGTGAGTATGTGGAAGAACACCAGGATAAGAAGTCTTTAAGGTTAGCAGGTGTATTACCAGGTGGAATATAGATCACAATTGTGGTGACGACCTTTTTAGGGTGAAGTTGAAGTTGTGAGATAAGTATGTCCCAATTATTGGGGGAGGGGTAGGAGTTTGGTAATTGACAGACAGTTAAGTTGAACTTGTACAGTAAGGTAGTTCCACCCCCTTTACGAAGTGTCTGTCTTGTCTAATGATATTGTAGCCAGTATGGAGAACTGAGTTAGCTATGTTTTTATTTAGCCAGGTTTCTGTTAAAGCAACTATGTCTGGGGAATAGTGTGCTATTGTGGCCAGGAGTTCAGGTATTTTATTTTTGATACTTCTAATATTAATATTTAGCATTAAAAGATGGTTAGTTTTGCTGCTGTTGTTGATTTGCCCAGGGATGAATATAGTGGGGGTGTTATGTTCTGACATTTGTGTTGGAGCAGTTTGTGTTGGACAGGATGGATGTGGGCCTGGGTTGGGGTGGATATCCCCACTTATGGTGAGCCTGGAATTAAAATGGTTATACAGATGTTGGAGTTTGGTGAGGAGTGTGAGAAATTATTGTGTTTTTTTTGGTGTAGGAATGAGAGCATACGTGTTTAGTTCTGAATTGGTCCGTTATGTAGTTCTTGAACAATTGTGGGCAGATATTATTATAATGTGTGGTGTCTGTATATGACAGTGCATAATGTAGTGTTGTGCTACTAAGTTTACGGATACTGCTAGACTGATAACTTGTGGTATTGTAAAGAATTATGAGAAGACAGACTAGACTTAGTTGTGTGATAGCCATGGTTATAAAGTTTAAGTTGGTTCTAGGTGGGGGATCTGAATAGGAATTATAGGGTTGCACTATATGTGTATGGGGAAGTAGTGTGGGTGATGTAAAAAATGCCTAATGGGAAGGAGAGTGATTAGGAGTATTTTGTGTGGAGCAAGTTGGTGTGGTATAATGTGATATGACTTGAGGAGATGTGATTGGTGGAGGTGATGTGAGGGTTAGCTGTGGGTGTGGCTGTGATTACTATAGAGGTAGTGGGGGTGGGAATAATAGGGGGCAGGGCAGGGGAGCGGACAGAGCCCGAGCATTAGCGAGGGCTAACGGAGTGGGGCAGAGCCCACCAAGACAAGAGAAAAAAGTAAGTATTACTTTACAAATCTGAACACTTTAAATAAATTCCTGAGGTCTAATGGCTTACCAGCAAGCAGAATGTAATTGCTGAACAGCACTTGTGTCCTGGTGGGAGACTAGAAATTTAAAGATGGCTCCATGCTCAGCAGGATTCTAATATAGGGAGATACATTAGCAATGAAGGGGAATGTACAGAGATGCAAATAAACAGGTGGGCCTCCAAGTGATACAAACTAAGGCAGAAAGCACTGAGAGGGCTGCTTGATGGTTAATTTAGTCACAGGGATGTGAATTAAATGTATACTGTCTATTGGACAGTTAGGATTACTGTACTAGCTGGGGGGGAGGACACAAGGCTACAACAGTCAGTTTTATTAGCACGCTGAGAACTACTAAGAAATACTGCTAATGTAATAGCTTCACTCTCATAAAACATACAAGTAGAATGCCTGGGTGGACTGACCCTGCTCTTGAGGCTCAAAATGTAAATCCTTCTTTAGTTTGCAGTACTGATTCCTTCTTATACTGTATGGGTAGAGTGGTAGCCGCAGACTACAGATTTGCTTGAGTGTGCTCAGCAAGCAGAATGTAATTGCTGCAGAGCACTTGTATCCTGGTGGGAGACTAGAAATTTAAAGATGTTGACCCCTGTAGTAGACCTTGAGGACAACATTATAAACTATCATCAAGGTTTTAAAGTCTACAATTATACCGACATAGAAATAACCAGAAACTTTTTTCATTATTCTCTAAAGGGTTCAAATATGTGCCTACCAGTTTGTCAGATCGAGCAGATACTATTACTGCTATTAAAATGCACATTAGAAAGTTGAACCTTGAAATTTTATTTTCTCAAAGATAAGATGAGTTCAGCAGTAATAGGTGTGACAGTCAAGTTAAATTAAGGAAGAAAAGTCTCTTCAATCCTCCCCCACACCCTTTACTTAGTGTTTTTGAAAGGGTGGTCACAGAAGATGTACATAAATTTTGGGCTCAAAGAAAAAGGTTTTATAGTAATCTTAGTAAAGAAGAATCATTGCTTATGCGTCAGTTGAGGGAAGACCACAATATACATATTATGGTACCCAATAAGGGTGGGGGAGTAGATGTGTTTAATACTTGGGATTACTCTAACATTATGTTAAATATTTTGCTAAATGAAGAAAACTATACCCAGGTTTCAAAAAATGTGATTAATATTGCATAAAGTCATATTGACTCGTACTTGGATGAGTATGTCCTTGACCAGTACATCAGTTTATATGTGACTTCCTCAAAAACCCACATTCTATTGTCCCTGCAATTTTCAGTATTCCCAAGATACACAAAAGCATTAGGTAACCACCTTTTAGACCCACTGTTGCTACTCGGGGCTCCAAAACCCACTCACTGGCTATACTGGTGGACAACATGGTCAAACATGTGTTAGAGCATGCAGTTCATCTTGTAAAAGATTCTTGGGAATTTTGGGGCCAGTTCAAGAATGAACTTTGGTCTAGAGATATTATATTTTTGACTACTGATGTCAAAGATCTGTTCTCATGTATTCCAAAATTGCAGGGTTTAGAATATTTTGAGGACACTTTACGTTCTCATGCCCTTTTGCAACACGATCAGATAAACCTGGTGTGTGAATTAATGGCCCTTATTTTGGAAAATAACTACATCTTCTTCGAGGGTCAATATTTTCAACAGACCAGGGGCACAGCTATGGGGGTAGCATGTGCCCCCACATATGCCAACATAGCACTTTTGGGTTGGGAACTCAAATATGTTTTTTTGCTGTGAGTTTTGGAAGCATATCACACTATATATCAGACATTTGGATGATATCTTCATCCTATGGAGGGGTGCAATAAACATCATACCCCATTTTATTGAATACCTGAACCACACTACAGCTTTTTTGGTGTTTACTCATGATTATAGTACTAATAAGGTATATTATTTAGACACCACTATAACACATTTCCAAGAAGGTTTCAAGTCCAGCATCTACTGTAAAAGTACATTCTGCAAATTATATTTACATTTCTCCAGTTGCCACCCCTTGTCACAAAAGAGGAGTTTAGTCAAGGGACAGACATTAAGGATAGCCCATATGACCTCTCATTTTGAAGATGTAAGAGATGAGCTTAATAAACTGAGAGAGATGTTACTGGAGAGGGAATATCCAGAAACAATGGCAGATGGCATTCTTAATGATGTATACAGGGAATGGGGAAAAAATACAAACCCTTGTTAGGTGTTGGTTTATCCTACAATAGTGCTGTGAATGATTTTTCATCAACTACTAATTTTGACAAGGCTTGTATTATTTCAACATGGTCCTTTTTCTGGAGAAATAAGAAGCATTCTACAAAGGAATTGGAATACATTTCAAGTAAACAATGATGTCAATGCTGTGGTAGGGGATAAGCCTATTTTTATTAACAAAATAGGTAGTAACCTTAAAAGACTATTAGAAAATAAGAAATGTAATGGAAATTCATTATTGAGAACTGGTACTAAGCCATGTGGTAGCTTCACTCAATGTTTCTACATACATTTCAACTCTGTCAATCACTTTAATTTTATGCATATAGAAATTTATTTTAAGAAAGGGAACTGTATCACCAAAACAATAGTCTACTTGGCAGTGTGTGATTCATGTGGTGGTCTGTATGTGGGCAAAACAGAGAGATCTTTTAAAACTAGAATTTACAAACACTTATATAACATTCAAAATAAGAAAGACACAAATGCCTTATACAAGCATTCTTTTTTGTTGTGGGTTTGTGAAGTTTAGGTTCGGTATGCTAGAAACTATACAGGTTGATTCCGGGGGGGGGGGGGGGGATTGGAAAAATACACTTAGTAAAAAAGAATTAAAGTGGCAGCTAAGGCTTGCTGCCTATCTTCCACCTGGACTGAATGACTCCATTTCTTTAATGCCAGTTTTAAAGGAAAGAGCTGACAGATTATAGGGAATTTTGAACTTGGTTGCTTAACATCATGTTATTATTTTCCTTTAGCATTTAAGTTATATACATTTTAAATAACTTTTTTGTTTGTTCACTTTTTATGTTGTATTACCACACTGTGTCAGTTTTTAGTACAACGTGAAATTGAACATAAGTATTTGCAAAAGCTTTTTTTTAAAGTTTTTAAATGGTTATGTTTCCTTTATTGGTTGAGTTCCCCATTGAACTTTCATTATGTATCTCACTGAATAGAGGAAATACACAAGACTATTGTATTACCTATTTATTGGTTCCCTGTGTACCAATGATAAGATTATTTGTGGTATTTAAATTTGTGAGAATTTCTAGTTTTTATTCTGATGAATTCCCCTGTTCAGAGGGACAAAAGCGCTTAATTTATTTTGTGCAATAAATTTATTTTTCCAGGTGAACCTCAGTCTGATACATGCTTCTGTTTTGGATGAGTACTGTGTTACAGGCATGTATTGCACTTCTGACTGTTACCATGTTAAGCCTAGCCAACTGCCATATGTGAGAATCAAACCCTGCACCTTGGGTCTATAAGATAAACACCTTAATCATTATGCCAACCTCCCACTGTGAATACATACTTAGTATTTTCTTGTTCTTTAATTTACTATTAAATATATTTAAGCCTTTCATTGTGGCTGATCTTTGTAGAGATATTTAAGTTTTGAGAGTATCTGCATATTTATTTGGTGACACTGTTTGGGCCATTCCTAATACCCTTGCTCTTGGTCAAACTACCATTTGTATTAATATTAATTTCACTCGGTATATTGGGTACCCTTAGAAGGGCCTTAAAGTAGCTGGTGATGGGTTCTGGTGGCAGTGATAACTACCTTATAGTCTGGGCAAAAGGTGGCATACCTAGTAGACCTGTGCCAGCCTTTCCCGTGTGTGTGTGTGTGTGTGTGTGTGTGTGTGTGTGTGGGCACACGTGAGTGAAAATCAAATATCAATGATAAATAATTAATAAAATAAACAAAGAGCATGTGTGTGTCAGCTACTTCGGCAGGGACACGAAGGATTGGATGGACAGGGTGTTGGAGGACTTGGTTTGGAACCGTGGCTAAGGACTCAACTCTGTAGCTGTGCCAGTGGGGAGTCTTACTGGGATCTGGAGAAAGAGAGAGGAACCAGCCCCCAGACTGGACTGTGTTCCCTGTGTGCTAAGGCATATTGTGCTTGATGCAGAGAGCTGTATCTGGAGATACTGTGTGGGTACCTGTTATCCTCCCAATGAATGCCCCCCCCCCCCCACTGGTGCCAGAGTTGAGGATTGAGGATCCTTGATTACTGGCCCAGAGGTGGAGGGTCGTCACAGTCTCCTTCAGCACTGCTGAATTCTGGTTTGTGTAGGACCCTGCCCACCACCATTAATTTTATCACGTTATGTACAATTTAGAGCCTTCCTGGATCATGTCAAATGATGGTAGGACAGCAGGGTCTTCCTGTGTCTGCAAACTATAGGTAATGGAGGAGGACTTTCTGCTAATAAAGGCTAACCCTGCCCCAGAGGATCTTGGCATGCAACAATACAAAGCACAGTAAAAGCATAATCTGCCATATGCCCACCTGCCAGCTTATCTGCAGACATCCTTACTTCAGATTTCTATACTCTCAGCTACAGTCCCTGCAGTTTGTCCTGGGGGTAAACTATGTACCAGAGAAATCCACAACATCCCCTTCAAAACATACAATAGACGATCACAACTGATCCTCCTATACGCAGTAGACATGATACAGTCTCCCAACAAACCCTGCCATTCCCCGATTATACTTTTTCTGCATTACCTTCACTCCTATCAGTTCATAGTATGGACTGGTTTAAATGTACTTCAAAGTGCTGTGACTAACAACTGCAGGATTGGAAAAAATGCTTTCATTTGTTAATTAGTCTGGCAGTTAGCACAAAGAATTAAGGCTCTGAACTACTAATGAGCTGTTTGCTGTAACCAAAGGCCATTTGCCTACTGTGTGGCTCTGAACAACTCACTTAACCAGACAGTGGAAGCATTTATGTTTATTGGATGGACTTTATAAATAATCACACAAAAAATTAAATAACCAAGTGGGCTGAAACAGACATCTTTTTTGAACTATAACTGTATACTTCCATGCCACATAATACATTTATTAAGGTTTTTGAAGTTCCTTAACCCTTTTTTCCGATTTCCTTTTATGCATAAAAATGTGGGAATGCAATTAATTGAATAACTTGCCAATCATAAACAGCTACAAGGTCCAAATATTATGGTAGTGTAAGAAACATACGTTTTGGGGAAAGCTGTGACTAAGTTGAACATTTTAGCTAAAATGGTTAAAGCTACAAGCTGTTAATGTATTTTATTCTGTAGTTCTCTAAGCTTGGTTCCCTCATAAGTTCATAGATGTGTACTAGACTAGTAACCACTACAGCCTTTTTAAGCCTAGCCATGGGTAGGTACTAGGCTATCTGCCAGAGGGCATTTATAAGCCTAGCCAGAGTGTGTTGGCTTTCGCCGCCCCATTGATTAATTAACTGATCCTCTGTCAAGCAGAGGCAATGAAGTGATCCCAGGGGTATATTTTCTGTTAACCATCCACTCGTCAAGGTTCCTCTTGAAGTGTGTTAGTGAGGGGCTCTGCCTGATGTAGTTTGGAATTTTGTTCCAAAACATGGGGAGTCTCTGTGACAGGAATCTATCCCTCCAGCATGTTCTATTTATTGTTGTGGAGAGGTTTAGCTCAATAGAGCGCATGGCTCGCAGTTACTTGGATTTCTTTAGGTGGAGCATGTCCAGCAATTCTGAGTTGGACATGGCTTTGTAAGTCAGGCAGAGATCACCTCTGAGTAAGCGATATGCCACTGAGTACAGCCGGAGTTTTTTCACTTGGGCTGCATAGGACATATTTTTGAGGCCAGTAATCCTCTTGGTGAGGTACTTTTGTGGTCTTTCCAGCTGTTGGAAGTGTCTTGTGAGGTACATCACAAATGAGGCATTGTACTCTATATAATGAGTCTAATGAGTGACGAGTAGAGGGGCACTATAACCTCTTTATTTCTAGATGTGAACCCTTTACTAATTAGATGAGTCACATAGAAGGATTTCCTAACTACTTTGGCAATATGATTGTCAAAGGAGAGATTACTATCTACCTGTGTCCCCACATCTCTTATTACCTCTTCTGTATTAAGGGGGCTGCCACCTATGTGTTAATTCGTGGGTGTTCTGTTTTTCCCAAATGGGATGACTATGCATTTTTTGGCATTTAGCTTGAGGCCATGACTTTGACACCAGGTGTCCATCTCAGTAAGGCTCTTTTGGAGGATATCCATGTCAGCTGGAGAGTCAATTATGGCTCCCAGTTTGCAGTCATCTGTAAATTTGGTTAGCCATAGTCCTCCTGTGTTTGCCTGTACTTCTGGGAAGTATATGCCAAACAGTAGGGGTCCCAGGACCAAGCCTTGCGGGACACCACTTGTGACTGGTTTGGAGTCGGACCTGGAGCCCTTACCGTATGAGTTCTGTCTGTAAGCCAGTTGGCAATCCATCTCGTGACGTAGGGGTTTATGTTCAGGCTGGTAAGTTTTTCTGTAATACTCGAGTGGCGAATGGTGTCGAAAGCCTTGGCGAGGTCAAGGTAGGCTATGTGAACCAACTTTCCCTCGTCTATGGCCTTGGTGACTGTCTCGAAGAAGTCAACCAGGTTTAGTAGGCATGATCTGCCCTTACGAAAGCTGAACTGGGTCAGGTCAAGTGTTTGGAGGTTCCCAATGTCTTTGTTAATGAGTTCCATGATGATGCGCTCCATAGCCTTGCAGACCAGGCTAGTCAGGCTTATGGGGCGATAGTTACCAGGGTCAGTTGTGGCCCCTCCTTTGTGGAGAGGAATAACTGTTGCTGTGTGCCATTCTATGGGCATGTAGCCTGTGGAAAGGCTGAGGTTGAACAGCGTGTTTAGGTGGGTTAGTTCGTTCTGTAGTTCGTGCAAGACAGCCTGGGACACCATCTGGTCCCATTGGCGCTGTGTTTTTGGCTTTTGAAAGGGCTGTTTTCACCTGTGTGTCTGTGATTTTTGGGACACTACACTTTACTGTTGTAAACTTTTGATGTGGGCCCTTTTGGAAGTGAGAGGGGGGTGAAGTTTGCACTGAATCTATCTGCCAGAATGTTGGCAATATCAGTAGGTTCAGTATATTTTGTGCTATTTTGCACTAGTTCAGTGCATATCTGCGAGTTGCTACTTAAGATTCTTAACACAGCTAAAGAAGGCTTTGTGGTTATCTTTTGAATCCTTGGCTATTTTTCTTTCGAAGTTAGCCTTGGATGACTTTATGAGGATGTCTTTCCTTCTTGGGATTTGCTTGTTTTCTGAACTAGTTTCCTCCTTCTATTGTATAGTCTGTTTATTGCAGGGATCCACCAAACTGGTTTCCTTCTCTTAGAGGAGTGAGTCTTGGTTTTGCTAGGGATGGCACGATCCATGCATCCTTGTAGGTGCTCAGAGTGCATTTGTAAAGGTTTCTGCATCTTGGGCTGCATTACCCTTTAGCGTGGGGGCTGTGAAACTTACCACCTCTGTCTTAAGTAAGGTGAAGTTTGCTTTAGAAAAGTTTTTTACTGTGGTTTCCTTAGTTGGGGGTGGTGGTGGGGTGTGGACATCCAGAGTAATTAGTCTATGGTCTGATCTAACCAGTGACGGGTTGACCTCCGGTGTGGAACACCCGTCACCCATATTGGTGATGACCAGGTCCAATATGTTTTCACCTCTGGTAGGGGAGTTTACCAGCTGATCCAGGGCATTTGAGTTGATGAATTCCAGGAAGCGCTGGGCCTGGGAATTTGTACTCGAGTAGTTTTCCCAGTGAATGGTAGGGTAATTGAAATCACCCAATATCACGGTGTTCGGTAGGACCTTCATGCTTTCCAGTGTCTCCAGAAAGGTGGAGTGGCGGTCCTGCATCATGGAGGGTGATCTGTAGCAGGCCACAATTTGCACTGCAGATATGCCCGATGTTAGTTGCACACGGATGATCTCAGAGGTATCATGCTGCGTCACTAACCTGGAAGTGTAGGTATCCTTGATGAATATGGATACACCCCCTCCTTTTGTGTTTCGGTCTGTTTCTGTGGCCGAAACGTGTGGTATGAGTTGTAGCCCGGTAGTGCTGGGGTGCTCTCTGGAGCCTTGAACCAGGTTTCAGTTACTGCATAGATGTTGACGTTCTCCATACTGAGGAGTGCTTTGAGTGCGTGCATTTTGAGATTTAAACTCCTGGCATCGAGTAGCATAACCCTTAGTTTTTTGCTAATTGTGCTGTTTACGGAGGTGGGTTTGACTTTTGAGCCTTGCCTAAAAAAGGCACTATGGGGGCAGCAAGAGAGCAAGAGCCTTGGCCAGTATTTGAAAGCCTAGGGGTGACAGGTGCAAGCCATCTCTTGTGAAGAAATGCGGCTTGTCGAGCATGTCCTCCCAGGCTGACAGACACTAGATCCCTTTGAATGACACCAGAAGCTTAGCCAAGTGTTGAAATTGATAATTTTTTCTTTACACTGAGGTATCATTCTTGGTGAGGGCAGGATGCTACTCAGAGTCAGGGTCATACCAGCCTGGGCTGCATGATCAGAGAGCTCTTCCATGTCCCTTTTCATGTAGTCCAGGGAGGTACGTCTCAGGTCATTCACACCAACATGAACAATGACAGAGTTATATTTGTACTTGTTCTGGAGTGACCTGAGGCAAAAACAGTAAAAAATGCACTTAAAACAGCTTTAAATGACTACAAATGATCAGAAAAGGCTATCACACTTTAGTGTGTAGCCTACAACAGTTAAACAATTTATTTAAACAAAAAACAACTTTTTAAAAGTGCAGGCAGTCAAATAAGTACAATATGTGAAAAAAACAAGCTTTTAAATCACAACAAACGCTGGGAAATCTGTGTTTAGGCGGAAAACAGTTAAGTACAGCAAGAAGGTACAGAAAACTGATACTTAATCACTCCAAAGTCTCTCTTCTAAGCTAGAAGGCTTGTATCAGTTTAAGGCTTTCTAGTGCTACCCAGTAGGTTAGTTATAACAAAGATGGGAAACAAGCGCAGATGTGGCCTTTTAAACCAGAAAGTTGAAAGAGACAGACAAACTGTCCAAATGGTCAATAAACTACAATTTCTGGGCTAAGAACCTCTCCTCTCCTCTCGTGGTTGACAGGCTACCTAGTGTTTACCACTCCCACTGATAAGCTAGAAGGCTTTCTTCCAACACAGAAAGGCTTGTGGGGCTCAGAAGCTTACCAACAGTCCTGGATACAGCAACTCTGTATCTGGACTAGGCTAGTTACAGGAAGGGTGGGAAACAAGCACAAGTGTGGCTTTTAAACCAGAACGTTGAAAGAGATGGAAAAAACAAACTGCCCAAACGGCCAATAGCTACAATTTCTGGGCCAGGAACCACTCCTCTTGTGGTAGATAGGATACATAATGCTTACCACTCCCACTGATAAGCTAGAAGGCTTCCCTCCAACACAGAAAGGCGGGAGGCTCAGAAGCTTACAAAGAGTCCTGGATACAGCAAATCTGTACCTAGACTAGACTAGTTACTAGGAAAGGCGGGGAACAAGTACAAATGTAGGCTTTTAAGCCAGCAAGTTGAAAGAGATGGAAAACTGCCCAAACGGCCAAATAAACTACAATTTCTGGGCCAAAACTCATTCTTCCCATGGAGGATAGGCTACCTAGTGCTTACCACTCCCACTGATAAGCTAGAACACTTCCCTCCAACACAGAAAGGCTCGGGGGACTCAGAAGCTTACTAACAATCCTGGATACAGCAACTCTGTGACCGGACCAGGCTAGTTATAGGAAAGGCGGGAAACAGGCACAAGTGCGGCTTTCAATTCAGAAAGTTGAAAGAGATGGAAAAAACTACTGAAACAGCCAATAGCTACAATTTCTGGGCCAGGGACCACTCCTCTTGTGGTAGATAGGCTACCTGATGCTTACCACTCCCACTGATAAGCTAGAAGGCTTCCCTCCAACACAGAAAGGCTTGGGGGGCTCAGAAGCTTACAAAGAGTCCTGGATACAGCAAATCTGCACCTGGACTAGACAAGTAACAGGAAAGACAGGAAACAAGCACAAACACAGACTTTTAAATCAGAAGGTAGAAAGAGATGGAAAAGCTTCCCAAACGGACAATAAACTATAATTTCTGGGCCAGAAACCACTCCTCCTGTGGTAGATAGGTTACCTAGTGCTTACCACTCCCACTGATAAGCTAGAAGGATTCTCTCCAACACAGAAGGGCTTGGGAGGCTCAGAAGCTTACCAACAGTCCTGGATACAGCAAATCTGTACCTGGACTACACTAGTTATAGGAAAGGCAGGGACCAAATGTAAAACAGGCTTTTAACCCGAAAGTAGAAAGAGAAGGAAAAACTGCCCAAACGGCCAATGAACTACAATTTCATGGACAAAACCCACTCTTCCCATGGTAGATAGGCTACCTAGTGCTTACCACTCCCACTGATAAGCTAGAAGGCTTCCCTCTAACACAGAAAAGCTTGGGGGCTCAGAAGCTTACCAACAATCCTGGATACAGCAAGTCTGTATCTGGACTTGACTAGTTACAGGAAAGGCAGGAAACAAGCTTAGAATTTTTTTTTTCTTTTTACAGAAAAGCAGCTAAAACAACAGTAAATACAATTTAAATTGTAGTGCAGGCCAGCACACCCAAGTGTGTAGCAACACTATGGCAAATACAGTTCAAATAAATGCAATTAAATTAACAAATGACTAAAAAACTAGTGCAGAAGGTAGTAAATTAGAAGGCTACTAACAAGCAGCGACTGAACAGATAACAGCACGCAGAAGAGCAACTAAGACAGTTACAGTAAGAGCAGCTGAATAAAAAAAAATGCATATATATATATATATAATTTTTTTTGAGGGAGGGAACAGAGCAGGATTAAGCTGCTACAGGGGTTGTCCTTCCCAAATGCTCTCTTTGTACACAGTAGGAGTGCCTGAAATCAGAATATGATCTCACTGCACTCAGTTGAGTGAGCAAATGAGATGGGCCCAGAAGGAGTATCCAAATACAAATCTACAAGAGGGGCGGGCAATTTCAAAGCCACCAACATTAACACCGCAACAAGAACAGGGAGGGTGGATGAGGAACTAACTGTAGAGAGACAGCCACAACTTCAGTTGAGTTAATATTCAGTGAAAAACACAAATAAATAAATTAAATACAGTACTATATGCAAAAGAGCTGATAAAAGCGTACTTAAATTCACTTACACGTCCAGCTGATTTCAGGTAGATTATTGCAAATCTCTAATGAGTTCTGGTAACCTTGGTAGTGTAAGCAGGGACTTGGGAGATGAAACATTTACGAGTAGGGCCTGAGAGATGAACCATTTACAAGCTGCCTGTGTCCATTAAGAGGCACATGTGGCAAACCAGGGGTGAATTTCTGGCTTCCCATCCAGTTGTCCAAGTTACACTTCAACTGGAATAGGAGGAACTCTCCTTCACATGGATAGGGAGCCTTTTCCATAGAAGGGGTTAACTCTGGGATATATAACTGTCCCTGCAAGCAGGTCCTATTTATAGCCCAGATAAGGATTATGTCTTTACAATGGATCATCACAGTGTGGTCCGAAGTTGTCTTATATGCCAGGCACAGATTTCTCTTCAGCAGCCTGTATGGAACAGGATACAGGGATAGGACTTTGAGGTGGTCTGCTTAGGATATGTTATTTATGTCCTGTATTCTTTTAGTGAGGAACCTCTGTGGATGTTCCAATTGTCTGATGTGCTGGTACATACCGGAGGGGGTATTGTTGTAAATGACAGGTCCAATGAGTGCCGAATGCAGTGGAACAATGACCTCCTTAGACCTAGATGGCATACCTTTGTTTACTATTTGTGCAACATACAATGATTTCCTCACGATCGTAGACACATGATGATCAAAGGCAAGTTTACCGTCTATGTGCATCGCCAAGTCCCTGATTACAGAGTCAAATCTTGGGGGGGGGGGGGTTGTCAATATGCTAATTACTATGGGTAGCAGACTTCCTAGAGGATATTATCATGCATTTCTTGGCATTTAGTTTTAGTCAATGGCTCTGACATCAGTTATTTGTCTGTGTCAGCCCTTCTTGGAGTACATTAGTACTGGTGGGGGATTCTATGACTGCTCCTGATTTGTAATACTTTGCACATTCATCAGCCGGACGTCCTTAACATTGGCCTTGACTTTAGAGAAGTAGATGCCAAAAAGGAGTCATCCAAGGACTGATCCCTGAGGTACTCCATTTTCAACTAACCTCTTTGTAGGAGCTAACAAGGAAGGATAAGAGAGTTTAGCTGTTCCAAGCCTCTGGATCTTGGGGCGAGAGAGGTGACTCTTGTTCACCATGAGTGACACCTGGCTAGAGCACTAGGTGTTCACCCCATGAAGCTCAACCCTACAGAGTCAGATTTGCCATGTGCAACTCTCACAGTAAGTCAGTGGTGAATTCAGAGTGTGGAGAAATACTTATCGACAGAGGGTACCAATAGTAGAGCTTTGAAGGGCTTCTGGGGGGGGGGGTGCACTGCTGAGGGAAAATGAAGGCCACCTAGCAGAGCTAGCAAATTGGCCTGCTCCCTACCACCAGACTCTCACTGTGGGGCAAATGAGCTGATTGAAGATTCCCAGGTAGGATCGAATATCTAGACAGCTTCATCTCACTTAAGTATTTGTGGCTCTCACTACTGTGGAATGCATGGGTTGAATGGGCACAGGCAGAACGGCCACTCAGTTTAGTCCTGTGGAAGTGTAGACTGAAATATCTCCACATGGAATACCAGTGGCACCCAGCTAAACTGTTTGAAATCAAGCTGTTTCTCCTATTCTCCATAAACATTATTCAATGTTGCTTCTCCCTAGCTGAATCCACTTCCCTCTTTGTTCTAGCTATATAAGAAAGGACTCGGTCAAAAAATGATTATTTACCCTGTAATGTCCTGCCTAACACTACATGAAATTGATTATTTTACATGGGTTTCCATAAGAAACTTGCTCAGCACCTCACATATTGCTACTACCATCAGATCACTATCATTATCATTAATATTGCTACCAATAGCTTCAGCCGTCACAGTTTCAGAGAGCTACCGCCATCACTGCTTCAAAGACAACGGTTAAAGTGTCGGAATTTGTATCACCCAATGCTAAAACTGAGTACACTATTAACTGTGATGTCAGATCACTTTGGGATGTACATTCATTTAATAGGTGTCTTCTGAAAGATAACGTGATACAAATGTTTTCTCATGGTTATACCTCCAAATACGGATTTTCTTAAAACCATATGACTGCTATACGTTTCTGCTTTCTAATGACCATACATAGCTATCTGCTGCAACTTGCAAATATCTGCCAATGCTCTCTTTAGTTTTATATTTATCACCCGTATCTGGCACCTGCAAAAAATGCCTTAGCTTAGCCCAATTAAGTTATTTACAAGCTATGGAGCTGCAGCTTTAAAAGGTCCTGTAGCAGCTGTCAGGGAAGTAAATATTGTGGGAAGAAATAGCCAGGGAATTGTTATGGCCAGGCTTGTATAGGCCCTAGGGCCGATAGCCTAGTACCAACCTATGAACCTATCCAGGTAACAACTAAAATTAGTAAATTCACAGAATCCTCCCATTCTGTGAGCAACATGCACAGTACATACATCCTAACTGGCTGCCACCATTACAAATGCCCAGAGCACAGAATTCAGGTTATGCTTTCTCTTCATTTGAAGAACCACTTTGGGCGATATTTTAATATGCATAAATGTGGAAGAAAAAAAAAACACGAAGTAAAGAAGGGTTTTAACTGCTCAGCTACCACGCAGAAGGTATGTGGATTTCCAATACACTCCAGTAAACTAATCGACTTTCTTCACTGATAACAAAGGTTTCAGACAACACACAGGCTGTTCATATAAACACAATTGTTCCATCCGACTTCTCTACTGGTACCTTGTCAGTCAGCTACAAGATGTAAAAAAAAAAAAAAAAAGAAAGAGCTTGGCACCTCAGACTGTGTCTTGGTTAATACGTCAAAACAAGAGGTTAGTGGTGCCCCAAACCTTCAGAAACAACAGTGAAAAGCTCAGTTGTGTAACAGACTTATAACAGTAGATATTCGTGTGTGGTCACTGTTGCAGTCATTACTTATGGGAACTCTGCCTCTGCCTGATGTCCAACATTAAGCCAGACTTTTACTGCTGAGCACCCTTCCCTCTTGGCTGGGCTAGCATCATCAGGTGATGTTCACCTGTACCCATCATCACTTTTGTCTTGCCTCCTCATAGGTCACTGTCAGTTAGATAAGCCAATGCTGCAGAGGAAGAGTAGTCTCCCAGAGTTCCTAAGAGTTCTAGCCATCTTGAAGGATCTGACAAAGAAGAAAGCATAAGAAAAATGAGACAAGGGACCACGTGTAGGGGGAAGGGGCAATAATTGTGTCATCTTTACTATGATTGTATATGTAACTAAACTCTGTAATGCAGAGCTTTTCACCCTGGGCCTCCACTGAAAGCGGGCTCCCTGAGCCCAGTGGACCTTTCCAGTCATCAAACTGGAAATAAATAAATAGTACCCAAACCATCCATAGGTTCTTAGTTAGATAAAGGGGATGGTAGAAGGGGACCTGAACTGCAATGGTGTCCACACTTCAACAGCAACTGTTATGATAAGTGGTTACATAGCTGTACTGTATTCTTTGTATGGATCAGTGTTTGCAGTCATAACTTCAGGGAAGACCACCAAAGCTTATCCTCCCAACAAGGGTAGGTGATTGGATTACTGGGCTGAATCAGAGTGCAGCATACCCTTCAATATTGCAAATACAAATTTCGCCCTGGAGATAATGTACAGTCTGTGGTGTTTACTAAAAGAATGGACAGTGGAACATGTGTCTGCCTCTAAATTATCCTGTGAACTAACCTCCTTCTGGTAGGCTGTACAAGTAGCTGTGGTCTGCCTTTCACTGGTCTTGTGAGAAAAGGAAATGTGTGGTCCAGGCATTTAAAAATCCTACTCTTAGACACAGAGAATCCTTTATTATTTTTGTTTGTGTTCAGCGAAATCTACAAACAACTGGCTTGTCTTCCTAATGTTCTTGGTTCTAGCTAGGTAATATCTCATTGGCTTATGACTATACAGCTGTACTGTACACTAAGGCCTAGAGCTCCAAGATTCTTCTGGCTGATGAGACTGCAATTAAAATGCTGTTTTCCAAAACAAAATTACAGTTATAGTTATCACTGCTTCAAAGGGTGGCAAGGTCAGTTTCATCAGCATAAAATTAAGCTACAAGTCTGGAGCAAGTGCCCATCTGAGTGGTCCAAGGTGGGGGATGCCCTACAAAAACTGCTTGACATGTGCTTTTGATGCCAAGGGGGGGTATAATTTTATTTTATTTATTTGCAGTTTGTTTACCAGAATAGTTCATTGGGACACAAGGAACCTATTTTCAATGGAGTCCTGGGGAGAAAAGCTCCAGTATATACAAGTATAATAAATTTCAGAATTACAGGATTACAGAATTAACAATTCTTACAAATTTTACAAAACAGTTAATCACACATTAGAAAGAGAATACATGCTAACAACAGTTACAATAAATTGGCATTTCATGGAGCAAATGCATGAAAAATTCCATTATGTACAAATTACGGTAGTAAAAAAAGAATGCAAGTTCCTTCCGGAGATTATGGGCTAAAGGAGGCTATTAGTAATGTTAGGTACAGAGAGAATTACAGTAGGAGGTTATGTAGGGTGAGAGCTATTAGTAGATATGTTAGGTAGGGAGAGAATTACAGTAGGAGGTTATGTAGGGTGAGAAGGAGTAGTGGAGTATTTGTAGTAGAGTTATGTAGTACAGAGAGAATTACAGAAGGAGGTTGCAGGGGGCTAGATATAGTAGATATGAGAGGTGTACAACAGGAGGTGGTAGGTGGTGTAGTAGGTGGTTTATATAGTAGATATGTAGGAGAGAGGAGAGCAGTGGGAGAGTGTTGAGGGTGGAGGAGCTGTGTAGTATTAGTGTTGTGGTAGGGAGGAATTACAGTAGGAGGTAGGGTGGGAGAGAGCTATTAGTAGATATGTTAGGTAGGGAGAGAATTACAGTAGGAGGTTATGTAGGGTGAGAGCTATTAGTAGATATGTTAGGTAGGGAGAGAATTAAAGTAGAATGTTATGTAGGATGAGAGCAAGAGCATTCCCATTGTGAGATTAGGTGTCAGTGAAGTAAAGTTTTAAAGATAGAGAGACTGTTAGTGGTACGGATAAGAGGTGGGAGAGAATTCCAGTGACATGCTAAGCAGAAGGATAGAAGATGTTTGCCTGGAGGGCAGGCAGATTTATGTCGCTCGATTAGATTTTGGAAGTTAGATCGAAGGCATCTGTTCGGACGATGCATTTGGAAGGTAGAGGCAAGGGAGGGACACAGAGAGGGGCAAGAAATAAGTTTGTGTGCTTGGATAAGCTGAATATAGGTAAGATAATTGGGGAGTTCAAGCCAGTTCAGGTGGTGCAGAGAGATGCAGTGATGGATACTGGATCTGTGGCTAGTTTCTAATTTTGAGATTTTATAGTAACAGGAGAGTTTTGATTTGAGGGAGGATTGCAGACTGGTAAGGATAGAGGCCCCATATGGAAGGGAAGGTTTGAGGTATGTATTAGCAAGAACGAGTCTGGTGGAGGGAGAGATGAAACGGTTGTGGCGATAAAGCATACCAAGTTTCTTGTGAGTTTTTTTTAATATTTACCTGGATATGACTATCAAACTTTAGTTGATCATCGATGAGGATTCCTAACAATTTAGCAGTGGAGACTGTTTCAAGAGGAGCGCTATTCTGGCTGGTGATAGAGAAAGAGTTTTTGTCTAGGGTGATGCTTTTGGGGGGGGTATCATTAGTTTAGTCTTGGATGCATTTATTGCTAGGTGGTTATCTAGCATCCATTGTTCTGTAGAGGAGAAGGCATCTTGGGTTAATTTTGTTAATGAAGAGGTGAAGGTTGCAGAACAGATTATTGTTGAGTCATCTGCATATTGGATAAGGTTGGCATTAAGGATGGCATGGTGAAAGCCATTAATGAAAATACTGAATAGAAGTGGCCCTAGAATTGAGCCTTGGGGCACACCTGTGGGAGTGTTTAGGAATGAAGTAGCTTTTTTCCACTTAACTCCTTGTTGCCTATTTGATAGGTAAGTGGTGAACCAGTTAATAGAGGAGTGGGATAGATTTAGTTTAGAGAGCTTAGTAACACGACTGTTATGACAGATGGTGTTGAAGGCCTTAGAGAGGTCTAGGAGGAGGGTAGATACAATATGACCAGAGTCACAGGCTTTGTTTATGTTTTCTAGGAAGGAGAGGAGAGCGGTGGTGATGCTATGGCCTGGTCGGAATCCATGCTAGGTGGGAGTAAGAAGGTTATTGTTTACTAGATAGGGTAAGAGTTGTAGATGGATGCATTTTTTGAAAAGTTTTGAAATAGGGGCTAAGATAGCGATGGGATGGAAGTTGGAGATTTCATTATTGTTACCGCCTTTATGGAGTGGAATAATAAAGGCCTTTTTCCAGAGCTGGCAAAAAGGCAGAAATTGCTGATGGGTGCATCTTCAGTGAGGCATTATGTGTAACTGTTCAGTTGCCTCCTCTGCCATTACTTAATTTCCACCAGCCAAACCTAAACTTGTGCCTGTTCTAGTTCCTGTTCCAATTACTGTTTTCTTGATAATCTATAATTAATCCTTCAGTACTCAGTTCTTCCTCCCCACTTTTATGCCTTGTTGTGGTCTTCTGTGCTATATTTTATCTCATTTCTTTTTTTCAGCGTTATGTATTATTTTAGTTTAATTAGACAAATTACTGAAGACTTCCTTATGTAACTCTCTGGATTCTTTTAAAATTGTTTGAAACTTATTTGAAACCTCGTGTAAGTGTTTTTGTAAGCCCTAATCCTTGACCCAATGGCAGCCTTGTGATCTCTGCTATCGCTGCTTTCTAGAGGATGGGTGGACTGGTAGCTGTCACTCACTCCCATATTCCCCATCAGGTCCTTCCAGTGCCAGTGTCCCTAATGGAACACAGGTTGTCTGAGGCACAGTTGAGCTTTATCCCCCTGCACCACAGGTCGGCATCACCGCTGTAGAGTCATTTTGGATGAACTGAAGGCCATCATTTTATGTATAACTACAACCAAAGTTTAATGCACGTTCCCATTGTGCAGAACACTACACTTCTTTATGAACAACAGTGGTGTCAGAACATCCAAATATAGATGGTCTAGGTTCCCAAACAGCAACACTGTATCTGTGAAGAAGGTAAAGCTTCTCACCTTGTAATCCTCAAAATATCCTGTTACAGGTGGCCACTAAGTTTAATTTCTTTGAAGATGACAAACTGTAAATTTCCAAAAACTGAGACCTGTGGTACTGTGCCCAGTGACAGGAAATATTCTTACAAACCTCTGTATTCTAAGTAACAATTTTTTTATAAAATTAATTGTACAGCAGTTTACTACACCCATATGTACAACTGCAGCAAATGTTTCTGCAATGGTCACACTGTTCAAGCAATGTCACATGTTTAGAAAAGTGGACCTACCCTTGCAAACCCAGAGTGATCTATATCAAGGTGAGTGAGATATCCTATTCCTTCCTGTGACAAATCCACAATCTTCCTTTCTATTAATATATACAATACAGGAATGTTAAATCTGATGAACAGATATATGCTGCCAATTCATGTGAAGCAGAGCGCCTCTATGACACTGTTCAAAAGGAACTTGGACGAGTGGATGGGGCACCATAAATTCTTACTGGGGATATGACTCACAACCCTCCTGGACATGGGCAGTCATTACTAAAGACAATCCTGGGTATTGACTACAGTATCTATGGTATTACATTGAGATGAAACAGCTAGGCTTCAAATGAACTCCAGGTCGATAGCCTAATACCTTCCTATGATCCTGTGATAATTATCTGCACTTGATTCCCCCTGCTGTGAGTAGGAAACATCACTGCTTGTTTCCACATCTGCAATACATACCATTGGAAGAAGTATTTTAAGAGGTTTGAAAAGATTATTTTTGATTTTAAGGTCCTTAATTTCATTGAAGATTCTCTACAATATCTTCTCTAATAAACTGTATATTATCCCCAAGTTCCAAGTCCATTTCCTGCAACTTTAATCCTTTTTTATAACTGCAGATAGTTCATTCACATAATATACCTTATGAATATTCAGACAGAAATGATTCCATAGTCCATTGTGTTTTACAGTCTTGATTTTTATCCTTCATTTTTCTGAGACATCTGAAGAAAGCTTTATCACTGCCTTTTTTTTTTGTGGTGGTGCTGTGGTATCGTTGTCGCCTCACAGTACGACGTTGTCCTGTTCGATTCTCAGCTAGAGCGTCTTCTGTGTGGAGACATGCGTGAATGGGTGTACCTTCGTTGAAGGTTGTGCATCAGGGCTGACAACTCGGCACGTAAAAATCTACTGCCAATCATTAGCGGACCGGAGTTCCTCTGTGGCGACCCCTAACTGGGAAAAGCCGAAATACACAACAAATCTAATGACAAGGTTTGTTTCACTATTTATTTTAACATTTTGGTAACTATTTTGAGATTTTTATGTTTTATCTAATCTAGTCTTCATATGTGTTGAGGAGGTTTTCATACAGGCTATGCAATGTCTTCTTTTTCTGTCACAGAATCTGTTGGTTTGATAGTTCAAACTAAAGTATTTGTTTCAGTTTCCTGTATTTTCAGTAAAATCTTTGTCTTATTAGAATATTCGCTATGTGCTCATCATTTGGCAGAATTCAGCCACTACCCTCAGTTTTTTTGTGTTAAATAAGGGGCTTAAGTCACAACTGCCTAGATCATTGTTAGTTTCAACATACTTAAATCTGAGAAGTCTCAAAAATGTAAACTTCTTTGTTGTCACAATCTTTTCATCCAAGACTGTATACAACAGCTTCATGGCCTAACTCTGGGGACAAACAGGAAGATCCTAGATTACCGAGTATGATGTCCAAATATTAGCACCCTTTGCTGGGTTCTTTACTATCAGTTCCAAATTATTTTATTAAAGAACTCCACTAATATTTGGACACATATTACCTAACAACTGTACAGCCAGTCAATACTTTTTTATCCCTTCTACAGGGTCTGCAGCAATCATAGTCTAGAGCCCACAATGTGTGGAATGGCAGACATGGTCATGAACTGAGTTTCTGCGAAAATGCACATTTCAACGTTCTTAAGAAATAGACATGCTTCAGGAATGTCCACTAATAAGACATAATGCTTTTACATGTGTCACCCTTATGTCACTTTGTGTTTGTTTCCAGTTACTTCAACGCTATAAGAATTTTGTTTCTGTCTAAGTAAGATGGAATATGTGTGACAAATTTACCATCCAGTGCATAAAAGCTGGGAGGGAACAAGAAGTTATGTACTCACCATAACGTTCAATGTATGTAGTCCATCTCGCCTCACATTCTTACCCGTGGGTTCGGAGCCGAATATCGGCTCCAACTTGGCCGATTTACTAGCTCAAAGTCTTTCATTGGCTGGGCTAAGCAGGTATCCCATGGTGCACTGCCCCATATCCCCAGATCTAGTTTGCTGCGAAACTCATTTATACTCCATGCACACATCACATCCAGGTAAAGAATAAGCTAAACAGGGGAACTCCGCAGGTAATAACCTAACCTCCAAATCCTCCAGGAAGGGGGAAGGTGGGAGGGGAAGTAAGAATGTGAGGCGAGATGGACTACATACATCGAACGTTATGGTGAGTACATAACTTCTTGATGTTATGAAGTCCTATCTCGCCTACATTCTTAGCCGTGGGACAGTGCCCCCAGCACCTAAATCCTGGGTGACTCATAGGAAAATACTCCTGAGAACTGTGGAGCCAAAGGAAGATCTGCCCCTGGAGACCACGTCCAATTTGTAATGAAAAACAAATGTGTGAGGAGAAGCCCAAGCAGCTGCAGCACATATATCATCCATTGACAATCTGGCTTGATAGGCTGTGGAAGTGGAAACAGCCCGAGTAGAGTGAGCCTTGACCGGAAAAGGCAGATCTTTACCTCCTGCTTGATAGATGAAAGAGATACAACTAGATATCCATCTAGACAGTGTGACCCTGGATACCGGGGAACCCCTTCGGTTTTCTGAAAAGGAAACAAAAAGTTGGTCAGAGTTCCTGATATCCTTTGTTCGGTGTAGATAGAATCGTAATTGTCTATGTTCATCCAATTGGTGGAATCTAAATTCTGCCTTGTTGGAAAAGTGGGGAAAGAAGACAGGCAGCTCAATGGATTGATTTAGGTTAGACACAGAAGCCACTTTAGGAAGGAACGAAGGGTTTGGTCTGAGAGAGACCCTGTCTTTATGGAAGACTAAATATGGAGGCTTGATAGAGAGGGCCTGAATTTCTGAAACTCTCCTTGCTGAAGTGATTGCTGTTAAGAAGGCTGTTTTCCAGGTCAAAAATTTCAATTTGCAGGTAGCTGCAGGCTCGAAAGGTGGTAGAGTAAGGGCTTGAAGAACAAAATTGAGATCCCAGGGCATGACAGGTTCGGACAGCGGGGGACGGAGCAACAGAGTTCCCTTCAGGAACGCCTTGCATAGTCTATGCGCCATGAGACTAGGCTCATGCGCTACGTGGAAATTATTGATAGCTGCCAGTTGAACTTTGATGGTGGCCGATGCAGAACCCTGATGAAAAAGCATGGACAAAAACTCCAGTACTGAATCTATTGGAGCTGTGTAAAGATCAATGCCTCTGGTATGTGCCCAGATAGAAAACCTTTTCCATTTGCTAGAATAAATCTTTCTAGTAGATGGTTTGTGAGAGGACGATAATATGTGAACCACTTCTGGTGAGAAATTATGAAGTCTGACTAACGACAGAAGTGGAGCAGCCAGGCTGTCAATCGGAGGGTCATCAGGGAGGGGTGGAACTGTCCCGACATATGTGTCAGTAAATCTGGTTGAGGATCCAGGGTCCAAGGAGTATCCACCATGGATTGCTGAAGAAAGGGGAACCAAACTTGGTGAGGCCAATGTGGAGCAATCAGAATGATTCTGCTTCCCAAGGATTGCGCTTTCTGAATCACCTTTGACAGCAGGGAAAATGGAGGGAAAGCTTAAAGCAGACCGGAGGGCCAATCGTGAACCAGAGCGTCCCTGGGTGACTACCCCTGTGGGGGGACCAGCGTGAAGTAGTTGCTGCATTTCGCATTGAGGGGGCTGGCAACAAGGTTGCAGCAAGGCTGACCCCATCTGCTGAAGATTTGCTCTGCAACCAGGCGATTCAGGGACCACTCATAAGGCATCAGAATAGCTCTGCTTAGCCTGTCCGCAATCACGTTGGACTTCCCCAGAATGTGCGTTGCCACCAGAAACTGTTGGAAAGTTATTGCCCAATGCCATACTCGCATGGCCTCTCTGCACAGAGGGTAAGACCTGGTTCCCCCTTGCTTGTTTAGATACCACACTACTGACATGTTGTCTGAGTGTATCGCAATTGTCCCTAGAGGAAGAACACTCTGAAGTGCCTGCAACGCAAGTAGCACTGCTCTCATCTCTAGGATGTTTATATGCAGATGTATCTCGTGTTCTTGCCACGTGCCTTGGACTGTCCTGCCAAGATAATGCCCCCCCACCCCATCTGGGAGGTGTCCGTGGTCACTGTGGCAACTGGGATGGGTGGAACAAAGGGCTTAGCACCATCCACGTTGTTGGTGCACAGCCACCAACCAAGGTCCTGCTTGCATCTGTCGGTGAGCAAGATGGGATGAGACAGTGGAAGTCTTTGGAAGGACCACTGAACAAAGAGGAGCCATTGGAGAATTCTCATGTGCAATCTCGCTAGAGGGACCAACATGATTGTTGCTGCCATAGTCCCTAGGAGCTGGAGAACCCATCTTGCCTTCGCTTGTCTCAGGGGCATCAGCATGTGTATCTGTTGTTGTAAGACTCTGATCCTTTCCTGCGGTAAATATGCACGCATTCAAATGGTGTCTAATTCTGCTCCTATAAAGGTGACACGCTGCGAGGGCAATAAGGCAGATTTTTCCCAATTTATTGTTATGCCCAACTAATGACATAGATTGATGGTAGCATCCCTGGTTTGAACTAGTTGATGCCTGGTGGGAGCGGTAATTAGCCAGTCATCCAGTTACGGGAACACCTGGAACCCCTGATGTCTCAAGTGAGCCGTCACCACCACCATACACTTGGTGAACACCCTGGGGGCTGTGGTGAGACGAAAGAGCAGGGCTCAAAACTGGAAATGACTGGCTCCCAGCCGGAAGTGTAGGTGACTCCTGGATTCCCTGTCCATTTTCACATGGTAGTAAGCATCCTTGAGGTCAATGGAGCACATCCATACCTCCTCTCCCAACAATGGGAGAATCGACTGTAGTGTGACCATATGGAACTTGGACTTGTGTAAGTAGTTGTTCAGTTGGCTGAGATCTAGAATGGGTCTCAGGTCCCCTGTTCTTTTCGGCACCAAAAAGAATCTTGAGTAAGTCCCTAATCCAATTTGGTCTGAGGGGACACGCTGGATGGCTCCTTTTCCTAGCAGCTGTGAGACCTCTGAGGCTGCTTAATCCCTTTGACTGGGTGGTACGTCTGGGATTTTTCTGATCGGCGGGGGTTCTGATGAGAATGGAATGAGGTAACCTCCGGAGATTATCCGTAATACCCATCGGTCCTGGGTAATGCTGTCCCAGGCTTCCGGATATAAGGAAATTCGACCCCCGACTGGCTCCGGATAAGTGCAGTCGGGCAGACCCTCAGGAACGAGAGTATGGGGAGCCACGAAAGGAGTTGAGGTCTCCCGAATTGTGGGGGCCCCCTCTGCCTCTGGGGCAACATCTCCCTGAATAACCCCCCCTTCCCCTGCCTCTGGAGGGGGGTTCACCTTGTACGGCAGGAAAAAACCTCTGTGATTTCTTGAACCACATCTCCACCCCCCACCCCCACTCCCCCCACTGGGCCTTGGGATAAGGCCTAGAAGGAAGGGAAAAACGGACCGCTACGGCAGACAGGGTCTTTCCCTCTTGCTTGCACCTGGTGAGGGTGTCTTTCACTTTGGTCCCAAGCAAAGAGGAACCATCAAAGGGGGCGTCAGTGAAGGAAGACTTGAAGGCCTCTGCAAAGTGACACAGGCGCAGCCAGGCTTGCCTTCTAAGGGTGACCCCTGAGCTTGCTGCCCTACTCGCTCCCTTGGCTGCATATGAAATGAGCAGCATGGATGAGTTAACCATGGAGTTGAGGGTAGAGACCTGGGCATTAACCGTCTGAGCCACCGCCTCAGGGAAGTTACCTGCAAGAGTATCCCCTAAATCTTTGAGGAGATTTCTCTGGAGCCGAGTGAAATGAGACAGATAATTCGGGGACCATAATGTAAAGGTCGCTGATGAGAGGGTACGCTTCCTGTACCGATCCATGGTCCTAGACTCCTTGTTAGGAGGATGGACGGATGAAGAAGACTCTGCTACTTCCTTCTGAGTGGCTGCCGCCACCACCATGGCATCTACAGGGACTCCTTTAGACAGTAACTCTTTGCCCTGGGGGCGGAAAGAAACTTGTTGGGATGCCTGGGCATGGGCTCCACAGAATCAGGGTTCTCCCACACTCTTCGACAGATCAAGTCAAGGAGTTCGTCGAAGGGTGGAGACACCCAGGAGGCAGAGGGCTGAGCACCAAATGCCTTAAGGAATATTGACTCCTCCTCGGAAGGGGCTTTGGAAGGCCAGTCACCTCTTTGTTTCAGTATCTCCAGGATATCGGAGAAGGAAACATCAGAGGATGACTTGGGGGACCCCTCCGATTCCTCGAGGTCAGTATCAGAGGTGAGAGACTCATCCTGGGAGTCTATGTGCTTCCTCTTGCATGCTTTCTTTCTGGGGGGCTCCTCTGGTACGAACTCTGAGGGACCCTCAGAAATTTGGGGACCACTCGTGGGGGTATCCTTAGGCCCTGGTGCTCTGCTGTCCATGGATAGGTGGTGATCAGAAGCTCTCACCGGAGTGGTGGGGGACAGAGTGACCGACCAGCCTGATGTAGCTGACGATCTGGCCAGTGTGGTCCACATAGCCTCGAAGGCCGCCCCCCTGAATCCGAGGAGTGACCAGTGTCCGAGGCCATGACGGGGGTCGGAGTTCCCCAAGCCGATGCGCTGAGAGGGAGGCTTGGAACCTAAACAAGCCCCAAGATGCCCCCTTCGGGCCCTGGAGGAGCTTCTGAACCACCCTATCAACATCCACATCTGAAAGGGTTCTGGAGGATTTGAAGGACAGGGATGGAGAATGAGATCTCCTCTCAGGAGAAGCTGGTCTGAGACTAGGCAATCGGCTCCTAGGAGGTTCCAATACAACTGGAGCAGACGCCGGTTCCATCAAAACCGATCCTTCCTGCGGCCCCGAGGACAGTGGAGCCGAGGAGGTCGATGCAGTTTTAGAGATTTTCTCCGGAGGCTCCGATGAGGCTGACGGAGCCGGAGATCTCTTTTTTGACTTGCCAAATTTTGACTTACCACTAGAAGACACATCCATAACCTCTTCAAAGGAGGGTTTTAATAGTCCCTTTAAGATTAGCTTATTCTTTCTCTCTTGGAGAACTCTAGGGCTAAACGCATGACAAAAACTGCAGGATTCCTGCAGATGGATGGCTCCTAAGCAGTAGACACAAATGGAATGCCCATCGGTAATGGACATTTTGTACCCACATTTAGAGCACTTCTTAAAACCCGAAGGTTTGTGTTCTTTGGTATCTTTAGACATTTTAACTATGATGCCCACAACGCAACCAAGTCTTAAACAATGCATAGACATTCACTCTATAAGGCGGGAATGGCTCTAAAGTAACCAACACTAAACCAGTGACCAAACACACACAAAAAGAAATGCAAGCTCTGAACTAGAAAGACAAAGCACAGGGAAACTGAAGCCCAAACCTCTAAGTTAAACTGTCTGGACCATATTCACACAGAAGACAACAGAGGAGAACTAGGCCCTCTAACTGAAACGGGCCTAGCCCGAGGGAACAGTCAGTGGGATACCACACAACAATCACGCAATCACAATATTTTGACAAATTAAACCAATTCAGGCAAACTTAGACAACTAGCTATGAAAATAGCTTTTGATAGAACTCCAAACTTTTCTTAAACAAGAAAAAGAAGGTACTTAGCCACAGCCAAGCGAGACCACATCCAAGCTACACGAGCGGCAAACGAGATCTGGGGATATGGAGCAGTGCACCATAGGATACCTGCTTAGCCCAGCCAATGAAAGACTTCGAGCTAGTAAATCAGCCAAGTCGGAGCCGATATTCGTTATGCATTTACTTTACATTTGGGAGTTCATGTGCACTGTAGGTGTGGCTGTGGAAAGATTTATTTTATTTTATTTTACATTTGTTGACCGGGAAAGTCCGACTGGATATATGTGTCCATTTCCAGCGGAGGGCCAGGAAGAAAAGCTCCAAATACAAATTACTTATATCCAAGTATAATAATAATAATAATAATAATACAAAGTACAATAAAATCCAATGTACAATAATACAGGTACAAGGATTGTGGCAATTACACTGTAGTGATGAAAGAAAAAATGTAGCTTATTTCAACAAAACACGAGAACAGACAAGGGTAGTAAAAACAGATATGCATACAGTTAGCAAGCATTTGGAAAATAAATCTGTCATCTACATCGACAGTAAGTGTATATAAAATGGAAGATACCAGGACAGTATACCATTAAGCTTCCTGTAAAGATGATTATACATAAGCACTAGCAGTGTTTATTGGGGAGGTAATAGTTTAGATGAGGTAGGCAAGTAGGGGCATCTCGAGGGAAGAAGGTAGGGAGAAGTAAGTACTTTTTATCCTATAGGGTTAAGGCAGGGGCATGTCCTATGTGATCTGAAAAAGAGTTTCATTAAGTTTTTAAATTTGGACACGGACTGTTCTTGAGTTAAGTCTGGTGGCAGACTGTTCCAGTTTTGGGCAATGTAGTTGGAAAATATTGAGTCACCAGCCATGTTGTTTGATTTAGTAATATTTGGCAGTACTTTATCTGTAGATCAGAGTTCTCTAGATTTAGTATAAGGACTTATTAAAGATCTGAGAGCAGGGGCTTTACCAGGTTTGTAGAGGATTTTATGAGCAGTAGTGAGTTGGTTATAGAGAAGCAGATAAGGGAATTCAAGCCAGTTTAAGTTTTTTAGGTTTAGACAGTGGTGAGTGCAGAAAGCTGAACCACTAGCAAATCTAGCCACATGGTTGTAACAACTGGAGAGCTTATTTAGTTCAGTTTTTGCCAAGTTAGTCAGTATAGGAGAAGCATTTAAGAGGGTAGAAAAGTAGGTGGGATCAGGCAATGGTAGTTCTGGCAGTTGGGGTAAGAAATGCAAAGTTTCTACATAGGGAGCCCAGTTTTTTATTAGTGTTTTTTATTGTTTGGTTTACCTGCACGTCAAATTCGAGGTTATTGTCTATTATTACACCTAGTAATTTGGTGCTAGTATCTGGGTAGATTGTAGTTAGATATAACTGTGAAGGTAATTGGTGGTGTCCGATGGGTGGGACTGAACAGCAGTAATTTGGTTTTGTTAGGGTTTAGTATTAGACCACAGTTAGAGAACCATTTCTTGACAGTTTTAAATGTGGATTGGATCATGGTCTGGAGGTCCTGTGGGGCACTGGCTGAACAGATGAGGATGGAATTGTCTGCATATTGTATGCATGAAGCATTTGGGGTGACTGTGGGGAGGTCATTTATAAAGATGGACAAAAGTAATGGGCCTAAGATGGAGCCTTGAGGAACACCTATAGTAACAGGTAAGAGGGAAGACAGTTGGTTTTGCCACAGAAAGTACAGTTGTGTACACTTACCATAAATGTAGATGTTCGAGTGTATTCACTGTTGCAGTCATCACATTTGGGTTATCTGCCTGCAGGTAGCCATCAGCCAGCCTGCATACCAGAGTCTTCGGATTTCTGCGTCGGATGCTGTCGCTTCTTCCTTGACGTCAGGTCGTCAGGGGTATAAAACATACAGCCAACGCCATTACATCAGTTTTTCTAGGAAGCTATTATATGGTATGGTACACCCCCAGCAAAAAGCAAATACATATGATATAATATATGCTAAACAAGAAGGAAAGGTAGAAGCCAGAGAAGTCAGGGGGCTGGAGGGAGGGTAACCAGGACTACAACAGTGAATACACTTGAACATCTACTTTTATGGTAAGTGTACACAACTGTACTATGTTCTTCGTGTTTCACTGTTGCAGTTATCACATTTGAGTAGATTCCCAAAGCTAAGGAAGGGAGGAGGAAGTTAAAGAGCATTAGGGCCAGCTATTAATCCCTGCAAGACTGCAGTGGCAAATCCAGCTCTGGATTTAGAAAAGATAGGCAAGTGGTAATGCTTGGTGAAGGTATGCACAGAGCTTCAGGTAGCAGCTTCTAGGATGCCCCAGGTAGGGACCCCTCTCAGAAATGCCGCAGAGGTAGATGCAGCCCTGGTGGAATGTGATCTTATCCCCTGTGGGGTAGGTTTTCCATGGTGCTTGCAGCAGAAATGGATACAATGTGCTATCCATTTAGAAATGGTTTGCTTTGAAATAGCCTTGCCCTCTGCCCCTGCAGCAAAGCTAACTAGCAGCTGTTCATATTTTCTGATAGGCTTAGTTGTCCAAGTAGAATCTAAGTAGTCTGTACATGTCTAGAGAGTGCAGTATTCGTTCCCCTTTGTTTTGTGGATTAGGAAAAAAGGTAGGCAAATGAATGGACTGATTTAGGGCCACAGAAGACACCACCTTGGGCATAAAGGAAGGATTAGTCCTGAGGGAAACCCTGTCCCCATGGAAGATAATGAAGGGTTCCACTGCCATGAGGGCCTGTAATTCAGACACTCTTCTAGCTGAAGTAATGGCTAGAAGGAAGGCTGTTTTCCAAGAAAGGAATTTCAACTCTGCTGTAGCAGCTGGTTCAAAGGGGGGGGGGGGTGAGCTTTTCCAATACAAAGTTAAGATCCCAGGCTGGAGTGGGAGCTCTCCTGGGGGGGGGTCTTACATTTTTTACCCCTCTAAGGAATTGCTTTAGCAATGGGTGAGAGAAGAGGGGTGGCTCAGTACTATAATGTGCTGAAATGGCAGAGGCATGAATTTTAATTAACAAGAAGGATAGGCCCTTGTGAAGCATTTCTGTCAAGTACTGTAGACTATAAGGTAAGCTGGGCACCTCTGTGCCCATCCCCTGAACTAGGCTCCAGGAACAGTATCTTTTCCACTTTTCAGCATAGGATTTTCTAGTACTAGGCCTCCTTGCCTCCATAATGACATTCAGTACCTGCTTACTGAGGGATGCTAGGGGAGCGCTCAAGGATTTAGCCAGGCTGCAAGGTTCAGGGTTTGAAGCTGAGGGTGCAAAATCTGGCCCGCCTGCTGGGAAGGCAGGGACAGGGTCTGCTGCAGGTGCCATGGTGGTAGCAGTGTCATACTACGCAAGAGGGGGTACCAGTGCTGGCGTGGTCAGTCTGGTGCAATCAGTATTGTCCTTGGCTTGTCCTGTTTGATCTTTAGTAGGACCTTCGAAAGGAGAGGCAGAGGGGGAAAGGCATAAACTGAGAGGCTTTCCCAGGTGAAGGACCGGGCATCCACTTTCCAAGCTTGGTTGTGGGGAGTTCATGAGCAGAATTTGTACAATTGGTAGTTTTGAGGGGAAGCAAACATGTCTACCTATGGAGTCCCCCATTTGTTCCTCAAGAGGTTGAATATTTTGGGTTCTAGTTTCCATTTATGTGGGTCCATGAGATTTCTGCTTAGGTCGTCTGCCAGTGAATTTAGTTTGCCTGGCAGGAATTGAGCTTGCAGGTGTACTTGGTAGCTCAAGGCTGTGTACCACTGAGCCATGGCTAGTCTGCAGAGAGGGTACGAGTGGGTTCCCCCCTGCTTGTTTATGTACCATATAACTGTGGTGTTGTCTGTCTTTACCAATAGTTGCCCTGGAAGAATACGGTCTTTGAAGGCTGTCAGAGCATTCTGTACAGCTAACATTTCTTTTTGATTGATATGCAGGTGCATCTGTCTTGGGTTCCATCTGCCCTGAATGCACTGCCCTGCCATGTGAGCCCCCCATGCATAGTCTGATGCGTCTGTTGTTAGGGTTTGGGTGGCAGGGGGTAGAGTGAAAGGGAGTCCCTTGTTGTGGTAGCAGGCCTCTACTGAATCTGGGAGGTTGCACTCTTCATACAAGGAATGATAGAAATCATTGTTTCCAGGTCCTGAGACTGTTGACACCATAGGCTTTTCAGATACCATTGAAGTTTCCTCATATGCAGTTTTGCTTATGGAATTAGTAAAATGCAAGAGGCCATGAACCCCAGGGCTTGCAGTATTTTCCTTGCAGATAGCTGGGGTTTTGTGGCCAATAGTTTGAAGTAGGTTGCCAAATAAACTTTTTCTCCAGAGTGAGGAATGCCATCTGGGAAGTTGTGGTCAAGCTTGCGCCCAAGAATACAATCTGTTGGCAGGGTACTAGGTGAGATTTCTTTTCATTGATGGTGCACCCCAGAGAGGTTAGAAGTCTCTTTACGAATGCCAGGTGTTGTAATAGCAAGCCCTGGCTTTCTGCCTGAATAAGACAATTGTCCAAGTATGGGTAAATCTGAATATTTCTCTGCCTGCAAAATGCAATGGCTGGAGCTAGACACTTTGTGAATACCCTGGGCACAGTAGATAAGCCAAAGGGACGTGCAGAGAACTGATAATGCATGGGGCCTGCCCTGAAGCATAGGTATTTCCTGCAAGATTCCCTTATTGGGACGTGGAGGTAAGCTTCCTTTAAGTCTAGGGTTGCCAGCCAGGCATCCTTGGCTAGCATGGGAAGACACTGTTGCAGAGTTAGCATTTTGAATTTTAGAACTACCAGAAAGGTGTTGAGAATAGAGAGGTCCAGGATGGGACGCCAGGAGTTGTCTTTTCTGGGTACCAGAAAAAGTCTTGAATAAAAACCTTGTCCCCTTTTTCTGCTGAGACATGTTGAATAGCCCTGACATTTAGAAGAGAGAGAACCTGCTGTTGGGCCTCCGCCCATTGGTTTGGGGGTAGGTCTGGCCAACCACTTGGGGTTGATAGTGTGTGGAAGTGGAATCAGTATCCTTGGGAAACTATGTTCAAAACCCATTTGTCCTGGGTAATGAGTTCCCAGTTTTTTGCATGCAGGGCGAGCTTTCCTCCTAAGGGAGCAGGTAGTTGAGCAGGGCTTGGAAGGGTTAAGGTTAAGTCATTGTGCCATTTTTCCATAGGGGGGTGGCTTACTACTCCCTGCTTTGGAAGTGGGAGCAACCCACCGTTTAGGTCTGTGCGTAGCCTGAGACTGTAACCTAGGTGGTCTGCTGTTCCTGGGTTTGGACTGAGAAGGCCTGGAAGAGGCTGGAAAGGACCAGTTCTTGGAAGGCCAATGCCTACTGAATCTGGGAAGTTGCACTTGTAGGAAATCTTTAACAGTTTGCATAGATTTAGCTTTTTCCTACATCCTTTAGAGGACTACTTCTGCTTTGTTGCCAAAAAGGCAGTCTTAGTTTAAGGGAGCATCCAGTAATTTAGCTTTTACATGATCTGGCAAGTTTTGTTCCTTAAGCCAAGCATGCCTTCTAATTACAGACCCAGTGACAGCAGCCCTGCAAGATGCTTCTAAGGTGTCAAAACCACATTGCAAAGTATGTTTACCAACTTGTTTTGCAGAATGCATTAAATCCTGTAATTCGTTATGTTCAGTACAGTCAGGAATTAACATAATTTTCTGTTTAAGTAGCCCCATAACATGCTGATATTTTAACACATGAAACTGGCAATGTAAAGCCCTAATGGTCAAAGTAGCAGAAGTGTATACCTTCTTACTCCATCTGTCTAAGGCTCTAGAATCTCTATCAGAAGGGGTAGGATTTTTGGCAGCAGTAGCCTTAATGCCTTTTGGTCCTTGGGAAATGGTCTCTGGATCCGCAGAAGGATTCTTGAAGAGGAACCTGTGAGAGTCAAGTACTCTGTAGTACCTGTCAGGTTTTCTGGGAGCTGGAGGTAAAGTGTTTGGGGTAAGGCTAGATTCCAAGAAAGCATCATCTACAATGTCCAGAACAGGAGGGATAGCTAAAGGCCTGTGTTGATGTAGTAGTAAGAACTCCCCAAGTCTCTTTTTGGAGTCAGAGTAATCTTGGCTTTCCCAGCGGAAATGCTCCCTAAGAGTGTGCAAGATTCCACCAAAAGAAAAATCCTCTGGAGGGGAAGCAGAGGGAATAGAATCCTCTGCATCAGAATCCTCATAAGTAGATAAGGGCAAATCCTGGTAATCTGAAGGAGCAGAAATATCAGATTCCTGATCTGAAGAATCAGAAAGAAAATCCATTCTAGGTCTCTTAGAGGGGGAAGGCTGGCTTCCCTAATTAAGGTAATAAGGTCTTCAGCCATTCTAAGCATTTGTTTTTTAGGCAAATGGGCCTGAGTCTGCGGTTTGATCATCGGTTTTCTAGGCGTGGTGCGAGTTTTTGGCCTGGATGAAAACAATGGCGTCAGTTTAATATGAATGTCTGTAGGCCGGAATAAACCCTCAGAAGCCAGTGCCTGCATAGCAGCACCTGACCCATCCAAAGTAGAGACATGTGCAGGTTCCATAGTTGAAGAAGCATCTCGCCGCATACCGAACTCCGAATGGGTCTCAGTAGAGGGCTGCGAATCAGAAGTAGTGGGTATCAGGGGCTGCGAAAGCACCTCAATGAGTACCAGCGGACTAGCTTAATGGAAGTGTCGTCGGCAGCTTTGGACCTATGCGGTCTGTCTCTGTCTTTATCCTTACGTTTTTTCAGAATATCGGCAGTCAGATGGCTTGACGAAGCCATTTCGGAGTAAACAGAATGAATATGAAAATAATGAGCTGCAAAAATAGACCGACAACGAATAGTTAGGGTATTGAACAAGGCACAAAACCGACAACGAGAAAGATCGTGGTCTGGGCCTAAACAAGGGATGCAGTAGGAATGAAAGTCTCTATGAGGTATTTGCTTTCAACAGGTAAGACAATTGTTAACTTTTACTGACATGGGTTAGAGCAAGAAAAAAGATCCCCAATGGGGTACTTAGCTTTTTTGAAGATTTTGGGTCTGAAACTCGAAAACGAAAATTTCAGGAGTCGGCCGACCAGCACTTGCGAACTACTTCTGCTTCGGGCACCGCACGGCAAGAAAGACTGATGTAATGGTATCGACTGCATGTTTTATACCCCTGACAACCTGACGTCCAGTAGGAAGCAACAGCATCCGACGCAGAAATCCGAACACTCTAGTATTCAGCTGGCTGAGGGCTACTTGCAGGCAGATAACCCAAATGTGATGACTGCAACAGTGAAACATAAAGAACATCAGCCTGAATCTGTCTGTGTTGGAACCACTAGATGGACTGGTGAACAAAGGATAAATAATAAGGAGCTGGTGACTGACCATGTCAAAAGCCTTGGAGAGGTCAAGGAATAGGGCAGACGAGAATTGGGCATTATTTCTATTAGGATTAATGGTGTTAGTAAAAGAGAGGAGTGAAGTAGTGGTACTATGGGGGGGGTCTTATTAGGTTGCTCTTGCACAGAATTAGCAGAGACCTTGTCTATTATATTAAACAGCAGAAATAACTATATACTCACTACTGTCTATATCTGTAAAGTCAACTGCTTCAAAGATAATGAAGTTACTCCATACATGACTATGGAGTCATATTGAGTCAAAGGCAATTTCAGCGAATGGGAAAAAAATGAAAACTGTCCGCTGAAACTACCATCGGTGAACAACTTAACAATTTTGTTTCTGCAGAGGGCCAAGCCACCAACACCCCCAACATCCCAGACTCTGTTGGAAAAGTAATTTCAGTGAATAGTACTCGTCGAAATGACCTTCGATGACCTAACGTGCTCTCAAATAGTATTTATGTCAAAAAGCAAAGAATTATCTTTAAGCATCAACCAGCTGCCATTCTGACTGAGATACTTAATTTCAATAAGGATTAATTTCCTGAAAAGCATGCATTCTACAACAACTAGTACTGCTTCTTTAAGATTTTTAATAGAGGGTATTAAATTATCAGTATATGAAACCAGGCAATACTGCTGAAACAAAGCATACAGGATTAGAAGAAAATTCATATGTCCGAACATAAAAATTATTTTGATATTTCTGCATAAGAAACCAGTGAACTCTCTATTAATGCTATAAAAAGGGATGGGGAAGGCGTGTGTGACTCACACGTTACCCTTTAAAGTGAAACATAATTGCTCTGATGAGTAATTGTGTTTTTTCCCGCAGCAAGCAGTGTGGATCTGAAACACTGCAGATTCCCAAAGATTTAGGTATTCTGAGGCAGAAACATGGTGATATCTCATCACACATGCAGTACAACAATATATATAGCAAACATGACAACTTTTCCAGTTTCCCTGTAGAAATGTTAGAGAGACGTAAATGCAGACTGCAATACAAATCGCTGGGTTACATTAAACCTGAACATTTTACTAACACTAATCTGGTACATATTTCTGCAGATGTGAGCTCTACACCTTCAGCAGCTATCCACTATGTGTATTCAGAAGTCAGCAAAACTAAACAAGAACATGCCCTGCTTTAGTCAGCTTTCACATCTGTAAAATAACAAATACAGTTCCCAGCAAGTTAAAAAAAAATCTTCTTTATACCCGGATTATGAGACTTCTAGCATTTATCTAAACTGAAATTTCTGTACTGAAAACTGTGGCAACTGTATTTTACCTAAATCTGTAAAATCATTGTTGTAATAAAATGTCAGCATTTGTTTTGCAAGTAAATATACCCTTATGAAACTGTGCAAAATCAGAACATGCACATGATGTTTGCAGTTTACTGTATTCCTCTGTAACACCAAGTGTGGCCAGATGACCCATTATCCATGCAGTATAACACACAAAATATTTCATTAACACACAGTGTCCAAAATAGCACTCATCTGTCCGTGAAAAAACAAACTCAAGATTCCATAACACAATCAATCTGCACATTCCCTTTTTCAGCATGAAAGTGATTCACATTGTTGATTAAAATACTAAAATGCAGAAAAAGGCCAAAAAAAGAAAAAAAATATAGCTGTGGTTTTACAAACAAAATAATTGCTTAAAGAAAGCTGTCAGTTTAAAGACACTGCAGTTGCATAGAGATAAACAACAGAGAAACTAGTGGTCTTAAAACTTCGTTGATGAGTTCAATCACAATAATTTCCAAAAATCATGAAACCAGGTAGTATTCCAAAGCAACAAGCCTTTATTCATCACAGACAAGCGATCATTATTTTAACAATGTTGAACATAACAGTTTTGTATACTTAGAAGTAGGTGTGGAAAATATATGCATTGTTTAATTTTAAACCAGCCTATTCATGGCAAACAATATAAACAGGGCTGTAAAGGTGCATTTTAGAACAGCAAGTACCCACCCCTACACACTGCTACTGATTAGATCAAACTAAATCCTATTTAAGGAAAACACTACCTACCTATTTGCAATACACATTCCCTGAGCAGATATTAAGAAAAGCATAACATATACATAAAAAAATATATATAGGAAGACTTTTAACTAAAATTGCTTTTGGCTAATTAATGCAATAAAGCCTTCATCAGGTCTGTGACAAGAACTAAAATCAAGGAAAAACACATAGTTATCTAACCATAAACATAGTCAAACTAAAACACTATAAATAACAAATACACCTGTTTAATAACATCTAGTAAATATCCATCCATGTGTATTAGCATGTCACAGTGGGTTTTTTTTGCAAAGCACTGACATTTTTCTGAGCGTTTTCTGAGCGGTTAATAACTTAGTTTTTTATGCACACTAATACACGTGGATGGATATTTACTAGATATTATTAGACAGATGTATTTTTATATTTTAGTGTTTTAGTTTGGGTTTATATCACATAATCGAACATCCAAAACATCAAACACCATAAGTACGAATTTGGAAGCTTGAAATATGATAAATTTGAAAGCTTAAAACAGCAAATTTTTTCTCAGGGAAAAAAATTGCTGTTCCGAGAAACACACACACAACACAAGAAGACCAAAACTATTTCTAATGTGGGGGGCTGTGCCTCCCCACACCCCCCCTACTTAAATATACCAACTCCGAGATTGCACCACAGTGGAGGAAATAGTGAAGCTGCAGAAACAACCCATTAAATTCTTGCCCTGGGAAAGAATTCGATGTTCCACAGCTTCGATATTGTCAGTGTTCGAGGTTTCAGATTCGATGTAATAACATTTGAAATTGTGAGGCTTCGACGTTATGATATAAACCCTATTAGTTTGATTATGTTTATAGTTAGATAGCCATGTTTTTTCTTGATTTTAGTTCTTGTCACAGACCTGCTGAAGGCTTTATTGCATTAGTTAGCCAAAAGTTATTTTATTTAAAAAATCTTGTTATGTATATATTTTTATGTATGTGTTACGATTTTCTTAATACCTAATCTTGGAATGTGGGTTGCAAATAGATAGGTAGTGTTTTCCTTAACTAGTATTTAGTTTGATCTAATCAGTAGTAGTGTGTGGGGATGGGTATTTGTTGTTCTAACGTGCTTTTACAGCCCTGTTTATATTGTTTCCCATGAGCAGGCTGGTTTAAAATTAAACAATGCATATATTTTCCACACCTACTTTTAAGTATATAAAAACCGATATGTTTACCATTGTTAAAATATTTCCGATTTTTTGTTACTGAGGATCGCTTGTTTGTGACGAATAAAGGCTTGTTGCTTTGGAACACTACCTGGGTTTCATGATTTTTGGTAATTGTGACTGAGCATTACTGTGGATTGCTTGTCTGTGATGAATAAAGGCTTGTTGCATTGGAACACTACCTGGGTTTCATGATTTTTAAGTTATTGTGACTAAGCTCATCAATGAAGTTTTAATACCACTAATTTCTCTGTTTTTTTTTTTCTCCTCAATACTCATGGTGGTGATGTTGGAACTAGACAGATCCCTGTGCTTGTTCATTTTTTACGCAGTTGCACAGAGAGATACAGTGCTGACTATGGCCCAGCCGACAAAGTCTCAGTTATCAGCTGGGTGACTGACAGAGTAGCAGGGTGGCACTGAGTGTTACCATCTCTGGTGGGAGGGTGATTCTCTGGCTGTCTGCTAAGACAATGATCACCAGTAGAGGCAGGGGACAACACTATTGCTAAGTGTGGTCTAAAAGGCGAATAGACTGGAGCATGGTTAAGCTGCTGCTGCAGACGCAGGGTGAAATGACAACCATCCTCATTGTACATCCATCCCTCAGACTTTACCATAGGAGCCGTGAAGGATGGGGGAATAACAGGGTATGTCAAATGGAAACCCCTAGATAATGTTGACAGCCAGATCCCCAAGGAACCCTTAAGATTTGCACTGGCCCCAGTCTTATTGGTGGAAGTTAGGGGGGGTTCAAAATTGGCTGGAAGACCTGGCAATGGAAGTGGAACCCTGGGTTGGAAGCTGCAGTATGGTGCAAGTGGGTTGAAAAAGCCCCCCACCCCCAAAAAAAAAGAAAGAAGGAAAGAAAAAGCGGTCAGTTTAGGATGGTTTGCTGGTGTGTACAAAAAAATATATCCGCTATGGAACCAACAACTGCAGTGCATAACCAAGAAGGGAAAAATTAATATCTAGAAAGTACTCTCTCTGACAGGAAAGGGGGGGTTAAAAAATAAATGACACCCTTCACTCAGTAAAGACTAGGGAGAGGAAAAAGATCTAAGAGTGCTGTAATAGGAGAGAGAATATCACCATATCACATACTGGTATAAGATTATATTTTGACAGAAATACAGGTATGCATTCAAAGCAGGGGAGGCAGGAGGTCTAAAAACTGCCAAAAAATCATGGGCTCCTACTTAGCTCCAGAGGAACAGTCAGACAGTACCCCAAAAGATAACATATTCTACTGTAAGCACCTCTCCTCTCAGACACACAAATGCATATACAGAAGTTGACAACTTCAACATTCCTTGCCTTTTAGCAGCTGGGTAGAACCTACACCCCCCAATAATGCATTTCACAAGGCAGCAAAAACTATGGCTTCAAAAATAACTGCTAAAACTGAACCAAGAGTATCAAGTAGAGCTGCACACAGTAATTGGTACAGAATGGGAGAATGAACACAACATTATATAAATGTGCACAAACACAAAATGCACTCACATAATTTACCACAGGCAGTACAACAGGGAACATAATGGGTAGAAACATAATACAGAAGAAGGAGCAGGAGCTTACAACTTCAAATAATCAATAATAATGATAGCTAATGCAGTAATACCAACAATTCAAATGAACATTTGTAGTATGTTATAAAATTATGGGTATCATGAATCAATCTTAAAACACCCTGTGGTTAGAAAAGGGCAACAAAATAACACTTTTGTCCTAAATGAGCACAAAAAAAGTACAGTTTTGTACCTACCATAAATGTAGATGTTCGAAGATCCACATTGCTGCAGTCATAACCTGTGGGTAGTCCGCTGTCCTCGGTTGGCCCGAATACCAAAGTGTTAGGCTGGCGTCGGTCATGGTCGCTCAGATCTGACGTCAGTACGCCGTGGTACTAAAGCGCATGACCGACGTCATATCCTCAGTCTTTCTTGCCCCAGATGTCAGAAGGCCCTAAAAAGAAAGGCCATAACCAAAAAACAGAAAAACATCCAACCACCCATGTACCAGCAATATTTACAACTCAAACCACACAACCACCCCAAACTACAGTGGGGAAGGAGGGAGGGTAAATTGGACTGCAGCAATGTGGATCTTCGAACATCTACATTTATGGTAGGTACAAAACTGTACTATGTTCTTCATTTCACATTGCTGCAGTCATAACCTGTGGGTAGAATCCCAAAGCAAAGGTAAAGGGAGGTTGGCAAAATCATAAAGCATTGGGAGCTGCTAACATGCCCTGTAAAACTGCAGTGGCAAACCCAGCCCTAGATTTGGAATAAAGAGGGAGATGGTAATGTTTAGGAAAAAGTGTGCACTGAACTCCAAGTAGCTGCCTCCAAAATATCTTTAGTAGCTACACCCCTTAAAAAGGCAGTAGAAGTGGAAGTAGCCCTAGTGGAATGAGGTCTGATTCCAGCCGGAATCTCCTTACCATGATGAGAATAACAAAAAGCAATACAATGGCCAATCCACTTAGAAATAGTTTGTTTAGAAACAGGTTTCCCCTGAGAGCCCAAAGCAAAAGAAACAAACAACTGTTGAGACTGTCTGAACCCTTTAGTTCTGCTCAAATAATAACGCAACTGCCTGTGAATATCCAAAGAGTGCAAATTTTTTTCCCCTTTATTTTGGGGATCAGCATAAAAAATAGGCAAATGAATAGATTGGTTCAAGGCCACATTTGAAACAACTTTAGGCATAAAAGTAGGGTTAGTAGAGGATACCCTATCCTTATGAAAAATCAGGAAGGGTTCAACTGCCATTAGAGCCTGTAATTCAGATACCCTTCTAGCAGACGTAATGGCCAACAAAAAAGCAGTCTTCCAAGACAAAAACTTCAACTCAGATGTAGCTGCAGGTTCAAAAGGAGGTAAAGTAAGCTTTTCCAACACAAAATTGAGATCCCAGGAAGGAGTAGGAGCTCTACGTGGGGGTCTTATGTTCTTTGCCCCTCTAAGAAATTGCTTAAACAAAGGACAAGAGAATAATGGTGGGTCACAGTCATAGTGAGCAGAAATGGCTGCAGCATGAACTTTCACAGAGGAGAAAGACAAACCTTTGTCTAGTAATTCTGTAAGATACTGAAGTGAAACATTGAAATTAGGAACTGAAACATCAAAGCTCTTTGCTTTGCTCCAAAGAAAAAATCTCCTCCATTTATCAGCATAAACTTTCCTTGTACTAGGCCGTCTGGCCTCCAAACTAACATTCAAAACTTGTTGAGGAAGCTGCGACCCTCCAGGGTCTAGAACAGAATATGCCAGGCCGTCAGATGCAGGAACTGTATCCTGACATTGAGGAAATGATTGCCTGCCTGGGACAAAAGGTGTGGGATTGATGAGGGAAAGGCAGTCCATACAGCCTACCTCGATCTGGCTAAGGCCTTCGATACAATACCCCACTCGGGTATCATTGAAAAACTCATCAGCTTAAATGTTAACCCATACATCACAAGATGGGTTGCAAACTGGCTGAGTGACAGAACCCACAGGGTCAGAGTTGCTGGCGCCATGTCAGACTCAAAGCCTGTCACAAGTGGTGTCCCACAGGGCTCAGTCCTGGGCCCACTCTTGTTTGGCATCTACTTTTCCGAAGTACAAGCAAACACAGGAGGGTTATGGCTGACAAAGTTTGCAGATGACTGCAAACTGGGCACCATAGTAGAAAACACATCTGACACAGATATCCTTCAGAAGGGTCTCACAGAAACGGATAACTGGTGCCAGAGCCACGCCTAAAGTTAAATGCCAAAAATGCATAGTCATACCTTCGGAAAAAACAAGGTTACCCCTAGCTACCAAATAGGTAGCAATCCACTGAGCACAGAAGAAGTTATCAGGGACCTGGGGACCCAGGTTGATAGTAGTCTGTCATTCGACACCCATGTAGCTAAAGTAGTTAGGAAGACCTTCTACATTGCCCACCTTATCATGAAGGGATTCTCATCTAGATCAAGGGAGGTTATAGTCTCCCTTTACTCATCACTCATCAGACCAATGATTGAGTACAATGCCCCATTCGGAATGTATCTGACCCGACACTTGCAGCAGCTGGAGAGGCCACAAAAGTTCCTCACCAAAAGGATAAAGGGTCTCAAAAATCTATCCTATGCTGCCCGACTGAAAGAACTCCAGCTCTATTCAGTCGCCACCGCTTGCTCAGAGGTGACCTTTGCCTAACATACAAGGCCATGTCAAACCCAGATTTGATGAATATGCTTCACCTCAAAAAATCTAGATCCATCAGAGCCACAAGGGCGGGAGACTTAAACCTCAACACGGCTATTGATAGGACGTGCTGGAGGGATAGATTCATCACCCAAAGACTCCCTATGCTGTGGAACAAAATCCCGGTACATGTGAGGCAGAGCACCTCGCTGGCCTTGTTCAAGAGAAATCTTGACCAATGGATGGGAGATCGCAGATATACCCCAGGGATTACCTCAGTGTCACTGCTCGACAGAGGCACAGCAAAATAATGGGTATAGTTCCCCATACTAAAGGGGTGGCGTAAGCCACAAAACGATGGGCTAAGCTTGTAAATGCCCTCGGGCAGATAGCCTAGTATGAACCTATGAACCTATGAACCTATGGAATTGATGGCAAAGGCCAAGGAGGCTCCCGTACTAAACTCCTCAGCAGAGGGTACCAGTGCTGACGTGGCCAATCTGGAGCTATTAGGATCATGGAGGGCTTGTCCTGTCTGACCTTCAAGAGCACCTTGGGAAGGAGAAGCAGAGGAGGAAAGGCATAGACGTGAAGATTGTTCCAAATGAATGATAGAGCATCCACTTTCCAAGCTTTTGGATGAAACATCTTTGTGCAAAACTTTGGCAGCTGGAAATTTAGTGGAGAAGCGAACAGATCTATGTCTGGAGTCCCCCAAATCACTGTCAACTGTCGAAATACATGAGGATCCAATTTCCACTCGTGGGGTCCACCATCTGTCTGCTTAAAACATCCGCTAAGGAGTTCTGTGCTCCTGGCAGAAACCTTGCCTGAAGACTGAGTTGCAAACTGAGAGCAGTCTCCCACAAAATCATAGCTTGCCTGCAAAGAGTGTACGAATGGGTTCCCCCTTGCTTGTTGATGTACCACATGACAGTTGTGCTGTCTGTTTGAAGCAACACTTGTCCTGGGTGAAGTAGATCCTTGAAAGCCATCAATGCAAATTGGACTGCTAACATCTCCTTCATGTTGATATGCAAATGTTGAAGTCTGGCAGGCCACGTGTCTTGAACCCATTTTCCATTGAGGTGTGCTCTCCAAGCCTTGTCTGAGGCATCTGTCGTTAAGATCTGACTCGCCTCTGGTCGGGTCCCAGAGAGTCCCTTGTTTAGGTGACATTCCTGAGCCCACCACAAGAATTCCTTTTGAATGCAAGGTATTATCTGAATGACAGTGTCCAAATCATGGCAGTGTTGAGTCCATACACTTTTTAGATACCATTGTAGCTTCCAAATATGCAGTTTGGCATTGGGAAGCACCAGAATACAAGATGCCATGAACCCCAAGGCTTGAAGGACTGTCCTTGCAGTCAGCCTGGACCGTAGAGACAATTTTTGAAAGTAAAGGGTAAGATTTCTTTGCTTGTCCGGGGTCAAAAACGCCATCTGAGTGGCTGTATTCAGTCTCACACCCAGAAAGCACATGTCCTGAGAGGGTACTAAACTGGACTTTATTTCGTTCACAGAATACCCTAGGCACCTTAACACTGCCATAACATACTGTAGATGGTGAAGTAGCTTGTCTCTGTCTTGAGCAAGAATCAGGCAATCGTCCAAATAAGGATAAATTTGTATTCCTCTTAACCTTAAGAAGGCTATCACTGGAGCCAGAACCTTTGTGAACACCCTGGGCGCAGTAGATAAGCCAAAGGGCAATGCAGAGAACTGATAATGTAAAGTCCCAGCCCAAAAACGCAGGAATCTCCTGCAGCTGGGCCTGATAGGAATATGAAGATAAGCCTCTTTGAGATCCAGAGTTACCATCCAGTGATCTTTGCCTAGCAGAGGCAGACGTTGTTGCAAAGTCAACATTTTGAATTTTGGAATGTCCAGATATGTGTTGAGAATAGACAAATCCAGAATAGGCCTCCAAGTATTTCCTTTCTTTGGTACAAGAAACAGGCGAGAATAAAATCCTAGGCCCACTTCTGACGGAGGGACCTGCTGAATAGGCCCCATGTGTAGAAGTAAAGAAATCTGTTTGAGAGCCTCCACCTTTTGCTGAGGAGGAACGTCTGGCATGCCTTTGAAAGGAGGCAATGTGTGGAAATAAAACTTGTAGCCTCGGTTTATAATGTCCAACACCCATTTGTCCTGGGTGACTAAAAGCCAATTTTGCCTGAAAAGTGCCAACTTTCCTCCCAGAGGAGCTGCCAGACAGGAAGGATCGGGCAGCTGAAGATGTAGGTCATTGGGTCTGTTTACGAAAGGACTGGCCCCTGCCCTCACCGGTAGACTGTGCAGGGGAACTCCACGTCCTAGGCCTGAAAGAACCCTGTGCATGAGCTCTGCCCCTACCACGTCTAGATCTGCCCCTAGACTGTAAATCAGAAGAAGGGTAAGCCCATCCCTTAGTAGGCCAATTCCTGCTAAACTTAGGGGGCTGCACCTGTAAAAAATCCTTAACAGTCTGCATAAACTTAGCTTTGTCTTCCATTTTCTTCAAGACTGACTCCACCGGAGAACCAAACAAAACTTCAGACTGAAGGGGAGCATCCAAAATTCGAGCTTTAACATGCTCTGACAAGTTCTGATCCTTAAGCCAGGCGTGCCTACGAATGACTGATCCAGTGGCAGCCACCCTGGAAGAAGCCTGTAAAGCATCAAAACCACACTGCAAAGAATGCTTACCCACCTGATCAGAGGCGTGAACCAAATCCTGTAATTCCTTACACTCTATGCCCTCTGCTAAAGCATCTACCTTAGATTTTAACTGACTAAGGAGAAAATTCTGGTACTTCAGCATATGAAACTGACAATTCAAAGCCCTCATTGCAAGAGTGGAAGAGGTATACACTTTTTTACCCCACCTATCCAAAGCTCTTGAATCTTTATCCATAGGAACTGGATTCTTCACAACAGAAGCCCTGACACCCTTAGGTCCCTGGCTAAAGGTTTCTGGGTCAGCCCTTGGGCTCTTATACAAATATTTATGAGCTTCTGGCACTCTGTAATACCTATCTGGCTTAACCGGGGCAGGAGGCAAAGAGTCTGGATTAAGGGAAACAAAAATATTCCCCAACGGGGTACTTAGCCCAACTTGGTCTTCGGTCTGAAACTCAGAATACGAAAATTTCAGGACGCCGAACGGCACTTGCAAATGCTGCTTCTGCTTCGGACCATGCGGCAAGAAAGACTGAGGATATGACGTCGGTCATGCGCTTTAGTAACACGGCGTACTGACGTCAGATCTGAGCGACCATGACCGACGCCAGCCTAACACTTTGGTATTCAGGCCGACCGAGGACAGCGGACTACCCACAGGTTATGACTGCAGCAATGTGAGATGAAGAACATCATGACGCTTCTTACACTAACAGTAAAGGAGTTCCACACAATGGGGATATTAACACTAGGGACGTTCCCACAAGCTCCTCCCCAGAGCTCTACCCAAGTGGCTTTGCTTAGAAAATACAAGGTCATTAGAGGACAAATACAGTGGTCTGTAAAAAAGCTGCAGGCAGGTGAACAAGTACTGAAATCTAGCTCAGATTAGAGAAGTCAAGATAATGCAAAGGATGCATCACTTCTGACTTTGCAGGTGACTTAACAAGCCAGTGGTAGGCAGTTCACAATCCATCCACTTTAGCTATGATCAAGGAAATTGAAATCACTCTCCTATACAACTGAAGTAGGGGACAGATGCTTCTTCCACAAGCAGTCTTGCTTCTTCTTTTATTTTGTTTTTGGCCCTTAGCAGGTTTTGACCATCAAGTCTTTCTTCTTACCCAACTGACCCTTCATTCTCTAAACAACCTGGCATTAGCATTCTCACATCAGCCAATGTAGGGGGTACCTCATTCCAGAGGAGAATACTTTTGGCAGCCTCATCTTTATATTCAATTGGGGGGGGGTGAAAAACCAAGAACAAGTAGGAAGTCATCCTCAGCTGGTTCTGATGTTTTAGTTATGCCCGTGAGCCTCCCCTGTTCACAAGTAGGCATGATGGAATACTTGCTACTCATAGCTCCTGCTCAGGTAAATGCTTCTGTACATTCCATACGATACAACACACACCAATGTTTCCGAGAATGTGCACATGCCTGTGCCCCACCATTCTGCACAGTGTATATACCTGTGTCTATCCCACAGGAGTTGCTCCTATAGCAATACACATACTAACTCCATCTCCTGGTTGAGAGTGCAGTCATTGACTGCTCATTCCCAAACTTTGTGATTCCATAATCCAGGTCACTGACCAAACTTTTGACAGGGCTATAGTCAGGGCTTTATAACTGTATGTCACACAGTACGGTCCATAAAAAAATCTAACATATACCCTTTTATGTAACAGCTTTAAACACACATGCATCTTGTCTGTACTTCTAGCATCATGGCAGGAGTACAGCATCTGTTACTGGAGCAGAAAATTCAGGTAACTAAATCCTAAAGTACTTCAGTGTAGACACTACCCAAGCTGAAGATGTTTAATCCTCTGTTTTTAGTACTTGAGCTGTTCTGTGCAATACTGTTATACATATGCTATCTAGAACCATACATAAGTCAACAGTGTATTTGTAGATCTGGTAATCCATTTTCTGATGCATGCATTCCTCACTACCACCTTTGCACCCATCATTGAGGGAATAACTTCTCTGTATTCTTCACTGGAATACTTACCTCTCTAAATGATCCAGTCAACAAAATGCAATGCATTAATAAGTTAACTAAAAATTAAACAGTTTCTTTGAAGTATTAAAACTGTAATCTAACTTCTGTGCAGTCACCTTGTAAAATGTAGATATGACATTTGAATGTATCTAACAGTCCAGGAACAAGTACAAAGGTTCTGCTGTCTCAGTGCCATGGGGAGGGGGTCATCGCACATCACGGAGTAAAGCAATGACTTTGTTCCGACAGAAGCATTTCCCACTAGCTGCTTTTAAGTGTTTTTCTGGTAATTGTACATTAGGTAGTGTTCAGCTGCACTATCCTTAGCAAATGAAAAGTAATGAAAATTCTTAAAGAGCTTCTCGTCTTTCTTTTTAGGTCAAATTAAAGACTTCTGAGAAATAAAATTAAGACATAAAGAGGTGGAGTGGCTGCATGCAACAACCACAATGAAATAGTTAGACTGCAGCAATAAAAATATATTTTTACTCTTCATTCTATGCAAATTACCAGACAGGGTGAGTAAAGTGAAGACTCAAACATCTGCTAGCTACTGTGATTATTAGCTTAAAGTATCACCTTGCAATTAACTATTCTTGTATATGGGCACCTGATTTTAAAATTCTAGTTTTACTGCCACTCTACATATTTGAATAACTTCATTCACTTCACTTAGAAGCATTAGCAACTTCTGTCATTTTGCATTTCATTAATTTTTGTAAGGAATTTAGTATTCTTTTATTTCTTTAACCTTAGCACTGTTTGTGATGAATGCAGTAGGGTTGTTAGACGGGATTGTGTTTGTTCCCTTTACACAGGTACAGAGGAACTGTCATACACCCTTTCCCAAGAACACCTTACACTTACTGGGTTCAGGAAGAAGACTTCTGAGCTTATATGCACTGCAGTTTTTCAATTAGTCCTAGAAGCACCATGCTGGGGCTAAAATTGTTTCCTATACAAAAAGAAAAAAAATCAGCAAATGGCATAAATTTAATACACCTCTTAGTCTCAGACTGTCTTGAACTGACAACATGGTTCTGTGTCCCACTAGCCATCAGTGCAGCCAGTCAACCAGTGTTATTTTATTTTTCATTTGTTAACTGGGGTAGAACACAGTTCCCAAATGACTATTTTCTGTCTCAGTTTAGGAGACTAGAACAGACAGAAGATAACAAAGGACTTTTTCAAATAGATGCACGTACAGTAATCAGTTATGAAGCATGTTTTACAAGCAAGCAATCAGCACTAGAACTGAAAATATACCTTCACATCCAAGAACAATTACTAAAAAAAAATAAAAAAAATAACTATTTGCATTTATACTTGTAACACAAGTTGCACAACTAGACAAAATACAACATACACAATAACAACTCACTATATCTAGTTTGTATAATAAGGTGTAAACGGGAAGGAACGTTATGGAAGCCTGGAGGTAAGGCATGAAAGGATAGGGATATACAGGGGACTTCACTGGTAGAATATGGCTTAGTATGAAGAAAATGAGAAGCTAGTAGGAGAGAACACATTTAGGTTATTCTACCTATAGTATAGCACGTAGGTTTCTTGAAGACACCCTGGCTTAGGCTCTACCTCCTAAAAGAGGCTGAGACTCTGCTCCAATTAAGCGAGTAAGATGAACACAGCGCATAGTAAGGAAACAGCTGCAGGGTTTTCTGGAGATGCAGCAACAGCAAAGCTACTACAAAGTCACCCTTAATGGTGCCTCTTTAAGTGCATATTCTCACTTTTTGAGGAAGCATGCAGCAGTGCTGCCAGGGTTTTATCGTCCCACCTTTTTGACATGCATGCATCTGCACACTCAAGAAAACATCAGACTTCTAAGGAAGCTGTACTCTGATCAACACAATGAACTGACCTCTCTGAGCTCTCTAAATGTGAAAACAGAAACTGTGAAAAAGGGCTAGTGAAATTGTTATTTTAAGTAAAACTGGAGAGTAATAACACAGCTTGGATGCCAGCAAAGAAGAAATGTGGGGACTCTGAGAAAATCAGCTAGAAAAGGAAAAGAAAAAAAAAACTCTGGCTTGGAAGAATCGTGCAGCTGTTCAGCAGAAAGCAGTTCAAGTTTCAGTTTTGGTACTGGAGACGGCTTCTAGTAATTTAGAGGCAGGAATAAATCAAATGCACTCAGAGGTGTAAATGAAACACCAAAGGAATGTACAAAGTCAGATAACAAAAGGCTGGCAAAAACAGGAGCTTTAACTACCTATTCAGATGACCTGATAAAACAGTAAAAAAGTTAGTGGCTGAAATGAAGAAAAGGCGGAATAAGAATGAGGATTGTCAAGAAGTGCAGTTATCTAAAATCTTACCATTTACAGTAGATGTCCTTCCTTCACTACTGCAATATTCTTTACTAAAGGGATCTCCTGCCAAGGGTAGCCCAAAGTATGGCCATTATACCAGTGCCTTAGGTTTTTAAAGGACATTGTACATCACAAGTATGCTCCCCGCTCATGGCGTAGGTGGCATAAAGGTGTTGTACAGACGTATATACTTCAGAACTGAATACTCCCAGGAGGAACAACAGTCCATGGAGAAAAGGAGGAACATGTGCATTCAGAAAGATAAATGAAAAAGGAGTAGAGAAAGGGGGGAGGAGAGCGGGAGTGAATACTGCAACAGTGATAGGGAGGACATCTACTGTTATGGTAAGAATTTACACAACTGCACTATGTCCTTCCATAGCACTGTTGAGTATTCCTACTTAAGGGAGAGTACAAAAGCTTAAAAGGAGACTTGAGGGGAGGAAGGCCCTCAAGAAACCCATGCAGGATAGCCATGGCAAATCCAGCTCTAGTCCTGGAAACCGCATCCAGCTTGTAACGTTTAGTGAAGGTACAGCTAGAAGTCTAAGTTACAGCCTCAAGGATGGAACTGGTATCAAGTATCAAATCTTTTGAAAGAAGTACCAGAGGAAGCCACAGCCTTGGTAGAATGAGCCTTTACATAAGCAGGAAAGTTTTTCTCATGAAGAGCAACAAAGAAATGGCCCCTAGAGACCCATTAAGAAATGGTTGGTTTAGAAATGGCCAAACCTAGAGATCCAGGATGAAAAGAAACAAAAAAGTTGCAAAGACTTGCAAATGGCCTTTGTACTGTCCGAATAATATCTGAGCAAGGTGTAAAGAGCCTTCTAACTGGCAAACTGTGGAGAAGGGAAAAAAGTGGGCAAATTAATAGACTGATTAAGAGACAATTCATTAATCAATTTGCGCATAAATAAAGAATTAGCATGAAGAGACATCCTGTCCCTATGAAAAACTAAAAAAGAAGGGTCAGCCATAAGTACCCGAAGTTCAGATGCCCTTCTAGCTGAAGTAAGGGCTAAAAGAAGAAATTTTTCCTCATACAATGCTGCAAGGAAGCTGAAGCTGCAGGCTCAAAAGGAGCCTGAGTCACTTTTTCAAGAACAAAATTAAGGTCCCAGAAAGGAGGAAAAGGCTTCCTAGGAGGCCTAATATAAAGGACACCTTTAAGAAACTGTTTGACCTCAAACCTAGAGGTCAAAGGAGGAGTCAAAGGCAGACAAGCAGAAATAGCTGAAAGGTGAACTTTAACTGAAGAATATGCCAACCCAGCATGGAGCAATTCACACAAATAAGAAAGAACCAGAGAAACCTCTACAGAAAGTGGATCCTGGTTACAAGTAAGCCACGAGACAAAAAATCTCTTCCATTTGGACACACAAGATTTCCTGGTAGTTGGTTTCCTGGCCTCCTGCAGAACGTGAAGCATGTCCTCAGAAAAAAGGTACCTAAAAGGGATTCAAAAACCAGAGAAACCTCTACAGAAAGTGGATCCTGGTTACAAGTAAGCCACGAGACAGAAAATCTCTTCCATTTGGGCACACAAGATTTCCTGGTAGTGGGTTTCCTGGCCTCCTGCAGAACGTGAAGCATGTCCTCAGAAAAAAGGTACCTAAAAGGGATTCAAAACCCTATTGATGATGGATGAGACACCCCTCATCTTGTGTGAGTAGGTCCACCCTATGAGGTAACTTGTGGTGATTGCCCTTGGCTACATGCAGAAGAGGGAACCAATTCTGTCTCGGCCAAAAGGGAAGCACCAATGAGGTTTTTGGGGGAGTCCTGTTATATCTTGAGCAGAACCCTCGGTATGAGAGGAAGGGGAGGGAAGGCATAAAGAAACAACCCCTTCCAAGAAAAAGAGAGGGTGGCCACCTTCCATGCCAGAGGATTGGGACTCTGGTGCAAAAGATAGGAAGTTGTCTGTTCAGAGGGGAGGCAAAATGATCTATCTGAGGAGTACCCTACTGGTGGACAATGTCCAGAAACACATCACTGTGAAGCATCCACTTGTGAGGCTGTGGTATGGACCTGCTCAGGGAATCTGCTACAATGTTTTGTCTGAAAGAATATAAACAGCCTAAAAAGTCACCTGGTACTGGACAGCCAGATCTCAAACCTGAAGAGCTAATCTGCGCAGGAAGTAAGACTGTGTCCCCACTTGCTTGGTGATGCACCAAATGACTGTAGTATTATCTGTAAACACTTTGAGAGGTCCTGAAAGAAAATGAGTATGGAAGGCCTGAAGAGCAAGAAGGAGAGCTCCCATCATCAACATGTGATCTGCCCTCTGAAAAAGAGGTCAAGGACCCTGAATCTTTAGAGGGCCAAAAGAAGCACCCCACCCAGTGTATGACCCATCCGAAAAAAGTTTTTAAGAGAAGACTTAGGGCTGAAAAGGAAGCTCTGGGTTGAGAGACAGCTGATGAATCTACAACTTAAGCTCTAGTTTGAGTCATGGATAAAGAGGAACTGGAAAGTTCACAGGATGACAGTGTTTAAGCCAAATTATCTTTAGGAACCACTGTGGCTTCCTCATATAGAGGAAGCATAGGGATCGTGGAAGCCATGTACCCCAGAGCCTTTACACACTCCCTGGCAATAACTGAGACCTGACAAAGAAGGGATTGAAAACAGCAAATTAGAGCAACAGCCTTGGGTGGTGGCAGGTAAGCCACATAGGAATGGTCTGGATTCTGCACCCAAGAAAAATATGACCCTGAGGAGGAGTCAGAAAGGATTTATGGGAATTTATCATAAACCCTAGGCTTTGCAAGAAGCAAATGGCATAGTGGAGGTGTTGAATCAAGGCATCTGGGGAGGAATCGGGTCATACTGGTAATTAAGATTTGTATCCCCCTCATCCTGCAAAAAACAATCACAGGAGCGAGGCACTTGGTGAAGACCCTTGGGGGAGTAGAAAGGCCAAAGGGAAAAGTAGAGAACTGAAAATGCAAGGAAGAAACAGAGAAACACAAACATTTCCTGAAATGGGGATGAATAGGGATGTGAAGACAGGCATCCTTGAGATGCATGGAGACCAGGAAGGCCTGAGGAAGAAGAAAAGAAAACAGGGTCTGAAGGGACAGTATTCAAAAAGAAGAAATATTCAAAAAAATGTTGAGCTGAGAAAGATTTAGAATGGGCATCCATTTGCCTTCTTTCCTGGGAACCAAAAATATCCTGGAATAAAATCCCTTCCCCCCTTTAACGAGCAGAAACTGCTTGAATGGTGCTTTAAGACAAAAGGTCCTAAAGAACATCAGGAAAAAGGAGCAGCTGTGCCTGAGGATGTTGAGGAATGCCTAGAAAAAGGAAGAATGGATTTCCACACTATGAGGTATCCCTAACAGGTGATGGACAAAACCCAGGAATCCTGAGTGAACTTTAGCCAACTGGGAAGAGACAGGAAAAGGTGAAGAGACAAAGGAACCTGACCTAGGATGGAAGGAAGACGTTAGTCATGCAGAACCTGGTCTGTCTTGAAAAAGAGGCTTCTGTGTGGCAGGAGTCTTAACAGACTTAACAGGAGAAGCCCATCTAGAACCCTTTTTACCTTATGAAGAAAAGTGAGACTGTCTAAGTACAAAGGCATGCTTAGAAGGATAATTTGACTGAAATTTGGGAATAGGGGAAAGAAAAATATGTTTTAATTCCTGCAAGGCCTTGTCCTTCTCCTGCAGGGGCTTTAAAAAGCTCAGCAGTTGCAGAACCAAAGAGTATCCATCAATTTAGCCTTAATATCATCATGTAAAGGTTGAAGGAAAAGCCAAAAATAACACATTAATACAGAACCACAGGCAGCAGCTCTAGAAGAAGCATCAGCTGTATCATAACTACATTTAATAGAACGGCAAGTCACTTGACAACAGCAGCCCAACAAAGTGAGGGACAAAACTGTCCCCTCAGAATTAGGATGATTAGAAATAACCTGAAAGGTCTGACAAAGAAGAGGTAAGATATACCTGATCAAAGGGGTCTGATAATTAATAGCCCGAAAGGCCACAATGGCAGCAATATACAACTTTCTGCCCAGCTGCCTCCATGACCCTACTGTTCTTTTCAGAAGGAAGCAATTTAGTAGACGGCAACAGTTTGGAAGGTTCGTCAGAAGAGACAGACAGAACACAGGGGTCAGCAGAAAGACATCTGTAAAGAAACTTACAGTTATGAGGCACCTTATAAAACCAGTCAGGTTTCTTAGGAGCTGGTGAGTGGGAATCAGAAGCCAGAGAAGCTGCTGAAAAAGTATCTAACAAGGCAGCTAGGGACAGCAGACAGCTTATGGGACTCTATATGGAGGAGTTTATAATACCTCTTATGGACGTCAGAAACCTGAGTACAAACCCATTAAAAGAATTCCATCACATGAGAGACAGTATCCCCAAAAGAAGGTTCTTCAAAGGGGGAATCTGGACTAATGGAGTCCTCCTTCCCAGAACCACAGTCTAATAGAGAAGGAATCTGAGAGGAGTAAGCCAAGGACTCTTCCCAGAGTCCAATTCTTCATCAGAGGAGTCCTGTTGCCCAAACCTCTTAACAGGAGTAGATGATCAAAGAGGGGAGGCAGGAAGAGAAGCTTCACGGGGAGGCTCCAAGGCCATAAGTGCATTAAACAACCCCTGTGTAAAATCCTGTCATTCAAGCTGAGGACCTTTAGGAGTAGGGGAAATGTGTTTTGTTTTCTACCTCTTCTTCAAAGGAATGCCAGCCCCTGGTTTGTAGTTTAAATTTGGTGACTTCTGCAGTTGCCCGCCCCACTGCAGATTTGATCTAGGACACTCCCCCAGTCCCATCTCTTTACCACATTCTACCCAATAAACCCTTTCTGCGCTTGCTTTTAGTCTTTTTTTTTATTTAATTGCATTTTTTAAACTGTGTTTGGTCTAATATTGCTACATACTCAAGTGTGCTAGCTTGCACTGCATGTGAATTGTTTTTACTACTGTTTTTGCTACTTTTCTGTAAAAAAAAAAAACAAAACTGTAAGCCTGTTTCCTATCTTTCCTGTAACTAGTGTTCCAGATACAGATTTGCTGAATCCAGGACTGTATGTAAGCTTCTGAGCCCCCCAAGCCTTTCTGTGTTGGAGGGAAGCCTTCTAGCTTATCAGTGGGAATGGTAAGCACTAGGTAACCTGTAACCTGTCTACCACATAAGGAGTGGTTCTGGCCCAGAAATTGTAGTTATTGGCTGTTTGGGCAATCTCTTCCATCTCTCTCAACTTTCTGATTTGAAAGCCTGCATTTGCACTTGATTCTGTCCTGTAACTTGTCTAGTGCAGATAGAGATTCTTAGTTTTAGCACTTAAATTTGCTTATTCGTGCTCAGCACTTGTTCAGAACTTGTAAGCACTAAATAAGCTACTAATTTCTATAGCACTCAACCTTCCTCATTAACTAGCGGAAAACAGTTTTTGTGCTTACTTTTCTCACTTGCTTAGAGAAAAACAGCTCTTGTACTCACTTTCCTCACTTATCTAGAGGAAAATGATTTTTATTCAGGCATGTCCAAGGGTCAGCTCCCACTGTTCTCTCCTGTCTATCTGATGAATCTGGGCATCTTGAGGCAATGCAGAAATTGCCTCATGTACACAGACAACCCTCTCCTCCTACCACCCAACACTACAACCTGTGAGAGATGCACTTATCTAGCCAAACTAGAGGTAAAGTTCTCTCCAACCAAGACTGAAATTGACAGTCATGAGGAGAAGGTAAACATTTGCACCACACCGCACTCATCACATAGTCTCACTAAATCTACACCACCAAAATCCACACATAGTAATACAAAAACATTCACAGAGGCTCTCAATAACAATCTGTCTAAGCAGCAGAGACCTCCAAAGCAGAAACGCAAGGAACCTCCATCCCCCAACACAACCCAAATGACACATAGCCCACAGACTCAGTGTGCCACTCAACCACAGCCAATGAGGCAAAACACCGTACCCAACACACTAGTCACAGATAACTCTATAGTCAGGCACACTGATGTCCCACTCACCAGGCTAAACAAGGAGAAGATTACTGTCAGCTGCCTGTCGCGTGCCAGGATCTGCCACATAACCCATGCACTCAGGTCACTCCACAACAAGTACAAATATGACTCTGTCATTGTCCATGTTGGTGTGAATGACCTGAAACCTACCTCCCTGGACTACATGAAAAGAGACATGGAAGAGCTCTCCGATCTTGTAGCCCAGGCAGGTATGACCCTAGCCCTGAGTAGCATTCTGCCATCACCCAGAATGATACCGCAGTACAAGGACAAAATGATTGACTTCAACAATTGGCTAAGCTTCTCATGTCATTCTAAGGGGATCCAGTATCTGTCTGCTTGGGGTGACATGGTTGACAGACCACGATGTTTTGCCACAGATGGCCTGCACCTGTCGCCCCTGGGATTCCAGATACTGGCTAAGGCTCTTGCTGCTCCTACAATGACTTTTTTAGGCAAGGTTCAAATAACAAATTCACCACCGTAACAGGAACAGGCAAGCAAAAACTGAGGGTAATGCTGCTCAATGCTAGAAGTCTAAATCTCAAAATGCACTCACTCGAGGCACTCCTTAAAATGTAGAACATTGATATCTGTGCAGTGACTAAGAGCTGGTTCAAGGCTCCAGAGAGCACTTTTTTTCATCCAGAAAAAAGGAGGTCATTGTCCCACTGTACTCATCCCTCATTAGACCCATTATAGAGTATAATGCCCCATTTGGTATGTACCTCACAAGACATCTGCAACAGCTGGAAAGGCCACAGAAATACGTCACTAAAAGAATCACAGGCCTAAAGCAGATGCCATATGCTGACCGTCTAAAAAAACTCCAGCTATACTCTGTGGGATATCGTCTACTCAGAGGCGATCTCTGCTTAACATACAAGGCCATGTCAAACCCTGAGCTGTTGGACATGCTCCACTTAAAGAAATCCAAATCCCTCAGAGCCACACGCTCCAGGGATCTAAACCTTATCATCACAATGAACAAAACATGCTGGAGGGATAGGTTCCTGACCCAGAGACTCCCCATACTCTGGAATAGACTGCCCATACATGTCAAGCAGAGCGCCTCATTGGCCCTCTTCAAAAGGAACCTTGATGATTGGATGGGAGATAGGAAATTCACCCCGGGGATCATGTCAGTCGCCCTGCTAGACAGGGGCCCAGAGAAGTAAATGTTGTGGGAAAAAATTTCCAGGGAATTATTATGACTAGGCTTGCATAGGCCTTAGGGCCGATAGCCTAGTACCAATCTATGAACCTATGAACTCCTATACTGCCAGGCTATAACTCATACCACACTTTTTGGCCATGTAACCTGGACCGAAGCACCAAAGGCGGAGGTGTGTCCATATTCATTAATGATATCCACACTTCCAGGCTAGTTGTTCAGCATAGTGCAATCCAAACTGTAGCTTGCTACAGATCCCCCACCATGCCCCAGGATTCCCACTCCTCTTTTCTTGATGTACTGGAAAATATTAGGGTTCAACCAAACACCCTAATAATGGGTGACTTCAACTATCCCACCATTAACTGGGAAAACTACTCGTGTACCAACTCCTTAGCTCAACGCTTTCTGGAATTCATAAACTCCAATGCCCTGGATCAACTTATCCACACCCCCACCAGGCGCAATAATATCCTAAGACCTAGTCATTACCAACATGAGTGACCAGTGTTCCACACCTGAAGTCAACTCCTCGTTGGTCCGAGCCGACCATAAGCTAATCACTCATGATATCCACATCCCGCCCCCAGCCCCTATTAAGGAAACCACGGTAATAAATTTCTCCAAAGCCAACTTCATGCTTCTTAAGACAGAAGTGGTGAACTTCATGATACCCATGCAGATGGACAATACAGTTACAACTGCTGAATTCTACACAAATGCACTTTATAAGCACTTACACGAGTGCATAGATCATGTTATCCCAAACAGAACCAAGACACTATCCTCAAAAAAAAGGAAGCCAATCTGGTGGTCCCTGCCATAAACAAACTGTACAACAGAAGGAAGAAACTGTTGCAAAAGAGAGTAAAATCCCATGAGTGGAGGAGCTCCCTGGTCAGCCTCAGTAAGAAGCTGAGATCCCCCATAAGATTGTCCAAAGCTAGCTATGAAAACAAAATTGCCACTAATTCTAAGGACAACCACAAAGCATTCTATAGCTATGTCAAGAATTGCGATGGCAACACCCAGATCTGCTCTGAGTTACACAATGGCACGAAAATTACAAAACAAACTGATATTGCCAACATCCTGGCAGATAGATTCAGTGCTAACTTTACCCCCCCCTCACCCCCCTAAAGGGCCCATATCTATACAGGAAAAAAGCAAAGTCCCTGTAATCACAACTACGCAGGTAAAGGCTGCACTCTCTAAAGCCAAAAACACAGCATCCATGAGACCGGACAACATCCCAGGCTGTGTTTTACATGAACTTCAGAATGAACTGGCTCCCCACTTAAACATCATGTTCAATAATAGCCTCGCATCAGGCTTTGTGCCCACAGAATGGCGCACAGCAACAGTTCTCCCACTCCACAAAGGGGGAGCCACCACTGATCCCGGGAATTATTGATGTATTAGCCTGACGAGCCTGGTCTGCAAGGCCATGGAACGTATCATCATGGAACTCAAACAAAGACATTGGTAACCTCCAAACTCTGAATCCCACCCAGTTCGGGTTTGTGAAAGGCAGATTATCCCTCCTGAACCTGATCGACTTCTTTGAGGCAGTCACCAAAGCCGTAGATGAGGGTAAGGTGGTTCACACAGCCTATCTTGACCTCGCCAAGGCTTTCGACACCATCCCCCATTCTAGAATTATAGCTAAACTCACTAAACTAGGTATAAATCCCTATGTCACAAGATCTGTTGCCAACTGGCTCACTGACATAGCCAACACTGTAAAAGTTGCAGACTCCAAATCTGACCTCAAAGCAGTGACAAGTGGAGTACCACAGGGTTCAGTCCTGGGACCTCTCCTGTTTGGTATCTACTTCTCTGAAGTAAAGGCTAACACAGAAGGCCTCTGGCTAACGAAGTTCACAGATGACTGCAAACTAGGAGCCACAGTCAAGTCCCCAAATGATGTGGACATCCTACAGAAGGACCTCGCTGAGACAGATGCCTGGTGTCAGAGCCATGGCCTCAAGCTTAATGCCAAAAAGTACAGTGTCATCCCCTTTGGTAAAAACTCTATACCCATGAACTACCACACAAGCAGCAATCTACTTAACACCGAATGTGTGATAAGAGACCTTGGGACCCAGGTGGACAGTAGTCTCTCCTTTGATAGTCACATCACCACAGTAGTCAGGAAGTCCTTCTAAGTAGCACTCCTCATCATAAAAGGGTTCTCATGCAGGAAAAAATAGGTCATTCTTCCCCTCTACTCAACACTCATTAGACCCATTATAGAGTACAACGCCCCTTTTGGAATGTACCTCACAAGACCTCTGCAGCAGCTGGAAAGGCCACAGAGGTACCTCACAAAGAGGATTACTGGCCTCAAACAAATGCCCTACACTGACCACCTCAAAAAACTCCAGCTTTACTCCATAGCATATCACCTACTCCGAAGTGATCTCTGCCTAACATATAAAGCTATGTCAAACCCAGAGCTGTTGGACATGCTACACCTAAAGAAATCCCAATCCCTCCGAGCTACACGCTCTGGAGACCTAAACCTTGTCACCACAATAAACAGGACATCCTGAAGGGATAGATTCCTGTCCCAGAGACTTCCCATACTCTGGAACAGGCTACCCATCTATGTCAAGCAAAGTTCTTCATTAGCACTCTTCAAGAAAAATCTTGATGAGTGGATGAGAAATAGGAAATACACCCCAGGGATCACTTCTGTGTCTCTGCGCGACAGTTGCACAGGAAAATAACTTTCTTGGGTGGCGTAGGCCAGGGAACCTTGTTGGCTAGACTTACGTAGGCCCTTGGGCCAATAGCCTAGTACCTACCTATGAAAGACCTTAGGAGGTTTGGACCTTTGCCGACATTGAATCAAAGTAGTGGGAATCTCCTCCTGAATAAGAATCTGCAGAACACCCCTCAGTCCCTCGGATATGATCAGCCTGGGTTCCTGTTTAACATCCATAATGGACATCTGCATAGCCTCCGAGGACGTGTGTGAAGCCGGATCTATGCCCACCTCTGAAGCAATCGAGACAGAGGAATCTGAAGGAACAACTGGATAATCCTTCGGTTTTCACCAGCCTTGAGAGAGACATCTGGAGAGGTGCTACAGCAGCTAAATCTAACCTGACTTTTTCTGTCTTCTTCTTTGCAGATGGCTGACCCTCAGGATGGGATGATTTCCCCATCACACCCTGCACCAACAAATTAGGACACTGGTCATCTAGATAGATGAGGAGGAGAGACAATTACAAAGGGTCTTAGGGACAAATGTTTGACAAATTGAGCATGAAGTACAGTCAAGAGAAGCATCCAAGCAAAAGACACTGCTCGTGATGGTCCTTATGGGAAATCTGTCTCCCACACTGACATTTTCCCTTTCTGGATGACATGTAAACTCACAACCAATGAAAAAACAAGATAAAAAGAAAACCCTAATGGGGCACTTATCTGAAAATGGCTTGGTAACCAGCACAAATGAAAGAGCATTCAGACCTACAATCAAATATGGCATTTGGACTGGTGGCAAAGAATTTCTGAAGTATGTATGTCCAAACGTCACCTTTAGGCCCTACAACATGAGTGAGGAGCATACATATGACATACGACGTCCTTAAAAAAATTAAGGCTTTATTGGTATACTGGCCACATGTTCAACTACCATTAGCAGGGGATCCTTTTAGTAAATAATGCTGCAACAGTGATATGGAAGGACATCAGCCATTTCAAAAAATAGTGGCATTAGACATTAGTGCAAGCATATAAAATCTGAGATTTTCTGCAATTCAAGAGAAAATGGAAGTAACAGACTACACTAATTATACAGAAGTACAGATAAGCAACTGGACTAATATTCCAGATGAAGGATCATGTATAAGCTCAAAATCTGTCCATGTGAAAGCAGCCAAGACCTATAATAATAAAGATGTAATCATACAAAAGGGTTTCTCCTGACAAAATTGCGGCAGAAGGGAAAAGTATCAAACTGAGGAGAGACAGCGTTTATGATTATTCACTAGGCAGAAGAGGAACAAGTTTATCTCAGCAATCAGGCAATGCGGGAGGCATCAAGCTGGTGTATACACATATATTCAGAATATTTTTTCCTGGAATCAAAGACATTTTTGGATGCAGAAGAGGCTAAGTAGGAAATGCAATGTATAGCCAGCAAAGAATGTTCCAGCAAGTAGATAGGGAGCTTTGATTTTATTCTTCCAAAAATAACAAAGTCCATATGGATTTCCATTTTTCAAATGAAAATGCTTGAAACACAGGCTAAAAAAAACAGGCTAGCTGACTAGAAGAATTAGGAGTTCACATGATTTGAGCAAGAGAATGGTGTTAGGAGATGTAGATGATCAGAAAAATAACCAACAATACTGAATAAATGGGGAAATAAAGTATTGATCCCACTAGCTATAGGAATAGACGTGAAATGTAGCTTTGCAAAAAAAAACGTGGCAGAGAAAGACTGGAATTTTGTTGACTATGTTAAACTGGTGGGTGAACTGTAAAGCATATAGCCCACTTTAAGTCATTAATGTCTAGACAGACATGGAAGTGAATAAAGTAACCAAGTAAAACATTTTTGTTAATATTAATATTTATAAAACGTTTAATGATGCAATCTGCATGTTATATTGTAAGACAGTTTTATATAGTGTGCAGTCCTGGTTATTTAAATGTGAGGTTTGGGAGTCTTACCAGTGGCTGCTGTATATGTTAAAGACATTAAATTACTGGAGAGGGAGAGGGTGTGGTTACAAAAACATGCATCTGGAGCTTTTCTCCCCGGGCCTCCTCTGAACATTGGTTAGTTCCAAGTCGGACTTTCCTGGTAAACAAATGTTAAATAAAATAAATAAATAAAGTTAGAGTTAATATGATGTGATCTTGGGCTGCTGGGTGGTAGGCAGGATGTAGAGGTGTGCTGATCATATTGTATATAGAGTTGGGATGGTGATTTCCTATGTTTTTACAGTGGTGAGTGTCTATATTAATATCCTTGGTTTAAGCTACGTACAAGTTTTTTAATACAATTGATTTGTAAAATAAGACAAAAGATGAAAAGAATAGAAAATAGTAGATGCTTTGCATTTGCAAAGTTAATAGCTATTTTTTCCATTGCAGGTAGTTGGCCATGGGAAGTCTAAACAATGTGTCCTATGGGAAATTTACAAAGATTCTTTCATGCACCTGCAAAGTTAGCTGCTTCATTTTTCTCTCATTGTTAACTATTTTACATGGAGACAATCTGTGTGCAGATACAAGGACATATCTTGAGAGCTCTTTGCTGAGAGAACTATTGGAAGTACAGTGTGATTAATACTTAATGGTACAATGACAAGCAGTTCAATAAAAAAAGTTTGAAACTATGGGAAGTGAATAAGTTGGATAAGTAGTTGCCTACACAGCAGCTTTAATACTCAAATGCATTTAATATAATAATGCATAATTTAGTTTATGTAAATGTAGCAAATGCACTTTTTCTTAGGATGACAAGATGTTTACTGAAAGTATGCAAGCTGTTTTTCACATCTGGAATGGGAACTGAGATAAGAAAAGAACAGGCAACATTCAAGGTAAGTGGGAAGACAGCTTGAAATATGCACTTTAGTATGAGTAGCCTTAATTTTAGATTAGTTAACACCCATGGTTGAAGCCACTGATTTGGAATAACTGCTCTTATCTGGAGAGGTAAATGTCATTTGTTGAAAGTGTACCTAGCTTTGTGTGCTTCTTCTGAATTAAAAATGGATAAGGGGTTCCAAAAATATATTTATTTTGTTTGAGTGTTTTCACTGAAGAAAAAGTCTTGAAAAAGTAACACAGATTCACACAGAGATGCAATTGGTGGTTGGTATAATGGTTAAACTGTTTACCTTACAGACACACAAATCACAAGGTTCGATTCTCACCAATGAAGAAGCATGGCTAGGCTTAAAAAGTCTCCTTGGGTTGCTAGATTAGTAATCTCTTATAGACTTCTTCTGTGGCACTTGCATTAAATACTGAGAGGTGCTGGGCTCTAATCTCACAGCAGTCAACTTGTGTGTGTGTCTATATGGGCTGTGTACAGAGTTGTGTAAATATGACCTTATATACTGCTGGCCTCACTAAATTAGCAGGTGGGATAAACTTTCTACCATCTCCAAGGATGATGCCACAATACCATCAGAGAATGTTTGACTTTAAAAATTGGCTTAGCTACTGGTGTCATTCTAAAGGGGTCCAATACTTCTCATCCTGGGAAGACATGGTTGACAGTCCACTCTGCCTTGCCAGTGATGGTGTTCACTTGTCACGCCTATGCTTTCAAATATTGGCCAAAACATTATCCACCTCCTATAGTGCCCTTTTTAGACATTGCCAAACAGATAAGCCTTTCAACATAACAAAGGCTATTCAGGAAAAGCTAAAGGTGTTACTGAACAATGCTAGGAGTCTCATCAAGAACCTGCACTCTCTAGAAGCTCTCCTCCCCCTGGAGAAGGCTGGCATCTGTGAACTTACTGAAACATGGTTCAAAGCCAATAAAAGTACTCTCGCAGTGCATGGCTATTGCATCTTTCATATGTTATGACCACCCAGTGAACATGAAAAAGCAGAAGGCAGAGATGTATCTATCTACATAATTATAAGCACCTCAAGGCTGATCAAATAATACAACATGCTTGAGCTACTCCATATCCACCTAACCATAGGAACAATCCATTACCATTTTCTTGCAAGCAACATGTCACCCCCACCATGAACCAGAAAACCCATACATCATACCTGAAATTACTAGAATCATTCACCATCCAGCCCAATACTATACTCCTCCATTAAATGGGAGGTGTACATGTCCACTAACATGCAAAGCCAAAGATTTCTTGACTTTGTAAATTCAAGTGCCCTGGAACAGCTAGTTTGCATTCCAAACAGGGGACCAAATATGGTAGAGCACTGCCCCCCCCCCAAGTGTGATGTCCTCACTTGTCAGATCAGATCACAAAACTCTCTCCTTTGAAATAAAGGGAAAACTAACCCCAATACCTTGAAGAACATCTCTAAAGTAAATTACCCCCTATTAAGGTACAGGATGGCTAGCTTCCAAGCTCCCCAAAATCCAGAAACCACAGAAACCTATGCAGAGGTGTACACAAAAGCCCTGTACAACCATATAGACCAACTACATAGAACAGCAGTACCAGACCAAAATTAACCCATATCAAACTGAAAAAACAAGCCACCCTTGTGGACTCCTTGTACTAATAGGTTGTACGATAAAAGAAAGAAAATCCTGTGGAGAAGTAAGAGGGAATGTGCACAACAGAGCAAAAGTTCCTTATTAGTCTAAATAAGTGAACCAAGGAACTAGTCAAATCTCTGAAAACAGTTAAAAATAGCCTCCAAAGCTAAGGATAACCATAAGGCATTTTTCAGTTATGTTTGCAATCTTAATGGTAATACCCACCAATGTGCAGAATTAGTTGCAGACAGCATCACCTATACTCAGCCAGAAGATCTACCAAATCTACTGGCTGACAAATTCAGATCAAATTTCATCTCCGCATCACCCCAATTCTCCCCAAGAAATACCTTCCACCACTCTACCACTAATTATTACTAAAAACAGGTCTTTAAAGCTAAAAACACTGCTTCAATGGGGCCTGACGATATACTAGGTTGCCTCAAACAACTTAAATCAGGACTTACCAGGCCCATAGGATCTCTGCTTAACCACACCCTCCAGACTGGCTTTTCTTTTTAAACACTTTTACTGAATTATCACTTGTGACACAAACACATTTACATTTATATAAAAGTAATTAAACTGTATTAACAAGTTAAAATTAACAAACATTATGATTTACATATTTTGCTATATATCATACAACCTAAGCAACATTACATAAATTATTCAATTTCTGCCCCTTTTCTTTAAACAAAAATATCTTTATTAAACCATCACTTACGACATAAGCAATCATACATTTATACAAATGAAAACAAACCATACCGACACAATCCTAGTTGCAAGCATTTTACATCCCAAACCATACTGACACACTCCCAGTTGCAAACATCACTTACAACCTTACCCAACTGTTTTTAGTCAAACATTACATAGCTCATTTAAGTCCTGCCTTCTTTTAAACCTCATTCCTCCCCTATGTATTGTTCCCACAATTCCCATTTTTCCTATGAGGTTTGCTCCTACCCTTTTCTAAAGATTTCAATTCCAGTTGTTTTACCTCTGTTACTATATTCACTACTTCTAATATAGTTGGTTTAGAGTTTGATTTCCAAGTTGAAACGGGAGGAAACTCATGAAACAATGAGAGACTGGGATTTTGGATGCAGGCCTTTAAAGAGAATAACAATAACCATACAGAATATTATATCCATAAATTAGCAGAAAGTACTCTAAGAATTAAGCCAACACAGGAATGGAGAAAGGAGATTCTGCAGATAGGGATGACTGCAATTAGGGATATAGACAAGAGGCAAGAGGGGGCTGGAATTTATTGGAGAAAATTGGCAAAGGAACTAAGGTACTGGGAGCAAATAATAGCAAGGGAAAGATGATAGAATGGGAAGATGCCAAGAATTCATTTGGACTGCAGGTTAGAGATTGTCTTCCCTATCAAGGCTTGATATCAGAGTATAGGCAAAGAGAAAGAAATGGAGGGGTCCTAAAGAAAAGACCAGCACTGATAGAGGTTTTTAGTATACTCTAGAAAAGAAACTGCCATTAAAAAAGGAATAATTAGTAGAGCATATAACATATTGCATGATAACTATTAGAATCAACCAGAGGAGGTTAGAAAGGATTGAGAAGAGAAAATGGATAAGCAATTCACAAAGAAACAATGGGAGGATATATGTATGTCTCCCAAATAAGCAACAAAATCTGGAAAATTTAGGATTTTGCTTTGAAATGTTTACACAGATATTTTTATACCCAAAGTAGACTCCAGGGAATTTTTCCTCAGGTAGATAGCAACTGTTGGAGGTGTGACAGGAAAGAAAGAGGTGATTGGGAACATATTTTCTGAGAGTGCAGTGAGTTGGCAGACTTTAAAAATACTCTGTGGGATGCACCATTGGTGATGTTGGGAGTGGCAGATTGGTGTGATGAGGGAGATCATTTTTCTGAGCTATGATACAGAAGCGGAATTGCCTAGATATGGTAAGGCCTTGCTGTCTTTAATTAAATTATAGTGGCTGCCAAAAAACCCTCCTGACTGGCTTTGTCCCGGAAGAGTGAAGGACAGTAACAGTCATCCTTCTGCATAAAGAGGTACCTTCTACTGACCCCAGTTTACAGACCCATAAGTTTGACTAGTCTTATATGCAAGGCAATGGAAAGAATACTCATGCATCTGGTAAATAATGACTTAGGAAATCTCCAAACACTGGATTCAACCCATTTCAGCTTTGTGAAGGGCAAGTTGTTGCTGTGGTGTCTTTCGGCTTTTCCCAGTTAGGGTTCGCCTCAGCGGAACTCCGGTCTGCTAATGATTGGTAATAGATTATTACGTGCCGAGTTGCCAGCTCTGACGCACAACCTTCAACAAAGGTACGCCCATTCACGCATGTCTCTACACAGAAGACGCTTTAGCTGAGAATCGAACAAGACAACATCTTACTGTGAGGCGACAACGCTACCGCAGCACCACCACCGCAAGTCATGCCTACTAAATCTGGTGGATTTTTTTAAGACAGCCACTAAGGTCATGGATGACAGTAAATCAATATATACCACTTACCTCCACCTGGCCAAGGCATTGACATAATTCCCTACTCAGGTATTATAAATAAATTCACAAAACTGGGCATAAATCCCTACTTCACCAGATGGATAGCCAACTGGCTCATAGACAGGACACATATTTAAAGTGAGTGAATCAGAGGTGAGAGATCTAGGTATACAGATAGACAGTAGCCTGAACTTAGACCAACATGGGTCCACAGTGGTGAGAAAGTCCTTTTAAGTGGCACAACTTATAAGTAAAGGTATATCCAGATCCAAGTCAATTACAGTTCTGCTGTGCTCAGCCCTAATTAGACCAATAACGGAGTACAATGTGCCACCTGGCATGTACTTGACTCAACACTTACAGCAGCTGAGTGTAAACAACATGTCCTGTGCAGGTAGACTAAAAACCCTATCCTTTTACTCTCTCTCCTACCAACTATTAAGAAGTGACTTATGCCTCACCTACAAGGCACTCACAAATCCAGCCCTGATGGAGCTGCTACAAATCTGTAAGTTTAACAGCACGAGTGTCACCTGATCTAGACTTAGCCAGCATCTCAAAGAAAAACATGCTGAAGCAGATATGTGTCTCAAAGATTGCCCCCTTCTTTGGAACAGGCTTCCTATTCACGTTAAGCACAGCCTTTATCTGGCCCTTTTCAAATGCAGTTTGGATCAATGGATGGGGAACTGCAAAGTCACACCTATGGCAGCACCTATCTCCCTTATGAACAGGGGCAATCTGTAACATACTCAAGACATACTCAAAAAAAAACCTATGCAATCCTCTTGTCATATATTGGGTAAAATAGTCTATATGGAATAGGTTTGTAAGTGTTCCTAAGCCATTAGCCTAGTAATGATTACTTGGTCCATTTTACCATAGAATATAAACAGCCTTACAAGTATAGACAAAATGCAGAGCACTGAACTACATTAAGAAATGTAAAATGCAAATAGCAATATTGCAAGAGCTATGTCTGGGTAGGAATGAGTATGTGAACTTGACAAAGAAAGGATTTCAAGATGGACATTCAGCAGAATTTCAGGGAAAAGGAAATGGGAGTAATAATACTGACTGTTAGACAGTCTCCAATAGTGACGGTACAGGGAAACAAAAGATTTGTAGTAGTAAGGGGCTATTGACAGGGGAAGAGAATTACACTGGCATGTATTCATAGTCCACCAAAATAATCAGTTTTCAGCAGGGATTATTATTTACAAGTGGTGACTTCAACTTATTTGCAATAGTGAGCATGTATCGGGGGGGGGGGGACAATAATGGAAAATAAAACAACAGAGGATAGCTTTCTGAATACATATATGGGACACAGGACCTGATTTGCCTAGACATGGTATAGCCTTAATAACGTTAATACTACTGACTGCCACAAAAGTAATTACTAGAAAATGGAAATCAAAATCTAAACCTACTGCAACTGCAGTACTAAATACTGTAAAGGAGATAAAGAACTGTAGGTGGGATAAAAAAAATGGAAGGAGCAAAATATAGAGAAAAACATGGAATTTGTGAGAATAATACATGCAGAAAAATTTCTGAGAAGGGTTGTGGTTTAAAGGAAGGCAGGAATTAACATTTTATAAAATGTAGGAGTGAATGATAATTGTTATAAATGTTTACTGCATGAAAACAATGAGAGTTATCACAATGGCTTGTTTATGTTTCTACTAATGTATGTGTACCTCTGTCACTGGTGCAACTGTGATTAAATAAAGATGTACCCATCCATCAGCTGAAGGCATGGCTTAGCATTCAGCTTCTGCAGCACACTGCCACAAGTCAGTGACCAATAAATAAGAGCTGCTATTCACCTCACCCCTTGGGTATTCTAGACATTCATCCCCTTGTTTAACCCCTCTACTCCATGTCTAGTCATCTAGCAAACACTGAGTGACTGTCAAACTTGGGTTAGCAGCATCAAAAGAGGTAACCCACACTTTGTTCCAGTTCTCCGAATTTGGTATCAATAGAAATAGTTATCATTTTACTCCCATGATGCCTGCAGACCATCAACCCTTCTCCTGTAAGAAACCATCATGGGCTTTGTGGTCAAGTCTCTAACCCTCATGTTTGATATGAACACATGCAGGAATCTTCTACGACCTCTTCTGGTTTTTGTGTGCCATTACACACAAGCCCATATATGCCACCATCATTGGGTTAGACTACCAAACCCAAACTCCCTAGTCCTACAGCTATTATTCTGCAAGTATCTGCTTTCATCAGAGTTATTTAGCAGAGCAGGATCATCATTTTCTTCCCCAGACGATGATCAGATTGGCATTAGGTTAAAAACAAAAATGAAATACCTGTCATTTTCCATATCAAATACTTCTAGGCAGAGCCAAAACCCAAGTTTCAAAGTCAGGGAAATATTATAAAGTATAACTCAGAAAAAAAACATTAAAGAATAACTTGTAGGATATATATAAAATATAAAAAAAACACAGAAATACAGTGTTAGGATTCAATTCAAATATTTTCCAATGCATTATTAAGAAAGGCACAGTGAAGCAGTAGACTAAAGATGCACATTATAGAAGATAGCAAGATTAGAGGGCAGAAACAGAAACTGCGAAATGTCCAGCAGTGGAAAAAAAGCCTTCAGAAAGAAAAAGCAATACACAACTCACTTATGCAGTTACTCTTCCAAGAAATGTAAACATGGCGCACGCCTCCAAGTTTCACATGGAGTCAGCTGCAAAGAAATCTCCATCACTCAAGTGTCAGCAAATACTAACAGCAATAGGAAAGTACTGATTACCACAGGGCACAATAGATTACCCATTAATGTACGAAATTAAAAAAATATATATTTATTTCTGGAGGACCACATGGCTTTCAACAAGACACTAACAGCTGCAGCAGTAGCTGGCAATCAGGTAAGTCGGAACAGAAATATGCAAGCAAGGAGATGAGTTGAAAGAAAAAGAAAGCAGCATTTATGTCCAGTGGTAAGGAAGCTAGGGCTAAAACCATGTTTCCTACAAGAAAATAAAAAAAGAAGCAAATGGGATAATTCAATAAATCAATAAACTAGTATTCAGGCAACAGAAGCCAAATAGAATTCTCTCTCTGACCAAGAGATGGTGAGACAGCAACAATAACAAATAAGGTCAAAAAGCAGACATAGACTTTGAACATATAAAAGAATCCCCAGCTTTAAAGTGCTGCTTTCACTTTGCAGCAGTAAAGAAGAAGCCAGAGACCTGCACAATAACCTCTTCAACAGCACCATAATACCAGTGCACAGTAAGAAGGCATGGCTTCACTGGAAATGGAAAATCCTCTAGCAGTATACAATAAATACAAGAGGAAAGGGGAGGTGGGCTTACACCTAGCTCAAATACTTCAATGGCAAACATGTAAATGGTTTTATGGCTGATTAACTGAATCCTATCTGCTTGACTTAGGTAAACATTTAACTGTTTTTTTTTTTAATTTCTTTGTCTGATTAACCGAGTGCTACCAATTAGCCCTAGGAAATAATCACCATGCCTTAGTCTTAACACCCTCAACTGCACTCTCACAGTCTCTGCTTTTGTTTACTATTTTGTCTGGTCTTTTCTCTATTTTTCCTTCCATCTCGTAACTATCCAATTCTGTTGTATTAAAGCATCTACAATGAAATAGCCACACTTAAGAAATAGCTGTGAAAAGGAATCTGGCAATCACTTAACCACAGCTCTACAATGAGTAAAGTTGACTGCTCCATCATGTTTTCCTGTCTGCTAGCCTGGATGCTTTGTAAACAGTCTCAAAAACGTTCTGTAACAACTTTTTTTATACTGTTGTGCCAGTGAAACTGGAATCAGAAAGAGAACACCGTCATTAGAAGGCCAGTTAAACAGGAAAAAGTAGCATAACTCGCAGGTTTATTTCTCTGCCAGTACCCAATAGCACAAATACTTTTTACCTCAGAAGCAAAACAATTTTCCAGCATAATGTGATCAAGAAATGCTTTTAAACACACCGACTTTCAAGCTAATAAGCTTTGAAGCTTGTCTGACTTTGACTCATACATAAGAAATCTCCAATCATTTCTTCCCGATCAGAGTGCACCTGTGGGGTACAGGGACAAAGCCCTGACTATGGCCAAAGTGACCCAATCTATACGATGGTGGTGGGGGGGGCTGGATCAGTTCTGCTCACTGTTTTACATATGAATCAGAATGAAGCAGTGGATTAAGGCAAGTGATAAGTGGAGCTGGGCCAGCTATAGCTGGATGTAGCATGGCTACCCAAGCCAATGAAAGTATCCCTCATCGGGATATGTGTGTGTGTGTGTGTGTGTGTGTGTGTGTGTGTGTGTGTGTGTGTGTGTGTGTGTGTGTGTGTGTGTATATACGCATGAGACACACACATGCACTCTTAGTCTGAGTGCAGATGATTCTTCCACTGATGCAAATGCTTGCTTCACCTACAGGGGTGGAGTTAGATATATATATATATATATATATATATATATATATATATATATATATAGTCTTATAGGATCATAGGCTGTTATTAGGCTAACAGCTACTAGGGTCCTTACAAGCCTAGCCATGCACCCCAACCAGAGTTGCCAGACGTCCCTATTTGGGCAGGACTGTCCCGAGATCAGCAGCCTGATCCCGAGTCCTGCCCTGCCAGTTTAAATCCCGGCCAACCTCCGCTTTGTTTGTTTTTTTTTTTTTTTGATTGTCCCGTATACCTGGCATATGGGCCAATCAAAAATTGCTAAACACGGAGCTTCTTGTGTTCCGCATTAAACACGAGAAGCTCCGTGTTTAGAGATTTTTGATTGGCCCATATGCCGGTATACGGGCCAATCAAAAATCGCTAAACACGGAGCTACTTGTGTTGAATGCGGAACTGCAATGCATTAAACACAAGAAGCTCCGTGTTTAGTGCAGAGCTACTGAGTGAGCTCAGTTCTTTAATGTGGAACTCTGTTCCGCATTAAAGACCTTTTTTTTTTTTTTTTGGTCTTCACTTGCCGTGAGAGACCTTCTTTTTTTTTTTGTCCCTACCTGGGGGGCCGGAAATCTGGCAACCCTGACCCCAACCCATCTGAATCCAGACTATCATGGATGTCTATATGGGGAAGAGGCATGCTAGTAGGGCGGTAACTAAGGGATTTGTGGGCAGGTTGTTAGTCAGGATAATACTTTTCTTGTTGACTGCCTCTGTCCATAGGTGCCATGGAGTAAATTTATGATTTCCCATTGAATTGTCAAGGTTTCATCTGAACAGGGTCAGGGATGAACTTTGTTTTACAAGGATGAGGACCCTATTCCACAGGGCAGGAACCCTTTGGGACACATTTGTCTCTCCACCATGTTCTGTTTATGTCACAAGCAAAGTTCAAACCCCTGAATCTAGTGCTGTCTGTTTGGAACATGTTGAACAGATCCATCAGGGCTAGATCTGAAAAAGCCCTGTAAGTCAGGCAAAGATCCCCTTCTCAGCATCCTGTAGGAAACTGAATACAGGAACACAGCCTTTAGGTGATCAGTGAAATACACAGTATTCAAGCCCTGAATTCTCCTGAAGAGAAACCTTTGTCAGTGTTCCAAATCTTGCAAGTGTCTGGTTGGGTACATGTCAAAGGGGACACTGTACTCAATGATGGGTCTAATAAAGGACTTGTAATGATACTATAACTTCCTTGGACCCGGATGCCATATCCTTACCTACAATTTGGGCAACATAGAATGATTTTGTTACTGTCTTAGTTGTGTACAGGTCAAAGGCAAGATTACTGCCTACATATGTTCTTAGATCCCTTACCATAAGGTTGACTGTAATGAGTGTTTTACCAATGGAGTAATTAACTTGGGTTGACAGTTTCCCAAAGAGAGTTTTAGGACATGGCTTTCACACCAGTTATTTGTCTACGTTACACCCACTTGCAAGACATTTGTGTCTTGGGGGAATCTATAATACCTCCCAGTTTACAGTCATTTGCAAACTGGTGAGCCAGAGGTCTTGAATGTTAGCCTCCAATTCTAAGAAGTAGAAGCCAAACAGGAGTGGGCCCAGCACAGATCCCTGGGGTACTTTGTTGACAATTAGTCTCTTGGTGGAGATGGTTTCACCAGTCTTGACTTCTTAGGTCCTGTCTATGAGCCAGCCTGCAATCCAGTATGTTATCTAGGGATTTATGCCTAGTTCAGACAGCTTGCCAACAGTGCCTGAGTGTTTGTAGTGTATTGAATACTTTGACCTGGCCATGATACACAGTATTACTGTTCTACCTTCATCCATTGCCTTGGTGACCATCTCAAAAAAGTCATCTAGGTTAAGTAGGCAGAGCCTACCCTTAACAAAGCCAAACTGGTATGGGTCCAGTGTCTGTAGGTTGCAAATATCCTTGTTTATCAATTCCATGATAATTTGTTCCATGGCTTTGCATATTAGGCTTGTTAGACTGACGGGTCTGTAGTTCTCTGCTTGGTTGACGGTCCATGCTTGTGGACCAGATTGACTGTTGTAGGCATCCATTTACTTGGAATATAACCTGTTATGACAGTGAAGTTAAAGAGTACCTCAGGTGGTCCTGATAGTTGGGAACAGGGGATGTTATCAGGACCCCATCTCTCTTGGAGTTATTCTTGGCTTTAGCAAGTGGTCCCTGCTAACAGTTGGGGGAAATATGTTGGAGGGGATTTCATCTAGAGAAGCTGAGGGTGGGGGAGTAGGAGGTGACGTTTGAGATGAATTTATCAGCCAGTAGATTTGCTACGTCACTCTGATTGGTGAAAGTGGTACAATTCACCAGCAGTTCAGCACACTGCTTCATGTTACTTTTAAGGTTCCAGACATAGCTGAAGAAGGCCTTTTGATTGCACTTCACCTGCCCTCACAGTTGGCCCTGTTGGATTTAATCAGACCTCTTAATTTCTTGTTGAGTTGCATAAGCGACCACTTGTCTTTAAGGTAGTTGCTCTTCCCGTTTTTTGGTTATGAATTTTTGTTATTATTATGGTAATGTTTAGGTGAGAATTCTATCAGTAGGGGTTGTTTTTATTGTTTGTTTGGGGTTTATTTCTGGTGGGTACGGCAGCCTCTAGCAAGCCATTAACATGTCTGTATAGGGAATCTGTGAATAACTGAATTTTGACAAACTGTCACTTAATAGGATGAAGTTTGCCTTGGAATAGTTCCAAACTTTTACTGGTTTAGCTGGGTGTTCAGGGCTGATTTCAACTCCAAAAGAGAAAGCTTTGTGATCTGACTTCACTAGTGAAGACATGACATAGGGGGCTGCAATGCTCTCCCATTCCCATGTTGGTGAGTACCAGATTCAGTGGGTTTGATCCATGGTTGGAGCATGCACTGTCTGTTTCATGGTGTTTGTGTTAATAAATCCCACAAAGTGTTGTGTCTGTGAGTTTGGGTTCTTTTGAACACACCTTAACAGATCATATGACAATTTCTGGCACTTTGTGCCTAGTATATGTATTATAAGTAAATAACAATTCTGTCAATTGTTGACACACTTATATGTATATAACAATTCTGTCAATTTTATTAAGTTGCTTTGTTAAAATTGTTTAAGGCCTTTAACTATGTATATCTTTTAGCAGTGGAGCTTTTCTCCCCGGTCCTCCATTGAAAATGGATTCCTGACCCAGTGGACTTTCCTGGTCAAGAAATGTTAATAAATAAATAAATAAATCGAGGCAGTGTAAGTTTTCCAGTCTTCAAAGGATAGTTAAAGTCATCCATGAATATGGTGTTTGGTTGGATGGTGAGCGTCTCCAGTAGATTTAGGTAAAAAATGCAAGAGTCTAGGGGCATAGATGTTGACCTGTAGCTAGCCATAACGTATTGAGGGACCTTATCTATGGTGACTTGCACACAGATGAGCTCCATGGTATCGTTCAGTTTAACCAACATGGGGGAATGTTTGTTGATAACACAGATTGAGACTCCTACATCTTTGGCCCTAGTCTGCAGTTGTTGGTTTAAATGTATGAATGGCACTGTAGCCTTGCATTACTAAACTACTTTCTATGGTTTTAAACCAAGCCTCGGTCATGGCACAGATGTCTACTTTCTCCAGAGGGATGAGGGCTTGAGAGGTACAGAGTTTTTTCTTTAGGGTCCTAGCAATAAGCAGTAACTCCCTAATGCTGCTTGGAGACTTTTTCACTATGTTAGAAGTTGTGTCTTTTTGGCATTGCCTAAAAAGGTTCTAATGGGGGATAATGTTTTACCCAATGTCCAACAACCCAGTGGGGACAGGTGCAGTCCATCCTTGGCAAAACAATGTGATCTGTTGACCATGCCCTCCCATGCCGACAGATACTGGATCCCCCTGGAATGATACTAGAAACTAAGCAAATTATTAAAACCAGTCATTTTAAGTTCTTACTGTGGCATTATCCTTGGTGAAAGTAGAATGCTGCTCAATGCAAGGTTCATACCTGTCTGTGACACATTTCAAGAGATGCATTATGTCTCTTTCCATGTAGTCCAGTTAGGTACAGTTATTTTATTTATTTTACTTTATTTTGCATTTGTTGACCGGGCTAGTCTAACTGGATATATGTCCATTTTCAGTAGAGGCCCGCGGAGATAAGCTCCAAGACATGATAAAATACAAATACAATTACAAATAACAAAAAGCAAAATTTGTAATAAAAAATAGCAAATATAATAAAAATATAATAAAAATAATCAAGCAATGGTAACATATGCTGTAAAGCATAGAGGCTAGCACAGGGTGTGTAAAGAGAACAAGAGTCATAAACAGTGCAAATTGAAAGTTACAGGGACATCGTACAGGTAAAGTCAATAGTAGAGAAAGGAAGTTAGTTGTGTAGTGATGTTACTAAGAATTAACTTGAAAAAAAGGTATGTAAAGAAAAGCAAAATGGTGTAAAATAGGGAGACATGAGAAAAATATAATAAGAAGGAAGATGTAACAGTGGATAGTAAGCACAGGATAGGCAAGGTCAAGTTTAAAGAGATACATGACTAGTCCAGTTTGGTACAGGGGCATAGCCAGCATGATTAGAGGCAAAGTTTAAGTCTGTTTTTGAAGAGTGATAAGGAAGTAAGTGAGGAGAGGTCATTAGGGAGAAGATTCCAGGATTTACCTACAGTATTAGAGAAGAGAGAATCCCCAGCCCTGTTATTAGATTTAGAGATGTGCACAAGAAGTTTGTGTGATGAGCGTAAAGACTTCAGATTATTATAGGGGGTGATAAGGCTAGATAAACTAGGAGTATTAGAAGGTTTGTAAAGAATGTTGTGGGCAATGGTTAGTTGGTGAAATTTAATCAGGTGTTGTAGTTCTAACCATCCTGGCTGATTTAGATTTATACAATGGTGGGTTCTAAATGGGTTTCCTGCTGCAAATCTTGCAATGTTATTATAGGACAATTCCAATTTGCTGAAGATAGTCTTGGATAGATTAGTAAAAACTGGAGAAGCATAAAGGAGTGTAGAGATCAAATGAGTGTGAGCTATAGTAGTTTTGGCAGTAGGGGAAAGGAAGGGTTAATCCTATAGAGAGTGCCATTTTTTTTGTTGACAGTCTTCATAGTACTGTTGATATGGATGTCGAAGTTCAGTCTTTTGTCGATGGTGACACCTAGAACTTTGGTGGCAGAGTCTGGAGATATTATAGTACCATTGGTGGATGTTACAGAGAAATGAAGAGGAGAGGACTTTTGAGTAGGAGTGAAGAGGAGGAGTTTGGTTTTCTTTGGGTTCAAAAGAAGGCAACGCTGAGTGAACCATTGTTCAACTATGTTGAATACCTTCTGGGTGAGACAGTGAAGGTCTTGGAGGATGTAGCTGAGCGTAGTAGTGTGGAGTCGTCAGCATATTGTATATAAGTGGCTTGGGGGATAGCTAGATGAAGGTCATTTATAAATATGGAGAAGATGAGAGGTCCTAGTATGGACCCATGAGGGATACCTAAGGTAATGGGTAGATGGGTGGATAGAGTGTTATGCCATAGTACTGCTTGCTGTCATTTGTCAAGGTAGGATTGGAACCATTTTATGGAAAGTGGGTCTAATGACAGAGATTTTAGTATGCTTATGAGAATCTGGTGGTTTACCATGTCAAATGCTTTAGATAGGTCGATAAATAGAGAATAAGAAAGATTATTTAGGTTTTGTTGTTTGTTAATGTAATCAGTAAAGGAAAGGAGGGCAGTGGTAGTGCTGTGTGAGGGTCTGAAACCATGTTGACAGTTGGAAAGTAAATTGTTTTCAATTAAGTGGTGGAGTAATTGCCTGTGGATACATTTCTCCATAATCTTAGTTAAAGGAGAGAGTAGGGTGATAGTTTGATAGCTCAGTGGAGTGTCCACCTTTATGCAGGGGGATAACATGGGAAACTTTCTATAAGGTGGGGATGTGACCTTCGCTTATAGTTCTATTGATCAGTATGGAAATAAGGTAGGCAATAGCCTTGGGTGATAACTGCAGAAATTCAGAAGGCAGTTGGTCTACAGAAGGAGAGCATTGTTTCAGTTTATTCAAAAGGTTTTGAATAAGTGTGGTTGGGGCAGGTTTGAACTGAAAAGGAGAGGGTGAGGTTGAGGTGTAAGAAGGTAGTGTGAAGGTATTAGGTGATAGTTGTCTAGCTAGTGTTTGGATAGCATATGTAAAGAAGGTATTAGCTGTATGGATGGGGTTTTTCTGGTCTGTATTTTGAGGGTTTGGTGTAGTGGATTGACCTGGGTGGAGTAACTGCTTATTGCTAGCCCAGAATTTTTTGTGGGTTGCTGTGATTAGGTTGTTGAAATTGTAAGTAGTAGTTTTTTATCAGAAAGTATGGCCTTCTTAGTGTTATTTCTAAGTTGTCTAAAGGTTTGTTGGTCAACAGGGTTTTTACTCATTCTCTTTGGCCCAATATTTATTTCTGTGCTGAATTTTATGTTTGGTTTCATTGGATAGCCACGAGGCAGAATTGGCCTTAATTCTAATAGATCTGGTTGGAGCGTGGTGATTGAGAATGGAAAGGAAGGTAGTATTAAAGAAATTAACGGCTTCATCTAAAGGGAGGTGTTTTAAGGGAACCCAATTGCATGCTCTTAGTTCCATTTGGAATAAATCAGGGTTAAATTTCTTTTTGGATCTAATACTTCTGTTAGAGGTTAGAATGGGAGTGTTGGCTTTATGCCTGATGAAGTAGGTAAGTGAGTGGTCACTTATATCATCAGGGAGGGTTCCAGAATTATAGTAGTGAGTATGATTGTTTATAAGAATCCAGTCTAGTATGCTGGCTTTCTTGTTAGCTTTATTTATTCTGGTGGGTGAGGTAATGGTTTGAGAAAAAACATGTAGGCTAATGTGGGTGGTAGGAAGGCTGGTACAATAGGAATTCCAATCCAAATTTACATCGCCTAGGATTATGGTTTCTTGAGGCAGGTGATGGGATAGCCAGCAAAGGATATTTTCCATGGTGGCTATGTTATTTCCAAGGGGCAGATACATACAGGTAATGTAGATTGATTTAGCATTGTTAGGTTCAAGTTTAGAGATGAGAATCTCAGCATGGGGATTTAGAGGTAGATTACAGTTGTATGTGGTTAATTGAAAGCCAGATTTAAATAGAATAGCAACTCCACCATCTTTCTTAGCTACTTTGTCAATTCTTAGGATATTATATCCAGGTGGGATAATTTCATTATCCTTGATGGCAGGTTTTAGCCATGTTTCTGTTAGGCAGACAATGTCAAAGGAGTGCACTTCTAAGAGAGCATGGAGTTGAGTTATTTTGTTGTTAATACTACGTATATTAAGATGAGCTAGTAGGAGGGAGTTAGATGGTTTAGCAAGGGGGTAATTGGTTGATTTATTATCGTTATGGAGAGAGACAGAGGTTGCTGTTGGGCCAGGGTTAGGATGAATATCACCGTCCTTTAATGAGAGGAGTTGTCCTAGATAGCTTAGGTTAGGGAACTTGCTGTATGGAAATAACACTCTCCTGAGATGTAGTGAATTATATTTAATATGTAGTGTTCTATGATACATAGCAAGTAGGTAGCTGGGTGAGCATATTATGTTTGCATGGTTATGTAGGTATGGTAAGGGCTAAGAGTTAGTTTGTTGATTGTGTGTGTGGATATACTGGGTGTTCATATGAGAAGAGTAAATAGGCAAAGGTTAAAAGTGGTAGTGGTACAAGAGTAAAGCAGAGTAGAATCTGAGAAGGGATGGTTGGATTAGCCATTGGGAAGGATTATCTATTTGTTAGATATATATGTAGAGATGGAAGTGTTTAAGCTAAGAGTGTGTAAAGATATGAGGGTGTGTGAGTATGGAGTGGAGTGGTAAAGAGGTAGGAGATAAGAGAAAAATTGGCCAATTGGAAATGTGTACAGGTTAATGGGAAGAGGAAGGGGTGTGGCTAGAAAGTATAAGAGTAGGACCTCTGGGGTGGGTGGGAATTGGGGGTATGGAGGGGAGCGGAGTGAGCCCGCAGGGTGAACGGAGTGGATAGAAACAAGGAGAAAGGAAGAATGCAAGACTGTGAAGAAACAATCAGTGGTTAGGTAAGTGAGATCAGGGATAAGGAAAGTATGGAGGATTTAGCACTTGCTCAGTGTAACTGTTAGTAAGGTAAGAACAGAGAGGGTCACAAAGATAGGAGGCTAGAGGCAGGGAATTAATGGATCCTTTGGAGAGGATTCAATATATAGTAACTTAGGGGATAAAGTGAATACATCTCAGGTCATTCACACCCACATGAACTATGACAGAATCATACTGGTACCTGGGGGAAGTGACTTGCGTGTGTGCATGATTTTGCAGATTCTGGCTCCAGATGTTATCTTCTCCTTGTCTAAACTGATGAGGGGACATCTGTAAATCCCCAATGATAACAGTATTCAGTACAGTGTATGCTTGCCTTATGGGCTTTACTCTTAGCGGACCATTGATTGTTGGTTTAGCCGAGATGTTTGGTGTTGCTTTTGGTGTATTGCCATTAGGCTTTGGAGATCTTTGAGATTTGTGAAGGTTTCTTTTAAGCACCTCATCATAAGACAATCTGTGTTAGTTGTGAGTGGTATGTTGCAGATTTTGACAGGGTACACATGACAATATCATATGAATGCCAGATTTCGTCTCCAAGGAAGTTGTGTATTAATATCTCTTGCATACTGTATTATTTTCTTTAATGATTGACTGGTTGTCTAAGAACATGACACAATTGCTGCATTGCCTTAGGATGCCCAACTCTACCAAGCTGGCCACACAGACAGCAGGAAACAGCATATCTATGTTGTCCCATCCTGTAATAAGTAAGATGTTTACGATTAAGGATTGGGTTTTAACAGGGGTCTTCTATGGTGGTTTCTAAGGTTACAGGAAAGTTGTTATACAGTGATAGGATATGGTAGTGCTATCTGAATTGTAAACTATTTTCTGGGTTTAAGGACTAAATGTTATATAGTGCTACGATATGGTAATACTAGCTGATGTACACGCTAGGTATTTTAGGCTTTGTTCCACACAATGCCACTAACAGGTTTCAGACCTAATCATAACCTTACAGGGAAATTTTACTGTCTAGATGTTTGATGCTGCAGGATACTGCTAACCACCACTGAGCAGTGGGCAGCTCCACACAAACTCACCTGTCTTACAGCAGAAGAAAACATGAAAGCACAGATAAGCAACTGGATTGGTATTCCACAGCAGGAGCTGTTAAATGAAAGGGACATTGTGTGTATGCCCCAAACCTGGCCATGAGAAAGCAGCTAAGACCTCTAATAATAAAGCTATAATTCTACCAGCAGGAAGAGCTGATTCTGACAAAACCATGGCAGAAGGACCAAGTACTAAAAGATGGAGACAGTAAAGTGTTAGTGAAAAATGATTATTCACTATATACCAGGCAGAAGATGAGTACATTTATTCCAGCAGGCAGGGAATGTCAAGAAGCAGGTGTGAAATTCAAGCTGCTGTATCCAGCTACCTTCAGAATTTTTCCTGGAGGGTCAAAGTCATTTTTTGATGCAGAACATACTGAGGAGGAAACACAAAAAAGTTTGTCCAACAAAAAGTGACCTATCAAACAGAAGGGGATTCTGTGTCTTATTCTTCTGATAATAAAGCTTATGGAGAGATAATGGCAGTGAAACCTTTTCCAATTTTACAAAGGAAAATGTTTGACAGAAAAAAGCACAGGAGTTGACAAAAACAACGCTGGAAATGAATCATAAATTTGAATTGGGAGACAGAGATCAACAGGAAGAAATAACTTGGAAATTAATAAATGTGGGATTACAAAACATCAATCACATCTGAAACCTGGAAATACTAGACGTTGACTTTGTTAAACTTGCAGGGGACTCTAAGGCATATCCCTCTTCTTCATGTCATTAATGTTTGGAAGAACATTAAAGAGAGAGAAGAAAGAAGGAAAGAGTGGTAGATCTGTAGTAGTATGGGTCTACTGGCAAGGGAGGAAGATTATGTTGGCATGCACTTATATTCCACCTAAAACTATTACAAGGGAACTTAAGAAAATTCTGGGAGAAATAATTAGCTTTCAGCAGAGAATACTACTTATCAGTGGGGACTGGAATTTGATTTGCAACAGTGAGGATGTATGTGGAGGGCCTAAAATGAAAAATATAACAAAACAGGGTAGATTTATGAAGACATTTCTGAAAATATTTGGTATGGAAGATGTAAGTTCAGTAGAAGAAGCTCAAAAAGAATTTAGATATTATTCCCCAAGGTACAAAAATTGGTCTTGGCTAGATAAAAATTATATTTCACAAGAACATGCTCATTTAATTCAAAGTTCTGATATGAATCCAATAACTATTTCAAATCATGTGCCAATAATAACTAAAATAAAAATGCAGAATAATGAAATAAAAATGAGATGCTGGTGTTTACCCACCTATATGCTAAAAAGAGAGGGATTTCAGGAATGGGTAGTGGACTGCATGTCCTCCCTCCATTCAAGTGGGTTTCCTCCGGGTACTCCAGTTTCCTCCCACATTCCAAAGACATGCATCTGGTGCATTTCTCCCCAGGCCTCCACTGAAAATAGGCTCTGTCCTAGTTGGACTTTCCTGGTCAACCCATGTTAATTAAATAAATAAAATAAATTATGTAGGAGTTATTAGGAAAGACAGAAATTTCTTCAGAAAATATAGCTAGGAAGTAGGACAAAATCAAAGTGGAGTTTAAATAGTGTAGAAATAAAAGAAAAAGTTACACGGTTAAGAAGTAACACAAATTATTTAGAGGGACTGATAAATGTTAAAGTATTGCAGAATAGGGGGAATCTCACAGAAAAAAAGAGATGCAAATGCAGAGTGCAGAATGCTTCAGATCTGCATTTAACACAATAATTCCAGAGCTTCTACACTTGAAACTCTGCCAGCTTTCTGTTCATGTCTCCACCAAACAATGGATCACCAATGTTCTGACCAATAGGAAACAGCAGGTGAAACTGTGGAAATTTCATCTAGCTATCGTACAATCAATTACAGCTGCCCCCCCCCCCCCAGGGATGTGTGCTCTTCTCACTGTTATTCTCCCTCTACACTAATGACTGCACCTCTAAGACCCCTCTGTCAAACTTATTAAATATGCAGATGATACAAACATCATTGGGCTCATCAGAAATGCTGATGAGTCTGCATACAGAAGAGAGGTTGAGCAGCTGGCCCTTTGGTGTAGTCAGAATAATCTGGAGCTGAACACTCTTAAAACTGTGGAGTTGACAGTGGACTTTAGGAGTGGTACTACAACATTATCCCCCCTCTTTATATTTAACACTGCTTTGGCAGTTGTGGAATCCTTCAAGTTTTTTGGGGTCTATAATATCCCTGGACTTGAAGTGGAAGACCAATGTAGGGTTCATCATAAAAAAGGCACAACAGCGAATGCACTTTCTGTGACAGCTGAGGAAGTTCAACCTCACAGAGAAACTGTTGATTTAGTTCTATACAGCAGTCATTGAGTTTGTTCTCAGCTCATCCATAAAAGTGCGGTTTGAATCTCTGCCTAATCATGACAAAAACAGGTTACATTGAATAGTCAGGTCCACCAAAAATATCACAGTTGCTAGTTTGCCCTCCTTACAGGAACTGAAACTATTCCAGAGTCATGAAAAGGGCAGGGAAAAATCATCATCGACCCTTCACATCCAGGTCACCATCTTTCTGGACTACTGCCACTGGCCAGACATTACAGATTAATGCGTACCAAAACAAGCAGATATAAGAACAGTTTTTTCAACAGGCCATCAAGTTCATAAATGATAACTCAGCTTATTATGTTGGGTATTCTTTGTCCCAAGCCTCAGAGTATTGTAAATACTTGTTTTTTTCAGAGTTTATTTCAGTATTTCTTGCACAGAGTTGCACTTTGCACCTTGTATGTATACATATATGTATATTTACAATTTTTTGGCTTGTTCTTAATGGTTGGATGTATGTCGTTCATGTCAAATTCCTTGTATATATGCATACTTGGCCAATAAATATGATTCTGACTCTAGAGAGAAAATAAAGGTCTACCTTGATAATATGCATGAGTTTAGAAAGATTGCTGTTAAGCAACTGCTTTTTGATAACTCCAAAGAATAAAAGCTTTTGGCAAATGCCTAAGACAACAGAAAGGAGAACGTTTCGTTGCCAAGCTTACAAAGCCAATAACAAGCAAGAAAAAAGCCTCTTACTTTAATCACAGGCTCTGAGGATTCTTCTGGTGTGGTTAAGCCCTGCTCCGCTCGCCCTCCAGGCTCACTTCGTGCCTCTCCCTGCCCCCTATTTCCACCCACCCCCAGTACCTCTAAATTTATAACCCCTCCGACACAACCCTCTTTCTTCTTCACCAACCATTAACAGGAATTTATTTATAACCCACCCCTACCACTATCTCCCCACCTACTATTACACCTAGGTTGCCTACCTACCAGGAGTATATTCCTCCCATTATGTTTCTAATACTTACCAAGTCTTTTAAAAATACCACTTCTGCTCTACACCCTGCCTTTACTAGTCACCCTTTATTCTCTCACCATCTATGAAAACCAATCCCTTATAAGATTCAACCATCCCAAATGCCTTGCTACCATCCCAATCCTCTCAAACCATTCTGCCCATTCATTCATATCCATCAACACCAACTCCTTTACCCCTGCTAACACCCACACTGTTATACCCAGATATGTTAACACCAAAACTAAATACTACCAAAAACTGATAATTAAATTTCTAAAGATCATAGCTAGTTTGCTCCACATCCTTACTATAGATGGGGATATCCACCCCAACCCTGGGCCACCATCCCTAGACAACACCAACTCTAATCGTAACAGCCCAAACATAAGACAAAGCCTAAATAGACCCCCAAATTCACTACTGACCTGACACTTCAACATTAGAAGCATCAACAATAAGGTCCACAACCTCTATGTCCTCCTGACAACCTACTCTCCCGACATACTTTGTCTCACCGAAACATGGTTAAAACCAACTACGCCAGATAATGAAATTCTGCCTCCAGGGTATAATATACTCAGGCTAGATCGTAGTACCAGGAAAGGGGGAGGGGTTGCTGTTCTCTATAAAACTACCCCAAATGTTACTCTAGACAACCTTCAACCACCTATATTTAACAAATCAGAAATTATGACTTCCAAACTACAAATAAATAAAAACAAATGTATAAACATAGCCTGTGTCTATATTCCCCCATGTAATAACTCAGGGACCCTAGAAAACATCCTCTACTGGCTATCCAATGCCTACCCCCAAGAGACCATTGTTCTAGGGGACCTCAATATAGATTGGAATGCCTGCACTGCAGACACCACAACCACCCACATAAACCTACATGCTTTTACACAAACTATAACCTCCAGTACTAGGATCAGCAAGCCTAACAATAAAGAAAGTATCCTGGAATGGATACTAATTAATAGCCACATCTACAAATCAGGTACTCTCCCTGAAAATCTAAGTGACCATTTCTTAACGTATACTATTAGGCATAAATTTGAATGTCCACATCTACCCACATATAAAACAATAAGAAATAACAAAAACTTCAACCTTAATAAATTCCTAAAAGAACTTAAATTATGCAATTGGTCAATTCTAAAACAACTACCACTAGATGAGGCAGTAGCACACTTTAATAACACAATCCTGGCCATCCTTGACAACCATGCACTTGCATTACAATTAAAACAAAACTTGTCCCCTGGCTCACTAGAGAAACCAAACTAAAGATCATCCAAAGAAATAATGCCTGGAACACCTGGTGCACCTCTAAAACCCCACAAGATTGACTCTACCTCCACAATATAGGAATGATACAAAAATATCCATATTACTAGACAAAAAAAACTATTTCTGCCACCTACAGCAGAAACACCACAACAAGCCACATAAGATCTGGGCAGGTATTAAACTCCTCCACCCCCCTCAGCCCTACCCAAAAATTGCCAGAGTCCATTGACAGCACCTTCAACAGTTTCTTCACAGAAACCAGCCAGGCCCTTGCTAGCAAACTTAAACCCACTTGTCTTAATGCTGAAACCCTTAAACCCAGTGACAATCTCTCCTTTAGCTTCCAAAAAGTTCTGGCTTCACTCATTAGAGCCCTAATTAAAAAACTCAGACTGACCACCCTATCAGCTGACCTCCTCCCTGCAGACTATCTACAAAAAGCTGCTGATGTCTTAGCATACCCTGTCACTATTTTCATAAACAGAACCATAACTGAAACCTCTATCTGGAAAATATCCCATGTCATACCACTCCATAAAGGTGGCAGCTCCATTGAACTGTGAAACTACAGACCAATAGCTATCCTTTCCCCTCTGGCTAAAGTTATGGAAAAGTGTATCCATAAGCAACTATTACACGTTACTCAAAATAATCATCTGGCCAACTCCCAGCATGGATTTAGATCACAGCACAGTACCATCTCAGCCCTCCTCTCATTTTCTAATGTCATAAATTCCATCCGTAACAACAAACTATCTTCTGCCCTGTTTCTCGATCTTTCCAAGGCCTTTGACATGGTTAACCACCAGCTACTCCTACTTACCCTAAATAAAATATCCCTAAACAACCATGCCATACAATGGTTTCAATCTTATCTTAGTGGAAGACAGCAGGCTGTCCTTTGGCAGGACAAACTCTCCACCCTTCTTCCCATTACCCTTGGTATCCCTCAAGGCTCCATATTAGGTCCACCTCTTTTCTCCCTCTTTATCAATGACCTCCACACTGTAATCCCAGATGCAACCTGTATACAATATGCCGATGACTCCACCCTGATCTGCTCAGTCTCTACCCCTACAGATCTCCTTAGTTTAACCCAGAAAACCTTTAATACAGTGGAAAATTGGATCTCTAATCAACAGCTGATATTAAACCTTAATAAAACAAAGCTATTGCTCTTCTCCCCTACTCGCAAATCCTCTCACCCTTCGTTTACTATAACATCTAACAATGGGACCATCATCTCACCAGATATGTATCCCAAACTCCTGGGTATTATGATAGACAACAACCTCAAATATGATATGCATGTAAACCAAACTATTAAAATCGTTAATAAAAACTTTGCTCCCTATACAAAAAAAAAACTTTTCTCACCACTTTAGCTAGGACTGCCATTGCCCATACCCATATGCTTTCAACTTTACTGTATGCCTCACCAATACTCACTAACTTGAACAGAACTGATCTCAGCAAACTCTCTAGCTGCTACAATCAAATTGCCAGGTTTGCCACAGGAACTCCTTACAGGACACCCCATTGTCAAAACCTACACCTCTTATGTTGGCGGGTAATTCAATTTAATCAACTTACTGTTGATTCAAGGTTATTAACCATCTAGAAAAAAATGCCCTCCCTACAAAAACGCTAGGCCTCTTCATTCCACTACAAAAACTTTTGGTTCAATCTGTTAAAGCTAACAACCTACCTGGAGAATCTTTGTTTGCAAATTCAGTAGGCAAAACCTGGAATTTGCTCCCATCTGACCTTACTCTGAACCCCTCCCTTAATCAGTTAAAAAAAAATCTAACCCAGTATTTTAAAACTCACTGGTTATGTCCTTGCTCTAACCCTGACTAAAGCCTCATCTACTTCCATATCCCTGCAATTTCTTATTCATAGCAACTAACCTCTTACACTAAAAGGTTTGAAAAGAGAAACTGTAATATCTTTGCAGATACTCTGTATTTATTTATTTATTTATTTATTTATTTATTTATTTATTGCAGTTGGTTTACCAGGATAGTCCATTGGGCCATAATGAACCCGTTTTCAATGGAGTCCTGGGGAGAAAAGCTCCAAAACAAGCAAATATACATTCAACAGTTTACATTAACAATCTAGGTACAGAGAGTTATTGGTACTGTTTAGGCAGGAAAGAGCAAAACTTATCACATGTATAATAGCAGTCATAACAGTTAATACAATTAAGAAGTGACCTACAAGTAATAGAGACAAGTTAATAGAGATTAGAGAACATAGATAGTAGGTACATAAAGTATGATATGGTATAGAAGGAGATTTAGTAGAGTTAGTTATGTGGGGTGGGAGCAAGAGCATTCCCACTGTGTTGCTAGATGTAAGAAGAGAGACTTTTTGAAGGTGAAGTGGTTAGAGGTGTTGTGAATAAGTGGTGGTAGGGAGTTCCAGAGGCGAGCGAGGCTGAAGGAAAGAAGTTTTTTTCCTGGTGGATAAGTAGGTTTATGCACTTCAAGTAGATTTTGATTGTTTGACCTTAGAATTCTACTAGGGAGGTGCATTTTAAAGGCAGAGGAAAGGGAGGGACAGAGTGAGGGGTTTAGAATAAGCTTATGGGCTAGAGTTAGTTGGGTGTAAGTTAGTTGATTGGGAAGTTCTAGCCATTTTAGCTTATGGAGGGAGACACAGTGGTGAGTAGAGGACTTATGGCTGGTGGCGAATTTTGCAATTTTGTTATAGCAGGAAGTAAGCTGTTTTCTTAATGAGGACTGAAGATTAGTTAGTAGTGGGGCACCACAGAGAAGGGAGGGGATAAGAAAGGAGGTAGAGAGAGAGATTTTAGTGTCAGATGTGAGGTAGGCCTTTCTGTCTATAAAGCATGCCAAGTTTTTGATGTGTTTTTTTAATGTTTATTTGGAGGTGGGAGTTGAATTTCAGTAGGTTGTCAATTTGGACCCCAAGTAGTTTAGTTTCTGATACTATTTCAAGGGGTGAGTTGTTTTGACTAGTTATTAAGAATGTAGTTATGTCTGGAGGGATAACTTTTGAAGGAGTAAATAACATAAGTTTGGTCTTAGTGGCATTGAGAGCTAGATGATTACTTTGCATCCATTGCTCTGTGGAAGAGAAAGCATCTTGGGTAAGTTTTTGTAGTGTAGGGATAGAAGAGGCAGAACAGATGATAGTAGAATCATCTGCATATTGGATGATGCTAGAGGAAGGAATTGATTTGTAGAAGTCATTTATAAATATATTGAAGAGAAGAGGACCCAGTATGGAGCCTTGTGGCACTCCAGTGGGGGTACTAAGGAAGGAGGAGGTAGCTTTTTTCCATTTTACAGCTTGATTTCTGTTGGAAAGGTAACTAGAGAACCAGTTCAGAGAGGAGGAAGATAGGTAGAGTTTGGAAAGTTTAGTTAAGAGCAGGTTGTGTGAGATAGTGTCGAAGGCTTTGGAGAGATCAAGAAGCAAAGTGGATACAATTTGCCCAGAGTCACGGGCTTTATTTACAGTTGCAAGGAAGGAGAGGAGGGAAGTCATAGTACTATGATTAGGTCTGAAACCATGCTGTGTAGGGGTAATGAGATGGTTGTCTAGGAGGTGAGGAAGAAGTTGAAGTTGGACACATTTTTCAAGGAGTTTAGAAATGGGGGACAGGATGGCTATGGGATGAAAATTGCTAATGTTATTGTTGTTACCCCCTTTGTGTAGAGGTATAATAAAAGCTTGTTTCCAGGTTTGGGGAACTGTGCATTCTTGAAGGGAGCGGTTTATTAAGATGCTAATGGGGTAGGCAAGAGTTTTAGCGGCTACACTGAGAAAGTAAGAAGGGATATTGTCAGGAGCATTGGTACATGGTTTCAATTTCTGAAGAAGTTTCTTTATAGTAGCTGTAGGTATAGGATTTAATGAGAAGAGGGTGCAGTCAGAAGAGGGGGAATTTTGGTGTAGTGGAGATGAGGATGGGGATTTGTGTAGAAGAGGAGGAAGAGGGGTTAGTGGGTGTGGAATAGGGTGTGGAAGTGGAGAAAGAGGTGTTAGAGAATGAAGAGGTCAGTTTGGAGATGGAGTTGATAAAGAAGGAATTAAATTGTGTGGCTAAATCAAATTCTGGAGCATTTGGATCTGGGGTGGGAGTAACTGGTTTGCTGGGGTGGAGGAGAGTAGAGATCCCTTTCCATAATTTTTGAGGGTTATTTTTATTATGGTTTTGGAGTGTTGAGAAGTAGTTTTGACGATCAAAAGTAATCATTTTCTTTGCTTTATTTCGGAGCATTTTATATTCGTTTAGGAGTGGTGCTGACTTATGTTTTTGGTAGCGTGTCCAGACTTTATCTCTCTGTCTCATGATAGTAAGGGTATTTATGGAGAGCCATGGGGCTGATTTGGTTTTTATTCTTTTTGTCCGTAAGGGAGCTTGGGAGTCTAGTACTTTTAAGAATGTTGAGTTAAAATATGAGACTGCATTATCAAGAGGTAGTATTTTTAGACAATTCCAATTAATTGCTTGTAATGAGTTTGAGAAGGTTATTGGGTTGAAGTTTTTTTGGTCACGGAATATGATATAGTTATGGGTTCGTTGAAGGACAGTAGGAAGCCGGTAGGTAAAGGTGGGTGTGTGGTCACCAAGTGGGTTGGGAAGAGTGCCGCTGTTGGTGAAATACAGAGGATGGGAGACTAGAATCCAGTCCAGTATGCTCCCATTGGAGAGGTTTTTGGCAGGATAAGTTACTGAAGTGATCAATTGTGAGAAGTTATAGAGGTTGATGTTTGTGGAATTTGTAGGAGACTGGACAAGGGCCCAGTTAATGTTTACATCTCCTAGGATTATGGTTTCATTACTAATGTTAGTGGATAGCCAGGAAAGGATAAGTTCAAGTGTGGAGATATTATCCCCAGGGGGGATGTAAAGGGAAGCAATGCATATGTGTTTGTGATTATTGATTTGTAGTAGGGTCAGGAGAAGTTCGGCGTTGTTGAAGTGTGGAATAGGTTTATTGTAGGGAGTAACTACTAGGGAGGAAGAATATAGAAGGGCTACTCCTCCACCTTTTGTGAGGTCTGTCTTTTCTTATGATAGAAGTTTGGAGGAACTATTTCAGAGTCTCTAATGTGTGGTTTTAGCCAAGTTTCTGAAATAGTTAGGATATCTGGCTTATTGTGTGTGAGCCAAGCATGAAGGTTTGGGACTTTGTTTACTATACTTTGGGAGTTTAGAGAAGTAAATAATAGGGATTTGTTAATATTGGTTGTAGTGGTAGGGCCTGGATTAGGATGGATGTCTCCAGAGATGAGCGTACTAATCAGATGTAGTATGAAGTAGTTTATGTGAGTAGTTAGCAAGGAGATGAGATTGGGTTCTTTTGTGAATTGGAGGGCTTTGCTAGCAGTTATGGTAATAAAGTTAGCATGGTAGGAGATCAGTTTGTGTTGAAAAAGATGGAGGTTTTCTGAGGGGAATAAGTAGGGGGAAATAAGAGAGTATGTGGGTAAGAAAGGTGAGTTGTGAGAATTTGTTGTATGAAAGGGTTGGGGGATCGTGGAAATAGTAGGCTGAGAAAGGTGGTAGATAGAGGATAAGGAGAAAAGTAGTAATAGTGAAAGGAAGAGGAAGGATTGTTTGGAAAGCATGATGAGGAAGAATTAATAGAATAGTAGTATTTAAATAAAGAAGTAAGATATATAGGGGGTTGTAAGTGTTTAGGAACTAGATAAACTCTAGATAGAAGTTGGAGAATTAGGTTATGAAATATACAGAGGTGTTAGGTGGTAGAGAAGATGTTTATAAATGTAGGAGAGATAAGTAAGTCATGGAGTAGTTATGTTTAAAGGTATAAGATTGGATGTGGAAACAGAGTAGAGATTTGAGTGGGTGTGTAGGAATCTAATGTTTTAGTGGGATGGCTGAGGTAGGTAATTAGAGGCAAAAATGGGCGGGGAAGGGAGGTGTGGTAATTGGGTATAAGTGTTTGATTGGATAAGGGTTGTAGAGGGTGTGGCTATGGGAGAAATAAAGGTAGATGCACTGGGGGTGGGTGAGATTTGGGGGTAGGGTAGGGGAGCGGAGTGAGCCCGTAGGGCGAACGGAGCGGGAAGAACCAAAGAGGTCCAGAGAGGAGCTGGAGTCAATCAGTAAAAGGAGGTTTGCAGGAGGGTAAGTAGAAAGGGAGAAAGATCTGGAGTGTTAGACGAGAATGAAGTATGAGAAACAGGAGATAGAGATTAGGAAGGAGAAGTTACAGCTAGAGTGGGCTAGAGGAGTTTGGGAGATGCAGTGAAAGGGGAGAGCTTAGGGTCTAAGAGAGAAACATGAAAGCTTGCAGAGAAGTTTGTGAGGGAGGGTGTTATCAAGTGTATGAAACAGAGACAGGACTAGTACCACTTAGGATATCCTTGGGGCAGTACTTGGAGTAAAAGAGGGCAGCTGGTGTGGATCGGGGGGGAGCTAAGGCTGCTGGCTGTCTTGGCAGGCTAGAGTACTACAAACAGCTATCAATACGGAAAACATTTAGTAAAAAGTATGCAGCAGCAGTTAAACATACTTCCACAATTCCACTTGGAAAAACGTCCAGAAAACAATGGGGAATGAGGCCACTGAGAAGCTTGCTATAGATGATGGTATTTAACTTGAGCAATTAAGGGAGCTGAGATTCCGAAGGTAGGTTGGAGGTATCCTCGAGGGCTACTCGCAGGGGTAACTCAGGGCAGAATGCTATAAATAGATTAGAGAGTGTAGAAAACATTAGTGTTAGATAAAATTAAAACATAGCTTGATTTTAAACATAGTGAAATGTAGTAAAGTATAACACATGCTACAAATACTAGCAGTAGAAGCAGTTAAATAAAACTGAGTACTGTGTTTCTAAATCAGGTAAGTTGACCAGCAAAGTTCCATAGCATAATAATCAATTGAACATAATACACATTAATAATGCAGCTAATAGTCTTTGAAAACCCTCCGTACTTTGAGAGTAGGAGTAGAGTCACCTAGCACATGGCGTTGGCTGAGTATGTAACCAACAAATATTCTTAATATATATGGTACATCAGTGCATCCCTCCACAAATGTAGGCTACCTAATATACTGAAAGAAATGCAGCTGAAGGGCAATATAGAATGCTGCTTGAGTTTATAATGGAGGAGAGTCACCTAGCAAATGGCATGTACTAGTCGTTAGATATGCAAACGCCAATACATCTAAATAAAACAGTAGCAGTTCCCGCCACGAATTAACTGAAGAATGCAGTCACCAGAAAAACGCCAAAAATGGTGAGGTTATAGCAGGGTTCACAAACGAAGCACCTTGCAAATGCAGTTGAGCAAACCAGCACCTTGCTGAGAAATGTAACTAATAACGTAAAGAAGTAGAAAAATAACCCAAAATTAACTATTAGTATCTCTATGTCAATACCATAGGTTTTAGCAGTTACCGACAGATAATGCCTAAAACAGAATGTAAAATACAGTCTTTAGCATCGCATCTCAACATACATAAAGTGCAGCACTTCAGGATAACAACCCAGGCCTTGCGCTTGATTATACAATGCGCGAAGGTCGTAGTAAGAAAAAACAGTCTGTGAAGGTACCAAACTAATAACGCTACAAACCGGACCTTGCGCTTAGTATTACAGAGAAGCGCGAAGGGCCCAATAAGAAAAACAAACAGTCCAAACTAAATTCACAGTGAGCCAGACCTTGCGCTTAGGTTTTACAGAGCTCACTGGTCCCAGCTCAGAAGCAGAAGAAAAACAAACAGTCCAAAGTAAATGCACAATGAGCCGGACCTTGCGCTTAGGTTTTACAGAGCGCACTGGCCCCAGCACAGAAGTAGAAGCGTTAGGAAAAAAAAGAAAACCACAGTAAAAACCACTGTAAATAAAACAATAAAGCACAGTGTGAAAGGTATGCACAGGTACAACTTACTATGGTAGCACACACACAGCCAGAGTATATAAGCTGCACCTATATGTTTGATAAGAGAAACTGTAACATATCTGTACATATTTTTGTATATAAACTGTATTCTTCATAAGCTTGAAATGTGAGACTGTAACTTGTATGTTAATACAATATGTTTGTGCAGATACTGTAACTTGCTAGTCTTTATCTGTTTGCAAGTTTGGAGCTTTTCTCCCCGGGCCTCCACTGAAAATGCACATGTATTCAGTCGGACTATCCCAGTCAATAAATGTAAAATAAATAAATAAATAACTAGAAATTCTGTAGATGTATTAGACGTACAAATGTTTATGAAAATTTGTGTAAATCAGAGAAATGTGGACATAAAGGGAAACTACAAATGGAAATGTTTACAGAACAATTAAATATGCCAAGGTTAGAAGTAGATGACGCTCAATTACTAACAGGATAGGAGGAGATGAAATAAAAATGGTGACGTATAACCGATCTACAGGAAAGTTCTCCAGGAACAGATGGTATTCCTGTGGAAGTTTGGAAATTAGGAGGGAAGAAAGTGATAAAGATCTGCAAGGTTTTGTTTGTTTGTTTGTTGGGCTGGCAACTCGACACCGTAAAACTCCACTATCAATCATGAATGGACAGGTGATCCGCTGTGACAACCCATAACTGGGAAACTCCGAAAGAAAAAGACTGTTGTTGGTATGTCTTGATGCAGAGAAAGTATTTAACAGAGTAAGCCCAGATTTTGTGAGTCAGGAAATGGAAATATCTGCATTCCCTGCAGAATAATAAGCTTAACTATGAGGATATATGAAGGATAGAAGGCAATAATTAAAGTGAGCGGGTTCCCCTCTGATAAGTTGTGCCTGACCAGAGGAACCAGGCAGGGGTGTACTCTTTCCCCTTTGTTAATTGTGTTATATTTAGAACCACTGGCAAAGAAAATAAGGGGCTCAGAAATCCAATGATATAACTGGTGTGGTAAACAAGAAAAGTTGGCTTTATTTGCAGATGATATAATTTTGTATCTGATAAATCCAGAAAAGGACAACTCAGTGTCATGGAACATTCTGAGACAGTTTTGTGTCTTTGCAGGATATAAAATTAATGAAGTTAAAAGAAAGACTATAACCATAAATTTGTTTTAGCAATATCCATACTTATGGGAACACAATAAGAGGAAGTATTTAGGAGAATGATTTAAAAAGGACTCTGTTATGGCTAAGGATATGTGGGAAGAGACTGAAAAAAAGATAATAAAAAAATGAAAAATTGGAAGCTCTTGTTTATGGATATGGATAGTATTTATTTATTTATTTTGACATTTGTTAACAGGGTTGGTCTGATTGAGCCAGTGCCCATTTTCAGAGGAGAACTGAGGAGAAAAGCTCTAAAGCAATTTCAAACATCATTGAAAATATGCATTGAAACAAAGTTTTAGACATAAATTGTGGCATAACATAGTTGTGTAGGCCACAAAAGATACATAATAGTGGAAACATTACAGGATTCTAATGCATCATACTATAGAAAAAGGAATTTTACACAAGGCTAAAACAACATCATGTCAGAAAAAAAGGATGTTGTACAGGAAACATAAAATGAGACAATTACATATTTAAGAACACAGATGGATACATCATAGTGGAACAATCTTGGAAGCCTATGATACAAACGTTTTAATCATTAAGAATAGTTAAGGAGGCAGATATAGGCTATTGTTAAAGACAGTAAGCATTAGATGAGAAGAGAGATAGCGTAGGAGTTAGGGGGAGATTTAGTAGTGGTGTTAACAAGTTAACAGGCAGGAAAAGGAGGGAAGAAGGTAGGAAAAGGGGGGATATGCAAGGCTGCAGCAGTAACAGATCCACAAAATTGTGAGGGTATATTTTAGTGATTTTTTGAAACTATTTAAGCGTGTAGTAGCTTTTATGTTGTAAGGGAGTTTGTTCCAGGCTAGAGTTATTGAGTATTTATAGAGACATTTTCCAATGGTTCTTTTGGGTGGCTTGTATATATCCAAGAGATTTTGGTCAGAGCTTCGGACAGTTCATTTTGGGGTATACAGGGATACTACAGAAGAGACACAAGGGCAGACAGTGGATTTGTAGAGGATGTAGTGAATTATTTGAAGCTGTGATAGAAGGCTTTGTTGGGGGAATGCTAGCCACTGAAGGTTTTTTTAGTGAAAGACAGTACTGAGAAGTGTAAGGTTGGTTTGAGGCAAATCTAGCAATTTTATTATAAGTTTGTTTGAGTTTGGAAGTTAGAGAAGTTTGTAGGTTTGTTAGTATAGGAAAGGCGTAAAGGAGGCTGTGAAGAAGGGGGGTGTATATTAGATAATCGAACATTTGAAAGTTCGACTGGCATATGGTCGACACCATATGATTGAACTTTTAAAGGGTCTAATATCTAATAAAAAATGAACTACGCAAAAAACCTACCTGAACATTTGAAGCAGGAGGGGAACCCCCCTGCTCCCCCCACACCCCCCGCTCTTTAAATATACCAACCAACTCCAAGATTGCACTACAGTGCAGAAAAGGGAAATCTTCCCATTCCGTGCTGTACAGAGATCTCTGTTACAAAGTTCAAACATTCAAAAATCCGATCATATGGTGTTGACCACGAGACTCGAAATTGTGAATGTTTTAACATTCAATATAGACCTGAAGAAGATATGCCTGAGCCAGTGAGAGGTTGGATTCTAAAGTGTGGAATTTTTTGTTCCTGTAAAGCAGACCTAATTTTTGTTTAGTATTTATGATATAGTGCTGAATATGTAAGTCAAATTTTAATTGATCATCTACGATAGTACCACTAAGCTTTACATGAGATTCTGCTTTAATAATAGTATTATTAAGTGATGAGATGGTAAAGACAGCTTTGTAATGAGAGAGAGACTTTGGAAGCAAAAGTAGTAGTTTTTTTTTTGGGGGGGGGTCAAGTATAAGCTGTTTTTCTGTAAGCCAATTTTCAACAGAAAGGACATAGTTTTAGGTAAGTGTGAGAAGATGATTGAGATTATCCAAAGAGGAGACTAATGTAGAGTCATCTGCACATTGTATAAGAGAGGAGTGTCAGCAGGATGTGTAACGATTATTAGTAAATATGTTGAATATGGTCAGAGAATAGAGCACTGGGGGACTTGCATTTGGATGGGGAGCAAAGGGGAGTAGAAGGTGAGCCACCAGACAGACTGAAGTCTGTTGGTAAGGTAGCTGGAGAATCAGAGGAGAGTGGGAGTTGGGGATGCTAAGGTCAGCTAGTTTTGTCAGAAGTTTTTGGTGTGAGACCATATCAAAGGCTTTTGAGATGTCTAGGAACAGACAAGAGACTAGTTTGTCATTGTCCCTAACTTCAGAGACAGTATTTGTGAAAGATATCAGGCCAGTAGTAGTACTATGGTTGGGGCGAAATCCATGTTGGGTTGCTGAAAGAAGATTTTCTTGGATAAGATTGTTGAGAAGTTGATTATGTATGCATTTTTCAAGGATTTTTGAAAGTGAGGACAGAATGGTTAATGACCTGAAATTCGAAGGGTCTGTAGAGTTTCCTCCTTTATGTAGAGATATAGTATAGAATGCTTTCCATATGTCATGGACTATACATTCTTGGATATATCTGTTGATTAGTATAGAGCTTGGATAAGCAGTGAAGATACAAGCAGTGAAAATATTCTTAGTCCTTCTAGTTTTATATGCAGGTCAGGCATATTTTTATCAGCCAGAGGAGAAGTTGTGGACAATAAATAATAAAGAATTTATCTGGAAGGGAAAGAGGGCAAGAGATAAGTGGAATAAGTTGATCTTTGCAATGGAACAAGGTGGTCTAGGATTATGTGATCTTAAGGTATATTTTAGAGCTATAAAATTAAGGCTCATATGCATAACACAAGCAGAAGGTTATAATTCACAGTAGAAAGGGATGGTGATGAAGCACAGTGGAAATTCAAGAAATAAGGACAGAATGAGATTTTGGATACCGATCCTTAAGAAGAATAATAGCAGCCATACAGAATATTATATTCATAAAGTAGCAGAAAGTATTCTGAGAACTAAGCCAACATGAGAATGGAGATTTTGCCAGTAGGAATGACTGGGAGTAGGAGTACATACATACATACAAATATTTCAAGTACTGGCATTAAAGCCCTTCTAGCTTGCCAATATACTAAAACACTTGTTCCCATAATAAGTGTCCAGGCTGTTCTTAAAAATATCTAAACTAGTACTTTCTTTAACGTAATTTGGTAGTCTGTTCCATGCATCAGCTACTCGATCAGAGAACCAATTAGTACACTTCTCATTCCTATACAATCTCCTACACAGGTTGTCTGATGATTCTCTAGTACTTTTTGTTAACCCCAAACATTCCCAGAGGTAGCTGAGTACATAGACTAGGCAAGAGGAGGCTGAATTTACTAGAGAAAAATGGCAAAATAACCAAAGTATTGGGAACAAATAACTAGAGAAGGAAAAGGTAACGGAATGGGATGAGGCAAAGAAGACATTTGGACTGCAGGCAAGAGACTGCCTTCCCTACCAGGGACTGATATCAAAAGATAGGCAAAGAGACAAGAACTGGGGATCCCAAGTGAAAGACCAGCACTGGTAGAGTTTTTAGTTGAATCTAGTATAGAAGCTACTATTATAAAATGGATAATTAGTAGGGCATATAAAATATTGTATGATCTAGAAGATTTAAGATATTTGCTTGGACGTGTTTGCACAGGTATTTTATACACCAAGCAGACTTCAAAGAATTTTTTCTCAGGTAGATTGCAAATGTTGGAGGTGTGGTAGGAAAGAAAGAGGTAATTGGGAACATATTTTTTGGAAGTGTAATGGTTTTGTAAACTTTAAAAATTCCTTGCTGACTACTCATGTCAGAAATATTTGGTAAGCAAATGTGTGTAACTAAGGCACACAGATTCTGAATTGCCTTGCCACAGTAAGACCTTAAGTTTAATTCTGGTGGCTGCCAAAAAAGAAGTTACTATAAAATGTAAATCAAAGTCTGAACCAACTGTATATGATGTACCAAAAATTGTAACAGAGATAAAAGATCTGGAAGTGGGATCTTTACAAAAGAGAAGGAGCAAATTATATAGAAATAAAAGGAATTTGTGGGTACAATTCATGCAAAAAAATGTTCAAGAGGAGGTAAGGTATTTAAGGGAAGGCAGGAACCAAATAATTTTTGTAATGATGAACTGAAATACAGCTGTAACATATGTAACGCATAATGTATGTAAATGTAAAAAAAAAATAATATGATTGTTCTTGTTTATTAACATATGTGTACATATGTGATAACTTAATAAAGGTATTTTAAAATATAAGAGTACAAGATTTGGGAGACACAAGACTGATGGGTGAATATTTAATACAGCACACAGTGATTGAAACTGTATATTCACTTATGGACATGGGTGTATGGGTAGACCCAGCTTTGAATTTTTCTGATCAAATCAAACAATTGCTGAATGATACTTACAAAACTACAGACTGTATAAAAGATGTATAAAGCCTATTAAAGTTACATAAGACCAAAACCAGGGAGAGTACCTACACATGGAATAGGCTACTAAATTAGATTAAAGCAACACTAGTTTAGATATTTTAACAACTTATATAATTATTATGGAAATGACTGTTTTGGTTCTTTTCTACTGTAACTTCTGTCTTAGCCTCTTTGTTAGTCAACCAGTACTCTCTCTTAGCCTGGGCCTTCTTTTTTTATTTCTCACTTTTTTCGGCACTCCTCCTTTCTTTTGATGACTTACAAGACATCAGAGGAACTCTACTTGCTTCTGGAAAGTGACTCAGTACACAGCTTAAAGAATTTCCATCAGGTTGCAAGGCAAAGACAGAAAGGAAGAAAATAGACAAGTATCCTTCACAAAGGATGCCAGCAAAACCTGATCTCCAGTCTACAAGACATCAAACTCAGAAGGAAAGAGTATTTTCACCATCTCCTGAATGAAGAAAACCCCACAGAAGCTGTACTGCCCCAGACACAACCTATGGTGAAAGAGGAGGAGGAGCTGCCATAGAAGAAGTAACAACAGCACTATGGGAAATGAAGTCAGGAAATGCAGCAAGCTCAGATGAGGTCAGAACAGATATGATCAAGACGGGTGAGATAGGGAAGAAACTGCTCCTGAGAGTATGCATAGCGGTATGGAGAAAAAGGCATATCCTAGACAACTGGAAAATAAGCATACTAGTGCCAGTACAGAAGAAGAAAGGGGAGATCCACCACTCTGTGGTGTCTGTACAGAGGTATCAAACTCCTGTCACGCTGCATGAAATTTCTGGAGAGAGTGACTGATAAACACACAGAGTAGTAGAAGGTAAGACTGGAGATAAGCAGTCCAGATTCAGATCATGATGCAATATAACTGACCTGAAGTTTAAGACAGATAGTTAAGATGTAACAAAGCAGAAACTGATCTCTCCACGAAATAGCAAAAACAATTTCTCCAACCAAGCAATAAATCCAACGAAGCTTGTAGCGATGAAATAAATAAAACAGACCTTTATTTAACAGTGGGATGATAAGCGCTTTCACGTGGGTACAACCACGCTTCTTGTTTTTTGATAGTTAAGATGTAGCTAGGGATGAGGGAAGAGTTTCACTAGGCATTCCTAGACTTGTAGGACGAATACAACAAGGTAACAAGAAAGTTTATTCGGACGGTCCAGTGGTGATTTGAAGTCCCAGAAACATTGATAGAATTGGTACAGGCTATTTACAAGGACCCAATGACTCAAGCACAAGAGTGCTAAGTCTCACAGAGGGGTTTCCCAGTGGGAGTGGGTGCGCATCAGGGTTCACCTCTAAGCCCACTGCTGTTCATATTGGTGATGGACTACATTAGCAAATACATCTGATAGGACAGCTCAACAAAGCTGCTCTATGCAAATGATGTGGCATTACAGGCAGATTCCGAGCAAGAACTTTAGCAAAGAATAGGGGAATAGAATGTAAAACAGAAGGCACATGGTATGAAAATGAGTACAGCTATGAGAGATGCAATGGCTGCAGATGGGGGAAATCTGAAGAAGCTTTCAAATGAGATAGAAGAGAAAATAGTTGAACAAGTTAACAGCTTCAAGTATCTGGAAAGGGTGGTTGAGGAGAAAGGAAGTCTGAATTAGGAGGTCAAAGATAGAATCAGAGGGTCTATAGCCAAATGGTACAGTGTTTCAGGGGTAGTGTATGACAGAATAATGCCAAAGAAGCCAAAAAGTAAGGCGTACAAAACAGTTGTGCAACTAGTACTACTTTATGGTACAGAAATTAGCACAGTAAAGGCACAGCAGTTGAAGAAGCTACATGTGATAGAAATTAAGTGGATGAGACGGGTGGGAGGATGCACACTATGGGACAGATGAAGAAATGAGGACATCAGAGCGGAAGCTAAAGTAGTTCCAATTGCAGAGGTCAGATAGAACAGATTACAGTAGCTGACTTCTTTTGGCACTGAGGAATGCCCAGAAATGAGAACAATCTAGGGATGGTAGCCCCCCCCCCCCCGAAAAAAAAAAAAACTTGAACCATGGGTAAGTGGACTACCATGGCACAAGAGTGAAGCAGTAACATACATCTGACATTAAATATGAGAGCAGTTCAAAGCTCAGACCATTTGTTGCTGTTCAAAAAAGTCAGCAAAGTACATATTGAAGCAATTACATTGTATTATAAAAGTAAGTGTTCTCTTATCTTGCAGGATGCGTCTGTGTTCAGTTCCTTTGTCACATAAAAACAAGTGGTGAAGGCACTCACTACCAGTGTATCACAAAGGTTCTTGAACAGATTAACAGATTATTAACCTTGATCTATTCAGTTTTGCCAGAAACAAGAATATTGTGCATATCCTGCAGTCTGCCTAGACAACAAACCACTTACTACTTCAGACACACAATTCTATGCAAAAATCTCCTTAACGGCAAAAAAAAAAAAAGAAGCTAAATATTTTCCCCATACCAACTAGTTATCAAGCCACACCCTTATGAATTTAACCTATTCGTTCCTATGTGCTGTCAGAGTCCCCCACTACACAGGCAACAGCTGTCTAAGGGTGGTGCATCATTCAGGCAACTATGATGGGGATTCCATGCCACCAAATGGCTTCCAGTACCACTATGCAGACCACTGTGACTGGCACCCTATGGGCTTACAGGGGAGGTCTTTTACCACCAGTGAACCTCTAATGCAGCGCTACAGCCCAAAAAGTGGCTTGTAACATCCCACTCTTCTGGCCCACTGATGATTCCACAGTAAAGCCATAACCCATTCAGACAGATGGGCAGTTCTTTCAACCCCTAATCTTCTCTTCATGGATGATGGGAGCACAACATAACTGCAGTGTATTTAATGCCCTCCCCTTTGTTGTGTGCATGCTCTCACAAATGCCCCCAGACAATTATTATCTCAGGCTGGGGATACCAAGCTGATGTTGTACCGCTAAAACAGTCACAGGGAAGCCACTGCTTGCTGAGACCAATGGGTGGTTTACACAAATCCCCTCATCTGCCTGGCTCTTCCAGCTTTTGAACTATTACTCAAGCCTGAATCATCTAGGCTGTAGTAAATGTTTTATCACTCTATGCCAGACAGGTAGGAAGACTTGTCATACTTGCCCCTTACATCTGTTAACCAGCAGTGATTTACAAAACAAATGAGCACATTGAAGCATTGGTTCCTACTACTGCCCAAATGCCAGTGCAGCAGTATGTGTGGGAAGATGTTTTAACCCAAACTAAGCCTACCAGAATTATGGGAAGCTGCCACACCCATCATCTTCCTCAGAATAAAGTTGCTCTAATACTCTTGTTAAAAGGAAAATCATTTTAAAAACATCTCTGTTCTTGTATTTTATCTTTTGTGGGGGGAGTTCACTAGACAAGAACGCTAACTATATAATCAAACGGAGCCTTGTCCCTAGGACCCAATGAAAAGAAGCTCTCCACTTAGTTTAAATATCCACAACAAATGGTTTGCTGATACTTTTGTTCTGAATTTTTCTTCAGGGGGATGGGTTGCATCTTATATTCAAATTTTATTTACAAAAAATAATCACTGTTGCACATACCTAAGTATCTAAGCCTTACTAAAGTGCAAGTCTTTATCAGGCTCTTTGCACAATATAGCTAAAGCCAATTTACTTACTTTTTTTTCTGTCTTAAATTAGTACCCCTAGAATGTGCTCCTGGCTTGGTGGTTTCAGCCCCCTGCGTACTTTGCATGTTTTCCCCACCCTAATGTATTTCAAGAATGAGCAGCTTCTTTCTTTTTTACATTTTTTTGCTTGTTCAAACTACGGAGACTTTCTTCTGAATTTGTTTATTTGATTTGCACTTATTTTCCCACTACTAGTCCCAACATTCTATCAAAAGCATACTCAAGATGTGCCTTAAATCTACTAAAGCTGTGCCTCCCAAATCCAGCACTCTTTCTTTAGTCTGCTTTGTCAACAAAAGCAGGATCTGCAAGAGTGTTTAAGAAGAAAAAAAGACAAGAGTGATCCGTTGCTAAAGGAATTTCTACAGCATAAATCTGAATGTTATTTATTTATTATTTATTTATTTATTTCCAGTTTGATGACCGGGGAACTCCACTGGGCTAAGAAAGCCCGTTTTCAGTGGAGGCCCGAGGAGAAAAGCTCCACAATGCAAATACAATAGAATGTATACATAATAGTGATGAGCAGAGATTATCAAAATAACCTAGTGTAATAGCTGATAATATCACAGTGACATATCAGTCGCATATAGAACATACAAAGACATTGAAGTCAATAAATGGTTACATTTAGAGTAGTGTCAGTAAAAGTGATAGTTAAAATTTCTAGGTGAAAATCCGTGAAGGTGTAGTTATAAAGAAGGCTTAGTAGTAGAGAATAACATTGAGATAGCAATGAGGAAGCAGCGTAAGGGAGGTGGGTTAGGTTGGAAGGATGCAGGTACATTTCCATTTAGAGACAAGGTATGAATGGAGGAGGCTCTTAGTTTTCTAGATTCTGCATAGTCCTTAGGGTAGGGGTAAGTGAGTTCCATTTTTTTTGGCTAAGGAAAAAGAGAGCAGTAGCTGTACAAGTGAGCGGTTAGGTTTGTGAACAGTGATTAGGTTTTGATTTTCAGATCTGAGATGTCTGTTGGGTAGATAGAGTGAAAGTATGTTGGAAAGAGCAGGGCATTTAGTAGGGCTGAAGAGGATTCTATGGGCTGTGATCAACTGAAGGTAGTCTAGGTAGTTAGGAAGTTCTAGCCACTGTAGTGAGTGGAGGGCTTCACAATGATGGGAGGAGTACTTGGAGTTAGTGGCAAATTTGGATATTTTGTTATAGCAGGTTTCTAACTTGGAAGTGAGAGAGGATGACAGGTTTGTTAGCATGGGAGTACCATACATAAAGGAGAGAAGGAGGTAATTTGAGACAAGACTGTGTCTAGAGCGGGGTGAAAGGAAGCAGTTGTTTCTGTATAGCATGCCAAGCTTTTGATGGGTGTTCTTTATATTTGTGCTCCACTGCAGCACATTCAAATATTATTTGAATGTGCTGCAGTTTTCCTACACATTTGTCTAACGAAGTCTCGCCTGGAATATTGTAGCCATTTATGCTCTAGTCTACACCTAAGGAGCAGTATTGTACAGTCCTAACACGACTGCTGCAATGGTTACCTGAAGGAATAAGATACAGCTAGAGAGAAAAAAGATGGAAAAAAAGAACCAGAGGATGCAAAACATATACAGAGGCAAGAACAAAAAAAGTGTGTGGTATTTATGAACACGAACAAGATAGTGGCAACTTGGGATGAGTTGGGACACAAACAAGGGTAGATGGGGGCAACCAAAAAGAATGAGCAGGAGGAATTGAGCATACCAGACATGCTTCTTTACAAAACATGGCTAAGCTGTTAGAAATGTAGTGAAGTATACAGTGTAAGAACACCAAAACTATGTCCAAAGCAGTACAGCACCAGAAAGATAGGGGAGAAAAAGCAATCCAAATAAAGGAAATAAGATGGTGCAAAATGCTAGATTGAGAAGGGGGTATGAAGGGGGCTGAAATGAAGTCAAATACCTAAAAAACACTTGCCAGATTTACTGTAAAAGCACCTCATTAAACTTAATATAGCTAGACTGCAGATACAGAAGTAGAGCTGACAAAACCACAAACTTTCACACATGCAAGTTCACTATACATGATCTATGAAGAGGTTTATACCAGCATCAATAACATATAAAAGGGTTTCCTCTATGCACTCTATTTGCTCACGAAGCTCACACTTAAAACAAATTCCTTTCACAGAACCAAAACAAACCAGACTATGACCAATTCTGCAGTATGACTGAATGCATTAGGCACATACAAACGTGTGCTAAAGGCATTATATTTGAAGAACATTGTCACGTGGACACAGTTCACACGTGTTCTTCAGTCAGCCCACACTAAGATTTCACACAGACAAGTTTGAACAGTGCAGTTGTTGTGTCACAAGCACTCCTACTTGGCAAAAAACTTTTTTTGCAGTGGTCCCTTTCTCACCATCGAGTTTCCCCAACTTCAGCCATTCTATTGACCTGTTTTTTACACTGAGGAAAGACCACTACTGTCCATTTCTTCCCTTAAAAGCAAGTGTCTGGAAGTGATGCCATGATCTGAGTAGCAGAGTGGAGTTTTTGTTTGATCTCCCTATATTTACCTGCATATGCCTATAAATGTCCAAATGGCAGGCATGGAATGAACTAATGCAAGTCGTGCCTGCCACTTTCATAAGCCATGTAATCCTCAAAGGCATCACCACACCTTACAAGTTCCTCTGTGTGTTACCTGGTACCCACTATGGAATCTAAAGCAGGGTGAACACTTCAAGCATGTACTCCCAATCTTCCCACTCTGAAAGACATGATCAGTCATATCCCCCAGTTAGCTTTTCCACTGCTCTGGCTTCTGTCTGAGCCTGAGTCACCTGAACTGAAGTCAGGCTTCATCCACCATGGAACAAGTAATAGGTAATTATAAACAGAGACTGGTACACTGCAATATACTGACTACTATTTGCTGAACTATTACATATGAACATTATTTTACTATAAATGGAAAAAATGCACTGCCATTAACTTTATATAACAAGTTAGGTTTCTGCATCCACTTGGTCACCACCTTCCTTCCAAAGAGCAGACCTAATGGACATTACATTGTTCCCTTTCTCACTCAAGTGCCAGGAACCCCGCCACAAGTAGCATAAGTGGGAAATGGCTCTGTGCAAAAGCAGCACCAGTGACAGCAGCAGTCTACCGTGAGTGCTTTACAGTGCAGTAGCCTGTGGACATTACATTGTACCTTGAAGCACTTAGGTACCAGAAGCCCTGCCATAAGTAACTTCACTGGGAACAGACTTTGCACAAAAGCTGTAGCCTGCGGACATTACATTGCATCTTCAAACACTTAAACAGCAGAAGCCCTGCCACAAGTAACATCACTGGGAATGGACTTTGAGCAAAAGCTGCACCAGCGAACATCAGCCTATTGTGAATGAGTTTATCAGGTGGTGTAAGCAAGTCTAATATGAAGACCCTTGCTGCATACTAACAAATTACTTAAATAATTTCCTTACTCTGTGGAAAAATGGCTTGGAATCCCCCACATCCAGCCGAGTAGTCTTTACACACTAAAGATAGACTGCTTAATTGTCCACACTGTCCATTCACTAGACCATTAGATTACACTGCCTAAAAACCAGTTACTTCCTACCCCTTAGTTCTTGGTCTCTGCATTCAGTATCTAAAACACAACCCTTTTTACATATTGCTCCCATGCTAGGCGCTATGTCCTAGCAGATTCAGTCCTATGCAGTAATTATCCTCATTTGTTCAGTAAGTAATGACTTCATACTGATCGTTTATATAAGTAATAGCCTCTGAGGTCTGGTCAAACTTCCTCCATAACAAAGCAACACATATCTATAGCAGGATAGCTTATCACTTACCTGACATACTTGTCCTCAAATAGACCTCTCTCAAACCCTACCATCAAGGATGATGACCTTCTCCTATGTTACACCACTCTCGGGATGGATGATGACCTTCTCCCATGTTACACCATTCTTGAGATCGAAAGGAAACACAACAGAGCTGGAGGGATAACTAGAAGGTATCTTTATGTACAAATCCAAACATTTGATAATGCTAAGATACTTATATCCTTCATATAAAAGTTTGTCTATTACTGGCTTCTACATTCCTTCAAACAGCATTCCCACTGCCAAAGACAATGTAACCCAAGAGACCATAATTTTAGGAGACCTTAATGAACTGATCACTAACAGATACGAGCAATCTGTATTACTATCCAAACCTCCACAACTTTACCCAACTTTTCAGTACCCCTACCTGGTATAACAAACCAACCCTCCCAAAAGAAAAAAAAAAGACCAAAATAACTGGATTCTAACAACAAACACAAGAAACATACCTCAAGCAGGAACACTACTTGGCAGCTTAAGTGATCACCATCCCACTTTTACAATACACCTTACAAAAGCAACAAAACCATGTCACCAGAAACTAGTAAGGAATCTACCTAATATTAGCAAACATATTTTCATAACTCCACTAAGACTCTGCAATAGGGATGAACTTAAAATATTTCAATTAAATGAAGCAATAAATAAAGTCAATGAAACATTTCTTACTATAACAAATCAAGAAGCTTTGATACAAAGTTTAGCTAATACCTATTCCTTGGTTTACACCCAACACAAAACAATTAATGAACCAAAGAGACAAAGTATGGAAAGCATGTCTTTTTAAACAAAACTCAACCAAACTACGGATAGTACCATAAATTATGTAACCAAGCTAAACTCCTAATACAATCAGACAAAAAGACAACTAGATAAACGTACGGCAATCTCAACTAAACAATCCTAAACCCAGACAAAACTATACAACCAACTCTTCTGACATCCAAAGACAGACACGTATATCACCTGCAAATTCAATACAAATTTCATACCTCATTTATCAAAAACCTCGCTCCACACACCCCATCCTCTACATTTCAGTCAGATGCCACCACCACAAAGTTCTCTCCCAAACATGGCCTCACCTTAAAAAAGCTTTTTCACAAACTAAAACCAATCACTTTGGCAAGTAACAGCTGTCCTACAGAGTACCTAAAAACAGCAGCTGATGCACCTTCCTTATCCAGGATCTATTCTAATAAACTGATCCATTCTGGATCTTGCATCTCACTCATATGAAAAAATAAAGGCTTACATACCTGAGGCAAATCTGTTGAATCATCAAACTATAGGTCTAATGCTAATCTAAGATCCTTGAAATGTGTGTCACTCACAATTATTGGAATGTCTTCAAAATAACAATCTACATTTTCCAGCTCAGAATGTCTTCCATCCAGGCCAAGGTACAATGACAACATTACTGCTACTCCGTAGTACCACACATAACAACAAGAATCAAAGAAAATTTCTCTCTGCACTCTTCCAAGACTACTCTATAGCATTCAGCAGTGTCTCACATCCTAAACTCTTTCAAAACAGACACAACTGGGCATTTTTACATCCACCAGCTCATAGCTTAAAAGCTACTTTAGCAACAGAAACTAATGTGTTAAATGGAAGAATAGCTACTCCACTTTCATACTCACTTAAATAGATATCTCACAGGAATCTGTATTAGGACCCAAGCTATTTAATATATTTATAAATGATCTGCCTACAAATTCCAAAAGTGCAACATTAATTCGATACACAGACAATTCAACCCTCATTTGTCTTTGCTCCCCACAGAACCAGAACTACACAGAGTTACCCAGGAATCTTTCTCCTAAGTGGAGATGTGGTTGCAGCTATCTCAGCTGACATTTAACACAAAAAAAAAAATTGTACTTTGAATTATTCAGAGCCGGATCATGGCCAAATGTCACCCTAGACAGGGTAATGGACTGCCCAACCCACACACACACACCAGCCCCCTCCCCTTCCCCACAACAGCCATTTCAGTGCCCCATTACTTGGCATTTCTCCCCATTTCCCATAAACACTGTTCAAACCTATCAGTATGCATACTATTTTCTTCTTCAACAGATATTTGGATTTAATTTAAAACTTTTACTTCAAATATTATAGAACAAATACTGATAGCCAGTTGCTAAACAAAACAGTACAGTCTCACAATGAAAACAGACTTAACATGAACGGTAAACTTCTCTACCCTTGAAACTCACATTCACTGAAGCATCATTGAAACCCACACTCAAAGAAATTGCATCTGGCCAGTGACAAATTAAGTTTACCTTTGGGCTGTTTTCAAACTATAGGACCCCTTGCATACATTCTCAAGACCATGCATAAATGCAAGTGTTCTTTGATTCACCCTTAAATTTCATTCTTTGTGCAATACAGCACCACTTGTAGTGAGTTTTAAATTTGTAGCTTTGAACATTCTTCAAGTAAGCAATATAACAAAATATGAAACAATGACAAAACTGCCCATTTCAGAACATTTCAAACATAAAAGGCAACAAAACCTTCTTGCATTACAATCCACCAATATTAGTCAATATGTATAATCTCTGCAGAAGTAAAACTCATCTGAATAATTCCACATTAATGTGATCTGTAACTAATGGAGAAGTTGCTGCTGGCAAACAGCTTTATATCTGTGTTTCATCTATATATTCAGTACTTGTTGTTGTTGTGTCTTTCGGCTTTTCCCAGTTAGGGGTCGCCACAGCGGAACTCCGGTCCGTTAATAATTGGCAGACAGATTTTTACATGCCGAGTTGCCAGCCCTGATGCACAACCTTCAACTTAGGTACGCCCATTCACGCATGTCTCCACGCAGAAGACACTCTAGCTGAGAATCAAACCAGACAGCGCCTTATTGTGAGGCGACAACGCTACCGCAGCTACAAATTCAGTGCCTGTTACCCTTGAATAATACCTTGCCAGTGTTTCATTAAAAAATAAAATCGGTAAGCAGTAATATTGCAATAGGGAATGGATGGCAAACCGACAACAGGTTCATATTTCCCAGGCATCTCATCCAAAGCTGGACACAATCACGACTGCAGCACCCCCATCCCACCTTACAGAACACCATAGTATCAGCAATCCAGCTACATAGTGTGGCAGTAGAACCCACAACCTACTACAAGTATGCTACCTTTTGTGCTACTAACACTGCTTAGAAATTCTGTAGCATAAACAGTGGTGATCATTCGCTAAACAAAACTGTTGCACACCGAAAACAGACTTAGCATGAGCAGCAGTACACTTCTCTTAAAGCTCACAAGTCTCTGAAAATGCACGCAAATTCACTATTCTTTGATAATGCACTGAAACAAATGATCTGAAACTCAATTCCTTGAAAATGCATTGAAAGAAATGCACTGACAATCAGTTCATTGAATTCAGGCTCTTGTCTGCTGTAACCAAGGTACAAGTTTGAGCCTGAGCAAATTAAATAAACTGCCATCCCTAAATGGGGCACACACACACACACACACACACACACACACACACACACACACACACCTTCCTTACCTACCATGAATGTTTATTTTGCAAATTCTGCTGACAGCAGTAGCAGAATTGTAGATCTTGTGAGCAAGCCAGTCATACATTCTACAGACAGAAGAGGTAGCAGGAACATACATCTTGTGAGCAAGCTAGTTTAAAATTCCACTTGCTGAAAGAAAAAGCAACAGCAAAGTGTGCTTCGACACATGCACACAGGAATGTAAATTTGTGTTGCACACAAAGATGCAGATGGCATTCTCAAAGAACGCCCTTAAAGAAGACATGTATTTTATTTTTTTTAATTAGAAATTTAAATGTTGTGGCAGGTTCCCAGACAGTGGGCACTAGCGAACTACCTAGGTCACCTAGTGCTGGATTCAGCTCTGCTTTTATTCACTTCCAAACCTAGTTCAGGCCACAAAACTACTTTTATCACCACCTCCTCGAACAATAGAAGGGGTTGGGAGGGGGGGCCTAATGGTTAAGGTTTGCCTTACAAACACAAGGTACAATGTTTGAGTCTCACAAGGGATAACTGGCTAGGCTTACAATGGCTCGCAAGGGCAGCTAAGCTATGAACGTATGAACAAGCCAACCCCATGCAAAACTAGTAGTATAAAAGATGATAATTTGAAATGTAATGACCATTTACAGCAAGTCATTTAAAAATCACCAAAGATTAGGGCTCTACTACAGACTCAAACTCCTAACTGATCATACGTGTGTAACAACTGCAACTGTCTGTTAGCTTCCCTCAAGTATGTTGCCCTCATTGTCACCAACCTACAGACCTCCACAACAATCAAAAATTGAAAAATGCTACAATAAAAGGACAAAATTTGCAACCAGACTACAAAAAATAAAGAAAAAAAATAAAAATATCACTGTGTTACACTCAAAACAACTTAACTGCCTCAAGCTCCCAAACTACTTTAGCCTTGCTCAGCTAAAAATAGCTGTAGCTGTTATTCTAAGCCTCTTATTTTTGATTTAAGCACTTGGGCTTCAAACTAGTTATCGTGCTTAAGGATGGGGAAGGTTTGCAGTCTACACTCTTGTGACAGGAGAGGCAGCTTACATCCTTCTAAGATAGGAATTGTTGGCTGAAGGCTCATTGTGTCTGTTATTCTAAAAGTGTCTTAGTTCTGGTTTAAGTGCGTTTCAGGCCCGTTATTTTACAATAAGAAGGTTTCTGCTCTACACTTATGGGAGGAGAGGGTAGCCTCTGCTCTTCAGAGCTGGGAATTGCTGGTTGATGGATTATTGTGTCTGTTATTATGCAAGTGTCTTAGTTCTGGTTCTTGGGCTCCAAACCAGTTATTTTATATTAGTAAGGTTTGTGAACTACACAGTTTACAAGAAGTGCTCAGAGTTTGGTGCTCTTAGCCAGAGGTCTGCAGTGCATCTGAACAGAAAGCCAAGGTGTCCACTGAAATCTTCTAAAAATAAGTGTAACAGTCAGTGGAACCCTCCCAGGCTTCCCTGTTGCACTGTGGGTAACTCAGCTGAGCACTGAGCAGACCTGATGCACTTTTTAATCCTTAACCCTCAACAACATAAGCCCCCTTGCTAACCCTAGAGCAAAAGCTGATATAATTTGCCCACCCCCTAAAAGTAAATTTGGATTAACCTGCTACAATGTACAGTCAGTGTTCCAACATTTGTCCAACCAACCTGATTGATATGGGCATCCTGAGGCAATGTAGCAATTGCCTCATGTATACTGACAACCACTTGCTCCTACAGCAAACAACTACAGTATGTGAGAGATGTCACTATAAAAAAACAATAAAAGTACATTAAAAAGTATTTTTTCCTTTTGTTATATAACCTGTTTATACTCAAGGTCCACCAGGGGGGTTTGTTTTTATTTGAGGACTTAGTTTTGATCCTGTCAAGTACTGCAGAGTCAATACAGTTGTTTAACTGGTTATACAGGGCATTTGTGTACTTGTCTGCATAGGGGGTCATTGCTGACTTTGTTAGCAGAGGGTCTGAAACTTTTCAAACTGTCCCTTAGTAGGCTATAGTTTGTTTTGGAGAGGTTTCTTATTTTTATTGCTCCTGTGGAGGTCTCAGATCTTATCATTACTTCAAACGAGACAGATTTACTGTCTGACCTTACTAGGGATGGCAGAACACAGGGGTAGTGAAGTATCCCCCCATACTGGTACTAAGTCCAGAACATTTGAGACCCATTGTGGGGGTGCAGACTAACTGTTCCAGAGCATTTGTATTTACAAAGTCCAGGAACCTCAGGGCAGTCAAGCTTGTGCTCGTGTACATCACACATTTGATAGAAGGATAGTTAAAATCTCCCATGGTCAAGGTGTTTGGCTATATAGTGAGTGACTCAAGCTAGTCCAGGTAGGCCGTGGGCTTCTACTGGTTCATGGTGGGGGACCTGTAGCTGGCAGTAATGTTGTAGGGTATTTTACTACAGTTATTTGGACCTGAAGTAGTTCAAGTGAGTCTTACTGTTTAACCAGTCTTGAGGTATATTTGGATTTAATGCAGATGGAAACATCTCCACCTTTGGTTCTTTCACACTCGTTTTGAGGTCCGAACGTATGGAAGGCATTGTAGCCTTGCACATCTGGGGAGCTCTCTGTGACCTTGAACCAAGTTTCAGTGACTGCACAGATATCAGCATCTTCCAAGGTGAGGAGAGTTTCCAGGAAGTACAGTTTCCTGTTTAGGCTCTTAGCATTAAGCAGCATAACCTTGAGTTTGTCTGTAATGGATTTTTTTATGTCAGAAATTTTGTTGTTTTGGTGTTGCCTAATAAAGGCAGTGTGGGAGAGGCAAACATTTTTGCCAGTATTTAAAAGCTAAGAGGAGACCATATCTGGTAAAGCAGCGTCGTCTGTCAACCATGTTTTCCCAGTCTGACAGATACTGAATCCCCCTGGATTGACACCAGAAGCTAAGCCAATTGTTGAAGTCATTAATTTTTGTTTATGTTGTGGCATCATCCTGGGTGAAGGTAGAATGTTACTTAGGGCTAGGAACATACCTACCTGGGACACACAATCAGAGTTCAGTCACGTCTCTCTTCATATAATCCAGGGTGGCATGTCTCAAGTCAATCACACCAACATGTACTATGCCATAGTCATAACGGTAATATATGTTGTGTGACTTGAGTGTGTGCATGATTTCACAGATTAAATAGATTTTGGTAATGCTCTAGTATATGTGAGTTGTTTGTGCTTAGGAGGTCTCTGGTCTTTCGGCAGGCTCTTAGTGAGTACCTCCACATATGTGGGTTTATGTGTCATGACTTTACCTTGTGTGAGAGGAGAGGTGTGTGTGCTGACAACCTGTCTGATGTCTTGTTTATTATGTGAGAGGATTGATTACAGTTTCATAGTATAGTTGCATCTCTACCAGAAAAATCACAAAAGCACAAAATACACTGATAAAAACAATAAAACAGAGCGGACCATGAACTGCAGAACTCCACTTTAATAAAAGTTTAGCACTTTCGTTAGAACAGTTTCCAACTTCTTCAGAACACCAACATACAACAGTGAAATGTTTAAATAGTTACATCACAGTTATATGATACTAAAACCACTAGTTTAAGGAGTTCCAAAATCTTTTGGGGTTAGATTTCAAGGCTGAGGGTGGATTACAGTAGAAGTCTCTTATCTTTATTAATACACTTTTTGGTCTGATTTCGAAGTTCTTTGTATTTTAGAAAGTCTGCAGGGAGGTTTGTTTTGGTCCATGTTTTCCATGCTCTGTCTCTATTTTTCATTAGGATGCGGGTGGAATTTGATAGCTATGGAGATATATTAGATTTAATAATCTTTAATACTGAGAAAGGCGGAGTTGAAAGACTGGACAGCATCATCAAGGGGGAGTTGGCTAAGGAAATTCCAGTTAACTTTAGAGAGACGAGATTTAAAGGTGTCATGGTGGCATGTGATAAATCTATGCTGTTTAGTAAAGTGAGGGATATATCCAAGTACTTTTAATGGGGATTGATTACATGTGTTGGGAAGGGTTTCAGGATTGTGATATTTAGAGAGATAAGAGACTAGAATCCAGTCGATAAAGATGCTGTGTGTATAACAGTTGTTGGTATGGGTGGCATCAGTGATAAGTTGAGTAAAGCCGTACAAGATGATGTGTAAGGAAGAATATGGGGAACAGATTATTAACCAATTAATATTGACATCACCAACAATAATGGTTTCATTAGAAATATGTTGAGAGAGGTATGAGAGTATGTTTTCCAGCAAGGGTAAGTTACCCCCCCCCCGGGGGAATGTAGATTACTATTATTGTGATGGTGGCATGGGTGTTAAGTACAAGGTTGGCTGTCCCAGCAGGGTAAGTTACCCCCCGGGGAAATGTAGATTACTATTATTGTGATGGTGGCATGGGTGTTAAGTACAAGGTTGGCTGTCCCAGCAAGGGTAAGTTACCCCCCGGGAGAATGTAGATTACTATTATTAAGATGGGGTATGGGTGTTAAGTACAAGATTGGTTGTCAGTACTTCAGCAGGGGAAAAGGACAGGATAGTTTTATTAAGAGTTGTCAGAGTAAGGTGGTTAGAGTAAACGATGGCAACTCCACCACCCTTTTTCTTTTGGCGGTCAAGGCGCAGTGTACTATGGCCAGGAGGATGAAAGTCTTTGTCATGGTGTTGGGGTTTTAGCCAAGTTTCTGTTAGGGTGATGACATCTGCAATGTGGCTTGAGATCCAAGCATGAAGTTCACTAACCTTGTTTAATATACTTCTAGTGTTTATTGAGTAAAGGAGATTTGTTTTTTTGGGGGGCAGAGGTCTATAGGTTAGTGGGAGTATAGTTATCAGTGGAGTTGTGTTGAGTGGGACCTGGACTGGGATGAATATCCCCTGCAAGTAGAAGAACATTAGGGTAGTAGTGGCAGTTATATTTGTAAAAGTTAAACATAAAATAATTTGTTTTATTTTTAGGGAATGTGATGTAGGTGGGGGGAATTTTGATTTTAGGAAGAGGAGTTTCAGTAGAAATGATAGAAGTGAAAATAGCAAATGAATGATAAGGATGAGGTATCACTAGTATGAGGTATTGTAGGAACTTTGAGACTAGGAGATAACTGGGTAATAAGTGAGGTGAGTGTGATGGATGAGTAATGGAGGTAGTACAAGAAAAAGGGTAGTAGAAAAAGGCATAATTGGTAAGATTATACAATACAAGCCAATGCAGTCTACACAAAATGTATAATACAAGCCAATGCAGTCTCCACAAAATGTATAATACAAGCCAATGCAGTCCCCACAAAATGTATAATACAAGCCAATGCAGTCCCCACAAAATGTACAATACAAGCCAATGCAGTCCCCACAAAATGTACAATACAAGCCAATGCAGTCCCCACAAAATGTACAATACAAGCCAATGCAGTCCCCACAAAATGTACAATACAAGCCAATGCAGTCCCCACAAAATGTACAATACAAGCCAATGCAGTCCCCACAAAATGTACAATACAAGCCAATGCAGTCCCCACAAAATGTATAATACAAGCCAATGCAGTCCCCACAAAATGTACAATACAAGCCAATGCAGTCCCCACAAAATGTATAATACAAGCCAATGCAGTCTCCACAAAATGTATAATACAAGCCAATGCAGTCCCCACAAAATGTACAATACAAGCCAATGCAGTCCCCACAAAATGTATAATACAAGCCAATGCAGTCCCCACAAAATGTACAATACAAGCCAATGCAGTCCCCACAAAATGTACAATACAAGCCAATGAAGTCCCCACAAAATGTACAATACAAGCCAATGCAGTCCCCACAAAATGTACAATACAAGCCAATGCAGTCCCCACAAAATGTATAATACAAGCCAATGCAGTCTCCACAAAATGTATAATACAAGCCAATGCAGTCCCCACAAAATGTATAATACAAGCCAATGCAGTCCCCACAAAATGTATAATACAAGCCAATGCAGTCTCCACAAAATGTATAATACAAGCCAATGCAGTCCCCACAAAATGTATAATACAAGCCAATGCAGTCCCCACAAAATGTATAATACAAGCCAATGCAGTCCCCACAAAATGTATAATACAAGCCAATGCAGTCCCCACAAAATGTATAATACAAGCCAATGCAGTCCCCACAAAATGTATAATATAAGCCAATGCAGTCCCCACAAAATGTATAATACAAGCCAATGCAGTCCCCACAAAATGATATGAAAAATAAATAAATAAATCAAGTTAAAGCAGCTCACTGTAATTACACTTGGCATTATAAGAACATTTCTTCTCTGGTTTTACTATTAAAAGTAGTACAACTATTAACTAAATGCATAATCAGGATTTAAATTCTAAGACATTTTCTTTGTTCGGGACAAATGCTTCCATTAGTCCACAAAATAATATGCAATGTATGTCTGTTATGCACATCCAAAATATCACGCAACAATACATGTGACTCCCAACACCAGCGAATGACATGAATGATGTGTTACAGGAAACATATCGGGAGACAGAGGGGTTGAAGGTCAGTTCTAGGATCCTGTTCCAAAACAAAAAAACGTTTATGCAAGGACAGCCTGAATCTGCAAAATATTGACATTGCTTGAATTGAACAGCATGCAGCTCCAAAATTCTTTAAACAGAAGTAATGCCATGTAAAATGTCACTTTCCAAGGCAGAAAATACAGCTTCCAAGATGCATCTAGTTAGGCTACATGCCTGTAATAAAAACTCAGATCAAGAGACAGGACAAATGGTAACAAGTAGACTTTGAATGAAGAACAGTTGCTGTCGCAAGAACATCAATTAACTGGAACACAGAAGGCACTTGGTTGGCATAATACTGCAGAATAAGATGGGGGTATATCCAGAAGAGTTCATAGGTTTGCTACAGGTTTACATTTAGTTACCAGGCATGCAGTTGAGGAGATCATTGAGGAGCTTAACCCAATTTCCCAACTGCCCCAGAACACCATCTGATTAAGTCACACAGTAGACAAATGGAGTTTGAGGGAATCAAACCCTGGACTACAGGCAACAAACAGCCTGTTAACAGCTCACATCATTAATCATCAGCATTAATTACCAAACTTCTAAACCTTAAATTGTGGCTTACAAAATACATACAAGCATTTCTACTTGATGGAGAAAGCATCCCTCCATAAAAGATTTCAGTGCCACCCCCAGACGTTTCCACAACCTGTTGAGACAGATCACAAAAGGTAAAGCATTCAAGAGCTAGGCATACAGTGTTAACCACCAGAAGTTTCTTAAATAACTTGCCACAGGGGGATAAAAGCAGGAACCTGGCATCTACCTGCTACAGCAAAAGAGAAGAGATGAAAGGACTACATTAGCAGGATCATGGCTACAGATGCCTCCCCCAACCCCACCCCGTCCTCTTTCCTGCACTGCGCAAAGCGTACCATCTGAACCAGGTAACAGGTAAAAAACACAGCAAACAAATCTGGGAAAATGAAGCTGCTATTTCATAATCATAAAAGTAGCATGGCGGTGCTGAGTACAAATCTAATAATTTTGCCCTTATTAACAAAAGCTGATCAATTTAAAACAACTGCTTCATTTATAATTATGCACCCTGTTTTGATTAAGGTGCCTATTCATTTATTATTATTATTATTTTTTTGAATGTGGGAAAATATCACTCCCAGCAAAGAAGTTAACTATAACAGTCTTTAATTTGTGAAGGACATCTTGCACTAAAGCTATTAGACTGATGCACCTGGAACAACATGTACAACCTTCACCTCCAGCACATTAAGGTGCAACTTTATCTCCCTTTGGTAGTAAATGTCCTGTAATAAATATAAATTTTAATTTACTTTGCATCATCTGTCAATAGCTCTTGATAATGCAGCTGGAAAAAGGAAAGAGATGCTAATCACAGTATTCAAAGAAATTTTCCCCATTACCGCTGTCTTACCCTCAGGACTGAATATGCTTATCTAAGTCACTGCCACAGTTAATCAGGTGTACTCGGACTCTTGTTCAGGGAAGCTATGATTAAATCACCAGCTAAGCAAAATATCATTGAAGACCAACAAGGCTGTTTGGCTTGGGGCAGCAACACAACAATACCTCCATTTTCTACTTCTGCTTCAGGTTGGCAATTCACTTAATGATTCTGCAAGCTATGACTTTCATGCATGCATATTAACTAAACAGTCAAATTCCAGGTCCAAACTACTGCTTTGAAAGTCAAGTCCAAAGATCCTGGAAGAGCTGCACAATGTACTGGAATGACTATTTTAAAAGAAATTAAATGTTTAGTGCAGGCTTAATTTTAATACTGAAGTAATGGTTCAGCAATATATTATATTCGTGTCCAAAAACAAAACAGGACCACAGGCCACCAAAGTCTGAATTTCTGAAAAATATTGTCTGAATGATGGGCAGTAAAAAAAAACAGTCATTAAGGAAAGGTGCTGCAAAGGACAGCTATGAACTAATAATGAAGATGAGAAAACATGTTTCGATCATTTCCTGGTTTTGATGTTCCTTTGTTGACTTGTCTTTGATTATTGACACACATACGTTTTATAAGAAACAATGTCTTGCAACAGTTAGCTCTTCCCTGTACTTTCAAACTCTTACTTTCACCCTGTCTAACTCCTCTCTCTCTCTTTCTCACCTTCTTTTCCTTCCTGTCAGGACACTTGTCATTTCCTTCCTCAGTATTCCATCACACAAACAGCAGTACAGAGGTCACTGTCATTGCAACTGACATTCACGATGACATTCTATGATCAGTTTTGACTAAACGTACTATTGCATCACTCACAAAGGAATTAAAAAATTAAATTACGAATCACCTTTTAGTGTATGCAGTTCAAAACTGTCATGAAGAGTCAAGGTAACTGACATAATTTAGGGGCTAACGATTCTTCTGTTAAGTCATAGATGATTTCATGACATATTTGTATGCTATAAATTCTGTATTATTTTTTTCATATCTTGTTTGCACACACACTCTAATTACCTGTACCCTAGCACTACAGGTAGTCCATGCACCCCGATGAACTACTTACATTAACAGAGCTGTTATTTTATTTTTTTTTTTTTTGCTAATGACTTACTAATGCAATAATTTCATTTCTGTAGTATTCTTTCCATTTTTTTTTCTTTTTTGGCCTCCTGGATCTTACTAAGTGGCTCTCTTTCCTTTGCACCACTGAGCCACTGATTCTTGAGATGGGAGCCAGGCACCTTCAAGCCCAGGAAAGAGCCCTATGACCCATTCACTACGTAACTGGTGAGTCTAATCAGCATATCTGCTAATGCTCACTTGTAAATTTTGTATCTTAACCAAAAACCTATTCAACCTGGTTTCTGGAACTACATTACTTGTTATGTCACTTGTAAATATTGTAATTATAATGTAAAACCTATTGTAACTTGTTACTGGAGCTTTTCTCCCCAGGACTCCATTGAAAACGGGTTCATCTTGGCCCAATGGACTATCCTGGTAAACCAACTGCAAATAAATAAAAATAAATAAATATCTGTTGCCCAGACAGGCTAGCATATAGGGTGATAGGAGCAGATCAGTTCCCTGGACTCAGCAGACACCCCACTCAGTCCCAGTCACTCCTGACCCCAGTGGTAGCTTTCTTGACCTCCACTACAGCTGCCTACCACACGAAGCATGCATGCTCTACATAGACATCTTCCTTGTTTTTTAGTGCACTTGGAACACTGGACAGTGTGCTCAGCAGGCCCATTTTGCATGGATGGAACACACAGTACTCCCTCTAGGTGTCACCCAAGCAGCAAGACAGAGCTGCCTCCATCCCACCAAGATTGGCAAGCTAGCAATGGCCTCCTACTTCCATCCTCCCCAGCATCCAGGTTGCTAAATGTGAGCACATGACACTGAATCACAGTCAGGGCTTCACTTGTTTATGCCATGGGGATGGACATTTTCTGTGTCATTCTGATCTTCTTTGTTCTCCCAGGCTGTGACTGAAAATGTACTGTTGGGGCAGCCTACCTACCCAGTTAACAAATTAATAAATGAAAATATGCCTCAGTGGAATTCACTTCTAATGTACTTTATTTTTCTGCACAACTTCCTTTACTATTACTTCTAAGTAATTTAATTATAATTTATTAAATGGCCCAGGTTGTGTCTGAAAAGGGCCTTTTGGCCAGTTCACCTTAGCCAGTCAACAATAAAAAAGACAAATTTAATCAAACTTTACATACAAATGTCCAATTTATAAAACGGAAAAGCTTCTGTCCCATCAGCGCACAATGGGATCATCAAGGGAATCATAGGTCTTTGTCTGTACATGGAAGTGCACTTGTACTCCCCTACAGTCACAGCCCCCCAACAACACACGCATACATACAAGCAGACACAATGTCACTAATGCACAGACACTGACACACTATCTTCATCATACACACCCAGGCTCTGGCATACTGTCAAGTACAGACACTGACACATTCATCTCTCTCATATACACACACATACACTTGATCTCCTGTTCCATGCCCTATACCTTACCTACCTGCTGCTGAAAGGGGGCAGCCAATGTCTGTTGACCTCCGCAGTCATGGTAAGGGAGTTCCAGCCTCAGTTGCCATGACTGCAGTGTAACTGTGACTAACACAACATGCTAATGACATGCTCTGTTATAGCAGTCATTCCTCACTGGTGATAGCTGAGCTAAATAACTTTGTTGGGATGAGTCAGGTTTGGTTTCAGCAGTATGCTTGTCTGTACCACACAATAATCTAGGATGTGCCATTACATCCATGGTACTTCCCCATCCTACAGGGTGTGCCATCAAAGGGAATGGTGACGCCATTATCTACCTATGTCAGGCTGAGTATTCCATCGCCATTCCTTGATGGTCATGTGATGTGCTACTGTCTGTGATGCATGTTGTCTAGCACTGCACTCCCAACAGCTATTTTTTCCTATTCCAGTGTAGTTCATTTTGCACACCAGCTGCATAGCATTGAGTATGTCCATACTCCATTCAGTTCAAGAGGTCTGGGGAGCATCTATGAATTGCACAGGGCACGGTATATGGGTTTTAATACACACCAGCCCTACACAACTATGTATTTTGTTCATGAATAGCACTCCCTAAGTTTTCTACACTTCATGTAACAGAACTTATTAGCACAAAGGTTTAGCACGAGCATGTCTTTGGAGCACTTTTCTTCAATCTCTTAAAGATATTCAATACAGTAGACCACCACTGTCTATTATATCGGTTTAGATCAACTGGTGTATCCAATTACACTCTTCAATGGTCCCCCAGTTACCTAGAGGGTTGGGTGCAATCCGAAACATTGGGTTATGCCAAGTCATCACCCCTCCATGTCTCTATGGAGGTACCACAGGGCTTAGAAGTGTAAATAACGTGTTAAGAAACAGCAAGACCTCCAACCATGTTCAGCACACTAATGACAACATCCTAGATCTATTCAGCTGCTGCTGCTATATTTCATGACTTTGGCATTGGCTCCTGGTTTGCTGTTAACTTCCCACCTATATGGAATGACAGAGATGCACTGACTGTTTCTGCACAATATCCTCTACCACAATCCCTAAAATCACAATGCTAAGTACATGGTCACAGTTGTCTAAATACATAACTTCTATAATCTTTCATCCTTTAGAAAGTAAATCAACACAGATTATTTAAAGTAAACAAGCATTGACTAGTTCATTAAGATATCATCTATATACTCCTGTGCCTCTTGAGGTAAATTTTCTCTTTGTTCTAATACCCCTTAGATTTTCCTATATTCAGTAATACTACCACCACTTAGAAAAGGTCTTCTCTATAACAGAACATTAAAGTTATTAAAAATAAATACAGAAATTGGATAAACTTAGACTGGTCCATTAAGGCAGCTAGCCTAGTAATTAGCTAATTAGCTATACAGCAAAGCAAAATATATTCTACAAAAAATTATACCAGACACACTAAAATCACTTCCTAATAATATTACTCCTCTTAGTACTACAAAACTTTATTTATTTATGCTCTGTATTTGCAAGTCAAACACTAACTTCCTTCCAATTTGCTCTCAGTAAAAATCAAAACAAGAATACTAAATCCAGCCTATCATTTCGAATAAGGTCTTGCAGGCACTCATCAAATTCAGACTCTCCAGCTCAAAGTGGCATACTCATACTACTAGTTACTAGTATCAGAAGTTCTAAATCCTTCAAAACGGTAACTCAAAACCATGTTAACTTATTGCTAACATATACATTTTAAAACTGTGATTGCAGGAGACGTGAACTATAATTCTGAATCAGCAAATAAGGCCACAATTTTCCTTAACACCCACATATGACTAAAGTACACACTATCATATATCAAAGGGACTTAAAATTTGTCACATCAATAAAGGCAGAATCAATAGCAAATGGGACACAAGAGATACAAGGATGCTAAACTAGACACCCTTGCAATCGCAGAATCTAGGTTAAAATGAACAAAAAACATTGACTAAACTGGAAAAATAACCAGGTCCAAAAATCGGTGGCAGTGTCCTACTGTCAATTAAAAACATCTTTTAATACTCCTAGCAACGATAACTTTCAAAACTGGTTAATCAGCTGCCTAGAAATAAGAAATCATACAAAACTTATAACTGCTTTGGCATACATTTTCCAATTTCCTCCATAAAACTCTTTGAGTAAACAGTCTTAGATCAAAGATAGCATTATCATCATAAGTGATTTTAATACAAATCCATGTGGCACAACAAAGGCGCACGTAACGGGATTCTTCAACCTAAACAATCTGTCACATGATTAATATGATTACTATACCAAATCTAGCAATTGGAATCAGAATTAATCCATCTCTGATTATAAATATACCACACAAATATAACCTAGTTAACTACCACATCTAACACTCTTATGGCCTCTTTTCTATATCATCGATACTCTCATTCAAATCCAAAATTTCCAACATTTATAGTTAGAACAAGAAACTTCTTACAAGGAATACCAGCTAACACATACATTTTGAGACACAAACTGGTCCTCATTATATCAGCAAGCTACATTAAAACTCACCACCAAATAAATCCAGTCAGAGATGGGGTATTTTCAGCTACCACCAAATATATTAAGGGAAAAAGCTGCCATGGATAAAATCACTAATTGCAAACAAAATAAAATTAGTGAATAGAACTTGGAAATCTGGGAAATATTCATACTGTCCCAACTACCAACAATGCCTTCATCTCTCTCTCCATAAGAGATACAAAAAGCTATAAATCAAATAAGCCAAACTCTTAGCTTTCTGTACAATAACAAACTTTAGTCACCTCAAAAACCATAACGGTTTGGAAGACCCTCAGAGATATACCCAATCTCAATTCATCCAGCCATACATGCAGTATAAATGGTATTTGCTAATTATTAACAAATTACTGCAAAGATCATATATCACATACCTCATCTGAACTCAAGAAGCCCTCTTCCAGCTGATGAAAACACCAACTTTCACTTTAAATATATCTCTTCCAAAACAGTCCAAACATTCAGAAAATATTTAAAAAAAGGTAAACCAAACTTTTACATGCCCAATCCTCTTTTCTTCAAATGACTGCAAGTATTATAGCCATACCACTGATCCATATATTT